>NC_136062.1:327340534-327966558 GCF_964261635.1 Lissotriton helveticus | reverse complement strand
TATTTACCTTCCTTTCTGCCCGGGCCATGGTAAAGGGAGCCGGGAAGCAGCCTGGGAAGGGGCAGGGTCCCGCACCCCGTGCCCGGCTCCCGTGCGGGCGTTTGAGGGGGGAGCAAGTCACAGCCCGGGAGATCTTTAGCGCAGAGGAGGTGGCCGCACTAGTGTTTTATGTCCAGCGCCGCCTCCCCAGGACCATCATGGCAGGCGGCAAGATCGCTAGCGGCTACGGGCTCTGGGAGCGCCGGAAGCGGTGGGAGAAGATGTGCCGGGCCATGTTTTAACACTCTCGGGTCCGGCGCACCTACAACCAGGCTACCCACCCACCGGATCTCCTGGACCGGGAACGCGACTTGCTCGACCTGCTTGGCATCGAGATCCACGGGCTTGGTGAGTAGTAGTAGCTACCTATTTCATCACTACTCTGTTTTCTCCTGCTCTGTGTGTTATTATATTGCACATTTTTGTTTTTTACCAAGAGCAATAATGCTGCTGATTACATTGTAGGTAAATTATATTTCAAAATCTTCTGTGCATTTCAGGTGCACTGCTCTCCTTCTCAGTAGCGTTGCTACAATGCTTATTTGTTTTCGATTTTGTGTTCATTTCATTGGCCTGAGAAATTATGTATGAGTGTAGTTTAAAGAACTGCGTAATGCTAAACACTAAGGGTCAGATTTTCAATTACAGGCGCATCCCTGCAAAGTAGCAGGGATGCGCCAGTAATTGTGTGCCACGCCACCACCACCCATGGTGCGCCGTATTTACAATGCGGCGCACCATGGGCCCATAACGTCACCGAAGCATTACGCATCTGTGCCGTAAAGGCTGCGCATTGCTGGAGTTGCGTCACAACGATGGCGCAGCTCCAGCAATGCTCTGGGGTGCCCTATCTCCCCAATTCTGCGTGAAGCCGTACGTCTGCTTGAAGCAGGCGCAGGGTTTGAGTCACGCATCATTGTCCTAAAAGGGACTGATTGAAATCTTGTAGATTTCCCTCAGCCACTTTTAGGATGCGTTCCTGCGCAGGACGGCCCTCCCTTGTGCCAGAATGCCCCCTGATGGCGCAGGGCTTTACAATGTGATGCATCTCCCATATGCGTCACGTTGTTAATATACGCCGCACCATGGCGCCTCTTTTGTTCTGCCGCTGCGTCACAAAAGTCACGCAACAATGGAGTAAAAGAGCCGCAAGGGGCTTGTAAATCTGCCCCTACAGACTCAACTCCAGTCCTTCCTTTGTACACCTGGCAATAAGAAGAAATAGTGGTAGTGGATTGATAGTTTGAGTATTTTAATGACTGGTTAATGTAGTAGGAAACTTTTTAGTGTTGTCGCTGATCTGCGATGGAGTTTGTCTGTCACTTCGCGTGCTGCGGACTGCTGCCTGCCAGTCCTAGGCGAACCTTTTTTGTAGTTTGTTTATTGAGTTACATAACTTTCCAAGTCGACGGTCCGCAAATCAAGCAATACTAATATCGTAGTAGACCATATGAGATAGGTCAATATATCCCGTGGAATAGTTGTCTATTTGCTATTTCGCCAAAATATTTTGTTAATGTTCTTTTGAAATGTTTGATTTGGTTGACAACAATCATCGATGTTTTCGGGTCTTTCTTTCTTTCATGTTGTACATCAGCTCCCCCCAGGGGCAAGAGGACAGAGGAGGAGGGGTTATCGGCTGCTGCTGCTGTTCAAGGCCAGGATCGGTCAGGCGAGGGCTCCTTTGCTGGCCCCGGTAAGTTTTAATTTTAATATAGAGTACCTATTTTTTCCTAGTGTTCCTCATTCGATTTTTTCTAAATCGTCTTTGATCTTCTTGTAGACTGTATCTAAATTCTTATCCTGCCTCTACTATGACTCCCTGTGGTATTACTAGATTATTCTGATTAGTTAGTCTGTGTAGCTAACTAAGATTGCACATTTGGCAAAAGGTGTTAAACGAAACTCCCATTCTAGTCAGCAATAGCTCTATGCACTGAGTGCAGTCCTCTGGGATTGTCCATAATGTCTTTTCAAGTCTTCTAAATGTTTATGCTTTGACAATTACCAACAATAAAAAGGTGAATGACCACCAAGAAACAATAAGATACTACTTTACTTTTGGTTTGGATAGGAGGACAATCCATACTACTACTGTTGCAGGGACAAATCTGCACAAACAGAACTATGGACACTAAATAGTGCATTGTTCATGAATTATAATAGGCGCAGGTAGACTTTCCACATACCTCAGTGATATCAGACTTTGAAGAACCCCCAATCTCCTTACTGACTAGATAGTGTGGCAGAGTCATTTAGCTCCCAAATTCATCGATGATTGATCCCCAATGATGATTATCCAACGCAGGACAAGAGTACGGAGTCAGAGTCCAGAAGTGTCAGAGGCACGGACTCGTGCTTGGAAATTGCAAAACCTTTTGCTCATTCACTCTTGACCAAAAACCACAGAGTCTATTTAAGTTTTAAAGCTTTATTAAAAGTAAAAATATTTATTAAAAACCAAGCTTGTCATAAAACATAAACGGTTGATTAAAAATGGGAAAGTGTTTAGTCATTTATTTCACACATTTATTGTGGGTGAGCCGAGCCCTCACCTGGTTTGAACTTTAATTTTTCTTTTTGGTGCTGAATCGTTGGTCACTCCGTCCTAGTGATGATGATTTGTTCTCAGAAGTGAAGCTTCTGTCTGTTATGAGAAAAATGGTGCGTGTTAAAAACCAAGCATTCATCAGCTGTGCCAAAAAGTGCAGCAAGACAACACCCTTCCCTGGAAAAAGGGAAATGTTTACTTTAGAGTAGACAGTCACAAATTATTAGATTGGTTTCTCTATTCACATTTCTTCATTCCTAGACAAAATACTAGTGAGTGGTGTATGTCTATGACATCTAACATTCTTAAATGTACTTTGTAGGTGGAACATCTGGTGCTGGGCCCAGCGTGGAGGTGGTGGAGGACACTTCTGGGGAGGAGGCGGTGCAAGTGCCGGACGAAACTGCTGTGCGGGTTGCCATGGTAGTGGCGGGCAGTGGTAAGCTCTTATATTCCTTACTTATTGAGATTGCAGACTGCATAGTGTGCTCTCTGCACGGGTGTAGTATAAATGTTCTACAGTTAAGTTACTATACTGTTAAGCAGACTTTCAAATTTAAAACAAAGTTTTTATCAACCAGGTAATAGCCTCCCCTAAATTTACTTCAACTCAGCGATTAATTTATTTTTGAGAATCCAAATCAGATCTGAGATGAACTTGATGGATGGGATGAACGAAAAGCGAAAGAAGGGTGTAAGTAAGTATGGAAGGACGAGCAAGTTAAAAGTAATGATGACTGACAAAGAAGAATGATACATGTTTGATTGGTGCCCGAGGTGGCTGGGAAGGAATATGATGCATGGCTGGGTGAAGGACGAAGCAAGGATGGGTGTGAGGAGAACAGCCTGGGTGGGTGAAACAGAAACTGTATGTGTGCGCAATATATGCTTTGGTTGAAATTCAAATACAAGTCAAGCACGGATTTATGGTTTGCGGTTTCCCAAATAAAATGAAAAAGGTTGTTTTCCCGTGAGAAAACGTAAGGTTTGTCCAGATGAGAGACATGAAGAAGAATGATTGACATATAGTTTGAATGCATGGAAGCCTGGATCATGGTACTATCTGACTCTTAGATAGCATATGTGTATCTAGAGAGAGTAGACGGTCACTGGATGAACTAAGTGTTACTTTGAAGAGCATGTAACACCGCACCCGCACGTCCGTCCCAGTGTAGGAAAGGCAAGGAAAAGAAGTTGTAATTTTGCCCGAATACTACCATGAATAGTAGCAGTAGTTTGTATTGCAAGCACAGCATATATCCGGCTATTATGATGGCCACTCACTACCTCTGTTAATAAGTTTAGTAGAACTCGGTCATTCATGTGTGGATGTATCACTGTTCACTCAATAAAATGCAAAGCACCTAAAGTCATCCCATATGTAAGCAAATACATACCATGTGCAGTGATAGATAATCAGATTATTTATCTTCTTCATTTTCCTTTTCTAGTATTCATTGGCACTGTAAGGTGAAAGTTAAATTAATTAACCACTTGGATGCTAAGGCTATTTGTTGTCCTTCATGTAATTTCCATTGAAATCAATGGAAACTCCATGACGAGCTGAGCTCGTCATGAGCGTCGAAGGGGTTAAGCAGTAGCCCTTGTAACAGAGTATTCTCAGTGCCACCCGTAATAGAAAAGTAAGAGCATCACCACCTGCATGTACTGGACTGGTACAGTAACGCAAGTCTGTCTCACTTATCATGGCGGGCGTCTGTTTTTCTCGGGTGCAAGTTGACTGCGCTGGCATTATGCCGGCTTGCAGAAGTTAACGTACCAATTTTGCTAAACAAGAGAGAAGAAGATGAATAAGACTGGTGCATTGTCATAGTCGACTCTAATGGAGTGAGTCCATAGTGCTCGTAGAATTGATTCCTTAAACTCCCACTAATGTTAGAGCAAGGATGAAGAAGTGGGAGGTTAGATAGATACTGGCCACAATAGTTATGGACGGCGCTTGCAAGTTGCTAGTTCTACTGTGACACAACTTTCTGCTGAATCATTTAGTGTTAATCTTAAAGAGCATTGGTTACAGACTATGTCTTTCTTTCTTCATATAGATGCTCCTTCCAAACCAACACGGAAGGAGCTGGCTAAAAGGGCCCGGCAACGGAGGCTGGAGGCCACTGTCGCCGAATATCGGCGGCTGGTGGCCCAGGAGGAGGAGGACACGCAGAGTACGTCGACAACATCCACGGCGACACCTGCATCCTCCTCCGCGCTCCCTGGGTCAGCCAGTCAGCGCAGCAGGTCTCCAGCGGTACAGAGCCGGGGTACCGCAGACACCCGCCACCGCAGAGCAGCAAAGAAATCAGGTGCCCCCCACAGCAGGTGCAAGGCACGCGTGCACCGCCTTTCACTGAGGGTGTCCTACCTCGAGCAGGAGCTCCTCAACACCAAAACCCTGCTCGAGACCCTCCGCAAGGAGCATGCCGACCTGGCCCGAAAAAGTCAACAGCAGCCAGCAGTAGGAGGAGACTGTCCCTTGCCCCTTTTTTAAAGGCTTCTGGGGGGTGGGAATTGGGAGTTGGGTTTTCTACTTTTTTGGACTTAGTTTTCACGGACATTCGTTGGGGTTTGGGAGGGGGGGTGGGTTGGCTCTTGCGGGAGATTATTTATGTTAGGGATATATAAATATACTTTAAACTTTATCTTAGGTTACATGTTTTTTTACTGCTTTTGAGGCTGGTGGGTGGGGGTTTAACAGTAAGTTTGTTTTCCTGAAACTTAAGTGGCATCTTGATTCAAGTTGTGTAAGTACTAGTAATTGCCCAAATGTTTTCAAAACTAAGTGCCTGTCACAGAGTAAGTGAATTCAATAGTCCTAGGACCATCAGTCTCTCGTCTCTCCTAATACTCCATTATACTACCTCCCTCCAAACGCTTATCTTACCTGCAATTTGTGTTTGGAAATAGGGCTAGGCACAGGGCTGGCTGCACGGGAAATGGCGATTAAGGTTGGCAATCCTGGGCGGATGAAATGTCATCATTGCGGTGGTACTTGTGGTGTTACACAGTGGCAGTTGCAGCATCTGAAAAAAAAGAAAATTAAACCTTGTTTGTCCTTACCGTAGCATTAGAACGGTACGATAGAGAATATAGCAGGTGACAGTACACTAGAACAGTGCCACAATGTAGCCGAACAAATGGTAAAGTATTGAAAGTATAACTAGTACTTGCGTTGAATTTCTTTGACATTGGCTACTACTACAAGAAATAGTACTGAAGGGGAAGGACACAGCAGCGTAATAATTTGCCACGTCTAGGAGGAGGATGTTCTTGATGACCAATCAAGTTGATGGCGCACATGAAAATCTGCTTTCATTTGCCAATAGTGACTCAGTGTCAAGCTGAGTTAGAATATATCCTCGGATTCCTTCACCAGCCTGTTGCTATGACCTTATCCTCCCCAGCAAGTGTGTGGAATTATTGCTGTCATTTAGTCACACATCAATCAAAACCACACAGCCCGGGGGAAGAGGGTTAGGGTTTGGAAAATGGATGGGAATGGGGGTTTTTGGGAAAGTTTTGTTGAGAGAAGAAAAAAAAAGCACAGCATGGACAAACAATAATTGAAGATAAACAAATCTTTGGGTACTAAGCTATCCATAAATCTTTTAAGTGACATAAAGGAAGTGCATGCACTACTGCATGCATGGTTACTGAAAAGTAAGTAGTACTTTCGACAACCGTGAATGAAAAAATGCGACAGTACAGGGCTGCAGTAATAATTATGCCTTTTCACTTGCCTATCTCTGCACTCAGAGAAACACTTCTTACATTAAATTTGGTTTAAAAAATAGCAGAAGTAAAACCTATGGAATGGATGTAGGGATGAATTTAGAAGCAGAGATCAAAGAAATGCAAAGTCACACTCATAGAAGTTCACTGCACTAACATTACTTAAAAGATAATTAGAAAAGAACGGATACTGTATCTGTATGTTTTTGTAGTTGTCCTGTTGAATTTGGTAAGTTGCATGCCTCCAACCATTCCTCTTATTAGCGGGACTCCTCTATTCCATCTGACGCTCCGTCCATCAATGTTGGTGACCAGAAGACACCCTGTCCACTGCCTGCCTGGCGGATGCTGAATTGCGGCTCGCTAATGTGAAGCCTGACTTCATCCTTTTTTTCCCATTGCACAGGCTGAAACCCGGCCTGTAATTATTGATGGAAAAACAGGAAGTGATATTAGAACACCGCTGACAAATAACTATAAGGTATGTATGCTGTGTAGTGCAAAAAGTCACACTTTGAGTTTCCTAATAGACAGTACAATATTTTTGAAAGTTCCTACTCTGTCTGAGTCTCCTTTTGAAGGATAAATAGGTATGGGCGAATTAATTTAGCGGATCTTTCCCCTCAAGCTAGGTGTACTGTAAACTGTGTTTTAGAACAAAATTAGACCTTCCCAGCAGTGCTCCCAGACCCTTACTAAACCCAGTCGCAAAAATGTAGAAGACCCCCAATCAGATCTCCAAAAACGAGGCCTAGTAGAAAATGGTGACAAAACGTACTTTGAAAGTAAAGTAGGCCCAAATCCCCGCTTACCCACCATGGATTGGATTTCAAACCACTTGCAAGCAAGCAAAAGTATCCATACCCAGCATTGCTCCAAGACTCGCAAACACCCCCACAAACACCAGGAACCCCCACAAACAGCCCCCCGAAAACGGTAGAGTGAACAAAATCTCAGAAAATGCAAAAACTTTTTCCCCAGGGATGGTCTCCAAAATATTTTCTTTCGGGTATTTGACCTTTCCAGCAATGGCCCCAGAACTGTCAACCTGGGCGAAAACAAGTTTAACCCCCCAACAAGCCAAAAGGAAAAACCCGGGAAAAGACACACTTAAAAAACTTTGGGCCTACCTGGAATTCAGTCCAAATGCGCTCTGCAGCTAGCCCCTAACTCCCCTTTTCCACCATGGATTTCCTGAAAAACAAATGCAATCAACATTAGACTGTGCCAGCAGTGCTTCCAGACCCCAAAACCCACCCACAACAACCTAAAAGCCCGCCAAACAGCACCCCAAAGACAGGCAAGTGATCAAAAGCGCAAAATCTTTTTCACTCCATGCGCGCTCTGCAGCTAGGCCCTAACTCCCCTTTGCCACCATGGATTTGCTTCAAACCTCTTGCAATCAAAACTATCCATACCCAGCAGTTCTCCCAGACCCCAAAACCCACCCACAAACACCAGGAACCCCCCCAAACAGGCCCCCAAAAACACGAAAGAGAGCGAAAACTATAAAAAGTGAAAAACTTTTTCACAATGTATTTTATCCAAAACAATTTTATCCGGTATTAGACATTCCCAGCAATGGCCCCAGACCCCTGCAGCCACCCGCAAAAAAGCAAAACACCCCCAAACAGGCAAAAAGCAAAAATGGGTCTACTACCTTCAATTCTGTCCAAATACGCTGTGCAGCTAGGCCCTTACTCCCCCTTTCCACCATGGATTTCCTGAAAAACAAATGCAATCAACATTAGACTGTGCCAGCAGTGCTCCCAGACCCCAAAACCCACCCACAACAACCTAAAAGCCCGCCAAACAGCACCCCAAAGACAGGCAAGTGATCAAAAGCGCAAAATCTTTTTCTGCTCCGATTTTCTCCAAACCACTTTTATCCGGTATTCGACCTTCCCAGCAATGGCCCCAGACCCGTCAACCCAAGCGGAAAGAAGTAGAAGACCCCCAAACAGCCAAAAAGCAAAACTACAAAAATGGGGATTTAGAAATTTTCAGGCAAATTTCCAAAATCACTCCACGCGCGCTCTGCAGCTAGGCCCTCACTCCCCTTTGCCACCATGGATTTGCTTCAAACCTCTTGCAATCAAAACTATCCATACCCAGCAGTGCTCCCAGACCCCAAAACCCACCCACAAACACCAGGAACCCCCCCATACAGGCCCCCAAAAACATGAAAGAGAGCAAAAACTATAAAAAGTGAAAAACTTTTTCACCATGTAATTTATCCAAAACACTTTTATCCCGTATTAGACATTCCCAGCAGTGTCCCCAGACCCCTGCAGCCACCCGCAAAAAAGCAGAATACCCCCAAACAGGCAAAAAGCAAAAATGGGCCTGCTACCTTCAATTCTGTCCAAATACGCTGTGCAGCTAGGCCCTAACTCCCCTTTTCCACCATGGATTTCCTGAAAAACAAATGCAATCAACATTAGACTGTGCCAGCAGTGCTCCCAGACCCCAAACCCCACCCACAACAACCTAAAAGCCCGCCAAACAGCACCCCAAAGACAGGCAAGTGATCAAAAGCGCAAAATCTTTTCCTGCTTCGATTTTCTCCAAGCCTCTTTTATCTGGTATTAGACCTTCACAGCAATGCACCAGACCCGTCAACTCACCCGCAAAGAGGTAGAACACCCCCACAAGCGCAGAGTCTTTCTTCATTGGGCGTAATCCAGCCATCTGCTTTGAGGGAAATAGGAGTCTGGAGGAGGAGGATAGAGGAGCATGTTCTTGTGAACTGGTGAACATGAGGAATGCAGACTGCGGCACCTTCAAATCAATAAGCAAATAAGTGAAGACAGTTCTGCTGATGGGCTTGTTTTTGTGATTAGGTGATTAAAGTTTTTTTATATAGATTTTGCAAAACAAAGAAAGACAGACACACAGGAAGAAAAGTGAATAAGGACGAAAAAGAAAGTTAGTGATTCATTGACTCTTTTTCAGGGCTCGGTGTCGGGGAAGAAGAGCTCGTCCTCAAATTCTGCGAATTCAGACGGGAGTAGGTCACTTAACAGAGAAGAACTTCCCTCGTCTAAGTTGGTCCGCTCCTTGTCTTCTTCCTGCGTGCATTCTCGTATTTTGTAATCTGGTGGTATGAGGTGCTGATTCATCTTGATCATTGTTAACCTCTCCACATTTTTGGGCGAGAGGCGGGTCCTTTTGGAAGTTACAATGCCACCAACAGCACTGAAAACACATTCAGAAGACACACTTACGAGTGGGCAAGACAAGTAATTTATAGCCAGGTTGGTGATCTCTGGCCACACATCTGTTTTCCCATGCCAATACGCCAATTGGTCATGAGAAAGATGGACCTCTGTTGAGTCATTCAGATAGGCCTGCACCATCGACTCAAGGTTCTCCAGGGTTCCTCAACTTTGCTTACTTTTTTCTGGGACCATTTCAGAAGCAAACCCAAGCTGAGTTAGCCAATCCTCTTCCTCACACAATATTACTGTTGTGTCTGGTGCAGATGATACGGTTGCTGGTGTCGTTAACGGTTGAGAGGGAAAATCACTCACTTCTGCCACAGCCACAAATGCAGAAGTGGATTTTTTTGACTGCGGACGGCCTGCTGATGCTGATGTACTGCCTTTTCCTTCAATTTCCTGTCGTTCTCTTTCAAACCGAGTGGCTGACACAGCTAGCCAATGTTTGTACTTTGTAACATCTGCGTCATCAAAAGGAAAGAATACTCTGCCTGCCACTGTCTTTTTGTACCGTGGATCCAGAATAGTAGCACACATGTAATGCTGTTCTGTGTGGATCCTTTCAAGACGATCATCGCGAAGTAGGCGGTGAAATAACTAGTCCGCCAACTCTAATGCTTCTTCCTTTCCATCTTTTTCAAACTTAGAACACACCGCCTTCAGTTGGTGCTCTAGCATGTGCAACAATGGGATAGCTTTTCCCAAATTACAGTCCTCCCTGCTGACTGCACGCGTGTAGACCTCAAAAGGACGAAGCATGTCTGTCAGGCTCTTAACTAGCTTCCATTGCTCCACCTGTTTCCTCATGTCTATCATAGGTGTACCCAGTTTAAAGAAATACTGATCGACTACCGCATACTGCTCATACAGACGCTCAAGCATGTAGAAGGTTGAGTTCCAACGTGTTGCCACCTCCTGGATGAGTGCTTTCACTGGCACTTTACGTTCATGTTGCAGGCACCTCAGCTGCTTCCGGGCCTTAAACGAATGGTTGAAATGTGTGCACATTCTTCGGCAGGTGGTCAGTAACTCAGAGACTGGACTTACTTCACTCAAGAATTTTTTAACAACCAGGTTTATACAGTGCGCCAAACACGGCACTCTGAAAAAGTTACCCATATCCATGGCTTTAACTACATTGGCGCCATTATCCGTGGAAACATAACCAATCATGCGTTTTCTTGGGGACAGCCATTCAAAGACCTTTGTGTTAAACTCATGCAAAATATTTTCTCCTGTATGACTTTTCTCCATGGCAAACATGGCTTTTGTTGCATGTTTTCGAGCAACTTTATAAACTTTGTCCACATCAACACCTGTGTTTATCTTTGCTTTAAACCCTGAAAAAGAGACCCAGTGTGCAGTGATGCACATTTAATCAGTGGCTGCGCAACTGGTCCACATGTCTGTTGTCAGATGTATAGTGTGAACAGCACTCTTCTGCAAAGCTGCCCCAATCACCTCCAGCACATCTTCATGTAGTGCTGGAACCGCAACTCTGGCAAAATAGAACCGGCTAGGAACCTTCCATTTAGGGAAGAGCGTTGCCACCATTTCAAGCAAACCCACCCCTTCCATAAAAGAATAAGGGAGAAGGTCCAGCGCTAGCATTTTAGCCAGCTTAGTGTTATACAGACGCGCCGTTGGGTGGTTGCGTTCATATGGCGCTTCTGAAAACAACATGCTTCTAATGGTGGGCTGGACCATTTTACGGGATGATGATGACTTCTGCGACCCAGTTACGCTCAGTGATTATGAACTTTTTCGCATTGGTGTCTCACTCTCTCCCAAACTCTTAGTGTGGCTCATATATCTTGCAGGGGGTGTGCTGCTGACAGGGGTACTGGGTGTAACTGAAGAAATGTTTGACGCTTCTTTCTCCTCGTCATCAGCAGATGAAACATCAACGGATACAATTCGTTGACCTGCAATTCGGGCATCCTTGATCTCCCTTAGGTGCGCATGCCATTTGACAGTGTGCTGTCTCTCAAGATGACCTCTCTGGCCTCCGGTACCATAGTTGGTACCAAGCTTACCACGACTAACTCGTACCTTACAAATGGTACAAATGGCTATGTTTTCCCTTGTTGGGCAAACACTAAAGAAGTCCCAAACTGCGGACTTCAAATGTCTGTGGGGGGGCGGAGGAGGCAATACTGGGAATGCTGCTAATGCCAGATGAACTGGAGGATGTGTGTTGCTGAAATTTAGTACGTTGTGCACTTACAGCACCACTAATTGAGGAAATGGAGGTCAAGGTGGATGGAGGTCCCTTCTGGCGAGAAAATATGGAAGCTGTAGGTGGTGGTGTACTAACTAACTGCATTTGTGGTGGTCCCATTGCCACGTCGCCATCATCACGCTCAGCAGCATTTCGGGATAGGGTAAAAATGTCTGTTTGCTGCATGCCCGCTGAGGCTGGAGTGACGCCTATGATGACTGCGTCGTCGTCATGAGAGTCTTCATCAGCAGGAGTATACGCCACTTCTTCTGCAGCATCATCATCACACTCCATAACTCTGAGACTTTCGGTGACCTTCCTTTTACGCTTAGCTACCTTTGTCAGATCATGGTGTGCCTCACTCTCAGGCAGCACTTGTGGTTCCCAATTTTTATCCATATCATCAGAAGCAAGAGGGCTTGAAGAAGAAGTAGACAAGATCCTTGATCTTTTCCTTGCTGGGGATCTGGAAGACAATGAATCATCAGTAGGAGTGGCTTCCTCATGTGATACCTCGGCTTGAATGTCGATTTCCTGATGTGCCCCTACTTCGGGAGGAACAGCTATTGTGGGCACTTGTGCCGCTCCATGCACCTCTGCTTGCGCCTCTCCTTGCGCTGCCTCTCCTTCCACATGTACTCGGGCCTCTCCTTGCGCCGCCTCTCCTTCCACATGTGCTTGGGCTTGTACTTGCACATTTGGTTGTGATTGTTGTTGCGGCTGTGGTTGTTGAACACTCGTCAGATGAGTTACAACAACCTGTATTGATTGAGGGATGCTGCTACTTTCTTGCAATGAGCCAACATCACTGGTCGATGGTGATTGAACAACTATACTGGCTGCCTCTGCAGCACTCAAGGGCTTGGACCTAAGTTGGCGTGGTGGTGGTGGCACTGAGCCCAATGGAGCGGAGGTGCTGCTCCCAGCTTGGTCCCCAGCAGACCCCGCTGCTGCTGCAGGTGTACTTTTTTTCCCCCAAAAAATGCGGCGGTCGGCACACCAGTCTCCTTGGTAAGTGGCGCCACTTGCTTCTTCTGCTCCTTACTGCCAACTTTCTTGCTAGAGAAGCTACGGGCAACTTTTTTGGGGGCCATCTTCTTCAGATGTCAGAACAGCAGGCTGCAGTTGCAGAAGTTGCAGAGGTGTCTGTGGCCACACGTGATGTTGTGCTGCACACACCGCAGCAGGACTTCTTCCTGGTGAGGAACGATCAATCAATTAATCAAGACATTTATATAGCGCGCTACTCACCCGGAGGGTCTCAAGGTGCTTGGGGGGGGTCTGCTACTGTTCGAACAGCCAGGTCTTGAGTTGCTTCCTGAAGGAGAGGTGATCTTGGGTCAGGCGGAGGTGGATGGGGAGGGAGTTCCAAGTTTTGGCTGCCAGGTAGGAGAAGGATCTTCCTCCCATGGTGGCTCTTCGGATGCGTGGAACGGTGGCGAGGGCGTGGCTGGTCGATCGTAGCTGACGGGTGGGAGTGTAGAAGGTCAGGCGGTTGTTGAGGTACCTGGGGCCAAGGTCGTGGAGGGCCTTGTGTGCGTGGGTGAGGAGTTGGAACGTGATTCTCTTGCTGACGGGGAGCCAGTGTAGGTCTCTCAGGTGTCCGGAGATGTGGCTGTGTCGGGGGATGTCCAAGATGAGTCGTGCGGAGGCGTTCTGGATGCGTTGGAGTCTTTTCTGTAGTTTGTCTGTGGTTCCGATGTAGAGGGTGTTTCCATAGTCCAGCCGGCTGCTGACGAGTGCCTGGGTCACCCTCTTCCTAGTTTCGGTGGGGATCCATCGGAATATCTTTCATAGCATGCGTAGGATGTTGAAACATGAAGAAGAGACGGCGTTGACTTGTCTGGTCATCGAGAGCGAGGAGTCCAGGATGAAGCCCAGGTTGCGTGCGTGGTCCGTTGCTTTGGGTGCGCTGCCCAGGGCAGGGGGCCACCAGGAGTCGTCCCAGGCAGAGGGTGATGATCCCAGAATGAGCTCTTCCGTCTTGTCTGAGTTCAGTTTCGATGACGATGAGGCTGATGATTCATCTTTCTGCACCTAAAAGCAAACGAAGCCAGAGGAACATCAGTTAAATAAATGTTGCCTATGTAGCGCTTCAATTAATAGTTTGCAAGTAAGAATTTTTATTATACCCACCCCCCAAAATGGAAAGACCAATAAAATGCTCCACTGACAGAGTACCCCTGGGCATAATGGATGAAAGCATGGCAGACTGGGTGCAGGCCTATGGCACAAAAAAGCACACTGCCTGGCTTCAAAATGGCCCCTAGACCCCCACCCACATGGCCAGGCCCTGCCTGGACCAGGCCTCAAAATGGTCCCCACCCACATGGCCATGCCCCATCAACACCCCAAAAAATCTAAAAACACCCAAAAATCACCACAATCCAATGCCATCCATGCCCTCCATGATGTTTACATTCAAGACACCCCACAGAAAGACTAGGCCCATGTACCACTGAGTGAGTACCCCTGGGCAAAAGGCCCCAACAACAGCCAAAAAAATCGAAAAACACACAAAAATCACCACAATCTAATGCCATCCATGCCCTCCATGATGTTTACATTAAAGAGACCACACAGAAAGACTAGGCCCATGCACCACTGGATACCCCTGGGCATAATGGATGAAAGCAAGGCACTTTGGATGCAGGCCTATGACACAAAGCACACTGCCTGGATTCAAAATGGCCCCTTCACCCCCACCACATGGCCCTGGACCAAGCCTCAAAATGGCCCCCACCCACATGGCCACGCCCCATCAACACCCCAAAAAATCGAAAAACACACAAAAATCACCACAATCCAATGCCATCCATGCCCTCCATGATGTTTACATTCAAGACACCCCACAGAAAGACTAGGCCCATGCACCACTGAGTGAGTACCCCTGGGCAAAATGCCCCAACAACAGCCAAAAAAATCGAAAAACACACAAAAATCACCACAATCCAATGCCATCCATGCCCTCCATGATGTTTACATTAAAGAGACCACACAGAAAGACTAGGCCCATGCACCACTGAGTGAGTACCCCTGGGCAAAAGGCCCCAACAACACCCCAAAAAATAAAAAACACACAAAAATCACCACAATCCAATGCCATCCATGCCCTAAATGATGTTGAAATTCAACAAAACAGTTGCATCATGCACCCATAACTAACCTTGGTCCTACTGGATACTGTGGCTACCCACAATATATTTTATTTAATGTTCTGAAAATGTTCCAAAATTGTAGTTGCAGCAACTGTAATGCCCCAAACAAACTTACTTCTGAAATTTCTAATCCAAAAGTGATCCAAAGAAAGTCAAAAAGGCCTCAAATCCAAATATCCAGCAGCATCCACAAAAAGTAATCCTTCCAGGTCAAGATCCAAATCAAAGTGACCAGCACATGAAGTAAGCACTGGGAGGAGCCTGCTGGACAGGAACAGGAAGTTGGAGACTGTGGGGCACTTCCTTCCTCCTACCCCCCCCCCCAAAATGGACTCCTTACAAAAAAAAAGTGCAGGCAAATGTCAACCTGAGGAGTTATTTTGATAATTTTCAAGGTTTATGCTGCCTGCTGGTGGATTTCTTGTGCAAAATAGCAAATTTTGCAATCTCGCAATTGTGAGATTGTCGCTGCCCGCCGCATCTACGTGTTCACAAGTGTTTACTACCGCGATGCGTGATCACGGGCCTTTATGACGTACTCGCATTGACAAACTCTCGCTGTGCAAGGTGGCAAGCCGCGATGACGTAATCGCGGTCGACAGACAGCCGCGGGATCCCGCAGCAAGATCCAAAATGGCGCAGCACACGCAAACATGGAGAAAAACAACTCTTCAAACGCTGAATGACGGTAAGTGAACGCTGCGCGCCGCAAAATTGTATAATATTCTATTTGGCAAGTGCGACCAAGCAAAAAAATCTGCTTCGCGCGAATTTGCGAATTTTCGGCAAATTCGCGAGAGTTCGCGAAAATCCGCAAAATCCGCGAGCGGAACGGATTTTACACCCACGCTTATCTATGATATAGCCATACCATATAAGTGCATTAAAATCCTCGCGGTTAATGCTAACTTTGGTTTGGCTTTATCAAAACATGTTGTGTAAGGCGTCAAACACTGGCGGCGGGGGTAGCATTCCATCCTTCTAGAGGGAAAAGACATGTAGCTTACTGCTTTACCCGGTTAAAGTCAAACAGAGCCTCACTATCACAAAATGGATACTGCTGACACAGATACGAGTCTTACCTCCTGTTGCTGGACGAAACTCCGGCAGGAGAGGATTGGACAATAGGTTTCCTGTCCAGGGAGGTGCTGGTACCTCCCCAGACAGGGGTTTTGTGTATTGGGCAGGGAGGGCTGCATTTAGTGAATGCATCTATACACTGCCTGGGGCACACAAGGTGCTCCATGCATAGCCTGGTTCAAACCAGTTGCTGGGGCACTCCAGCCCCAGTTCTGGCGCAAAACTGAATAAAGGGAAAGGGGTGTAACCACCCCCTTCTCAGGTCCACCCATAGGAGGGAACTAGTCAGTTAATCCAGCCCCCTTTCTTAGTCTAAGTATAGGAGCTGTGTCCATGGGACTTTAGATTATCCTGGATGAACGTTTGAAAGACATATCTTGGACCTTCGACATACCATTCTGACTGGAAGATGGAAGACATCTCCCTTGTGGTTAAGAAGGGACCACCGTGTGCAAACAGGTGCCAACACCAACTTCGCTGGTCTGCAGTTTCAAGGCTCCCGTCAGAACCCAAAGACTCTGTGACTCAAGGACCATACTTCTATGACCCGGATCCATATCCACAGCAAAGCTGAGAACTGTGGCGGACACGAGAGATGTGGGATCGGACATCTTGTACATCCTGCATTTTGCTACCCGCACTCCTTTCCTGAAGCCTCAGTAAGGTGTGCATTGGGGTACAAGAAGCCCCAGCCCTGAGCACCATTTGCACCGAAGCCCAGGCCCCCACACTCCGCAAGTGTCCCCTGGGCCCCGCCTTTGCATTTGTGCTTGATGCATCTTCCTGGTTCATTGCCTGTTGGCTAGTGAGCCCCCTGAAGATGCCATCTTGAATTTACTGTGCTTTCCTGGTTGCTTCAGGCTTTCTCCAGCTTCCCTGAAAAGGAGAAGCGCCAAACACCTTGCTGGTCTGCAACAGAGCCAATCTTGACATCCTACATGGGTTGCGGTTGCCAAGGCTTGTTGGGTCCAATCCAGATACCAATACTGCAGTCTCCTAGAGCCATCATAGCACAGCTCAAATCCAGCGCCTGGTCATCGTCGATGCCTCCTGGACCTCGTGGATGAAGAGACAAACTCACCCTCTTCACCTTCAAGCACCCAACATTTCCTGGTTCCTTCCTGGTACCTTCCTGTGAAGTACCAAAAAAATAAACTATAGAGCTATACTTACCAATAGCCCATATACCTGATTTACCAAGAATAAGTCAGTCGGCAATGGAGAAGGTTCAATCGTTTATTTTGCAAAAGCACCCTATATAGGGGAGCCTCACTCTCGCCTTCACCCTCAAAGGTGCGCAGAGGAGACTGCTGGATTACAATCAACAAATTGCATATACACTTTCAGCATACCCCATGAAAACCCCTTCTCGTGAAGCCAACAGGAAAACCCATATAAGGCACAATTGATTGATTCGAAACTCAGCTCGAGTTATTCCGGGGGTAGGGCAGTAAAGGTGTCTCCCTCTCCCTTTCGTTCTGGGGCACGGGAGTACAGACATGGCGCCTACAAGAATGTGCTCATCCTGCTAGAAAGATAGATGAGACCTTGAGTTTCCTAAGTTAGAATCAATGGTCCTTTCATAGCCCAGGCCGGCCTCTCAGACTCTCTACACAGTAACAGGTCATGTGCTTTCCTAACTAATGAAAGGGACAAGGGGAAATGAAACCAAAATGGCTCGCGAAGTTTTAGGCCCACTTCTTCATTGTGGGCATAGTTCGAGTGTATTTATAAGGGGTTTTCCTAAGGCAGCATTGATATATTGGATACATTAAGCCAACATTATATAATATCGATTTTATATTTCTTCACCTGGTCACTGGCTAGTGACCCAGACTCTGTCCCCTCTGTTTTTAGGTTCTTCACATCACCGATCCACCCTTGGATCCACCCGGACACTTCTCCTCTGGTCGCCTGAAGCACTTCTTTGCAGCTCTCCATAGAAAACGACGAAACCCGACACGAAAAGACACCTATGCACCCGGCTTCCCTGGGTGAGGTAACACGAGTACTCCGGTGCTCCCGTGGGTCTTGACTCTCAAAGTGTCCTAGTTTAAAAGGGTTCATTCCTAGTCCATCCGGAAGTGTCCTTAAATTGCATATTTGTAACTTCTTTGTTTTCCATAGAAAGTCAATGGTAACCCGCGCCTGTGTTAAGACACTGCACGCGTCTCCCGTGGGCCTCTTACTTCCTAACCATTGGTTGTTTAGTGTAGCCCCAGCGATTCCACAGGCCCCAGGCCTGCTTTCTAACTCTCACGTGGTACTTATACCACTTTCTTAGTATATGGTTTGTGAGGCCCCTAGGGCATAACATATACTGTGCAACTTATTGTATATTAACATTGTGACTTGTATTGTATTTTGACCTCAGACCTCATAAAGAGTGCAGAAGGGTTGTGTTTAGATTAAATACATATATATTTGATATATACCTTGTGTAGTGTCCTTTCATTTGGTATTTAGGGGATTATATATGGTAAAACAACTTGCTTAACTCACCTACTGAAGTCTTAGCCTGAAGACTGCTGATTCATGCTACCACTAGGATAGCTTTCTATAATGTTGACTTTACAACCACCATCAATAAGGGTCGATTAGACTGGTGCAAGGGGCCCACTAGAACTAGTGGACATCATATGCCAGGCTAACTTCTCACATTGGTGTGCAGCGGTTGGGATAAGAGCTTGCAATTTGTTTTACCAAATAATCTTGGGATATCATCTGAAAGATCATATCAATGTACTTGTAGGTACATATAAATCAAGTCTTATATACATAAGTTCTACTGAACTTAGTAGTTGTAGGTGGTAAGGGCTTAGCACACCCTGAGTACAACTCCTAGAGAGGTTCTAGTAGGAAAACAAATAGTGTAGGTAGGTCCACACACCACACCTCACTAGAAATGTGCTTGGAAGCCGGGCCTAGTGGGCCTCTGCCAGAAGACAACCCAAGGTTGCCTTCTAAATATGACACACTTACTTTTCAAGAACTGAGACATTTGCATTTAGTCAGAAGACTGAGACAAGGACAGAGTCCAACCTTTAACCACCTGGTAGATATCTTAGTGGCTCGTGATGTAGAGAATGCACCAGACCCAGGTAACCAAGGTAGTAGAGAGGGGGGCCATCCATCAACAGAAGAGAATACTGGGTAAAATCCAGTGGTCTCTGATGATGAAGTGGATGCTGACCAGGATGAGGTTGATGAACCTGACCTGGGCAACACAGGACTATCTGGAGGTGGAGAGGGCCATGGTAGGCCCCCCTCTAACCTTCCAAATAGGCCTGACAATGTAAACAGAAGGTGCAAATAACTGTCCAGTGGTTCTGATCATTCTGATTCCTCAGTAGGGTCCAATACCTCTGCTCTGAGGAGGATGTCTTCCCCTCATAGAAGAGAGCATAAAGCTAGGATGAGAGAAGCCAAGCTTAGGATCAAGAGGCAAGAAGTTGCCTTGCAAAAGAGGCCCTAGCTCTTGAGAGAGAGAAGAAATTCAGTGGGCTAGGGCCCACTGGTGGCAGCATAATTCCTAGAGATAGGGAAAGGTTTCATGACCATAGAAACCTGAACAAGATTGTCCCTTCCTATCAGATTGAGGATGACATCCACAAATGGATAACTGTTTTGGAGAGGGCTTGCAAAGTACAGCAGGTACCCCAAAGTCAGTGGGCAGCAATCTTGTGGCTCTCAATTTCAGACAAAGGCAGAAATAAGCTCCTGACAGTTAATGAACAGAATGCTGACAACTACTATGTCCTGAAGAGTGCTCTGATAGATGGGTTTGGCCTAACCACTGGGCAGTACAGGTTGCTGTTCAGGGATAGCCAAAAGACACAGACTCAGGAGTGGACTGATTTTGTAGATTGTGCTACTAAGGTTCTGGAAGGCTGGTTATTGGGCAGTAAAGTAAGTGACTATACAGGATTGTATAACCTTATTATGAGAGAACAGATTCTTAGGAACTGTAAAAACCAGCTATTGCATCAACACCTGATTGACTCTGATTTGACCTCTCCACAAGAATTGGGTAAGAGGGCAGACAAATGGGTCGGAACCAGGGTACAGCAGAAGGTACAGAACCAAGGTGGTGATCAGAAGAAGCCAGACCAAAAGGGTGGGGAGAAAGCAAAAGACCAGAAGTCTTCTCAAGGTCCCCAAAAAGCTTCTAATGATGAGGGTTCCCAACAATCTAACAAGAAAGAAGGCCAAAAGAAACCATGGTGCAAGTTTTGTAAAAGTAATACTCACTGGACCAGTGATTGCACCAAGAAGGAGGCAGCTCCAGCCACAATTGCCCCTAAGGCAACTGTTCCCCCTAGTACAGCTCCAAGTGGTGGTTCTCAACAGAAGGGTGTAGTAGGGTTAACCCTGGGAATTGAGCTGGATTCTGGCCTAGTCAGAATACCAACTCAAGCTGTTTTGATCCGGGATGGGGACACAATTCTGTCCTCTACTGTGAGTCCCAATATCTTGGGCAAGTACAGACAAACTCTTTTAATTAATGACAAAGTGGATCAGGCCTACAGGGACACATGTGTAGTGTCACAATGGTGACGCCTGGCTTTGTGGACCCTGGACAGCTCATACTAGGTGAAAATTACATAGTGACCAATGCTATCAATCTCACTACCACTCATAGTATGGCAATTGTTAATTTCTCCTGGGGAGGGGTAACTGGCCTCAAAAAGGTTGTGGTTAGCTCAGACCTCCCTGTAGAATGTTTGCTTGGCAATGACCTGGAGACTTCAGCTTGGGCTGAAGTGGAGTATAGGATCCATGCAGAAATGTTAGGGATATCAGCACATGTCCTTGCTGTGACTAGGTCATGGGTCAGAAATTGCAACACTGAACAGGCATTGGATTCTTGAACAATGAACCAGTTGCCTACCAGGAGGAGAAGCAGTAGGGCTAAGGCAGTGCCTTCCCCCTTGCCTCAGAAAGAGGATCAGCCTTCTCAGGAAGCTGATTGTGAGACCCAAGAGGAAACTGTCCTAGAAGAGCTTGAGCCTGATCAGGTTGAGTTTCTTGGGACAGGGGGACCCTCCAGGGCAGATCTGAGGCAGGCGCAGTTGGACTGCCCTTCTGTTGAACCCCTCAGACAGCTAGCTGCTGCTGAGGCTGCTGGTAATGCTAGTGGGACCCAAAAGGTTTACTGGGATGATGGGCTCCTGTATTCAGAGGCTAGAGAGCCGAAGCCTGGTGCTTCCAGGAGGTTGGTCATACCTTTGGCATTCATGGACTTCCTTCTCACACTAGCCCATGATATTCCCCTTGCAGGACATCTTGGCCAGAACAAGACTTGGGACAGGCTTGTCCCTCACTTTCACTGGCCTCATATGTCAGAGGATAGCAAGGAGTTGTGTCGCTCCTGTGTCACCTGCAAAGACAGTGGCAAATCAGGTAGCACCACAAAGGCCCCCCTAATACCACTACCTGTGGTGGGGGTTCCCTTTGAACATGTAGGGATTGACATTGTTGGACCAATGGATCCCCAAACAGACTCTGGGCACAGATTTATTCTGGTGGTAGTGGATCATGCCACCAGATACCCAGAAGCTATTCCCCTAACGACAACAACAGCACCTGTTGTAGCAAGAGCCCTCCTGGGAGTTTTCTCAAGAGTGGGTTTTCCGAAGGAGGTTGTCTCAGACAGGGGTGCAAACGTTATGTCTGGATATCTGACTGCTATGTGGAAAGAGTGTGTAGTGAACCACAAGTTCACCACACCCTATCATCCACAATGCAATGGTCTAGTTGAGAGATTCAACAAGGCATTATAGGGCATGATTAAGGGTCTCCCTGAAAACCTCAGGCGGAGATGGGACATCCTGCTGCCCTGGCTTTTGTTTGCTTACATAGAGGTCCCACAGAAGGGGGTTGGCTACAGCCCTTTTGAACTTCTGTTTGGGCATCCTGTAAGATGACCCATTTGTCTGGTGAAGGAGTGATGGGAGTTACCTCTCAAACCTCCCAAATAAGACATTGTGTACTATGTACTTGGTCTCCGCTCCAGGATGGTCAAGTACATGAAAAAGGCATCCAAAAACCTTGAGGGTAGTCAGGAATTGCAAAAGGCCTGGCATGACCAAGAGGCTGTGCTGACTGCTTACCAGTCAGGACAGAAAGTGTGGGTGTTGGAGCATGTGGCCACAGCAGCTCTCCAAGACCCCACACTATTGTTGAGCAGAAGGAAGAATTCACCTATTTGGTTGACCTTGGAACTCCCAGGAGCCCCTACAGAATGCTTCGTATCAACCAATTGAAACCATATGTTGACAGGGCAGACATGGGCTTGCTCATGGCTACAGATGAGTGACAGGAGGAAGAGAGTGACACTCTCCCAGACCTGCTTTCTCAGAACCCTGACGATGGTTCAGTTGATGGTGTAGTCTTGGCAGGCAGCCTCACTGACCAACAGCAGCAGGACTGCAGACAAGTTCTACAGTCCTACAGACATATGTTTTCACTGACTCCAAGTCAGACTACCTGGTGCACTCACGAAGTGGATACTGGGGACAGCCTGCCTGTTAAAAGTAAGATTTACAGGCAACCTCATCATGTCAGGGACTGTATCAGGATAGAGGTCCAAAAGATGTTGAATTTGGGAGTCATTGAGCCCTCAGAGAGCCCTTGGGCCAGTCCAGTAGTCCTGGTGCCTAAACCTCAAACCCAAGATGGTAAGAGAGAGATGAGGTTTTGCATGGATTACAGAGGCCTCTATGCTGTCACTAGGACAGCTGCCCATCCAATACCCAGGGCAGATGAACTTATTAACAGATTGGCATCTGCCAAGTTTTTGAGCACATTTGACCTGAAAGCTGGCTACTGGCAGTTCAGACTAGCTGATGAGGCAAGCCAAAGACAGTATTTCCAACCCCAGGTGGACATTATCAATTTGTGGTAATGCCCTTTGGTCTGAAAAATGCACCTGCCATATTCCAAAGGTTGGTGAAGTCTTCTCAGCTCTGGATGACTACTGTGCAGATTATCTAGTTGATATTGCTGTCTTTAGCTCCACTTGGAAAGATCACCTGATCCACCTAAAGAATGTTTTGAAGGCCCTGCAAAAGGCAGGCCTAACTATCAAGGCTACCAAGTACCTTGTAGGTGGAGGCCAGGTTCAACCATTGCAGAGCAGGATCCAGCCAATAATGGATTGGACTGCTCCAACCACCCAGACTCAGGTAAGAGCTTTCTTGGGCCTGACTGGGTATTACAGGAAATTTGTCAAGGGGTATGGTTCCATAGTGACACCCCTTAATGACTTAACTTCTAAGAAAATGCCAAAGAAAGTTCAGTGGACAGTCAGCTGTCAAAAGGCATTTGATGACCTGAAGCAGTCCATGTGCACTGCTCCTATTCTGCAAAGTCCAGACTACTCCAAAGAATTCATTGTTCAAACAGATGCTCCTGAGTTGGGGGTAGGTGATGTGCTTTCACAACTGAATAAAGATGGTCACGACCATCCAGTAGCTTTTATTAGCAGAAGGCTGACCCATAGAGAGAAATGTTGGTCAGCTATTGAGAGGGAGGCCTTTGCTGTGGTTTGGGCCCTGAAGAAGCTGAGGCCATACTTGTTTGTTACTCACTTCAAGATTCAGACAGACCATAAGCCCCTCTTATGGCTAAATCAGATGAAGGGTGAAAATCCCAAACTGCTTAGGTGGTCCATTTTCCTACAGGGGATGGACTATACAGTGGAACATAGACATGAGACTGACCATGCCAATGCAGATGGACTCTCCAGATATTTCCACTTAGAACATGAAGACTCAACTGGTCAAGGTTAGTTTAATGTCCCTGGGTTGGGGGGTTGAGGGGGTTGTGTAGGAGAGTAGGGTCTGCTTCCTATGGTCACCCCCACTTTTTGCTGTGATTCTCTGGTTTTTCGACTTTATTGTGGCTGTGGGCCTGCTACACAGACCCACAGCCCAGCTGTTCTCTCTCTAAATTGATAGCATGTACTTTAGGTACATATCACATTGGTTACTGGGTCACTCTTGTGAGCTCCTGTATAGTGTACCATAGGTACCCAGGGCACAGGTGTACCCTAGGCCTACCTTCGGCTGCAGCATGTATTGTGCCACCCCTGGTTTGCCTTCCCAACTGACACCACAGATCTGTTCACACAGCCTGGGTAAGGTGGTGGAATCACCCCTTTCTTAGATATAGTATACCTATATCTACCTTTATATATAGACACATTTACACCTATAAGCCACTCCTATGGTAGGCCTCGACAATCCTGGAGGCAAAGTGCTTTGTTTTATGTTAGAGGGTGCGCTAGCATGAGCTGAGACCCTCTGCAGCTTTCGGAACCATATCCTTATAGCTGTTCTATGATATAGCCATATCATATACTCTTAAGTGCATTAAAATCCTCGCGGTTAATGCTAACTTTGGTTGGGCTTTATCAAAACATGTCGTGTAAGGTGTCAAACACTTGGAATACTACCCCCCCCCCCGCCACCAATGCTGGTGGCGGGGTAGCATTCCACCCTTCTAGAATATAAAAGACATGTAGCTTACTGCTTTACTCGGTTACAGTCAAACAGAGCCTCAGCATCACAAAATGGATGCAGCTGCCACAGACACGAGTCTGACCTCCTGTTGCTGGATGTAACTCTGGCAGGGGAGGCCTGGACAACAGGTTTCCGGTCCAGGGAGGTGCTGGCTCCACCCCAGACAGGGGTTTTGTGTATTGGGGCAGGGAGGGCTGCATTCAGTGAATGCATGTAGACACTGCCTGGGGCACACAAGGTGCTCCATGCATAGCCCGGTTCAAACCAGTTGCTGGGGCACTCCAGCCCCAGCTCTGGCACAAAACTAGTCAAAGGGAAAGGGGTATAACCACCCCCTTCTCAGGTCCACCCATAGAAGGGACCTAGTCAGGTAATCCAGCCCCCTTTCTTTGTATAAGTATAGGAGCTGTGTCTCTGGGACTTTAGATTATCCTGGATGAATCTTTGAAAGACATAACTTGGACCTTCGACATTCCATTCTGACTGGAAGATGGAAGACATCTCCCTTGTGGTCAAGGAGTGACCACCCTGTGCAAACAGGCATCAACAGCAACTTCGCCGGTCTGTAGTTTCAAGGCTCCTGTTGGAACCCGAAGACTCTGCGACTCAAGAACTGGACTTCCAGACTTCTCTTACCCCGATCCACATCCACAGCAAAGCTGAGACCCATGGCAGACACAAGAGACGTGGGACCGGACATCATGGACATCCTGCATTTTGCTACCTGCACTCCTTTCCTGAAGCCTCAGTAAGTTGTGCATCCGGGTACGAGAAGCCCCACCGCATCATTTGCACTGAAGCCCAGGCCCCCACACTCCGCGAATGTCCGTGGGCCTTGCCTTTGCATTTGAGCTTGACACATCTTCCCAGTTCTTACCTGTTGGCTAGTGAGCCCCCTGAAGAAGCCATCTTGAATTTACTTTGCTTTCCTGGTTTCTCCAGGCTTGCTCCAGCTTCCCTGAAAAGGAGAAGCACCACAAACTTTGCTGGTCTGCAACGGAGCCAATCTTGACATCCTGCGTGGGTTGCGGTTGCCAAGGCTTGTGGGGTACAATCCGGATACCAACATTGCAGTCATCTAGATCCATTGTGGGATATCTCAAATCCAGCGTCTGTTCATCGTTGACGCCTCCTGGACCTCGTGGCTGAAGAGACAAACTCACCTTCTTCACCTTCAAGCACTCGACATTGCCTGGTTCCTTTCTGGGCCCTTCCTGGTCACTGGCTAATGACCCAGACTCTGTCCCCTCTGCTTTCAGGTTCTTCACATCACTGATCCACCCTTGGATCCACCCGGACACTTTCCCTCTGGTCGCCTGCAGCACTTCTTTGCAGCTCTCCCTAGAAAACAACGACAAAACCCGACACGAAAAGACACCTATGCACCCGGCTTCCCTGGGTGAGGTAACACAAGTACTCCGGTGCTCCCATGGGTCTTGACTCTCGAAGTGTCCTAGTTTAAAAGGGTTCAATCCTAGTCCATCCGGAAGTGTCTTAAATTGTATATTTGTAACTTCTTCATTTCCCATAGAAAGTCAATGGTAACCCGCGCCTGTGTTTAGACACTGCACGCGTCTCCCGTGGGCCTCCTACTGCCTAACCTTTGTTTGTTTAGTGTAGCCCCAGCGTGTCCACAGGCCCCAGGCCTTCTTTCTAAATCTCACGTGGTACTTATACCACTTTCTTAGTATATGGTTTGTGAGGCCCCTAGGGCATAACGTAGAGGGTAGAAAGAGGCCTTCCCGAGCCTCTTTTAGGATGTGGTCACACTCACTGTGGTCTGGGTAATCGTAGCAATCAGGCACTGCTAGGAGCAAGTTGGAGTGGCACGTTTTATTATTATAAGCTCATGTGTATCAATAAAAATAACGCATAATGCAAGAGATCACTCTTAAAAGGCTCTGGCTTCACTCTGCCAGGAAGTGTGCTAGGAATCAATTATTTCTAAAAGTTATTGCGATGCAAACAGAAGTGGCTATTCATAAAAAGACGACTTTCTGTGTAAGCAGGAAATGTTTACGAAGGCTTCTAACTGTTCGAGGAAGTACGTTGCCTTTACACAATGACTCCGCCGAGAAGTATCATTGCAGGTTTAAACATTTTAGCAAGAATAAAATAACAGTGGTTTAGATTCTTAAAAAGCGTATTAGAATTCCAGCTAAATTATTCAAAGTACACTCCTATCAGGCCTAGTGCCTAGAAGCACCTGCCTAGGGGAAAGAACCCCAGTAGATTTAATGTTGATCTAATGCTGAAAGATACCTATGACTATTGCAAGGAATTAGGAATGGATGAAAAGCATTTAGCAAATTAAGAGAGCTTAAGCTACTATCTCATTCAGGAAGGCATCACCTGGAAGGGTAGGTTTGCGTTCCTAAATCAGAAAGTTCAGTCGACTGGAGAACAGCCCAAAAAGTCAGCTTGGAAAGTTCTGCCTTCTAAATGTGATGGTGGATCTTTTCTACCTAAAAACAAGGAACTAACACTGTCCTGACGTATTTTGTGACGCAGGTGACTTTCACCACATTTGTCCTAGGACAGTGGGGGCTGGTCAGGTGTCCTAACAGTTGGTTGGCCATGCGAGAACATTTTGTTCTGTACACTATGGGCTAGAACATTTTGTTCAGTACATATTTCTAAAGATGTACGTGTGACCGGAAACTTACGCCAGGGCTAGTTTTGCAAGAAGCTTGTGGCATATTTCGACAAGCTAAGTTTCAAAACAAGACTTCAGTGGAAAGTCCCTGAAATGTGTTAATCTGCCTCTGCGCCAGCTGAGTCTGGTGTACGTGTGGGTGTGTGTGGGCGTTGGCCTCTGTGGAAAATTACTACTTCACATTAGGCCAATTTACCATGTTATCTTCCAGTGCAGCAGAGGAATGCATTGTTAACATTATTGTGGCCTAGTGTTTTTTGTTAGCCCAAGACATGTCTTTTATGTCTCAGCCTTGGGTCTATAACCCCAGGATTCAGGGAGTTAGTGGGATTTAATATGTTGGTCGTGTATAGCAAAAATTGAGGGTTTTAAAGCATATTTCAGGTTCTCTCTGGCCAGGCCATATGTGACATTTCGCTATTAAGACAGCTGAGAGATGCTTTTTCTGGTGATCAGATGGTAGAGCGTGATTTTAACCCTTCATCATCACCCCTGTCTTGTTCATTTATGAACACACTCTTTACTGAGTATCTTGGCGACCCTACAGCCAGTGGGGGTATCCAGGGCATGTCATTAACATAACACTTGAAGGTACCTTGGACCTGCTCTTTCTTCTTCACTGTTTCTCCGTCTGATCTAAGGACTATTTTGACGTATTCTGCATCTCGGTCATTAAGCTGACGCTCATACTGGGCGGCTGTAGGACTTTTGCTCAGGGTGTCTCTGCCTGGGGGAAGAGGGGGAGCAGTGGGTATGTTATAGTGGGTGCCAGGTATTGTTATCTCGCCCATTTCTAATTGTACTCCCATCCCATCCCCGGGAACCCTATCCATGTCTTCATACTTCGCTATCTGGTAGATCCCTGTGCTAGCATTATTCATCCCAACTGCCTTGGAACCTAATCTTTTAATCCAATGGCTCCCAATCTGAAAAGCGCAACACAGTATTATGAGAATCCCAACAATCGGTATGATCAATTTCAAAATCGCTGTGAGCCATGAAGGCATCCAGTCAAGATTGAACCAGTCTGTTGGAATAATGTCCGCAGGGGCACCTCCTTCATCGACCATTTCTTTTCCCAAGTTGGTCAACTCCTCAATGGCTCTTGCGATCGATCCGTTCTTCTTGTCGTTTCCTGGTATGAAAGTGCAGCAAGATTTTCCGATTTGGTGACACAGACCACCGTCTTTGGCAGTCAGCATGTCAAGGAAGTAGCGATGTTCCAGGACCATTAGTCTCAATGGGCGCAGTTCTTCCCTTATTGCATTTAGTCCGTCTCTGGTGCTGCTGATGGCTTTCATAACCTCATAGCGCGTCACTTCCAGCCAGCGAGCATTAGCCTGAGTTTGGAACATTGGGACTGCTCCTCCGAAGAAAAGTTGGGCCTCATTGAAGAGGCGGAATTCTTCTGGAACTTTACCAAGAGCTTCAGCTGCAAAGTACTCCGCTGTTCGCCGGTGGCGGTGGAGGAATGTCACGTCGCCTGACATAGGGTGTGTCAGTATGTGAGAGGCATTCGATGCCGGCACAACCAGATGTACTTCATGCAGAGTCACCAAAGAGCACAGTCCGAGCCACTGAGGAGGTAGGTGGAGATATAGGCGTTCTCCACAAGCCCAGTAGTAGTCCATTAATGCGGAGTTGCCAAACTGCATATCGAAGTTGAAGACCGTCTTGTTACAGTCTGTGTTACGCCCAACAGAGATGGAGCCATTGCCTAGGAAACAAAGAGAAGGATTTTTTTGTTTAAATGCTTTTTTACTTTCGGACATTCCTTCCCCATCCCAGGTGTGTCTTTTCCCTTCCTTGTTCCAAATGTCCTCGCAGCTTTCCTCAACATCCCAGTCAATATCTCCCACCCAGTCCGTTTCGCCAGTCCAAGGAGGGCCTAAGGAAGCTGCTCTGCAATATAGGGTATATACAGGGACCCATTTATCCTTTACATAAAGCTGTGCTCGTATGTTCAGCACAGTTCTATTGTTGCATGGACAGGAACTTTCATTGTGTGGTATAGTCGGATCACAATCCGCTAGGGGTACTGTCACTGCCGTAAACCCTTGTCTCCTAATCACTGTCTCGTAATAATGTGCCCTTGGGTGCCTCATTCGATGCAAGTTCTTTATTTCTTTAGTCAGGGCGGCTGTCCCAGTGACAATCTTGTATACGATGGGGGTATAGTCCCACACTGTTGTATTGACACCTTCAATGTCTAATTCCGCCGTATTGATCTGGATCTGTCCCTCTAAGCGGCAAAGATACAAGTGCAGAAGGCACATGGCGATGTCTGGGGGGACCTCTCTAGGAAATAGTAGTCTGTCAGCCCCTACTGCGTGGGGGATGTATGAACATACATAACAGGAATCGTTTGTTCTTGATTTCCCTACTGCTGTCATGTCCCTATACCAGGAGTTGTCTACTAAGGAAGAGTGGACTGAATGATCTCTTACTGATAGTTCTAGGCCTAGTAGGGGTCCTAGGCCCTCTTGTATCTTCACAAGATGATCAAATGTTTTGTGCCCTGTCTTCTGGTTATTTGCATTCTTGCAGGCGACAAGGGGTTTTGTTTTCTGTAAGGGGCAATAGCAAATCGGCGTGTTCTATGGTGACGGGAAAGGCGTTGGCGGGACACTTGTTGTCTTTCTGTGATGTTGGCAGACCTATCCCATGACCTATTTCTGTCCCCTGGGGTGATAAGTGAGTATTCAGGATGCACACTGGTGGGTGCGCTGCTGGCAGTACTATTTTCTGGGAGCTCAGGACCTAGTGTGTGTTGTGTTGCTGCCTGCTCTTTGGGTGTGACTGCTGGTACAATTGCTGAAACAGTGGATGCTAGGGTATTTCTGGTACCTATGTCATTAAAGCTCTTTACAGCAAAAAAATAGACGCACCAATTAAAAGTTATTAGTGCCACTCCAACAATGATACAAAACATAAATGTGACAAGAGTACATAACTTCGCATCGTGGCTGCTGTATCCCTGGACCAGCAAGGGTGTGCCTTCTTCTTCTTCTTCTTCTTCTTCTTCGGTAGTGGACGGGAAACCGCTGTCCTCATTCAGGGGGATCATGGGCATGTCTCTTTCCTCTCTCAGTCCATTGTCTTTTGCTGCGGAGGCACAGGAGCGAGCCGAACGTTTCGCCGGTGGATCCATGCCTTGCGCTCAGCTATCCGGATGGCAGTTGGAGATGAATCAGTCACTGCAAAGGGGCCGTCAAATTTGGGGTCTCTCCACTTCCTGACGTGCCTCCGGATAAAGATCAGAGTCCCAGGGCGAATAGGTGGCAGTTCTGGATCGTTGGAGCTCTTCTCCTTCCTTTTGGATACCTGGGTAGAAAGGAACTGCGTAGCGCGGGTTAGTGTGCAGACAAACTCATACAGTTCAGCTTTCACAATCTCACAGGATGACTCACTGTCAGTTTTGGGCCTGGTGGAGGGGACAGCTACATTTATGGATCGTCCAGTGACAAGTTGGTGGGGCTTGAGGTGGTGATCCGAGCTTGGGGAGTTTCTAAATGAGTAGAGGGCAAGTGGAAGGCAGTAGAGCCATTTATTACCGATGGTGGCGCTGATTTTGCTTATTTTATTTTTGAGCAGGCCGTTGAGGCGCTCACAAATACCATTACTTTGGGGATGGTAGGCAGATGTTAGTTTGTGTCTGATGCCTAGCATCGTGGTCAGGGAGGAGAAGATGGCGTTTGAAAAATGGCTCCCATTGTCCGTTCTTATGGCGGTAGGAATTCCAAAGCGTGAGATGACCTCACGTAGTAGGAATGTGGCTGCTGCTTTGGCATTGCAGTGGACGCAAGGTCCAGCATTGATCCATCGCGAGAAGGGACATACCACCACAATGAGATATCGGTAATTTTGGGACCGATCAATCATGTCCACATAGTCGAGGTGGAGTTCTTTGAAGGGGCCAGAGGGTTTGGGAATGGTTGAAGTGATTGTTTTGAGTGTTGGATTTGGGGAATACTGTTGACAGATGAGGCAATTATTAACAAAGAGTTGTATTAGTTCGTGGGCATTGGGAATGAACCAATCTGCTTGCAGTGTTGTGGACATGTTATCTCGGGAGACATGTGCGGGATGGTGGAGTTGTCCAGTGCCACCTGCAGTAAGGCTTGTGGCATGACTGGTTTCCCTGATATGGTCTGCGTGTATATAAAATCAGCAGTGTCCTGTTGTACTCCCCTCTTCTTCCATAGCTCTTTCTCTTGTTGTGGTGCACTTTCTTGTACTTCTCTAAGATGTAGTTGGGCAATGTGATCGTATTGTTGTGTGTCATCAATAGGGCAGAAACCAGGTGCGTCAGAATTATCATTATTTGTGCCTGGGTCCTGAGCTGGAGCTACATCATCGACACTCTTTTGTACTTGCTCTGCCAGTCTTATTCTTTGTTCTGTTTGTCCTGACGGAGCAATAGCCTGCGCAAGTAAGATAGGGTGATATGGTGCAGGTACGGGTAAGGGGCCCCTGGCCGCAGCTTTATCTGCCCAATCTGCCATGGCGTTACCTCTGGAAACAAAGTCCTATCCATTCGTGTGTGCTGCGCATTTAACAACGGCTACCTCAGTTGGAAGTGTGAGTGCTTCAATCAAGTCTTCCAGCAAATCTTTGTGGCACACGGGTGTTCCATCTGATTTGAGGAACCCACGCCTTTTCCAGTGCAGGATGCTTGAGTGTGCTGTTGTTGTGACATATGCAGAGTCTGAGTAGACTGTGATGCGGTCATCGGCCCCACAGTTTAGAGCGGTAATTAGTGACACTGATTCAGCATCTTGGACTGAGTAATGTAGGGGCAAAGTAATGTGTTGTACAATGTCAAAGTAATCGGCGGACTCGTGCTGCTGGCTTTTAACCACTGCGGCGCCTGTGTACCTTATCCCTGTTTCCTGATCAATGGTGGAGGAGCCATCAACAAAGTATACTGTGCTGTCAGTCAGGGGGTCCTCTTTTGCTGCTCCTGATTCATCTGGGGAGTATGTGGCACAGTCATGATTGTCATCATCTGATGCTACAATGGGATGGGCAAAGAAGGTGGCAGGATTGACTGTGTGACATTTGACTACCTTCAGGGAGGGCAGTGACAGGATGACTTCATACCCTGACACTCTCTGTGTAGTTAATGTCGTCTTGGCTTTCTGAATTATAGCAAAGATAGCGTGCTCGGTGTACAGTGTCAGCGGGGATCCCATGACAATTGGGGTGCTTTTCTCTACAGCAAAGGCTGCAGCTGCCAGGGCTTGTTCGCAGGGGTAATGACCTTTCATGACTGAGTCGAGCATGCCGCTGAAGTAGGCAATGGGCTTATGGCCCATTGGGTATTTCTGAGTAAGGACTGCAGTCATGACCTGACCATTGCAGTGAGTGAACAGGTAAAATTCCTTTGTGTAATCAGGTGTGCCTAACACTGGTGCGTTTGTTATCTCATCTTTGAGTTTTTTGAAAGAAGCTGTCATTTCAGGTGTCCAATGTAGTTTATTGTGCCTGTCTTTCGCTGCTTTAACGGCTTTCAGCAAGGGGGTTGTTATGGTGGAGAAATCAAAGACCCACTGACGGACATAATTGACTAGTCCAAGGAATTTCTGCATATCTTTTACAGTTAGTGGCTCAGGTGTCATTTTTATGGCTTCAACTCTGTCTGGCGTGACTCGTCTCCCTGATGCTGAGAGTATCTGGCCTAGATATTGTAACTCTCTTTGGCAGTACTGAAGTTTGTTTTTATCCACTTTATAGCCTCTCTGGGCTAGCGTGGTGAGAAGAGAGACTGTATCAGTTCTGCACTGTCATTCTGTAGTGCTGCAGAGCAAAATGTCATCAACATATTGCAGCAACGTGCTATGACATTGGAAGTACGATAAGTCCTCTTTGACGACTCTGTTGAAGACGCTGGGAGACTCACAGTACCCTTGTGGGAGTTGTCGGTACGTCATATGCACCCCGCCGAATGAGAAAGCCAATAGGTACTGACTGTCTGGGTGAAGGGGGACGCTGAAAAACGCATTTTTCAGGTCGATCACCGAAAAGTATTGCGCATTCGGGGGAACATTGGTGAGGATGACTGAAGGGTCTGGGACGATGGGAAACTCTGGTACCACTATGTTATTGATCGAACGCAAATCATGAACTAAACGCCACTGATTGGTCTTCCCTTTTCGGACAGGAAAAAGACAGGTATTAACTGGAGATACACAGGGGTATATGACCCCTTGATCTAGCAGGGCTTGTATTGTTGGGGCAATGCCTTCCTCTGCTTCCTTGGAAAGTGGGTACTGTTTAATTCTGGGTAGAATCGCGCCTTGTTTCAGTGTTATTTTAAAAGGAGTGGCTGAACGGATGAGGCCTACATCATTTCGACCAGTGGTCCACAGATGCGGCGGGATTTGTGCCAAGTCTGCCTCACGCACTGAATCAAATGTTGGTGGGGCACCGGATGTTCTGTTTTCCACTGTCACTGAGAGGGGCACCTCATACTGATATATTATCTCTGTTATGGGGTATTTGTCAGGATCACCAAAGAGCTGGTCGTCTGCAATGTCCCTCACTTGGTGTTCGGGTTCGGTGAAAATTACACAGGCCCAGGAGCGCATATCGTCGTCTCCTGCTAGGAATGCCCCATAAGTAGGTGTAATGTGAAGGGCGAGTATGCCTAGGATCATATTCTTGTCTGATATTTTGTAGTGCAGGGACTGTGGGCGAAAGAGAAATTCCTTTGGGAGCTGGACCGTGAGCTGGTGTAGTTCAGGGGTGTTGGCTATAACGATGTGCACCGCGGTGGAGAACGCTTGCTCATCCACAGGGCGAGCCCTCATTTGATCTGAAGAGTTCACCGTTAGTGCCATCATCCGGGCTAGGGGTGTACCTGGCATAGAACAAACCATTGTACCGTTCTCATGGAAGTGAATGGTCATGTTTAATTTTGCCATGAGATCTCTCCCTAACAAGTTGACTGGAGAGTGTGGTGAATAAAGCAGTTGTTGCTCCAGCACCCTGTCTCCTATTTGTAGGGGTATTGGCTTCGTAAAGGGGACCCTTGCTATTGCCCCAGAGAATCCCTGTGTGTCCGCTACTTGATCAGAAATAGGCAGGTGTCCGCCTGTAATGCAGGAGTACGTGGTGCCTGTGTCAATGAGGAAGCTGTAAGTTTTGTTATTTATCGTGACCAGGACGGTGGGGTCATCTTCACCGCTCATGATGCATGATAAAACTGGGCACACAAGAGTTGTCTGTGGGCTGTCCTAGTGAGCGTATCCTCCAGCTTGGTACTGCTGGATTGTGCCCTGTGCGAAGGAGTTGTTGGGGGTCATCACCACTCCTCCTTGAGGTGTTGTGTTTTGGGCTTGGGACATCATTTGGTACGTGGATACTTGCTGTTGCGGCTGTACGGGAGCTTGCATTTGCTGGGGCTGCATGGGGACTAGCATCTGCTGTGGCTGCATGGGGACTTGCATCTGCTGTGGCTGCATGGGGACTTGCATCTGCTGTGGCTGCATGGGGACTTGCATCTGCTGTGGCTGCATGGGGACTTGCATCTGCTGTGGCTGCATGGGGACTTGCATCTGCTGTGGGGCCGGCTGGGCATAAGCATACAACATCTGGGGCTGTTGTGAAAACGTCTCTTGTTGCTGTAATTGTGGTACTACTTGTTGGATGGGGACTTGGTGGATGGGGCCCATGGGTTGCTGGCCTTGCTCTCGAAGCCTAGTGCGACATTCTCTCATCATGTGACCTTGTTTGTGACAATAAAAACAAGTGCGTGTCCCTGCCTGTTGTTGGGCCCTCTGTTGCCCCATTCCATTTCCTCGTCCCTGCATGCCCATGTTTCTGTTGGAGTAGTTTCTGTCATTGTTGTGGTACTGTTGTTGGTCATTCCCATAAGTAGGCAGTGGAGCCACGTATTGTACAGGGGGCTGTTGTTGTACATACTGCACTGTAGGCTGTTGCGGGGCCTGCACATACTGCACTGCCTGTTGTGGTGGTGTCTGCATGTACTGTATGGCAGGCTGTTGTAGCTGTTGTGTCTGTTCTTGCACATATTGCATGGCAGGCTGTATGGCAGGCTGCTGCACTTGTTGTGGGGACTGGGCATTGGCAGTAAGTGCATTTTGGGCGGCCTGTGGAAAGGTGGTAACTGCTGTCATTTGGCTGACAGGTGCAGCCAGCATGACCGTGTCTAGGGCGTCCTTTTTCTTAAGCTTCTGCTGCACCAATTTGGCAGCTGCATTCTCTATAGCTAGCTGTCTACTTTTCTCCTGTTCTATTTTCTTTTTACAGAAATGTATAATGTGGTCTTGTATTTCAGGCCAGGGTTTTCCTTCCATGGCTACTACTCCATCTAATTTTTCCTGTACGTCGTCTGGCAGTACTCTTTTGACCATGTGGTAAAAGAGTCTGCTGTTTTCTCCAGTTGTATTCCAGGAGTCACCCAACTCCTGGTGCCACTTTTCCTTCATCCTGGAAATGAAGTTAATCGGGTCTTCATTTGTTTGCATAGTTAGTGACATGAGAGACCCAATATCTGGAACATCAGGGTATTTTAATCGCAATTTAGTCCAGACTGCTGCCCTAATTTTATCAAATGGTTCCCCATCGTATGTAGTGTCGTTCATAGTTATCAGTCCTCTACTGATACTTGTGAACATTTCTTCTGCTTCCCCTCCCATTAAGGAAATTAGCAAACTTTTCATATCGCCAACCCCTGGTTTGGTGCCTGTAGTATTTTTCTCTAGGGCCACTATCCATTTGCTTGCACCCTCAGTGAGGGGCGGGAGATTCTTTCTAATGGCTTCCTTCTCCGCATAACACCAGCAGTTATATATGGGGGGGTCTTTTGCTGTTTTGTATATTAGCGGCATCTGGCGGCTAATCCCTACACCTGGGACCTTCGGTCTGGTGGTGTCATATCGTATAGCATATTTCTGCCAAATTTTGAGACTGGCTTCCATATAATCATAGTCCCAATCCTCATCCCCTGCACCCTGCAGTATACATTCTACTGCAGGGGCCATATGCTGAGGGTCGAAGGACCCTTCTCTTGGCCAGGGGATCATCTGCGGGGCCAAAGGTTCTGTCCACCCAGCCAGATTGTCTGTGAAGGGGATGACAGCGTAGTCTGAATTCTCGCCTATTGTCACTATTTTGTTGGGAGTTAAGCCCTTGTCCCGCAGGGCACATTGCCTGCTGAGGAACATGCCATTAGTTGGTCTAGTTTGAGTGTTCCGCATGGAGGCGGTGCCAGTGACCTGGTAGTTAATGTGAGCGTCCGTGCCAGGAACATCGTATGCGATGTCCTCTGGTCGTCCGTGTGTTCCTAACACTGCAAGTCTTTCTACCTCTGTTTTTCTCTTTCTCCTGGTCCCGCCCTCAACCCCCGAGTTTTGGAATTCCTGATGTTGGTAGAACGGGTTTGTTGATGTGTTTGTCCCATTGATGGCGTGTGGCTGGCTGGAGGAATTTGTCATGGTTGTGGCGGATGGTGGGGCAAACGGGTCTGCTACAGGTGCGGGGCGCCGTGGGGGTATGTCTGGGGGTGTAGGCTGGACCTGAGTTGTCTCAGCCGTCGTATGTGTGTTGTCTGGCGTAGCTGTCTGGCGGCAAGGGGAGGGGGACCTATGGTACTGCACTTCCGGTCGTCCTTCATAATCTCTTATGTCCCGAGAGGGACCAGCACTTGGCAAAGGTGTGGATGGGAAATGGGCTGTCTGCTGTTTACTATTGCCTAGTTCCCCAGTCCCTCCCATGCTTTCAAAGATGTCTGCCTGTTCGGTGTGTTGTCGCGAAGTGTTCATTGTTGCTTGGGTATTCGGTGAGTTAAAGTGGGCAAACTTGAGGGTGTCGGACAATCTTTCACTTATCTGTTCTAGTTTTAATGAGGCGCGTCGGACCACCTGGGATCTATCACCGTGTTCAGGGCTGGATGGCCTTTCTCGGATGAACATGTCAGTTCGGGCATTTCCATTGGGGCTGCACTCCAAACATTTATTGAATTCTGTGGCTGCTCTCCAGTTGTCATAATGGACTAGATATGGTGCTGGCGGGCCCTGTACTTCTCTATCCTTATTCTGTTGTTGGACAGTAGCGAATGTGATCAGTGGCTCGCCTGTGTTTGGACCGCAGAATGGCATGTGGTCTCGTGAGGTGGCCTCCTGCTCCGGGAGTTGTGGAGCATTGGTGTCACGGAGGCTGTTCAGATCGGGGTAGTTGGGGGAGTGCTTGGCGAGGCGAGTCGGATGAGTGGTGAGATGACGTGCGTGAGTGGTTTGATGAGGCGATGGACACATTGTTGGTCGCCTTTTCTTCCTCCTCAACAGACAGGACTGAGACTGAAGTGGGGTTCAGTTGTAGCGAAAACTGCGCATTTATTTGCCCTAGTAACCCTGGCACCGTGGCGTGCAATGTTGGACTGCCACTGGCGACAGGTGTACCAGGTGGGGGGCTGACTGGGGCTGGAGCTGACGTGGGTATGATGACTGGCACTGTAACGGGTATTGTTGGGCCACTGCTGGTGGCGGGTGGTGTCAATGGGGCAGCACTATTGTCAGTGGCAGGTGGAGGGTGTTCGAGTGTGTTAAAGAGATCCCTTGGGAGTTGACTATACCCCACAGTTGCCATATTATTAGTTGTACACTGTAAGTCCAGTTCTTTATTTTCGACGGATACTATTGCGGGATACATGCCACTGGCTTGGTACAGTGGAGGCGCAGGAGGGGCAGTGGGCCGGGTGGCAGTGCGTTCTGGCGTATTGTCCTCTTTAAAGATACGCCAGAGACTTAAGGTGGCCTTCCTTTTTTGTAATTTGGTGCCAGAGTATTTGGTGTCTAGGAAGGTGGTGGCGTGCTCAAGGACATTTACGTCAAAAGATCCTTCTGAGGGCCATGGAAAGTTCATATTCCTAGTTAACTTGTGAAGCTCCCTACAATGTTTGAGTATGCGCTGTTCCTGGCTACTAAACATTTTCAGGACATGTTGGAGTGGTGTTGCCATAATGAAATGTTTGTGTGGAAGCAAATTAGGCTCTGTAATGGGGGCGATGCGGTCTGTGCGGTCCTAGAGGTCACGTATGAGTTCACCTGCTACTGCCTCAAGGATGCAGTCATATATGGCGCTTTGTAATTCAATATTCTGGAAGGGAGTGCACCCGGGGAAAAGAAGTTGGCCTCCAAAGCAAGCGTCAGCTATTTTAGATTGATGTGGGTGTCTGGGGAAAACGCTAGATAGGACTGTAGGTCCTTCCCAACTTGCAAGGCACAAAATAAAATATATATAATAGCCAGTAGGTGTCTTATACACAGTGGAATTCAGTATCCTATTCATGAAATTACTCAATGCATATGCTGTTGCTGGGCAACACTGTGTGGTGTACAGTCTGATGTTGGAATGGAGGGACAGACAAACCCTGCCTGGGTGTTTTCAGGCCCACAGACGTGAGGATGCAGATCTCTGATAAGTTCCTCTCCTATTTCATTACAGACAATAATATAGAGTATGTATCTTAAATCTAATTCGTCAGGTCCTATGTATCTTCCTTCTGGGGATAAGTCAGGGAATTAAAGATTATGACGGGCAAAGTTATTGCGAATTCTGCTTTGCAGTGGGTTCCGTGGCCAGGAGGACTCGAATACGGTGGGTAGCTCTAGGCCTGGGGATAGTAGACGGATCCGTATGTAGATCCACTCTGGTGTTTTATGCACTGAAGTGCCGAATATTAGTTTCTCGTATACTGCCTGAAGAGCCTGCATGGGGCTTGTCTCCTGTGAGCGACAAGCAGGTGGTGCACGGGTGGGTAAGAACTGCTATGAGCCCTTACTATGGCCTCGGTGGGGCGTGAAACTGTTTGTGCGGGAGAGCCTTTACTGCAGGCTCGGCGGGGCGCGAAAATGCTGGTGCAAGAGATAGGGTGACTTGGCGAGGGTAGGCATAGTCAATATTGAGGGCCAGAAATATTGTGAGAAGGACAGAACTCATAAGGGGTGTGGCATGGATGAAACAAGATGGTTGGCCGTCAGAAATGCCTACAATGGTATTGTTGATCAGGAATATCGTGATGTGGTTAGTGGTATGATTACTCATTCCCTTATGTGAAGTTGGAATAGTGGGATGAGTTCTGCAGGTGTGGCAGAACGCAGGGCTCACAGTATGTTATGGGTATTTGGACAGTAGTGCTCTTAAAAGGGGTGCTGTATCGTTTTGAAAGTGTGTGTGATATGTGTATGAGTTGGAGGTGGATGTCGGGGGTGCGTCTGGTCCTTTCCCTTCTGGCGGTGGGATGAATGCTACTTCAGATGCTGCACCTAACTGTATGGAGTCTACTGAAGACTCGTCGTCAGTGATGAGGATGGGTGAGGTAGCAGGGTTGTTTGGATACCCTGGGTATCCAAGGGGAAGAGAGTGGGGGGCAGACAGGGTGGAAGAATCAGAGGCCTCTTCTGTATACAGCAGCTGAGGGTCTATAGTGTCTGAGATGGTGGGGTAAGAAATTTGTCTGGGAGGATGTCAAGAGATTGGCTAGAGATGTTAAGCTGGGTGCCTGGCGTAGGGGTAATTCCTAAAATTGCCCAGGCGTCTGTGAGTATAGTGCGGAGTTTGTCATCAAGGGAAGTGAATACGTTAGTAGCGGTATTGTGAATCAATTCAGGCCTGCCATGGGAGAACTGAATAGTGCAATGAAAAATATGTGGGGGGGTGCTGGACATTACTGAAATAAGGAGAGATGGAGCATTACCGGTGTGGGGGGGCAGAAACAGGGAGGCAGGGGCCAAGACGAAAAACAGTTCTCACCCCTCCTCTTTTGGCACTCAGTTGTATGCGTAAGTGAGAGGCAAAAGAAGGTAGTGGGAGTGGGTGAAGGGCGAGGCACGGGTAGTCAGTTAGTGGATGAGAAGGCGAGACTACCTAGCTAGAGTGCAAAGTGAGCACAAGCAGTGATATTGATGACCCAAAGCATCAGACATAAACATAAACATGAAGCACAACACATAAACAGGAGACAGAAGGCAAAAACAGTGAGAAAGGTATTTTTAGATGGAGCAAAAAATGATAATTTAAAAGAAAAAACATGATGTAGTCAGCAAATGTCGTAGGTGAAAATTTAGCAGTGAAAGTGTGTGCATGCGTCAGTATAGAAAAGCAGGAAATGAAGCCCCGGGTGAGGCATTGTTCACAGAAGCCAGAAAAGGGAAGTAGGGCGTGAGCCAGTGTGGCGCTGCACATCGCAGAGGAGAGGGGGGCTGGGGGAAGAGCTGGAGAGAGAGAGATGTTAGAGATGTACGGAGAAGTAGTGAAGGTGAGAGAAAAGGCGTGTTGAATTCTGCAGATGGGGGCTGTGGGAGACATGTCTTTAATATCGTGTGGGGTGAAGTGCCATGCGGTGAAGTGAGCCACCGTGGCAGAATGTTGTTGACACAGAGCACAGAGCCCTTCCTCTTTCTGTGCGCGCAAATTGCAAGCTGACAAAGGCGGTAGGTCTTGCCTTGTCGTCCCTCCGACAATGGAAGGTGTCAGAGATACAACAATGCCTAGTCCGTGAACTAGAATACCCAATCCTTGCAGAAACAAATCAGGAGTAGAAAGAAGAGGAGAAATGAATTTGGGAAAGGCCGGGTGCCTAAAGGACATAGTTTAATTTTGAAAGCATGAGAAAAACCATTAAATGATGTCTGTATATACTACAGCAAAATGAAGAGTAAAGGACATTGTTATGAAATATAAAACGGAAGCGAAACCGGAGTGTAAGACAGTTGTTGTACAAGGAAATCACACTAAGGAAATCACACTGAGTATAGGCACATCAAATCATCTGTCCAGGAATCAAAACCCTGGACCCCATACAATCCTTGAGCTGCTGAGGGAGTCTAAACCTAGAATTTATTGAGGAATTCCACCTGAATGCCATGCATGCGTAGGACCCAAAAACTAAGTTTAGTCGGAAAACCAAAACCGACCCATGCAGTAACAGGAATGCTGAGAGTTCGTAAATATATAACCGTAGGAGTACACCACAAAACTGTCTCAACCCCTTCGGGCTTTAGAACCGACAGGGGTAAGGCCAACAGGAGAAAGCCACAAAGTAACGGAGTTGAAAGGCAAATTTCTGAAACCACAGGAAACACTGAACCACATGCGAGAAACAGGTACTTTAAGTTATAACTGGTATTTACGAAAAAAACTACAAAGTGTGACCACACAAAGATAGAGATAGGGGGTAGAGGGTATTATTCCTGGCCAGACAGAGTGCCGACAGTTAGGGCCCGAGGCAGCAGAGAGGCCCAAGGGAACCTTCCCCCTCCAATCAGACCACAAGGGCAATTCAAGGGAAAAACAAAAAAAATCCTTGACTCACCCCTTGGTCAGCAGAGGAGACCGGACCCCGTGGCACAATGCGCTGATGCACTCCAAATCTCAATGTCGGCAGAATCTTGGCAGGATCAACTTCATGGTACGCCAGCTGACAGAGGGTAGAGGGTAGAAAGAGGCCTTCCCGAGCCTCTTTTAGGGTGTGGTCACACTCACTGTGGTCTGGGTAATCGTCGCAATCAGGCACTGCTAGGAGGAAGAGAAAAACGTGAGAAAGACGGCTGGTCAAGTTGGAGTGGCACGTTTTATTATTATAAGCTCATGTGTATCAATAAAAATAACGCATAATGCAAGAGATCACTCTTAAAAGGCTCTGGCTTCTCTCTGCCAGGAAGTGTGCTAGGAATCAATTATTTCTAAAAGTTATTGCGATGCAAACAGAAGTGGCTATTCATAAAAAGACGACTTTCTGTGTAAGCAGGAAATGTTTACGAAGGCTTCTAATTGTTCGAGGAAGTACGTTGCCTTTACACAATGACTCCGCCGAGAACTATCATTGTAGGTTTAAACATTTTAGCAAGAATAAAATAACAGTGGTTTAGATTCTTAAAAAGCATATTAGAATTCCAGCTTAATTATTCAAAGTACACTCCTATCAGGCCTAGTGCCTAGAAGCACCTGCCTAGGGGAAAGAACCCCAGTAGATTTAATGCTGATCTAATGCTGAAAGATACCTATGACTATTGCAAGGAATTGGGAATGGATGAAAAGCATTTAGCAAATTAAGAGAGCTTAATCTACTATCTCATTCAGGAAGGCATCACCTGGAAGGGTAGGTTTGGTCACACTCACTGTGGTCTGGGTAATCGTCGCAATCAGGCACTGCTAGGAGGAAGAGAAAAACGTGAGAAAGACGGCTGGTCAAGTTGGAGTGGCACGTTTTATTATTATAAGCTCATGTGTATCAATAAAAATAACGCATAATGCAAGAGATCACTCTTAAAAGGCTCTGGCTTCACTCTGCCAGGAAGTGTGCTAGGAATCAATTATTTCTAAAAGTTATTGCGATGCAAACAGAAGTGGCTATTCATAAAAAGACGACTTTCTGTGTAAGCAGGAAATGTTTACGAAGGCTTCTAATTGTTCGAGGAAGTACGTTGCCTTTACACAATGACTCCGCCGAGAACTATCATTGTAGGTTTAAACATTTTAGCAAGAATAAAATAACAGTGGTTTAGATTCTTAAAAAGCATATTAGAATTCCAGCTTAATTGTTCAAAGTACACTCCTATCAGGCCTAGTGCCTAGAAGCACCTGCCTAGGGGAAAGAACCCCAGTAGATTTAATGCTGATCTAATGCTGAAAGATACCTATGACTATTGCAAGGAATTGGGAATGGATGAAAAGCATTTAGCAAATTAAGAGAGCTTAATCTACTATCTCATTCAGGAAGGCATCACCTGGAAGGGTAGGTTTGCGTTCCTAAATCAGAAAGTTCAGTCGACTGGAGAACAGCCCAAAAAGTCAGCTTGGAAAGTTCTGCCTTCTAAATGTGATGGTGGATCTTTTCTACCTAAAAACAAGGAACTAACACTGTCCTGACGTATTTTGTGACGCAGGTGGCTTTCACCACATTTGTCCTAGGACAGTGGGGGCTGGTCAGGTGTCCTAACAGTTGGTTGGCCATGCGAGAACATTTTGTTCTGTACACTATGGGCTAGAACATTTTGTTCAGTACATATTTCTAAAGATGTACGTGTGACCAGAAACTTACGCCAGGGCTAGTTTTGCAAGAAGCTTGTGGCATATTTCGACAAGCTAAGTTTCAAAACAAGACTTCAGTGGAAAGTCCCTGAAATGTGTCAATCTGCCTCTGCGCCAGCTGAGTCTGGTGTACGTGTGGGTGTGTGTGGCGTTGGCCTCTGTGGAAAATTACTACTTCACATTAGGCCAATTTACCATGTTAATTTCCAGTGCAGCAGAGGAATGCATTGTTAACATTATTGTGGCCTAGTGCATTTTGTTAGCCCAAGACATGTCTTTTATATCTCAGCCTTGGGTCTATAACCCCAGGATTCAGGGAGTTAGTGGGATTTAATATGTTGATCATGTATAGCAAAAATTTAGGGTTTTAAAGCATATTTCAGGTTCTCTCTGGCAGGGCCATATGTGACATTTCGCTATCAAGACAGCTGAGAGATGCTTTTTCTGGTGATCAGATGGTAGAGCGTGATTTTAACCCTTCATCATGTTCAGATTAAATACATATATATTTGATATATACCTAGTGTGGTGTCCTTTCATTTGGTATTCAAGGGAGTATATATGGTAAAACAACTTGGTTAACTCGCCTACTGAAGTCATAGCCTGAAGACTGCTGGTTCATGCTACCACTAGGATAGCTTTCTATAAGGTTGACTTTACAACCACCATCAATAAGAGTCTATTAGACTGGTGCAATGTGCCCACTGGAACTAGTGGACATCATATGCCAGGCTAACTTCTCACACTTACCCTACACACCTGTGCGTTGTACTGTTTGGGGAAAACCAACTTTTTCACACCATGGTTTTTCTGGCACTGATATATTTCAGAGCGGGGATCCCATTCACTGTGATCTGCTGGAAATGACTTCTTCCACCCTCAGGTCTCACAAGCCCACCCTCTGAGTCTATATATGAACTAAGGGAGATCAGGGCAAGTTCTACCCTTTGCTCCTGGGGACCACTTGCACGTAAGGCCATATTGGCCACCACTGTAGAGTTTCCACCAGTGGGAGGTTTCTTGTTACATGATTGTATCCGAACTGGGAGCACTCAAGCAAGGAGGATGGAACCAGGGTGCCCTAGGCCACCACTCACCAGAACCTCCTCTCTGTTTATCCGAAGGGACATGGAACTGTTTGCTCCCACCTTACTCTGGGACTTGTCTGTGTCTCCTTGGACCCCCACCCTCACTCTGATGAACCAGAAACACCCTTCTTGCGTTCACTCCCAATGACATTCTTAGACACTGTGATGCTGAGCCAGCAGTCTGCCTCCTTTGCAAACTCCCTGAGGCAGTTAGATTTCTGTCAATCAGCTGTTGGTGCAAATCTTTAAAGCAAGTACTGAGCATGTGCACTCTCCAAATTAGATTGTACAGCCCATTAAAATAAATTGTTCACTTTACTACCTCTCACCCAACCATTCAGGTTGCAGGAGTAGTCTAAGAAATCTACCCAAGACTGGTTTGGAAATTTCAGTTTGCCCCTCAATCTGATGCAGTACTTCTCAGTGGTAAGCCCAACCTGTATGAGTAAAATGGACTTTATATATATATACTTCATCTGATTTTCCACCCCTAGAGTCATAAGGGAGTCCTTCTCTACTGTGGGTTTGTGTTTCCACAAGCTTGCACCCAAATCCTCCACTGGGATCCCATGTATTCTAAGGACTGCCTCATAGGCAGAAGACCATGTATCTAATATATCACCCACCACATAGGTGTGCATTAGGTTTTGAGGTATACTGACTCTCGCCTCCCCAGTGGACACTGATTGCACTTTGCCACTATTGCTGCTGAATTTTGCTGCTTTCTTAGTATTAAGGTCCAGCTCCTTAAGACTCAAATCGTGAGCCAATACCAGTTTTCTTTCAGACAAGGCTCCTTCAGCTTCATTGTTCTCCTTTTCCAATGCCAGCTTCTTTTCCTCCAGGGCCCTGTTAACCACATCCTTCTCCTTTGCCACAACTTTTTCTTCATCAGTCTTCTTCTTTGCCAAGGCTGCCTCAGCGATTCTCTACTCTTCAGCCCCCTGGGCAACTGCCTCCTCCATCTTCAGTGTGGCCAACTTCAGCCTGAACTTGCTTTCTGCATTCCTGTCCTCTTGGGACTGCTTGCCCGTGGAAATATTGCTGTCTGCTCTGGATCTGGCAGGTTCCCTAACTCCTATGGGACCTCTTCTCTCCTCTGGGAGCACAATTAGGGATTTGCCATCTACTACTACCATTTCCTCCTGCTTCTACTCACACTACACTCCTTATCTTCATGTACTATTAACTGTAACTGGTGGGCCCCTCCCAGGCCTTTAAGAACTTCTGGATTTCCTGTTTTTTTCAGAATACTGGTTTGCTGAAAGCTCCCTCACCCTGCAGTATCTTAGCCACAGTGTAGCTCTCCAGGTTGCTGAGCACAAACTCCATACTTGCAGTAGGCAAGGTCACAGATGCAATACGTTAGGTAGAATGGAAGTGGATTTGGATAAAGCAAAATAAGCCAATCAAGGAGAAATGAAAGAAGGTAGAATCTGGGGCCAGGTTATTTATATGGGAGTTTAGTGTTACACAAAATTACTGTGTGGCATTGCACAAATATAAGTATTGGACCCCACCATGGAACACACATGTAAGAAAATGTGTTTTTCAGTGGGGGAGAGGGTGAAAACCATTTTCATGCAACAAGAACAATCCTTGTCAGGGTGAACAACAAAAGTCACTAAATAAACTTGAGCTTAACCGTCTGGAAGCTTGGCACAAAAACAGTTGGGCTTAACTTAAAGGTACTGCATTAAGTATTTATACATTACACAAAATATAATTAAGTAAAAACACATCTCAAGAAATATCTCATGCAAATTTAGAACAGTAGAGAACAATTTAATAAATAAAATGAGACCAAAATGACAAAAGTCCAATCAGTAAAACCGGAGATATACAAGTTTAAAGGTTTAAGTGAAAAGAGTGTCAAGAACCAAATAGTGCCAACTGTGGGTATCTGTTCACGCTAGATCCGGACAAAATCATAATTTTAGGCCTACTGCAATGGAGAGCGGATCAGATATAGTCACCAGGATTTTCTTGAAGAAAAACCTACTTTATCAAAGTTTGGTGCAGAGTATAAAACTGCAGGATTTCCCAGAGGAGCTCCACTGATGCCAGTCAAGGGTATAGGACCTGGGGAGCCACCTCTTGGGGATCAGGAACTCCCAAAAGCAGAGACTAACGGGACTCAGGCATCGCCACTTGCAGGTCCAGGCAGGTCAGTCACAGTAGGTCAGCAGGGCAGTTGCAGGGAGACCTAAGGATTTTGTTGTGTCAGTATAGCTCAGAACAGGATGTCAGTTAACTGAACCTTTAAGCCACTCTGGAAGTCCTGAGGTCAAGGAGATGATCCTCTCTCCTTACAGCAGCAAAGCAGGCCTCAAGCAGCAAGGCGCTCTTCGGTAGAACAAGAAAGGACTCAAGCAGAAGGGTAGTCCTCTGGTAACAGCAGGGCAGTCTTCTAAATAACAAAGCAGGCCTCAAGCAGCAGGGCAGTCCACTGAGCAAAAAGGCAGGCTCTAAGCAGCATTTTCAACATTGTAATCTAAACTCCAACTTTACCATTAAAGAGGGTTTAAAATTATACTTCATTTGAGTCTAAACATATTTCTACCTGTTCCCAATCAAAACATAGCACAAAAAAAGTAATTGGGTAAGCCTATATTATCCTATGAGAGGGGTAAGCCTAAGTGGTGGAAAAATGAATTTAGGAGATTTACTGCCAGCACAAGTAAAACCTATAGGTAAATGCCCAACCTTTAATTTACACAGCATGCTGCCATGTTGGCTACCCAGGACCTAGCTAAAGGATGACTTATATGTAACTAAAAGGGGGTTTAAGTTTTGGCAAGGAGGCTTTAATGCCCAGTTGACATGGCAGTTAAAGACTGTATTAAGGCTGCAATGGTGGGCCTGGGACATGTTTGAAATTTCTACTTCGGTGGGTGGCACAATAAGTGCAGCCGGTCAACTGTATACCAATCTACAAGGGAATTATAAGTACATTAAATATACCAATTCGGTATACAGCAATCAAACCATGCTTAGCGGAGCAAACACAAAAATTTTAGCGCTGGTTAATAGTGTTACGGTGGACAAAGTGAAAGCCCCACAAAAATTAATTCTGCAAAAACTGTAGGGAAAAATTCGAAAAGCTTGGGGGTGACCCTGCAGAGAGGGCCAGGCTACCAAACTCTAGAGCGGCTGCCCGTAGTGCGGGGGAATTTGAGGCATTGATTCCACCCCCTTCGTCAGTGAAACAGAATTGGAGGAAGGCCCTGCCTGATGCCATAACAGTAGGCTATAGCAGGCATCCACTGGCTGAAGGCCAACTGTGTTCATGCAGGTGACATTCAGAGTGACATGAAAAGTGGTAGCTTGAAGGCAGGGATTGCCTCATTGGAGGTCAGTGCACTCTCATACCAGGGTTTGCTGGACATTGCCCTTTTTGCAGGGTCATTCCTGAACTTTGTACCCTCCTCCAGTATTTTTCTGGCCTGCTGTTGGCTGTTTTATGACTCTGGGTACTTTACCACTACTTATCAGTGCTAAAGTGCATATGCTCTCCCTGTGGTAAATTGATGTATGGAATAGTGACTCCATGATTGGCTGGTTTGGTTTACTTTTCAGACCCTAGTAAAGTGCACTGAGTATGCCCAGGGCTTGTAAATCAAATGCTGCTGGTGGGCTTGCAGCAACGGTTGTGCCACCCACAGAAGCAGCCTGTAAAGTGTGTCTCAGGTCTGCCATAGCAGAGCCTTTGTGCAGTGTGGTACTGCCATGTTGTCTGGGCAACTGCACCAACTCGCCAGTCCCTAAACCTTCCCTTTCTGTATATTAGTAGGCCTGGGTGGTAAATTCTGTTCCGCTTGTGGAATTTGGGTAAAGTTGCGTTCCGTAGAGAACGCGGAATAGCCAACATTTCCGCGATCCGTGGCATCGCAGAATTTTTTCGTGTTCGCGCTTTCAAAATGCGTGCTTGCAAGATATTTCTCACAAAGCACCCAAACAGCTTTCGCAAACAGGAAAAAAGCATCACTTTTGGGAAACAAGAAGAACCTTTGCTGAGGAGAGGAGCCAGAGAAACTGAGGAGGAGACTTTCCCTAAGCTGAGTTCTGTTTGGGGGATTGGCCTCCAGTGGTTGCCTGACTGCCAAAGAACGGAGAAAGCTCTTTGTGCTACTTTCAAATCAACTTATAAAGGTTCTCCAAGAGCTTAAGATAGAGCTTGCCTCTTGCTGAAGTCTCAGGGACAACAGACTTCACCAACCAGCTCCCTTGCCTTCCCCTGCTGGGAATTGAAGTGCCTGCTGTTGAGCTGGGCCTTTTGAGAGACTGCGTGTTGCTGGGAGCTGGAAGCGCGACTCAAGATGAAGAGGCGTGTTGCTGCCGCAGCCGTGTCATCTCATCACCGGTGAAGCATTTTACTGCTGTCGCCATCGCATCAACCAAAGCACCTCGCATTACCGGAGCAGAGTGTCGCTGTCACAGCAGGCGCCATCATATTGCCAGAGAAGCGTGTCGCAGGCCCTGTCGCAGCACAGAGGAATTGTTGAGCCAGCCGTCGGGCATGCACGCATCGTTGTTGCATCAAGAAGAAGCTGCCATTTTGTTTCATTGCATTCGATCTTCATCACATCACGGCGCTGCTGGTCGCATGGCCACAGAACCGCAGTAAGAAACCGACGCATCACCTCCCCATGCGGAGAAGAACCAACGCATCCCCTACGCAGCAGTAGAGACCCGACGCATCACCATTCTTGCATCTAAGGAACCGACGCATCACCTTCCCTGCAACACTTTCGTTGTATAGCGTTACACATCCAAAGGTACATTGAACTTAAAGGGCCAGATGTAGGAACCCGAATACTGGTTGGTAGCGGCCGAAATTACAGAATTTTGGGCGTTACTGACCAGTATTAGGCATTTGGGGCCCAATGTAGGAAGCCTAATACCGGTTGTTAACGGCAGAAATGACTGAATTTCGGCCGTTACCGACCGGTTTTAGGCTTTTCTGATATAGGGGCCTAATCTCAGGATTCGGTAAGTTACCGAATCGGTAATTTAAGGAATCAGTAAATTACCGAATTCTTAAATACCGATTCGGTAAATTACCAAATCTGAAATGTAGGAAGCACTCAAGTGAGTGCTTTTCACCTGTAAGGATTATTTATTTACCACCAACTACAAGTTAGTGGTAAGTAACGAAACCGTTAAAAAAGCTATTTTGTGCTTTTTTAAAAGTGCCATGTGGCAGACATACATGCCCTTAGGGCATGCATGTGTGTGTGCCACATGTGCACCCATACACTATTCAGGGGTGCAACAGGGTGTCAATGTGACACCCTGCCACCCTTGTAGGTCTTCCCCCTTACCGATTAGGTATTTACCAAATCGGTATTCCCCATTCAATCCTATAGGCCTGAAGGCCCTTAGGAATGAATGGGGAATACCGATTTGGTAAATACTGAATCGGTATTTACCGAATTTTACAGATTCGGTAAAAATGACCGAATTAATACCTGCATACCATTTACCCATTCTAAAATACCGAATCGGTAAAATACGGTATTTTAGAATCGGTAAATGGTATTTACCTACATCTGGCCCAAAGTTTTGTATTTTACATCTAAAGAGAACAAAGCTCATTCTACCATTTCTGAAGTACAGTATTGTGGATTTTTGTTGTTTGTGGTCTTGTGTTAAGTCTATATAAAAATACTTATTACCAAACACAATCACATACATTTTGGTAGATTGTTTGTCCTGGGATTTTCTGTTTTTGCAAACAACTGCCAAGTTTAGTCACAATGAGTAAAGCAGCGTCCATCGTATCTGTTGATTTTGATTGGTAAGAGGAGAAACAAGAATGCTAAAATGTGAAACAGCTGAAGCACTTCTGCAGGAGATTTAAAGTTGCTATGACCCGTCTCTCCAAGAAGGATGAGTTCCAAAAGGTGCTGTGGGCCTGGCTCGAAGCAAGGAATACCCCTGAGAATGTGGAGGGGGCTAAAAAAGCAGAGGAGGAGTTGTAAGGGCCATTGGGTCCAGGGGGAGGAGAGCTCCATCCCCAGCAGTTAGCAGTGTTTCTGCCAAGGGCCTGTCCCCAGAAGAGCTGGAGGACAGGGAGAAGAGTAGGATGTAAGAGATGGAGCTGACCAAGATCAAGTTGAGTGGGCAGTTAGAATTGGTGTTGCAAAGTAGGAAATTGGCCCTAGAGGAAAGGAAGATGCAGTTTGAGCATAAGCTGAGAATGAAGGAGCTTGATTTGGAGCCCGAGAGGCTTGAGGCCATGAATGTCTCAGCCCAGTAAAAAGAAATGTGTGTAGCTCAGAATGTGAGCTTTTCTGAGTTGGAGGTGGATTCCATCTTAGATGGTGGCAGCAAAATTCAATGTTCTAGTGCTGAGGGAGTAGTACACACACCCAGAGATTTGGTGCCTGACTTGAAGGAGGGGGGTAACATACACGAGGATGTTCAAGGACATGAGGTAGCTCCAGTAGTGTGCAGTGTCTCTGAAGTAAATGGGGAAACTGACACAGGGGTTGATGGTCCTAGAGGTGGGAGGGACACTCTACTGAATCTAGGTGAGAGGTGCAGGGAGAGGGGTTCCCCCAAGGTTGAAGTCCTGGTATGTGAGTATGAAGACCATCCAGTAGAGTGGGGGTTGAGTGACAGAGACAGTCAGATACTGTCTTGCCAATCTCAGGAGAGTGGTGTGCAGTACATGTGTGAGGTAATGGATGGAGAGGTGAAGGATAATTTGGTTAATCCTTTTAGGGGGCTGTGTGATCCAATCGTGGGAGAGCATATTGTAAGTCCCTATTTTCCTGAGCTATGCCAACACCTGTTGGAGAGTCAGTTCTCTGACCCCAGGGAGCTCACATTGGAGGCAGACCTTTTGGTGGATTCCAGAGGGTCCGGAGAGGCATTGGGAGTGATCCTAAGAGGAGTGGTTCAGGTATCTTCCAACCCAGAGTAGTGGAAGAAGGGCAGAGTAACCCAGCTAGGTCCCGGTATGGTTGGAGGGGTGTAGGGGCTCACGTCCTATCTAGGTTGAGACTGATTGAGTGTGGGGCTGCATGTCCCAAGGTGCCCGAAACCCAGTCTCCGAGCCTGGATGGTTCTTTACGGGAATGCCAAGTGGGAAGCTTAGGCTGTCCTGATGGGCCGCCTGGTGAGGGGAATCCCCTAGTGTCCATTGAACTGAGAGTGTCAGTTAGCAGGCCTCCATCAGTTATGGTGTCTGGCTGTGCCACTCCTAAGTGGAGGGTGCAGAAGTCCAGATTGACGGCGAGAGGGGGAAAAAGTCCCCAGTGGAAGAATCTAGTAGACTAGAAGCAAGCGTCCCTACTTGGACAAAGGTGCCTACCTCTTCCAACTAGAGACCCCCAAATCTAACAGGGTTCACCACCAGTAACCGCACTCTCCCACTATCGTAAGGTGTAGTCTATTGTGGTGGTGCCATTCTTTTAATGACGCCCAGCATTGGGCTTTCTACCTACCACTGTGTACTATTACAGGCAGTTGGTTATTGAGGGATTATGTTATCTATTTTCTTGACTAAATTGCAATACAGCATGTAAGATATAGGGGTGACGGTAATAGCAGTTATGTTACAGTGCAAGCAACCTTTCCCTGCAGTGTTGCTTAGGCTGAAAGTGCTTCATGCAGCACCCTAGGAAGAAATAGTGGATGGAGTGCTTAGAGGGCCTTGCAGGTTGAGCACATGCCGCACCTGTACCAAAGTATTTTTCCCCTGTTCTATGTGTACTGTCTGTACCACGAAGGTACAGTAAAGCAGGGTTATCCTTAGATGCATTCAGGACCTCTTGTAGTTGCTGCATCTGTGGTCTACTGGCACCAGGAAGTAACACCCAGCTCTACAATATTGCAGGGCCATGTTTAAAAGCTGGTGTAGTGGAGGAGGGAAGCACTTCACTTGTCAGTAATGATCAGGCGTAAAATTGGATACTGCAGGGTAAGTGTTTTTCAACACCACCCACTGTTGTTCTTTGAGCTGCGGCGCTCAACAGTGTCTGGGGGTGAAGGTTCTCTTTATGGGCAAATTTCGCCACTTCACTAGTGAGTTAATTTAACCCTTTGGTGACTCTGTTGATTTTCTGAGGGTGATGTTGAGCTATGCGCTGTGACTATTGATTTCAACTGCGCACTAACCCTCGGGTTGGCTGAGCTTTACTCAAGAGAAGCCACATTGGTCTACAGCCTAGTTACGCTATCTTAGGATATGGACTTCACAATGGAGCACAGACCTGGTATTGACCACGGCCTTTCCAGTTTCTTTCACTTGGATAATAAAGACTTCCAAGGGAACGGCTGGGTTGTTCATTCCCTTTCCTCTGGAGAGTTAGACATAAAGGAAAAGACCTAATCCCATTTTGTTTTTGGACTGATGCTGCTGATTGTTTGACATATTGATTTGGGACTCTGCTAAGCAGGCTCCAGTGAATGTGCTCTCTGCCCTAAAGGATGCCAAAATTAGCTATACTCCTATTTAGCATGTTTAAGTTATGTCTAAGAATATTACATGGTACAAAGCATAACCACGGGATGTAAGTCACTTGTGGACTGCAACTCCATTAGGCACCCACTTAAGCATAAGAGCTGTAGTCCAAAGGTGACATTTAGATTTTTAAAGGGGGACAGTGTGGTAGCTTCACATACCTACAATTTTTGCCTTTGCACAATTCCCCTCAATACCCACCAACAAGTGTACCATGCACACAGGTTTGAAAGATGGAAACTGTTTGGAAATAGGGTGTAATAACCAATGTGAGAAAGTGATTTGTTGATTGGGGTGGATTTGTTTCCACCACAAGTAATACAATCACTATTGATGGCGCCGGATTACCAACTTGGGTTATTTCTAAAACACCATACTCACCTGGGCCCATAAAACATTCATACGATAAGCTGGCGATTCACCACTGAAGTTCCGGACTTTGTCTATCTTGAAATATATATTTACCTGTACACCTTCTTACCAAAATGAATACCTTAGTGCTTAATTAACTCTGGTCGATAGATCAGGTTGTTCGCATAATAGGCATAAATAACATTTTACTCTTTTCTCTGAATGACCACAGACTCTGGAGAGTTTTAAAATCTTTATCTATGCAATATTTGATGAGTCAAATACCAATACATGTCAATCGCCAACTTCTCAAGGATAAGAATAATGATCAAAGCAATAATCTTTAAAGACTTAGTAAAATCTCTAGACATTGGTACCTGGGAAGGGTAGAAAAGGAAAATGGTACAAGGATATACCACACAGATTTATATTTACCTAGAATGCTGTGAGGCCCAACCCCTGGCCAAGGGCTGGAAAAGAAAGGGCTCCCAACTAATCAGGAGCCAGCAGTACAGGACAGGTAACTTCTTCTAAGTGCAACACCAGCATTACACCCCTCTCTGGTGCTACTCTCTTCCCCTTCTAGAAGGATCGATTCTTCTTCATCAGCAATCTCCCGATTCTTCTTTCAGAGTGCTCGACCAGCCCTCTGAGCTCTGTGGCATCCACAATCTTCTCCCACAACGTTGGGTTTGTGACAGGTCTGTGACTAGTCGGACAATCCAACTGACTGAACCTACCCTAGTTGTACTATTTTCCGTGTATGTGCCACACCCCAATGTTTCAAATTCGTGTATTCCCTTCATTAGATTGTCAGTGGCACGGGAGAGGTCATCACACCATACTAATATGAAGTCATCTTCTTTGATATAATTGTTCTATGTTCCCACCCTTATTTTATTTTCCCATGCTTTAGTCCTCCCAGCATCATTCACATTATTTCATATATAATGTATAATATTTTATTTGAAACTGCTTCCCCTCTCCGAGTCAAGATGTAAAGTTATCAGGCCCATTGCTGGTAGGATGAAATTTGGCAACTCTTTAATGTCATTGCTCGAGGTCTTTCAGTGTCCCCGACGCATGCGTACAGACATCCAAGATGGAGATTTCAGTCACCCTTCAGGCCCAAAAGCAAGTTAATGATAAAGTCAAAGAACAACATGTTAGAGTATGAAAATAAATGAATGCACTGTATACCACTTATTCCTACTCTTATCCCATACATTTATTTTAACTATTGCATTAGCGGTTAAGCAAACATTCAAGGTTAAGTTTAAGCATAGCCATCTGCATAAGCATGTGAGGTTCAAAGCGGCCATTTTAAGTATTACTGTGCAGCTGCAAAGAATTCCCACCAAAAGCAAAGGACGTCATACTACGCAGATGTAGTAGACGCATGCGCAAATGAGTTCAAGCGTTTTCAGCACCCATTTTAAGACACTCGTATTACTTGTTAGTAAAACACATTGCAAAGCTTCCCCTACATAAACAAAATGTTGTGAGGTGCAATAATTAGTCATCACAAAACATGTTGGTTAACTTATTACATGTTATTTCGAGAGGGCCAAATACAAGCAAGTTTCTTTGCATATGAAACCTTGCTCCATCACTATCTCGCTAGATGCAGTCAAAGGTTTCAGTAATTTAAATCTGAGCTTATCCCTGATAGCTGTGGCACAAAGCAGACATGCTTAACTTACAGAAAAAGTGTAAAGCATTTAGAAATACCAAACAAGTTAAAAAAGTAAAAAAACAAAAAAGGGGGTGTGGAGATCAGGTTTTTTACAAACATGAAAATTGCACCATAAAATGCAAAGTGCCAAAAAAGTGATATGAGGCCAACAATGATGGAGTGCGGCTGTTTATCTTACTGAAGTTACAAGTGGTGGTCACCACAAAAAAAAAGTGGTGGGCGGGTGAAGTGGGAACGGGGGAGCGCGGGGGAAGTTTAACAATATTAAAAAAGAAAGGAAAACTTACCTGAAGGTGTTGACTACATCCTGCTTCTCACCTAGTTGTTCTTCTTCCAGGTCCCAGCAGACACTGGGACAGCATCACAGACTCCCAGTGAAATCCCCGTGCTGCTCTCATGTTATGAGAGCAGCACAGGATTGGCCTCAGTGAGCTGGTTTCATGCTCCGCTCTGGGAGCTCTGTGCTGTTTCTCGAACCCAGCTATGCAATACAGCTTGGTTGAAGAAACGTTAGTGCACATGTGTATTTGGCCGGGCCAAACATGGCCGGCCAAACACACATGCACACTTAGAAGTGCACACCCAGTCCTTCTCCCCCTTCAGTGGTCCTGGCCCCACCCATTCCTACACACACTGGCTGAGCCAGCCGGTGAAAAATAAAACAATGAAAGAATATTGATTTATTTTATAGCTGCTGGCTCTGAGTCAGTGGGGCGACGCTCCTCTGCCATCGTGGAGGAGCCAACCCTGGAAGTTACCCAGAGAATCAGCTTCATGCTCCTATGAGATCTTTCTGTCCTTTGATTTCAAATGAAGGGGGTCCAACCTCCTATGGTCCTACCAATAGGTGACATTTGCTAATTGCAGCAGTTTCAGTCTGACTGATATCCTTTCACAGAGTCAGTGTTCTAATGGGAGCCTTAGAGTGCAAAGATTATGCCTAGAACTAGCTAGAGGGTGGGATAACTCCTGGGCATTTCCTAAGCAATAGGGAAAAATACCACAGAGTGAACCCCACACACCTTTTCAGTAGCTTCTGTTTGCCTTACTGCAGGCAGGCCCAAAATGAAATGTTTTCCATTGTCACACTAGTCGTTGGCACAATAAGTGCTGCAGTACACAGGTGATTATTAACGTTCAATACTATGAGTGTATTTCAATAATAAATATTATGATATTACAAAAAAGATAAATACTCCAATCAGGGATTAGCCAATTTCTGCATGTATTAGGGCTTAGTGCAACAGTGCGCCGATTGCGCCAATGCGAAGTCTTAAAAACAGTAATATAATTATGCAAAAAATAAGAGTGACCACGCAAAAAGTGGCATTTTTTTCACACAACTCTCATTCTGCTCAAAACCACACAGCAGTAAGTTCATGCTGAGGGAAACACAAAGTTGTAGTGATTTTCCGAGTTTCCAAAGTACCACAAAGTAATTCTGGCCCTCTCAAAAGGAGGGCCTAAAGTTATAGCAGTAGCAGGTTACCATTATCTCTACTGCTCACAATCCATTCTTTTTTACAGTTATTCATTGTTTTACTTTCTAGAACATCGCAAACACATGAGCCATTACTCCAACCTCTTGAAGAATGAAAAAAGTATTAATTTTTTGAGAGTGGACATATAATTAGAAAGCCCTTGGGCGAAGGGATGCAAGCATAGTGCGAAAATTTAACTTTCTCAAAATGTTTCCTGTAGTTGTTTTCAACTTGAAATCTTTGGGATACTGCCAGGCAACACTTTTATTGATTTCATGGGACTAATAAAGTAGCATTACTGTGAGCTATGAACAGTGAAGCTGCAAACTCATTTTTATTATTTATTGATTTGCTTTGCTCTGAATAGAAAGTCCTGCAGCATTTTTCTGAGACATTTCATCTGCTCAGATACACAAAATAGATATATAAATGGAACAAACACATGTTGTTGTTGAATGCCTAATGTTCAAATGTTAAACTAAACAACAACTTATTCATTGATTATTTATTTATGGTGTTGCAGCTCTGGTATTCAAACAGTTTTGCAAATGTTATGTGGTACTCTTTTTATAGGCAGTTCATATAACTTAAATATCAAAACAATAAAAGGCTGTGATTGTTTTTAGTGTTTTTCCTGTCTCGCATACTCTCACATTTTTACAACTTCCCCTTACTGCTACTAAAACATCATCTTATGCGGACTATTTTTCAGTATTGCTAATAAAATGTTTATTGATGTTTAATGTTTGAAATTTTGTACGAGTAGAAATAATAGTGATGCCTCAGTTTAGATGTCACCAGTGACTTAACACTTCTAAACCCAATTTCCTAATCATGGCTATTTTTCAGTAAAATGTACTTCCTCAAAGATGCAACAATATTCAAAACTGTTCCAACGTTTAAGTACAGTGTGTATCATATCTTGTTACCCCCTAACTTCGAATGTGTCTGTAAATGTGAAACTGAGCATTAACAGTGTTTGAACCCAGTTTTAATATATTGGGCCTCATTCATAAAGTCAAACCTATCCTTTTGTGTATTTTTTGTGGTAGTGACAGCTCTTTGAATGAGTTAATATTAAGTTTACAACTTCGGAGATTCCACAGTCAGAGCTGAGAATTCCGCGCATAAAGAGATAGGACAGAGAATTATGCCCAGACTTATCTGTGTAAGTGTGTTTGTAAGTAAGAGTGAGAACCAATGAACGTCAGTATGTTTGTGTGTAAGTAACAGTGAATGGGAGTGACTATGAGTGAGACTGAGCAAGTGTGTTAGAGTGAGAGAGAGGGGAAGTGAGTGAATGAGGGGAGTGAGTAGCCAATAAGAGTGTTTTTTGTATGTTTTAATATTATGAGTCTGACTTGGCCATGGCATATTCCAAATACATATTGGCTTATGCACCCAAAGTAACATGGTGCCGCTGGCATAATAAAGATAATTCTTGGTATAAAGATGGGTATTTATGGTCTCTAGCATATTTTTGGCATTGGGGCACTCATGGAAATAAGCTGGCACTAGCATAGTGGAGCAACATCCTGGCATATTTGAGACCCATGGCAAAATGCTGGTGCTGCAACATTTGAGGTAATTCTTGGCATAAAGGAGGGCAGCGAATGTAAAATGCAGAGACTGAAATACTCAAAGTAATACTTGTTATATTGAGACACTTATGACAAAGCTGGTGCTGGCATACTGGAGATAGTTCTTCCTCAAAGAGTGTAGCAATGACATACTGGAGCTGATGGGATGGGTTGGGGGAATCAAACCTTGATAAAATGCTGATGTTGAAATGCCAAAGGTAACATTTGACATAGTTGTCATCCATTGCATACAGGCTGTATCAATGGCAAAATATTGTATGCTATTGTTAGTATAAGGGGGTACCCATACAAAATGCTGGCCTTGGTACAATGAGGATCATTTTTGGAGAACACTCAAATAAAATTCTGAAACAAATGTGAGTTCTCCTTGCAAGTTTTATGCCCCACCACTTTTCAAGATCACCATCTGTCACTGGGGATATGCTTTCTAAAATCCATGCACTAACTGAAAACAATCTAAGCTATATGTAGGAGTTCTAGGCAATTCAATTGGAAAAAAACCAAGGTGGACAGCTCTGCACTGACCAAGTGGTGCTCTTTATAATATGGCCCCAGGTATTTTGTGACGATCTGGGTTAGTAAACACATGGTAAAGGGATTACACATACATTTTTTGAAAGTATACTCTAACAGTTTGCCTGACAATAGAAAATGTGATATATTTCTGATCTAGATTACTTTATTGAACTATATCTTCAGAAGTCGCATATTTTAGTTCACAATGATGTGGAGCAATAACACGGTTATTAGTTGAGCAGAATGTGAGTCCTTTCCAAGTTAAAGATTCACAATCATAGGGCGGTAACATTTATACATATGATGTGAGACTGTCCTAGGCTTTAGCAATACTGTACAGAGGTACTGCAGATGCTCAGAACAGCGACGGGTCTCTGTATTGAGAGCACCTCCAAGCACTGCCTAAGTGGGGTCCTGTTGACCCCTAAGACGATTAGCAAAATGCAACATAGGTTTGCGCCACAACTCCTTGTGATACTAAGAGATGTATATGAATCTACTACATTAACTGCTGCCTAACCTTGCTTGCCCTTATATTTTTCTTACTAGTTGGTTCTGCAGTTTACAGGAGTGGACGTGGACGCGTCAGCCAATGGAGGTGCGCAGCACTACCGAGGTAGTGCTTGCGACGGCCGTTGGCCGACGCCCGCAGCGAAGGGGCTAAGGAACACCCTTGTAAGAAATTGGCTTGTTGGTTGACTGGGGTGTGAACCCTGCTTAAGCAGCAATCACACTCTTTGCCAGAGTGCTGAACCATCTGGTAGCTTGGCATGAAGCAGTCAGGCTTAACTTAAATGCAATGTGTCAAGTATTTGTGCAACACTTCAAAAGTACTAACGGGAAAACACCAAATAAAAAGGATCCCACACCAAGTTAGAAAAATAGAAGTTCCTGTAATAAATTAAGGAGGATGATCAGAAAGACAAATATCCAATCAGTGGAACCGGAGACATGCATTTTAAAATATGTTAATGAAAATTGCACCCAATAGCATGAAGCTCCAAGTGTGGATATCTAGTTGCACCGGACTGGAACAAAGTCAACAATTCAGACCAACCATGATGGAGCATAGGCTGTATACAGGGACCCAGTTAGTCCTGCTGAACAGAGTACCTTAAATTCTGGTTGCAAAGATGTGTCACACAGCTAAGCAATGCATCAGTTTTGAGATGCAAAGAGGCTGAGCTTCAAGGGCCCACATTGTTGGAAAGGATACCATCGATGGTGCTTGCTAAATAAAGTCCTGTGTCTAGGATCAGATACACAGTAGTGACAATTCATCAGTTTTGATGAGATTTGAGGCTGAGATGCAGAGTCTGTCATCGTCTTCAAGACTGCAGTCAACAAGGGATGCAAGGGCCTAGGATGCATCACACAGTAGTGGTTCTGATAGGGCTTCAAAGGAGATTCAGGTCTTTGTGACAGGTTTAATCCTTGCAGAAGTGACAATGTGTCAGTTTTGCTCTGGTTTGCGCCAAGCAGCAGAGAAGATGCTTTGGTTCCACTAGATCCACAGAAGCTAGCTGAGCACTGTTAGCCCACTTCTAAGGGTCAAAGACAGAGGTGGCACCACTTGGCAGGGCTGACTCACAGATGGTAGAGTCCAGGTGCAGGTACAATGTTGTTGGAAGCTTGTTGTGCCCTTGATGCTTAGGATCAGGAAGAAAGCCAACTAGCCCTTGGAGTCAATCTGGGTTCTGGTTACAAGAGTTGCAAGTACAGGCCCTCTCATCCAGGGAAGAGGACAGCATCCAACAGGTCAGCACAGCAAAGCATCAGTCCTTCAGAGAAATAGTCCAGCAGAGTGGCAGTCATTTCAGCAACACAGCAGTCCTACTTTATGGCAGGGTATCCACAGGTCCAGAAGTATACTGAATAGTTGGGGCCTTATTTATGAAGGCCTTGCGCCGCCGGTGCGTCACTTTTTCCCATTCTAAAAGTGGCGCACCGGCGGCACAAGGCTTTTACAAATAATTGCCCTTGGTGTCTTACATCTAGTACTTATATGCAATTGTGCCTTTGAAGTGGGAAAGAGCTTCAGGAGACAGAGCTTTGAGCTGCACACATGCCCTGACATCATGGTCCTGGCTTCACACTAACTGCAGGGGGTATGCATCCGTTTGCGTGGAGACAGGACACAACTTATTCAAGTGTAAGTGAGGCAGAAACCTTCCACTGATGGCCCATCCAGTCACACCTAAGCTCTAATCGAGAGGCTATCTAGGAGGAATACAGAAAGCCCAACTGTCAACTATACTCACATTTGCCCCAGAGACAGGCTGTAGAAACTGAAAGGCTAAGGCAGGAAAATGACAATTTTCTAAAATTAAGGATTTTTCATTACAATTCCAAAAGACATCAAACATGAACTGTTGCTGCTTATTAAATGTATTATGGTAACTCTGTTGTTTTCCTATGAGAGAGGTATGCCTTGCAGTAGTAAACAACAAGTTGAAGAGTTTTTCACCACCAAGACATGCAAAATGTAAAAGTACATGTTTGTCTTTTTAAATACATTACATCCTGCCCTCTGGGCTCTCAGGGCCTACCTTAGGGGTGACTCATGTGTATTAAAAAAGAATGTATGGGCCTGGAAAAAGGTTTATTTTAGCACATTCACACAAAGGATCTAGCAAGAGAGGCCCAACCATATACGTACTACTCCCTGGCAGTCATTGAACTCATAAAAAGTACTTTTGGTAAGAAAAAAGAAAACTATATAGTCCTATTTGTGTGTGTATGTGTGTATGGTGTGTTATATAGCTGTTAAAAGAGATGGCAGGAAGAGGGGAGGGGTAGCGAAATTGGTCTTCAAAGAGAGTTTGTCACTTTAGGACAGCACTGTCCCTTCCCCACTTCCTCCTTTATCAGCCACACTGGAGCCTCTGTGAGTAGATTAGGGAGAGTGTTGGAAACTGAGTGTATAGGAAACTTAGTCACACCAGTAGCTTGGGTTACCCTTATACAACTCCTCTGGAGAGACATCTCTCATGTTGAATTTTGAAAGAATTATGCTTTCTGGGACAGGAATATGCCACACTATGGAGTAAGGGGTCATACACCGGGGTAGGACCCTGCATCACATTGGTCAGGGGTGAATGTATGACGTTACAACACATACATTTACAATGCATGCCTTTACAATGCAGTTTTTACATTGTAACATCATTTACAATGCATTCTTTTACATTGTATGCTATTACATCGCATTTTCAGAAACTACCTTTACAACGCATTCCATTACATCACATTATTCCTTTACAACGCATACCATTACAATGCATACCATTACATCACATTTAAGGTAAGTGTTGGATATTATAGGGGTAATAATTACTATTCTAACTCCAGTGAGTGCAACAGTAGGGTAAGTGTTGGATAGTGTAGGGGTAAAAATTACTATTCTAACTCCAGTGAGTGCAACAGTAGGGTTAGTGTTGGATAGTGTAGGGGGTAAAAATTACTATTCTAACTTCAGTGAGTACAACAGTAGGGTAAGTGTTGGATAGTGTACGGGTACTCTGCTTTGTAATGGTATGCATTGTAATGACTTGCGATGTGATGCCTGCATTGTAGTGACATGCGTTGTAGTGACATGCAATGTGATGGCTGCGTTGTAATGACATGCTATGTAAAGGATGGTGCTATGTAATGACTGCTATGTAAAAGTAGTGCGATGTAATGACTGGGTAGTAAAAGTTGTTTCCCGTCAGGGGCGTCCGGAAACCATGGTTAAATATGGGAGAGCTGCATAGCTATCCTACTTGCCACCTGAAGAGACAAGAAGAAGTAGAACTGCCCTGCTGCCTCCCTGGACTGCACTTGCTGTTGCTGTACACGGTGGGAGTCAGCACCAGAAGGACTTTGCCCGACTTTGAAAGTCTAAGGAGTGGACTCCCTGCAAGTTGGGGTTAGCTGTGCCCACCTGCATCATCTCCGCCATGAGTCCCATCCGGGATTGCGTCCAGTGGACTTTTAAAGGTTTGATCAGGTGCATTGTGGGAAGTCTAGACATGCCTGTGATGTTCTAGACCCTTTGATTTGTGTTTTGGACACTTTGAATCCTCAAGAGGAACTCCTGGGAGAAGTTCCAGAAGTTTGAGCACCTTTTAGGTAAAGCTCAATCTTGATTGAGGCCTCCCGCTTAGTGTATCTGACCAGGGTGGCTTCATCGTGGTCTGTCTCAAACTTTGAGTTTGTCCCGGACAAGTACAATCAGATGTCCCAAAGTGGTGCTATATGTTTTTAAGCACTGGATAGTGTTTATTCTATAAAAATTCATGTCTTTCGTTCCCTACATTGGATTTTTGTCACTTTGGTGTCAATTTGTTCATTAAAATACAATCTATTTCTATAAATTCGAGTTGGATTTTATTGTGTGTTTTGTCTTACTTGTTTAAACTATTGGTGTTTTTAAATGCTTTGTAGCAAGTCTTCTAAGTTCACCTGCCTGCACGTTGCAAACTACCAAGGGTTGAGCAATGGAATAATTTATTCAGACCTTGACTGAACCTTTTATTAAGTCTGTGGCCTTATTACTAGTGGTAACTCACTACTTATCGCTTCTAATAATTCAGTTTCTACCTTTTGATGTTCAGCGGTGAGGATACATACTTGTGTTTAAACTACACTATACAGTAATTAAGTTAAGATCTTTAAAAGTACTCTAAATTGTTGTAGTGTTAGAGGCACTCTTGTGGTCTGATACCCTGTGATGACCTTTGACTACCATTATTTTAACTGACTTTGGTGTCTTATTTTACCCTAGCCTGAATGTACAACGTCCTGCATATGGCTTGCTTCTCCTACAGGTTTATTTCTTGTAATCTTGTTGTCTTTTAGTGGAAGCTGTCACGGAGTAGGACAGCCTTGCCAGGAACAGAACGTGTGGGATGTGCATTTGAAAGCATGAGAGGGAGAGAGAGGTGTGGAGTGTACTTTTTGGTCTTGAAGTGCAGTGGCGCAGGGGGGTCTCTCTCAAAACTTTCTAGTGTGTTTTGAGATTATAAAGCTGAGGGTTGTTGATTTAGAAACTGGGATTTTGGAATCTGAACGGGGACGGATGTGTCTACTTCGGTACAGAACCTGGTTGCTGAGCTCATATCCCTGGTTTTGAATCTCCCGGTCAGGAGTGGGCTAAGATGCAGATACAGTGTTTGCGCCAGGTTGAGTGTTGAGTTTTGATTATTGCCATTGTGATGTTTGGCCAGTAGCTTTGATCATTTGATGTGGTTTCTTTGTAATGTGTGAGGGAGTCAAGGTGCACCTCCAAAGTACTCATTTGGTGTATTCAGTGTATTCATCTTCCTAATCTACGGCAGGACATCCAGCATACTATATTTTCCGGAGTGTTATTTCATAATAATTGTTGCTTGTTTATACATCAGTATTATTCATGCATTTAGCTGTTATATTTACCAAGTGTGTTAATATTGCTTGCATATAAACATATATATCTCTTTGTGTATTTGAATTTTGTGCATTTGGCACCTGGGAAAGCATTTCTGTTAGAGAGCATTGTGTAAAATAAAACCCCAAGCCTTATTCTAAAAGAGAGAGTCCTTGCATTTTGTAAAATAAAACCCTTTGCTAAAGGTGCAGTGTGGGATGTGCATTTGAAAGCATGAGAGGGAGAGAAGTGTGGGGTGTACTTTTTGTCTTGAAGTGCAGTGATGCACAATTGCGCTCGGTGTTGTACATTGAGAGATGAGGTATGTGAATCTATAAGCAGTGTGTTCACAAATATGCATTGTGTTGCACATTGGTAAATATTATGAAGTTCTTATTATTGGCTTTGACATGGCCTTATGTCATCCTGAATTCTGACTCTGCCTTTCTTCAGCTTTTTCTGCATGCACACCAGCGCTTGCAAGTTGTTTGGGTTAATCACATTCAAGGATTGTTTTTGTGAGAGATTGTTTAATGTACCTGGAAGGCTTTGTGAGCTTCGTTAAGATAAAGGCTGAAACATATGAAATTGGTGAAGAGAATGTGGGAACTCCTTCCTGCCATTGAAATGCTTGCTTGGAAGCTGGCCAGTTCTGGTAAGAGTCCTCTGGCGCATGGGAGGACTCTCTCTAAACTTCTAGTGTGTTTTGAGAATATAAAGCTGAGGGTTGTTGACTTAGAAACCAGGATTTTGGAATCCAAACGGGGACGTATGCCTTTACTTCGGTACAGAACCTGGTTGCTGAGCTCATATCCCCGGCGTTGAATCCCCCAGTCAGGAGTGGGCTAAGATGCAGATACTGTGTTTGCTCCAGGTGAAGTGTTGAGTTTTGATTATTGCCATTGTGATGTTTGGCCAGTGGCTTTGATCATTTGATGTGTTTTCTTTGTACTCATTTGGTGTATTCAGTGTATATATCTTCCTAATCTCTTGCAGGAGGTCCAGCATATTATATTTTCTGGATATTATTTCATAATAGTTGCTGCTTGTTTATTCATCAGTATTATTCATGCATTTAGCTGTTATTTTTACCAAGTGTGTTAATATTGCTTGCATATAAACATGCATATCTCTTTATGTATTTGAATTGTGTGCATTAGGCATCTGAGAAAGCCTTTCTGTTAGAGAGCATTGTGTAAAATAAAACCCCAAGCCTTATTCTAAAAGAGAGAGTCCTTGCATTTTGTAAAATAAAACCCTTTGCTAAAGGTGCAGTGTGGGATGTGCATTTGAAAGCATGAGGGGGAGAGAGAGCTGTGGAGTGTACATTTTGGTCTCGAAGTGCAGTGATGCACAAATGTACACAGTGTTGTACATTGAGAGATTATGAATGTGAATCTATAAGCAGTGTGTTCTCAAATGTGCATTGTGTTGTACATTGATAAGTATTATGACATTCTTACTATTGGCAATGACATGGCCTCATGTCAGCCTGAATTCTGACTCTGCCTTTCTTCAGCTTTTTGGTTTCCAGGCTTAGTAATAGCAAGAAAGCTACGTGGTGATAGCTAGGAAAGTGTGGGCGGGCGTGTACCGCGCATGTTCAAGTGTGAGTGTGTGGATCAATAATTAACAACAGAGAGAGACATGGGCAAGGTTTTCATGTGCGCAGAGGCAGGGCCAGTATCGGATCTCCAATGATTGGCCACTTGTAACCATTCTCGTAGAGCGCCCTGTGCTCTGATTTGACAGTGAGAAAGTGATCGCATCATAGTTTGTACTGGTAATCATTCCCAGTGAGTACCCTCGCATACGCTGTGTGGAGAATGTGGAGAAGTGTGGCTCAATGGTTAGAGCGGCAGGCCCTGATGCAGAGGTCTAGCCTGGGACCAGGGTACAATTCCCGCCCCGGCGGGTCTTGAGCTCAATTTCCTCGGACCTGATAATTCTCGCCTCGGTGCCTATTCTAATCATGGGTCCCACTCTGCAACTCTGGGCAATAGCTTGCTTAATCTCCAAAACTGGCTTCACCTTGGGGGTGCCCAGGAGTGGGCACTTCACAGGGAAAAGGCAGGAAGGGTTCCACAGCGGTATTCGTACAAGCGCCGAGATACCCCAGCTGGGGTCGATTCGTGCGCTATACAAGTACACTACATTTACATTTACATTTACGTTTACGCTACGAATACGCTTGGACGTTACGCGTCGCATGAAAGTTTCCCGTACGCGAAAGGCGCGAATGTTTTTAATTAATTGTTTAAAAAGATATATTTATATATTTAATTGACATACTAATGGAGTACATTATCAAGAGTAGTTATGAAAATAGTTTTTTTTAAAGTTGAGAAAACACAAAAGAAATTGAAAACTAAAAACAGAAAAAAAACAATTCTTCTTAGAACTACCTCCACTGGTCAAAGAAAGAACTATATTTCTATGTTAGTGTATACAAGTTTCTCAGAATGAATGTGAAGTTTATAAATGAATGAATGAATACATTACTAGTGTATGGTGAATGTGAAAGTGCAGAACTATAAGGAAGTGCTACAGCATAAATCTATAAGCTGTTTACCTATAGTATACTGTAGTACGTCCGAAACACTTGAATGTAACATATGCACATAAATATGTTACAAGTCTATGCTTCAATTTGCACTGCTGGTGAAACTGCCTGGATGAATTTGTATGTGTTAGGGGTGGATTTACAACCCACTTGTGTCTCTTTTACACAGCTGTTGCGTCACTTTTGTGACGCACTGGTGGTGTAAAAGATGTGCCATGATATGTGGTATTTACAATGTGATGCATCTGGAAGGTGCATCACATTATAAAGCCCTGCGCTACCAGGAGGTGATGTCACAGTATACATTAACTGCCATATCTCTGGGGATGTAGCACTTATTGTACATCTGCTGATTAGTGTTTTAATGTTGTAGATGGATTTTTTTAGAACAGTGTATAGATAAACACATAGTGCTGTATGGTCACTACAATATTGAAACAGAAGTATGATAGTGTTTACTTGAAGTTTAAGAATAAAGATTGGGTAATTGAAGGTATAAAAGACAAGTTTGTCGGTGCATAGAACACTGGATGCATAGTCTATAGGTGTTTGAAGCAGTTCATGCCCTAAGGCACACTTTCACCATGAGTACTTGGGAAGTGGCTGAATGATTACAATTCTGCGAGGAGAGTGTAACGTCAAAGTGTATCTGTAACGTGTGTGCGCGTACGTGCAGACGAAGATTTATTGTGCAATGAAAGGTGCGATCACTGTATGCGTACGGTACAAATACTGAAAAAAAAGAATGAAAAAGGAATTATATAGATTTGAATTTTAATATATTGAGAAACTAAAATAACTAAACAAAATATTTTTAATTTATTTTTGTTATTATTTTACATTAGGAATATGAAATATATATATATTTTTTTTTATGAGAATCCGGTTTATTGAGGATACTGAGAAGTAACATTATTTAGCATAGCGTCCGCACAGAATTGTTGCATTACGGCTCTGTAAAGCATCCATTCAGCAACAGGAAAGAACAGGCATTCCGGCATTACACATTTTAGAAGCAATACCTTTTCAACAGTATGTCTGTGAGAGTATGACGGACACTTTGACGGATTTGATCTACAGATGGTTTAGGAGCAGGAGGGGTTGTAGGATGAACGTTACTAACTGACAACCGCTTTTCAGTTTTCTTCTTGTGTTCATACTTCTCAAGTGTGCCTGATTTTGGCATTTTTTCTTCTGTAAGTGAAACATTTGGAAAGTGTTTAGTTAGCTTATCATTCTTCTCTTCAGGTAGCAAATGAGATGATAAAGATGTCTGTGTTGATTTCCTTATAGGTGTACTGTGCACTTTTTTGCTATCCAATTCTTTGCTTTCTAATACACATTTATCTCCAGAGTCCTTGTTACACAATTTAATTTTGTTCTTCACGCGTTCTTCTGTTTGCTTCGGTTTTTCACTTGATGTAAAACTGCTGACCGATTCTTTTAATATCACAGTCTTCTTGCTTTCAACAGTTTTGTTTTCTCTATCTGCACCAGTTTTATCTTCATCTTTCAAGGCACCATCATCATAGTATTCAATCCTCCTATTTTCATCAGCAGAACACTTCACACAGATGTACTCTTTACCTTCATCTCGCATTTGATGTGCTTGAGAAAGACTCAAACCAACACAATCACCATGTAACCAATCTCCACAACGCCAACAGCCCACCATAAATCTGTTGACATGGTGCTTTTTACAAGAGGCACATTGCTTGGCATGCAACAATGCATTTCTGTCACTTGGTGAGCTATGCTCGCCACTGTCCTTCTTTACAGCAGCAATGTTATCTGGGATAAAAAGTGGAGGTTCATCTGAAGAAATGCTCTTACTGCTTCTTCTTTGGCGTGGTTGGAGGCCTTTTTTCAATTTAAGCCTCTCATCTTCCTTCAACCGCTCAGCACCCATTGGATCTTTCTGTACCCCCCCACATCCTTTCCCGGATCACTAGTTTTAAAAGATGAAGGCAGCTGTTTTGGAGTTTGTAGTTGGTTAGACTGTCCAGTGTTGTCTGGTTGAGAATGGGTATGCACATGCATTGAAACTGGATGGTGTCCTTCCCCTGGAGTACTTTGTTGAATCCTAGCTTTATCATCCGAACTGTTGGCTAATGACTTTTGAGCATGGGTGTGGTGCATTTTTTTCACATCTACGATTGGCTTTGTGGCAACTTTAGCATCTAAAATAGAACTATGCATTTAAAAAATAAAATAAGTATCAATATTTATAATATAAATGTAGGAAATTAGTATAGAAAGAAAGAAATACAATGATGAATGCATTTAAGAATTATCATTTAACAAAACCTTTGAAATTCACTGAAAAAACCACGGGGCATATTATCAAGGGATTTTTTGGCTTTAAAATCCAAGAAAGCGGAGATAAAATGATCTCCCTATCAGCAACAGGGTGCTAACACGCAAATTTGCATGTTAGCACCCTTTTTCTCTACGCTTCCCGTTGCATCTCTATCAAGGATTTCGCTAAGCCTGTTAGTGATAAAAAAAGTAGCGCTAACCGCGGTTAGCACTGCTTTTTTTACACCTGGTATTTTCCTCACTTAGCCATGATATCCTATGGAAGGTGGATATCATGGCTAAGTTTGTGAGCCCCTATCATCAAGCTAACATCAAACTTCGAGAGATTATCGTTGGTTTTCCAGCGATAATCTCTCATTTGGCAGCTAGCGCGAGGATTTTGATCACTTTTGAGATAAACCTTGCTAATAGCAAGTTATCTCTGCGATAATTTCCGGCGATGCTTAGCGTTAAAAAAATCGTTGCTAAGCATCGTTAGCGATAAATAACGCTAATCATTGGTAATATGCCCCCACAGGTTTCACACACGTTATAGTTAGGAATTAGCATTTAAAAAACCTTGCAAATTCACTGAAAAAAACATAGGTTTCACACACGTTATAGTTAGGAATTAGCATTGAAAAAACCTTAGAAATTCACTGAAAAAACCATAGGTTTCACACATGTTATAGTTAGCTGGACATTTCACTCATACAAAACCATTCAAATTCCCCCGTTATAGTTAGTTCAGCTAACTATAACTCGGGCGCCCGCAGTGCACTGCTGATGACATCACATATTACATCACTCATGACATGGTCAGTGACATCACTCATGACATCACTGATGATATCTCAAATGACATCACTGATGACATCATCCTTGTGACAGAGTGGCAGACCTCCTCTCAGTGTAATATAACCTTTGATACACAGATTCAAAAATAGAAACTACAATTTTCAAAATAATGGAGATACCAATACCAGTTACAACAACCTATTCAGTAATTCCAACATCTACATACACATCCACTCATTCACCAACAGTTCTATATAGTCACTCATACATGTACTCACTCATCATATGTACTCAAGCACCTATACATCCTGTTACACACCGATACTCATCCATAGAGTTACTTACACACATACTCACATATGCAAATAACAATGAAATCCAGTATGGAAGGCACACCGGAGGCCTATAAATGAATGATTAAGCATGGAAAAGTATACAAGCAGCACCAGTGTGTCATTATGTATTGCCCATGAAGAAGAAGGAGAGACTTCGGAACGCGTCGTTAAGAAGACTGCAAAGGTCGGGAAGAAATTGCGCTTTCAACTCGTAAATAAAAGGTGTCACCTATCTGTTGTGTAGTGCGTCCTCAAGACAAGAGAACCTTTTGGAAACATATATATATAGAGATGTCATCAGTGATGTCATCAGTGATGTCACTGACCATGTCATGAATGATGTAATATGTGACATCATCAGCAGTGGATTGCGGGTGCGCGATATATAGTTAGTGCAACTAACTATATATGGAATTTCAATGGTTTTGTGTGAGTAAAATAAGGTTTTTTAAATGCTAATTCCTAACGATATATGGTCTATAACCTATGGTTTTTTCAGTGAATTTTCAAGGTTTTGTAAATGCTAATTCCTAACTATATATGGTCTATAACCTATGGTTTTTTCAGTGAATTTCAATGGTTTTTTAATAGCAAATATCATAAGCTGTCGAATGTCAAGTACGTGGTAAGTAAAAACATTTTCGTGTTTATGCACACTGATCTGCTTTGAATGCTGCCCCCCCCCTCATTTCTATTAGGAGTACTCTCTCTTTGCAGATAGTGAAGGGTAGTTAACGCAGGCCTTTGCCCCCGTTGTAATCCGTCGTGCCTGCTTCTCTCTCCATTTGATTGATTGTTCTCTTTGGTTCATTCTCTATTTACAAACAAGCACAGACAAACAAGCACAGAGTCGCAATACTCTGTTTAGTCTTTGCAGATAGCGAAAAATCATGTAAAAAAACAAAAGGAATTGAGCAAAATCAGTAGGCCACTAATGGGATCTCTTTTTGACCTCGCTAAAATAGAAACATTAAGAACAACCCCTCATGACAAATACGAAACTAGTGAGATGAACTGAACTCCACACCATGATGGCTGCAATACAGCTCGGCTCCGCCACCCACCCCGCCCAAAATAACGATAAAGAGCGGCTGCCATGATTGCTTGCGGAATGGCCACGACGGAGCTACGAAATGGTGGTGCTCTCATGCTAACGCCAGCTTCAGTCTGAAACATCCAGAAACACTGTAGACTACCAATTCGATCAGTTCCGGTAGCGCCCCAATGTAACCCGGTAGAGAAGAACTAGCCCTCCCCTCTTTGACTGATGGTTCTTGTTGCCTGTCCCTTCTGTTGTCATTTAACAGAACTATTTAGCCTGCTGAAAGGGGTTGTGTTCCGACCGCTGGTTGGTGGAGACATTTTGACTATATTCTGGACCTGCGTTGTCGCGTAATGCGTCATATGACGCGCCGCGTTAGCGCATCCGGAAGTCATCCGGGGCGCGACGCGCAGCGCGTAACGTAAGCATAACAGGTCATGTGACTTGTTAATAAAACTTTTCATTGGTTCATTTTACTTTTCTTATTTTAATGATGAAAGGCTTGGTCATATGACCTAAAAATTACGCTTTTTATTACTTCTGAACATTATTTTTTCTTAAATATATGTTATAATGTTCCAGGCTAATGTACTTTCCCGGAAAATTTACAACTGTCCTGCAAGTAAAATATATTCTTTTTTCGAGAAAAAGGGCGTTTCTTCGTCCCATGACGGAGCCGTTGAGCAAAAGAGGGTCGACCTGCTGTCTTAGTCGCCGATACGCCTGAATATGAGATTCTTATCGATCACTTTATGTTGCAGGAGTAGAAAACACAACAGCCCTTGACCATTTATCTTTACTGCGTTCCTGCGTATTATACCTTTTACCCTTCATGTAATTGGTCTGCTTTATTTCACTTGCCTTTTAATGATTCTAAAACAGTGACTATTATTAAAAACTTTACCAATGTATATACTACTACCATGTTTTCTTTTAAAAACCTTTATTGTGAAAATTTCATTATACAAATACGAGCCTATAACCACGTGGGCCAGCCACGGAGCAAACTGTAATCGTATATGATGAGTAGACATTTACACTGTAGAGGAACGTAACGGGCGGGCCATTAGGTTGCAAGAACTAAGGTGTCTAACAGTTGCGGAATCGGTGGACGTACATTTTATAATTAAAATACGACAGGGCCAGTTACAATAAAATTATCTAGATATACATTTGCGGGCAAGTACCATGCGCGACGTTAATTCGAACTTTCAATAGTACAGTAATCAATAACACATCAGAACTTAATATCAATAGGGATGTCGAAATACTCAATCAATTCTCGTCCCCGCCCGCCATGTGCTTCAAAACTGCATACGTATCTCGTGATTTCAAGGTTCTGCAACCAGTACACAACAAGGAGTTACGAGTCCCATTTATTCTGGCGCCATTTTGGGCGAGGACGGGCAGGTCCAGGATATAGTCAAAATGTCTGTACCAACCATCGACTATGATGATGTTCATATGCTGTATTTATAGAGTAACACTCATCTGTCCACATGAAATTAATTTGCCACAATCTAAACATGTCATTTTAATCTTTCCAAAGTTCTTCTAAATATTTGGGACCGTTTCCCTTGCCTCTGATGCTGTCAGTGCCACTTCTTTGATGAATGTACTGGCAGGTCGGGGGTTCTCCTCCAAATCTCTCTTTTATGCAGCACTATAATTAATTGGTGCCACCTCTCCATATGACGATGCATGGTATAGTTACCATAACTATATTTGTTTTCGGTTCCTCTGGAGAGTACATCGTGGCAGATAAAGCGTATAACGTACCGGGCATTTACCTTTTTTTGCATGTAGAGGAAAGGAAAAAAAAATCGAGCGTCCGAGTTCTAAGGTGTCCCAGGGCCATTTTAGTGGACCAGGCCCAAATCCAAAGAACAGGCCGCCATTTTGAGAGTCCTGTTGCAGCCGCCTGTCGCTGTAGCATCAAGAGCGGCCAAAACTCAGCTGAATGGCAACTGAAACGGTAAAGGGGCGCCCCACTACAGCAGACGAGCCTCCACCTAGGAAGGCCCGTTCACGCCGCCTCCAACCCCCCCTTCGGGCGCCCCACGCCGTTATTCGGAGCAGTATTGTAGGATGGCCACACCAGTGCAGCAACTTGCTAGACACCACCTCGGTGGTAACCGAATCTCAGCGCCTTGTGGTGTCTTCTATTCAGAAAACATTGTTGTGCTGCCTTCGACCTATTCGCCGCAAGTGCGCACGCAACTCAGCTGCATAGCTTGCTAGACACCACCTCGGTGCTAACCGAATCTCAGCGCCTTGTGGTGTCTTCTATTCCAAAAATATTGTTGCGCTGCCTTTGGCCCCATTCGCACATCGGTCCGCTACTGCCGCCATCTCACAGGCCAACGGGGCGCCCCACGCCGACTTTCAGCATAGTAGGATAGCCACACCAGTGCACCTTACTAGACACCACCTCGGTGCCATCCGGATCTTGGAATCTCAGCGCCTTGTGGTGTCTTCTATTCAGAAAATATTGTTGCGCTGCCTTTGGCCCCATTCGCACATCGGTCCGCTACTGACGCCATCTCACAGGCTAATGGGGCGCCCCACGCCGAGTTTCAGCATTGTAGGATGGCCACACCAGTACAGCAACTTGCTAGACATCACCTCGGTGCCATCCGGATCTTGGCATCTCAGCGCCTTGTGGTGTCTTCTAGTCAGAAAATATTGTTGCGCTGCCTTTGGCCCCATTCGCACATCGGTCCGCTACTGACACCATCTCACAGGCCAACAGGGCGCCCCACGCCGACTTTCAGCATTGTAGGATAGCCACACCAGTGCACCTTACTAGACACCACCTCGGTGCCATCCGGATCTTGGAATCTCAGCGCCTTGTGGTGTCTTCTATTCAGAAAATATTGTTGCGCTGCCTTTGGCCCCATTCGCACATCGGTCCGCTACTGACGCCATCTCACAGGCTAATGGGGCGCCCCACGCCGAGTTTCAGCATTGTAGGATGGCCACACCAGTACAGCAACTTGCTAGACATCACCTCGGTGCCATCCGGATCTTGGCATCTCAGCGCCTTGTGGTGTCTTCTAGTCAGAAAATATTGTTGCGCTGCCTTTGGCCCCATTCGCACATCGGTCCGCTACTGACACCATCTCACAGGCCAACAGGGCGCCCCACGCCGACTTTTACCATTGTAGGATGGCCACACCAGTGCCACAACTTGCTAGACACCACCTCGGTGCCATCCGGATCTTGGCATCTCAGCGCCTTGTGGTGTCTTCTATTCCGAAAATATTGTTGCGCTGCCTTTGGCCCTATTCGCACATCGGTCCGCTACTGACGCCATCTCACAGGCCAACGGGGCACCCCACGCCGACTTTCAACATTGTAGGATGGCCATACCAGTGCGGCAACTTACTAGACACCACCTCGGTGCCATCCAGATCTTGGCGCGTTGTGCTGCCTTCGGCCTATTCGCACATCGGTCCGCTACTGACGCGAACTCAGAGGCCAACGGGGCGCCCCACGCCGACTTTCAGCATTGTAGGATGGCCACACCAGTGCTGCAACTTGCTGGACACCACCTCGGTGCCATCCGGATCTTGGCGCGTTGTGTTGCCTTCGGCCTATTCGCACATCGGTCCGCTACTGACGCCGCCTCACGTGCCAACGGATTTTCTACGCTTTTTATACCCTATGCCGCATAACAGGTCATGTGACTTGTTTATAAAACTTTTCATTGGTTCATTTTACTTTTGGTTTCCTAATGATGGAAGGCTTGATCATATGACCTAAAAATAACACTTTTCATTGGATGAAAACTTTTTTTTTCCCAAACGATGAAAGCCCCACCTTGTTTCTGGATGTTTCACACTGAAGCTGGCTTCACCATGAAAGCACCACCATCTCGTGGCTCCGTCGTGGTCATTCCGCGAGCAATCATGGCAGCCGCTCCCCACCAGAAGCCTGCAGGAGTCGGGGGCCCCCAAAACTTTTGTTGAATCCTCAAGGCGGAGGGGACGCTTTCGAGAATGGGGTCCAAGACCTAGCAGACAAGCGTCCGATTTGCAAGGTGTCCCAGGGCCATTTCAGTGGACCAGGCCCAAAAAGAAAAGAGCCTGCCGCCATTTTGAGAGTCCTGTGGCAGCCGCCTATCGCTGCACCGCAAGAGTGGGCGCAACTCAGCTGAATTGCGGCTTTTGACACAGTGGACCAAAAGCGGACGGAATGGCAACTGAAACGGTAAAGGGGCGCCCCACTACAACAGACGAGACTCCACCTGGAGAGGCCCGTTCACGCCGCCTCCCCCCCCCCCCCCGGGGCGCCCCACACCGTTCTTCGGAGCAGCATTGTAGGATACCAAAACCAGTGCGGCAACTTACTGGACATCACCTTGGTGCCATCGTTCTGCTGCCTTGGAACTATTCGCACAACAGTTTGCTACTGATGACCCACCCCCCGCGACGCCCCACGCCGGATGCCGAAATCAGTGCGGCACCCAGGCAACATCACCTGGGTGCCGTCCAGAAATCTGGACGTTGTGCTGCGTTGGGACTATTCGCACAGCCGACCGCTACTTCGTTGTTTTTCCCTAAAAATGTTTATATGTTTTTACTGTTTTTGTTTTGTTGTATATATTTATAAGTTATTAAAGTTTTATAATCTTACTACTGTGTTGGAGTGCTATATATTTTTAATGTGACACATAATTGTAAAAACTTTGATGTACAAAGAGTCATCCCTGGAATCTTCCGCTTCAGGCTCGGTCCCCTCCCCAATCACAATACAGGATGGTTTTCAGATAGTAGGAACGCGTGTGCTGTGACGGATCTCATCGAGTGTGGGCCTTGATCTACTATAACTCCTTTGAAGAGGGGTGATTCTTTACAGCTGGGGCCATAAACTACATCTGCAGGGCTAGCTGATAGCCTAGGACCGGCCTGGACAATTGGACACAGAGGAAAAGGAGTGTCAGAGGGTGCGGTAGTGAATAGGGCTAAAGGGAGGTGTCGGGCGGGCACATGGTGTGATTCTCAGGGAAGAGCAGCGCAGATGGGGGGAGGTTTATTACCCATGCATAAGACAGAGAACGAGGGTGACCAGTGCCTGGGGGAGATGCTTGCGAGGGTGGGGAGCCATGCTAAGGATCGACAGCGTGCAGAGAGTGGGTCTGGTCAAGTCATCTAAAATGGCTGCCGTGCACAACAAAAGTGTGGCATTTGAAAAAAGGCAAGATGGCGCAGACAATGTTTTTCAACACTTCCTGATTTCCTTCGAATCGAACGTTAACAGACGTTGGGGCATATTACCAAAGTTAAGCGATATTTATCCCTAACGATGCTTAGCAACGAATTTTTTACCGCTAAGCATCGTCAGAAATTATCGCAGATAAACCTTGCTATTATCAAGGTTTATCGCAAATGCCATAAAAAACTACCGCAATGCATTAATATCGCTGAAAACTCACCGATATTCATGCATTACCGAGCTAATGCTCTTAGCCATGTTATCCACCTCCCATTGGATAACATGGCTAAGAACTGCTCAGGGCAGGTGGTAGCTTTTGGAGATATTCGCGCTTAGCGCGAATATCTCCAAAAGTTGGTAATAGGAGATAGCGATGTTAGCGACTGTTTCCAGTCGCTAACATCTTGGCATGCCCACTTTGCATGTCATTAGTGATAAATATCACTGACATGCAAAGTGGGGCCCAAGATGGTCACTATCTCCTACTAGCGGTCGCTAACTGGTGTTAGCAACAGCTAGGTAATACAGAGATAATTTTATCTCCGCGAAGCGGAGCGCTGTTACAGATATATATCTTTTTTTGAACGTTAATTTCTCAAAATCCACTGAAGCACATATATTGAGACCTAGCAAAGGCACATCGAGCTACCAGTCCCTACAATTTAGCCAAGTTTCGTGCAAATCCATTCAGCCGTTCAATTATTATTATTATTTTTTTTTTTTGCCCCGCGGGGCCCTTTTAAAACCTCCACATCAAACCTAGGGGGTCAGGGAGGATCTACTATGCCCCCTTATGGTCATTTGCCCCTTCGCTTTGGCCTCCTCTTGTCTCTCGATCCTACCGAGAGACAAGATGGCGGCCGCTACGGACTGTTTGGAATGTTTACAGACGGCGGAGAACCAATCAGCTTCGCAAAGCTCCGTTACGCGAAAAGTACGCGAAGCGGAGCGCTGTTACAGATATATATCTTTTTTTGAACGTTAATTTCTCAAAATCCACTGGAGGACATATATTGAGACCTAGCAAAGGCACATCGGGCTACCAGTCCCTACAATTTTGCCAAGTTTCGTGCAAATCCATTCAGCCCTTCGATTATTATTATTGTTTTTTTTTTTGCCCCGCGGGGCCCTTTTAAAACCTCCACATCAAACCTAGAGGGTCAGGGAGGATCTACTATGCCCCCTTATGGTCATTTGCCCCTTCGCTTTGGCCTCCTCTTGTCTCTCGATCCTACCGAGAGACAAGATGGCGGCCGCTACGGACTGTTTGGAATGTTTACAGATGCCGGAGAACCAATCAGCTTCGCTTCACAAAGCTCCGTAACGCGTAAAGTCCGCGAACCGGAGCACTGCCTGGTCCGCTGTTACAGATATATATCTTTTTTTTAATGTTAATTTCTCAAAATCCACTGGAGCACATATATTGAGACCTAGCAAAGGCACATCGGGCTATCAGTCCCTACAATTTTGCCAAGTTTCGTGCAAATCCATTCAGCCGTTCGGGCTAAAAGTGAGGCCAACCGCCCTATGGAAAACTCAATGTTAAAAACACGTTTTGGGACCCCCCTTTTTTCTTGGCCCCCCCTTGACGAACCCCCCCCAAATTTTCAGGGGCTGCTCAGAAACAAAATGTGCCATTTTCCTGAAAATTTCAGCCAATTCCGTCCACAAACGCCAAAGTTATTACACATAGAATTTTCAAAAATCCCATAGAGAAAAAATCCTAACTATATATACCTACTGGCGACCGCCAGTAGGTAATATATATATATATATATATATATATATATATATATATATATATATATATATATATATATATATATATATATATTACCTACTGGCGGTCGCCAGTAGGTATATATAGTTAGGTTTTTGTAGGTCTCAATATATGTGCTCCAGTGGATTTTGAGAAATTAACGTTTAAAAAAAGATATATATCTGTAACAACGGACCTGGCAGCGTCCCAGGACGCGTACTTTTCGCGCAATGGAGCTTTGTGAAGCGAAGCTGATTGGTTCTCCGGCGTCTGTCAACATTCCAAAAAGTCCGTAGCGGCCGCCATCTTGTCTCTCGGTAGGATCGAGAGACAAGAGGAGGTCAAAACAAAGGGGGAAATAACTATAAGGGGGCATAGTAGATCCTCGCTGACCCCCTAGGTTTGATGTGGAGGTTTTAAAAGGGCCCCGCGGGGCAAAAAAAAATAATAATAATAATAATCGAACGGCTGAATGGATTTGCACGAAACTTGGCAAAATATTAGGGACTGGTAGCCCGATGTGCCTTTGCTAGGTCTCAATATATGTGCTCCAGTGGATTTTGAGAAATTAACGTTCAAAAAAAGATATATATCTGTAACAGCGCTCCGCTTCGTGTAACGGAGGTTTGCGAAGCTGATTGGTCATTCTGTCACTGGGCTATAGTTGGGCTACATCTGGCTGATATTTGGGCTACATTTGTTTTTTTGTGTGTCTGGCGGCCATCTTTGGGCTACATTGGGCTACATTGGGCTTCATTGGGCTACATTGGGCTACATTTGGGCTCCAACATATATATAGGCCAATGTAGCCCAATATATATTTTTCAAAGTTAATTTTCGTAAAAACCACTGGAGCATATATCTTGAGACATAGCAAAGGCACATCGGGCTACCAGTCCCTACAATTTTGCCAAGTTTCGTGGAAATCCATTCAGCCGTTCGAGCTAAAAGTGAGTCCAACCGCCCTATGGAAATGAAGGAAATGAATGGGTAATTTGTAATTAGCAAATAGCTAATCGCAAACTAGGAATGGTAAAGAATCGCTATTTATTCCTTAAAGTTCGCTATTTAGGAAATGCAAAAAACTTTGATGATACATATGGCGGTTCATCTCTAACAAGATAAGAAGCATAGGGATACATTTATGATGACTGGCGCATCACCAGGGATGTGTTAGTCATTCTGTGCCGCTGTTCCGTCACCTATGGTGTGCTGCATTTACAATGCGGCGCATCATGGGGCAAAAACAGCACAGATGCGTGATGTATCTGTGCCGTAAAGGTGGCGCATTGCTGGAGTTGTATCGCAAGTGTGATGAAGCTCCAGCAAGGGTCGGGGGTGCCCCTGTCGCAGGGTTTCTGTTCTCACACAGAACTGTGGACAGAGGATTGGAACCTCGGCGAATTAGGGTGTCCCAAAACTCACGTTAGTAATCAAAAACTCCTTAGCAAGCTAGGTACAGTGTCACATTGGATATAACAAACTCTCAATGTTTAGACAATCCAGAATATGAACTTATAGTACCTCAGGATACGTGGAACTCATGAACAGTCGGTCGTTATATATTTCTTAGAAACCAGAACATGGAGTTAAGAAGAACACATGTGTATTTGAAATGTTTATTTACTAATGCCGTCTTCTCAGGCGTAGTATCTTAGATAATACAAGTACACATATTATCAGTAGCAAAATTACCAGCATAGTTACTAGTACATAAAAAGCGAATGGTGATAGTATGTTAACATGCTGTAAATGAATAAGAGTTAGCAACACTTATAAGCAGCCGCGGGCCGTGGAGGGAGTTACGGTGAGGCAGGGAGGCGGGGAGGGGGAGAAGCAGGGTGGAGAATACAAGTACACATATTATCAGTAGCAAAATTACCAGCATAGTTACTAGTACATAAAAAGCGAATGGTGACAGTATGTTAACATGCTGTAAATGAATAAGAGTTAGCAACACTTATAAGCAGCCGCGGGCCGTGGAGGGAGTTACGGTGGGGCAGGGAGGCGGGGAGGGGGAGGGGCAAGGTAGAGAGGGCTCCACCCTGCTTCTCCCCCTCCCCGCCTCCCTGCCTCACCGTAACTCCCTCCACGGCCCGCGGCTGCTTATATCGCACCCTCCCTAATACACATATTATATTATTTGCTAAGAAGGTCTCTTTGTGTTGGTTTAGGGCGTGCCCATACTTTAGTGTCTTAGATTTGAAGGAATCACATCAGCATACACCAGCTCTCTCTTCATGTGAACCGCATCAACTGTTGTGTATGTGTGTTCGGCAAAGCAATATAAAACCCGCCTCATGCCCAGAATTGGCAGAAGTTGCACTTATGTTATGAGTATGAAGTCGTGGAGATCAGACCTCATAACAATTCTGTATCGTGTTGTTCTTGAAACTTTAGCACTCGCTGTACAGATATAGTTTAACAAGCAAAGCAGATAGTAGAGCAATAACATATTATTCTCATGTAAACCACGATGAACTACTAGGTGGAAAGCTAAAGCAACAACTAAGTGTCGTGTGCAGAAGTTGCAAAAAAGGAAAAATGGCGTTTAAACCGGTAATGAGCCCATGCTAACTTAACACGGTGTAAAGATATCCAGGACCTAGATGACACCTCCCCATGATCCGGAAACGAACTGAATAAGATAATAGAAGTGCCATCTCATGAGAGCAGATTGCAAGTTTATATGTGGACGGTCCGCAAGGAAAAGCATTAAAAACTAGGAAAATTTAATGCTAAAGAAAAATAAAACAGCCAAGTACTTTATCGAGTCTTAAGCCAATAGGCAAGGTAAATAATAAAAACTTGACAAATAAGTCAATAAATTGTCAATGAAATGCTAGTACTCAGCATATCAAACATGAAAAAGGTCTATGACATAACTGTGTATGCAAAATAAGCTGCAACAGCCTCCAATAGGAAGTCACCGTCTTCATCCGAAAACAGTTCAGCCATCCAATTTAAAAGCGGAAAAGAACATACGTGCTCTCCCAGCACCGGATCCTCTATCACCATCAGAGGACAGCTCGGTGGGTTTTCAAGAAAGCTCTGTTCCAAGAAAGACTGTGCTGCCGCCAGTAAATTCCAGGGACCAAGTAGTCCATGCATCAATGCCACAGCCATAATCCTTTCGCCAGGACAAACCAACTCGTGAGTAATGATAGGAGTCATCAGCTGATTAAAGTCGACGTCAGGAGAAACCGGTCCGCAGAGACACAAATCAATGGCCCAATCGAAATCACAGGTCAGGCAGTGAAATACAGGCTGGACACAGGTGAAGTAGGAGGATCGAAAAGATAATCCATATGCCGTGCTTAATATCGCCAACGGCATTGTGCCATAATATTCTAGCATGCGATTGCGGAACAGTGTCAGCAGCTGCAGGGTGGGAGGCTGCATAGGAGGGACATCCATATTTAAAAATGTAAAAAAGCACAAGAGCGTCCGCTGGTAATGCAAGTAAAAATGCCAATCCACGAACCAGAGTGGAGAAAATAGAATGAAAGGAAGCAGGGATGACTCCAAAGATTTTCTCAAATGAAGTCACGAGACCACTGGTAACAACTTTAAAAAAGTGCGCCAGGGCCTTTGTGGAGGATGCGTTAAAGATAGTCGGAACCATCTTGCTGAAATTGAAAGGCAAATCTGAATTGAAAAGGGTCTGCACCTCTGTACGGGTGTTCGCTATGTGAAGCACGAAAGTTTCACGGGCCGAACTCAAGGCCACCTCTCTCTGAGACAAAAGAGCTCTTATTCTTGCCATGCCGTTGAAATCTGTCCCAAGGTTGGTATTTGTGGCCAGATTGAAAACTCCCTATGTTCATGTGTGGGAGGAAATAGAACATTTCTGCAGCAAATAACCCGTTCACTTACTGTTACGATAAAAGGAATACTTTTAATTAACTCAGAACAATCTTCATTATTGAGCATCAAATAACTACCATTTTCCAACAACTTGAACGTGGGGATGATAGCAGGAACTGGCGTGCCTTGCAACACGCAAGCCATATTTGGTCGGTGTTTGTTGCATGAACTGTGTAACTGTATGTGCCTACACATTAGTGAATGATCTGGCGTCTCAGTGCATTCCTCTCCATTCAGATAAACTTCTTGATCATCTTTGAAACATCTGTATGTGTATGGAAGCGACCAGACCTCATGAAGAAAAGCACTACCTAAAGGTTCATAACGACCTATTGGTATATATTTCATACAATTTGAAAACTTATATAAAGCAAAAGGCAGCGTTATTAAACCGTGGATAAGGCACGTTGCCAAAAAACCCGCAATCCTCTGCTGATGATGTCACTGAGCATGTCATGAATGATGTAATATGTGACATCATCAGCAGTGGATTACGGGTAATAGTATCTCTAGTTTACTCCCCTATAGCTGTCTTTCTTTTAACATAAGTGTCTGTTTCCTTCCCTTATACTTACTGTTTTTGGTTCGCTTCCGGTTCGCGTACCGGAGAGCGAACTGGGAAGCGAACTAAGAGAAATAGAGGTTGGCACAGTTCCAAATATTGTACCAATTTTTTAATAACGGGGAGGTAGTTCTGAAAAGAACTTTTTTTTTTATTGTTTTTGTTGTTTTATATTTTTTTTATTATTTTTCGGAACATTTTTTTACTTTTTTTGAATTTTTCTGAACAGTTTTATATTTTTTGGGTTTTTTCTTGGAGGGGGCAATGAAAACGATTCATTGTAAAGGGCTCAACAGGAGCAACAAAACAAAAAAAGAAGTATTTATTATTTTGGGCGTTTCGTACAAACTTGCATATGATAGTCAATAGCTCTGTTGATCAGAGTGATGCTTCTTTCTCCGTAGGAAATGAATCCATCGCAAAATACGCAGATGTGTTTTACTTCACCAAATTTCATTTGTATATTTGGCACCATCTCCCTGCCCTCTGGTCCCGTTACTTCCGGTACAACAGATCTTCTGGCCATAATAGGGAGATTATCTAGGTCGTTCCGAAACTGTGCAGCACTGTAGTTGTTAGGATGCCACCTAGTCATATGGCGATGCATTGTGTAGTTTCCGAAACTGTATTTTTTCTCGGTTCCTCTGGACAGTCTATCTTGACATATAAGGCAAGTTACGTATCTTGCATTTACTTTTTTCTGACCTTTGGGAATTTTAAAAAATTGCCAAATGAAGTTTTCTTTCCGGTGAGACGTCCTGGGCTGCTCAGGCAAAAACTGCCTCTCTTCGTGCTCGTCGTCCTGTTCCTCTTCTTCCTCTTCTTGTTGAATTATAACTTGAGCAGGTGGTCCACTCTTCCTTGGATGTGGTGGAGGTGGTGGGGAAGCACCAGCTGAAGCTACTAAAGAAGCCATTGCTCAGTGATCACAAAGGGTCTTTCTCTCACAATGATGAAAGTCAGAGTGAGGAAAGAAGGAGGGATTTTCATCATTTGGGAAAAACAAGAGTTCTCAACCAATCAAAAGTGTTCATTTTAGATTATATGACCTAGTCTTACATCATTAGGAAACCAAAAGTGAAATGAACCAATGAAAAGTGTTATTACCAAGTCACATGACTTGCTGTGTTTACGTTAAGCGCTTTGCAGGGCCTCCCGGTTTGCTTCCAGAAACCTGCGCTTTGCGACTCGCTTCGCGTACCAGTTCGCTAACGTAGCACGTCATATGACGTATCACGCGACAACGTGAAACGTCATGCAGACGGGAGGCGTCACGATGTTGTTTTCTAACGCGGCACTTGCGGTAAAGAAACGTTTACCGGCTCGCGGTCTATTTCGCGGCATCAAGGTCAGCTAACGGGAAGCTTCCCGATTCGCGAAGCGGGAACGAAGAAAAAAAAATATAAAAAAAAAAAATTATTCATAAACATATAAAATATATTTTTGGATTTAAAGAAGAATACATTTTACAGCTACAGATATTAGCTGTTAAAAAACCAATGAAATTCACAGAAAAAACCATAGGTTATAGACCATATATAGTTAGGAATTAGCATTTACAAAACCTTGAAAATTCACTGAAAAAACCATAGGTTATAGACCATATATAGTTAGGAATTAGCATTTAGAAAACCTTATTTTACTCACACAAAACCATTGAAATTCCATATATAGTTAGTTGCACTAACTATATATCGCGCACCCGCAATCCACTGCTGATGATGTCACATATTACATCATTCATGGCATGGTCAGTGACATCACTGATGACATCACTGATGACATCTCAAATGACATCACTGATGACATCATCTAGTGTCTGTGTGTTTTTGTAAAGTTTAAATACGTTTTACATATTGAAGAATGAGTGGATGTATGGAAGACTGAGTGTGTGTGTGGCTGGCTGGGAGGTGTGTGACTCTGTGCATATCAATGTGTACTTGTATCAGTGATTGTATAAGAGAGTAAGTATGTGTTAGTATATGTGTGAAAAGTATGGTGTTCTGTGTTTAACTATAGATGAGGAAATCGAAGTGTGATTGATTCTTCACAGGACTGACTAGGTGTATGAGTGCATATGATAGTGTTCTAATAATAACTGACTGTATGTATGAGTAATTGTATGGGTGAATGAGTGAATGTGTGTGTAGACGTACGAATCAGTGAGTGCGTATGTAGTAACTGGTATTGGTGTGTCATGATGTCATCAGTGATGTCATTTGAGATGTCATCAGTGATGTCATTTCAGATGTCATTAGTGATGTCATCAGTGATGTCACTGAAGTATGGTGTTCTGTGTTTAACTGTATAGATGAAGAAATGGAAGTGTGATTGATTCTTTACAGGACTGACTTGGTGTGTGAGTAACTCCATGGATGAGTGGCAGTGTGTGACTGTCTGCATAGGTGTATGAGTGCATATGATAGTGTTGTAATAATGAGTGACTGTATGTATGAGTGATTGTATGGGTGAATGAGTGAATGTGTGTGTAGACGTAGGAATCAGTGAGTGCGTATGTAGTAACTGGTATTGGTGTGTCATGATGTCATCAGTGATGTCATTTGAGATGTCATCAGTGATGTCATCAGTGATGTCACTGACCATGTCATGAATGATGTAATATGTGACATGATCAGCAGTGGATTGCGGGTGCGCGATATATAGTTAGTGCAACTAACTATATATGGAATTTCAATGGTTTTGTGTGAGTAAAATAAGGTTTTCTAAATGCTAATTCCTAACTATATATGGTCTATAACCTATGGTTTTTTCAGTGAATTTTCAAGGTTTTGTAAATGCTAATTCCTAACTATATATGGTCTATAACCTATGGTTTTTTCTGTGAATATATATATATTCACTGAAAAAACCATAGGTTATAGACCATATATAGTTAGGAATTAGCATTTACAAAACCTTGAAAATTCACTGAAAAAACCATAGGTTATAGACCATATATAGTTAGGAATTAGCATTTAAAAAACCTTTTTTTACTCACACAAAACCATTGAAATTCCATATATAGTTAGTTGCACTAACTATATATCGCGCACCCGCAATCCACTGCTGATCATGTCACATATTACATCATTCATGACATGGTCAGTGACATCACTGATGACATCACTGATGACATCTCAAATGACATCACTGATGACATCACTGATGACATCTCAAATGACATCACTGATGACATCACTGATGACATCTCAAATGACATCACTGATAACATCTCAAATGACATCACTGATAACATCACTGATGACATCTCATTTGACATTACTGATCACATCACTGATGACATCTCATTTGACATTACTGATCACATCACTGATGACATCATTCATGTGATAATACGATGAACCTCTTCAGACTTTAATATAACCTTAGATACACTCAGTGTAAACAGACACTCACAGACTGTCACTCATCCATGGAGTTACTCACACACCTAGTCAGTCATGCAAAGAATCAATCACACCTCCATTTCCTCAACTATACAGTTATACACACCTTACTTATTCAAACATATACTAACACATATTTACTCTCTTTTACAATGCCTGATACAAGTTCACAATGATCAATACAGCCACTCACACATTCACTGGCTCTTATGCACAGTTATTTATATATGTCAACTGTCACATGTACTGTGTTTTACATATGTACTTACTTTGACATGTAGCACTGAGATATCCATTCACTCACCAATGCACTCAGTCAACCGCCCATACAGGTGTTTCTACATGCACTTTTGAACCCATACATCTAGTGAATCAACTGCTCACACATCTATGCACAGAGTCATACACCTCCCAGCCACCCACACACACACACTCAGTCTCCCATACAAATACTTGGGCAACCAATCAATAACCCATATACTTACTCATATAGCTACTGATCAACACATGCAGCAGTTTACAGAACAACAGACATAATGATGCACAAATTAAGACAGTTTAGTCACTAACCCATGCACTCAGTGACACACATTTATTCACTCACTCATACAGTCAGTCATGCACCTACTAAATCCTTCATTCAGACACTTATACATCCACTCGTTCTTCAATATGTAAGACATATTTTAACTTTACAGAAACATACAGTCACTGGATGTTGTCATCAGTGATGTCATCAGTGATGTCATTTGAGATGTCATCAGTGATGTCATCAGTGATGTCATTTGAGATGTCATCAGTGATGTCATCAGTGATGTCACTGACCATGTCATGAATGATGTAATATGTGACATGATCAGCAGTGGATTGCGGGTGCGCGATATATAGTTAGTACAACTAACTATATATGGAATTTCAATGGTTTTGTGTGAGTAAAAAAAGTTTTTTTAAATGCTAATTCCTAACTATATATGGTCTATAACCTATGGTTTTTTCAGTGAATTTCAGTGGTTTTTTAAAAGCTAATATCTATAGCTGTAAAATGTATTCTTCTTTAAATCAAAAAATATATTTTATATGTTTATTAATAATTTTTTTTATTATTATTTTTTTTTGTTCGCTCCTGGTTCGCGAACTGGGAAGCTTCCCGTTAGCTCAATTTGGTGCCGCGACCCGGTCCGCGAACCGGTAAACGTTCCGTTTGCGCAACTGCCGCGTTAGAAATCAACATCGTGACGCGTCGCGGAAGCGCGATGTATCACGTTGTCGCGTAATGCGTCTTATGACGCGCCGCGTTAGCGCACCCGGAAGTGCTCCGGTACGCGAACTGAGACGCGAAGCGCAGCTCCCCGGAAGCGATCCGGGGCGCGTCGCGAAAGCGGGACGTATCGCGTTGCCGCGTAATGCGTCTTATGACGCGCCGCGTTAGCGCACCCGGAAGTGCTCCGGAGCGCGAACCGAGGCGCGAAGCGCAGCTCCCCGGAAGCGATCCGGGGCGCGTTCCGCAGCGCGTAACATAAGCGTAACAGGTCATGTGACTTGTTAATACAACTTTTCATTGGTTCATTTCACTTTTGGTTTCCTAATGATGTAAGGCTAGGTCAGGTGACGTAAAAATAACACTTTTCATTGGTTTAGAACTATTTTTTTCCCAAATGATGAAAGCCCCCACCTTTTTTCTCACTCTGACTTTCAACTTTGTGAAAGGAAGACCTATTTTGCTCAGTGGAAAATGGCTTCACTAGTAGCTGCAGCTGGTGCACCCCCACCACCACCACCACCTCCTCATAGGAAGAGAGGACAACCTCCACAGTTCCTTCCCAACACAGAGGAGGAAGAGGATCAAGAAGAGGAAGAGGAAATACAGGGAACACAGTTTTTACAAGAGGAGCCCCGGGTATCTCATCATAAAAATAGTTTCATTTGGCAGTTTTTTTCTTTTCCTGAAGGACAGAAAAAAGTTAATGCTCGGTATGTGACGTGCCTCATATGCAAAGAGGACTTATCTAGAGGCACAGATAAGAAGTATAGTTACGGCAACTATACTATGCACCGTCACATGCTGAGGTGGCATCCACTAAATTACAGCCGGGCACAGATGCGTGACCTCCAGGACAACCCACCAACTCCTGTGGCCAGGACATCGGCACAGGTATCTCTGTCGGGGCCAGAGGCACGGGAAACAGTGCCAAACATTCAGGATAACTTTATCCACATGAAGATTGTCTGTTTATATTGCGGTACCTTACTATCATGTGCCAATATGAGCATTAACTTAATAAACAGAGCATTTGAAAACCACAAGTGCTCTAAACGCCCCAAAAAATAAAAACATTTTTGCTCCTGTTGAGCCCTTTCCAATGCCTGTTTTTTGTTGTTTCCCCCCCCCAAAAACCAAAAAAACATAAAATTGTTAAAAAAATACAAAAAAAACAAAAAATGTTCAGAAAAAGAAAAAAAATATATAAAACAACAAAAACATTAAAAAAAAAGTTCTTTTCAGAACTACCTCCCCTTTATAAAAAAATTGCTAGAATGTTTAGCACTCTGGCAAGCTCTATTTCTTTTGGTTCGCTTCCCGGTTCGCTCGCCGGTACGCGAACCGGGAGCGAACCAAAAAAAAAAAAAAAAAGAAGAGTAAGTGTAAGGGAAGTAAACAGAGAGTAATGTTAAAAGAAAGACAGCTATAGGGACTAAACCAGAGATACCGTTTAATAGATTTATTTACCGAAGAAAAGATGGAAGAGGATATAATTGTGAAAAACAAAATAGATAAGGAAATGAAAGAAAAAAAGGAGAGTAGAAGAATAACACAGAAGAGTTTCTTAGAGAATGTGAGTGAATGTTCAAAATAAGATTAAAACATGTGAAATAACAAAGAGAAAAAACAGAAAGCAGAAAAGAAGAAGTAACAGAAAAAGAATAATTGAAACAGCAAAGAAATGTAAATAACATAGGCCCATATTATCAACATAGGCAATAAAAGTTTTGCAGCTTTTATCGGCAGAAATGTGTCGCTAAAGCCGCTTTTGCGGCAGAAAACTTCCTCTAAAACTGCTTTTGCAGCAGTTTTCTGCCGATAAAAACAGCAATAATTTTATTGGCTCTGTTCATAATATGCCCCTTAGTGTGCTTCAACTACACAGAGAAAGCATAATGAACAAGTAGTGAAAGAGTGATCAGTCAAAGACACTAAGAGTAATAGAGACGGAGTGAGTGAACAAGAGTGAGGAACTATGAGAAGAGAGGGACTGAGAAAAGGAGTGGAAGGAGTAGAGTAAGTAAGTAATAGAGAAAGGAATGAGGGAAGTAGCAAAGGCAGGAAAGTGAGGGTTAAAGAAATGAAGCAGTGGAACTAATAGTAGTTAAATGTGATAGAAATGTAATGAAAAGAGTACAAAACATTTACCTTATAATTGTCGTTAACTTAGTCACTTGTTATTTTTATACTTTCAATCTGTGAAAGAGAGAACAAACATTTGAAAAATATTAAAACATGTATTTAAAAATTAGAAAAGACAAGGGAAAAGATTGAAGGACAAACAGTTTTTCAACAACTTTGACACTTACAGAAGCTTCTGCTTCTCCAGGCCCCCTACACAGTCCTAAAGATATACATTTTAAACTAACAGTATCTTGATGCAGATGAAGTGAGGCCTATCTTGGAACATGGTGCATCTTTTGCACTGCTGTTGTCTCACATAAGTGACGCAATGGCAGCGCAAAAGAGGTGCACAATCATCATAAAACTGTTCCTAACATTTTAAATGATTGTTTCAAGATGGCAATAAGGTGTGTCCTATCCAGACGTTTGTTTCAGGTGAGGCCTACTCAGGGTTGCAGATGAAATTTACGCTTGTTGAAGAGTACAGAGGAGATAATACATGTGCAGGCCTACCAATAAAGTTCAGACCTCCTCTGTTTCCCTAGACAAGCCTAAACTTCATCTGCACAATGTGATTCGTAATGTTAGGAAAGACAGGTAATGTATTTGAAAAACGTGCAATTTCTTTTGCTCATTTCACAATCACATCACTTGTGTTTCCTTTGGTTAGGTATCTCATTGTGCAGATGTAGTCCAGCATATGAAAGAGTACGCACTGCATGCAACAACTTTGACACTTACTGAAGCCTCAGCTTCTGCATGCCCCCTACACAGTTTTAAATGTATATCATAAATACAAAAAGTACAGAATTAATTATACATGTTAAATGGTTTATTTTTGCTGTTCTCAGAATTTATCAAATTTCACTAAAAACAGTGACTTGAAGGTATTCATCATATAACAGCTGGGAAAAAAAAACACAATCAAAATGATTGTGTTTAAAAAACCCATATAACATAACCAATCAGAAATCAGAACTCCTCAAAAGTAACTTACTTTCCATGACGTCGAAGGATGTCCTATGAACAGCTTACACTCGGTTGTGCTGTTTTTATTTTCAGCCTCCCACTTTCTGAAAGAAAACCTCCATCGTTTTGAAAAATATGTTACATACAATAAATGACTTCTCGCTCTCTACCACATGTTTCCACAAGGCCAAATCATGTAAGAGCCATTTATAACTCTTGGAATTCTTGTAAGCAAATCCCGTCATTTTGTATTTCCACAACTTTCAGAAAGAAAACGTTCAAGATCACTTTCACAATCCTGGACTAGTAATATCTTACCCTTCTTGCTCACTCATGTTCTACATTTCCTATGACACTGATACTGCTTACTATGAAGCAGACTTACACTACCTCTATGACTACTACAATTATTTAATTGTCTACATCACTTTTAATCACAAAGCAATATAAAACAGTAGATAAAATTATATCAACCCCTAGAATCATTATACGCCAGTTACCTACCCTAAATTCTCTTTTCTGAAAACAGAAAGTAAGAATATTTTTAAATAAAAAGGCAACATTGTATCGTAGTCAAATGGGAATAATTTCCGAAACAGCATTTTTTTTTACATTTTAAGCTGTGTAATAAGCGGATCTGTCAAATGACCATCATGCCATATAATAGCTGCAGTTACAAATGTTTTTCCTAAAATTAACGACTGTGTAGCCACAACATTTGTAATTAAAGTTGAAGACTTACTTTCATCAGGTTTATATAGTTGGATTTTTAAAATGACATTATAATCAAAAGTTTGGACCAATAATCTAGACAGCATTGCAGACTTACATTCCCTCTACTCCATGTTTTGATTGGCTGCTTGAATTAGCTTATAAAAAGAAACAGTTTTTCTGAACTCATTCAAAGTGCAGTTATTTTTCCATGACGTCAAGTGTTATGGTAAGAAGACCGTTTGCTTTGGGAAATACTCTGTTGTCCTTCAACTAATCTGTGCCCACCACTTTCTGTAAGAAAATCTTCTTTTTTTCCAGGAACTATTTAATACTCAAAAATAACTTATGTCTCTGTACTACACTTATCCTCAAGGCCAAATCATGTAGGAGCCATTAGAACCTCTTGAAATTCCTCAGAGCACATCCCGAGATTCTTTCCCTAAAATTTTGGTTTTAAAAACACCAGGTAAGAATTTTTAAGGTCATACGGCAATTTTTTTTTTAAAGTTAAAACAGAATCGTTGCAGAATGACCAACCGTTTCTAGACTTTAAATAAGCTGTGTAATGTCCTGATGTTATTGAAGGACCGTCATGATCTATAATTGCTGCAGTTACAAAAGTCCTTCCTGATATTGACAACTGCGAAGCTATAAAATTTTTAATTAAAGTTGTCAATTTTGTTCCATCAGGCCTACATCGTTGGAACATTAAAATGACATACTGGCCATATGTTCGTATAAATAATGTTGACATCATTTCAGATTTACATTGGCTACACTCCATGTTGTGATCAGCTGCTTTTACTAGCTTATTAAAGGACACTGATTTACTGTCTGGCAAAGTTAAATATATAAATCTTTCTGAGTCTACACTAGTAGTACTTGATACCCTACAGTTCTCGCAGTCATGCTGCCATTGATAAGTAAGCCCAAACAGGTGATCTACATCTACACCTTCAGCATGCAATACATCAAGCATATACATTAAAAACTCCTGACAATCTTGCTGAATATTTTGAGAGAATTGTGTTTGACCTGAACATCTGTCTAACAGATTTCGAATTTCAGACACACTTTCTATTTTTGTTCTATCAGTGCTACATTTCTCTAACACAGAATTTAACAAACTGCAAAATCTGTGATACGAATTGACCACAATCTCTTCTTTTACATTTTCTAGAGAAAACAAAACATTAACCACTACATTAGCATAGCAGTTGACACCAGAACTGTTTTCAAATTGAAAACCAACAACATCTTCAACAGAATCCTTTTTCTTTCTGCTTATAATTTCAGGTTCATCGACTTTTCGTCTTTTTGCTACAACCTCCCTAGTATTGGTCACATTTCGTCGTTTCCGGCCTACCACACGTTTCTCAAACAAAGGATATTGAGGCAAATGTGGTGCATACTCTCTTCTTAACCTATTGTATTCCTTAACACAATCTAGATCCGCACAAATGTTTGTGACATCACACTCAATCAAGTACAATCCCGATAAAGTTCTAACTCGTGACAATGCCACATATGCCATATCCTCCTTGAACACAGAACTGCCAATATTCACCAATGCACTGTCTACACTTAAACCTTGTGATTTATGGATTGTCACCGCATATGCCAAGCAAACAGGAAACTGCTTACGGCGAACATATAAGTCTTTTACAAGCAAAAACCTAGCAGAACAACGACCAATTAGCTGTACTTCCTCAATGCCATCAAATTTAATTTTTAAAAAATCAATTCCATCTCTATTTCTGTATTTCACAAAATCAACAACATTACCCATTGATCCATTTACCAGACCTCTTTCAACATGTAAATTCCTTCTTAAAATTATACGGCAATTTAAGCACACATTCAGAGTCTTTTCAAAACCTCCAGTTTTAGATATAGTCTTCTCTAATGAATCCAATTTTGTTTTCAAATTCTCAGACAAAATAATTGTTGATCCCATATGCTCTACTCTGTCAATACCTTCCAGTTTCACAATCTCTTGGTTTTCTAAATGCAACATTTTGTTGTTGAAGATGGCACATTCTGCAAGAGTTGGCATCAAACATATTCCAGATTTCTTCTCAGTAATTTTCTGAAAAATATTCTCAGGCACAACGTCTTGTTCTGGATATAAATTTGACAGTAATCGTGCATGTAAAGCTTGTTTCCCATGCTCGGTCACGTTTCCAATCCTAACATCTTGTAGAATATTCTTGTAAACTTCATCCTTCGCCTGACGCATATTTTCATGCAGTTCAGCATAATTGAAGTTTAACCATATATTGACGTTGCCAATGCTCCCTAGGCACTTCCTGGTATCTTCATGCGTGAGCATTTTGAACACAGGTTGTCCTTTCACTGGTGTCAGCTGCAGAAGATCTCCGAAAACAATGATGTGTTTGCCACCAAATAACACATCATACTCTGTTTTAAGAACTTCTTGCATTCTCAAATGCACAAAGGCAAGCATGACATTGGAAACCATGCTTACTTCGTCAATGATAAGAAGTTTCATTTTCCTCAAGACTCTTGAAACTTCACAACAAGCATCTCCAGATAACTTGTGGTATTGTAATTTGTTATCATGCTCCACTGGCAGCATCAGTAGACGATGCAAAGTAATACCTTTAATGTTATGTGCTGCCAGTCCAGTTGGAGCGGTGACAACACAAGACAGCGATGACTCAGTCCTTTCCTTCAAATAACATGAAATTGCTTTAATGAGGAAACTCTTTCCAGTTCCCGCTTCTCCACTCACGTACAGTCGGACAGGCTTCAACGACGTACATGAGCACTCTTTCTTCTCATGACTTAATCCATGATCAATTTGCTTGGTAACTTCGTCATATATTTTCCTCTGCTCAACGTTGAGTTGTCTTTCCAAGTCTTCTAAGTTAACCGCATCCTCCTGAGCATGTGCCATGGCTCTTTCCACTTCATTCATGGCAGTGGCAGCTTCATTTTCGATAGCAGGTCCTCCTAGTGGATCCTGACTCAATGAAACAGAACTCTGACTGTCCTGAGAACTGTCTCTGGCAATCTCGGCTGCAATCGTTGCTTCCTGCTCGATTTCCGCATTCAACATTTCTACATATTTGGGAAAAGCAGGACATTCTATAGTCTCCTTGTCGGCAGTGAAAGAGTCTTCGTAACAGAGGAAATCTCCAAGTAGTTCCTCTTCTGCACGCCAAGGCTTGAAAAGTTGCAAAAGTGCTAAATAGAAAAACTCCTTTTTTTCAGGAGATTCGCCACTCAATTTTCGATGGTTTACCAAGTGGCATTTTCTTTGCTTGACCAGACATCCCTCACTTCCAATTACAGCATACACTCCTTTATCAATATCTTCTTTGATGTTCCTCTTGAATATGTAATTTTGTAGAACCTCATACAGACAAACATTCTCGAGGTGACTGCTTCGATTTGGATAATATGTATCCAACATGTTGGTCTTCAAAATGTCGGTACTGTTTGGCTCCTTTTCCGCCAAATACTCAATTTCCCGCACAGGTTTCAGAACTCGATTACGCGTTGCAGCAAGACCAAGACTCGCCCAAACGATACTCCTAGATTTGGCATAGAGACTTGCTGAAGACAACCGGTCAGAACATTCGTAAGCTCCGATTTCTCGATGCGACATCTTCAGACTGAAACTGTACAACTTCTTACTGAGGCTCTTTTCATGGGAAATGTCCTCCCACATATCCTTCAATTCTGTCTTTTCTTTTTTGTTGATGTAAGATGTCACATACCGAGCCAGAGCCATACAGTTATCAGCCACAAACTGTATATCCATGTTAGCATTCCACATGGACAAAATCACTGGGTTGTAGTCGTTGATGTACTTGGACTCTTCGTTCCTCTTCAAATTGTATGTGTTTTTAGGTGATTTCTTCATCACATTATGTCGCAGCGAAGACATCAAACTGTTCACTCTTCCTTTAGAAATCACCGGTCGTGGAAAGGCGAAACGACATTTGGTGTAGAACTTGTCCTTGTTTCTGAATTTACGACGACAGTACTTTCCGCAACGATGGCTTTAGAAGCGTAGAACTTGTTCTCTTAGGCTTTTGTCCTCCTTTGCGTTTGGAACAGCACATGTAGAATACTGTTCTATGAAACTCATCACTAAGTCTTCTGGATCTGTTCCAAATTTAGGTGCATCCTTGATCCACAGCGGCATATATATATGAGGAGCACCTCTTGCTTGGTACTCCTTTTTCCAGAAGAAATCCAACACCTCTCCAAGAGGTGGATTCTTCTTATTCATGATGAAAGACATCATAGCTTCAATTCTATGATTGAAGTACCTGCATACATTCACTGGATCCAAAGAGCACAGTTCTCCGGGTGTCTTGAATTCGATGTTTTCGATGTTTCCATTTGCCTCTCGTAGAAATTCAAGTAAGTCTTCCCAGCCATACTCGGCACAGCTCAGAGTGAGGAACCATGTGGGAGTTCCTAAGTTCCTCAGCATACATTTTAAATCACCATGAGATTAATCAGGTGACAATCCAAAATACTGTCTTGGACATTGACTTTATCCATAAAGTCACTTGCCGAGATGTTTTGCATCTGTATACCACTTTTCAAGATGTGGTTCACTGCATATGACAGTCCAGACAGATCGCTTTCAAACAGGAGATGAAACAAATAGGGAATGCATTGTCGAAACCTAGCATCTTCTGCATACAATCGTAAAGTCCGGTATTCAGAAGCAGGAATTTGATAAGGTCGCTCATCATATCTTCCTCCTTGACCTGTTGGAAATAGCTGTGGGAAACACCGAGCTTCCAAACTTTCCTCCCAGACACTAATGGGACTCCCTTTGGCTTGTTTCATTTGAAACAACTCAATAGCATTCCCCATGACTTCCTTGGAATGCAAAGGATGAACACTATAATGTTCATATATTTCTTCACTTTTAGAGGGTTCTACTTTCTCAATTTGACCAGCACACAAATCGCTATCCTCTTCCTCACTTACTTCCTCTTCTGCAACATATACATTCTTATAGTACTTATTATTTTTTTTCAAATACAATGTTGCCTTTTTGACTTTCCTAACATCCACTAAATCTTGCCATATTTTTTTATTCTTTGTCGGAACCCCATTAACTAAGATAACCAGAGGTTCCTCTTCCACTTTTTCTACTCCAATTGTGTTAATGTTTTTCTTCAAATCTAGAGGCAAATAAACAACTCTTCCCTTTAATCCTCTCTGTAAATCTGATGGAGGCAATTTCCCTGTCTTTGGCTCCCTTCTTACAATAGCCTGAAAGGGATGGATACTTTGAATCAAAATAGATTCATAAGTATTTAAATCCTTCAATTCAGAAGGAATCTCAACCAATTCCAGATTATTATGAACCGCTCTAGCAGGCATCTGGTTTTGATTTAATTTATTACAACAATAAGTACACACACGTTGATCCGATCCCAAATCAAAACAATTTTCTACCATCAAGTATGTAGCGAAATCCTTCCATTCACTATTATTTTCCCTTTCACTTTTTGCATATAAATCCACTAACTTAGTCTGATTCTTATAATAAGTGCGTCGACAACACACACAAGTGAAATTAGGCCTCTCACTTGATTTCACCTGAAACGTGGCAATTTCCTTCTGAAAATTATCTGTACTGGAAACCTGTACACTATCTTCCACATTACCCTCTTCTTCTGGGTCAATTTCAACATTCTCCTCTTTACTTCCAAAGTAACAAAACTCAATTTCTTCACACATATTCTTCACATCTATTTCAGAACCATGCAAAAGAGCAACGCATAATTGTTTAAGCATAACTGCTGGACTCTTAGCATAATACAACATTCTAACTAATTTCCTCACTTTATTATGATGCACTGCTAGCATCCTGAAATGATGAAAAACACTCTGGCATACTCTCCTGGAAAGACAAGCCAGTGAATGACCATGCAAACCTGTCACTTCTCTCACTCTGCAAGGATCTAATTCTTGCAACAACTTCATTTTCTGCTTCAAACTTTTCTTATTAAATGTCCGTACAAAATCACAAAGCAAATTGATGGAATCCTGTCGCACACTGCAAATACTACTACACTTCCAGGTGTACACAGGTCCCTTAGGACGTCTTCCTAAAACCTCATTACCTAACATCTCTTCTGCCTCTGTTGTCACAAGTTTTTCTTTTTCAACTGGACAACCATCTTTCACCTCATAAGCTCGACCGCTGGTGTCAACTGCATGCACCAAATCATTATCCTGGAAATAACTCTCCTCATTGAAAAATGCCTCACAACTTGAACTATGCATCCATTCTCCGGAAAAAACTTCACAAAAATTACTACGATTAACTATTCTCTTCCATCTACTATTTCTTTTGAAATCATAAATTGCCTTGTTTAGCTTCCTAATTCTATTGATTATCAAAATAAATAACTTTCGTTTAATTTCAAATGCCTGATCAATAACTTTCTCAACTTTTTTTTTTCTCTTATAAAAAACCACTTTCTGTTGACCTTTCTTAATATTTTTTAACAAATTGCCAATTATCCTGTTGCGGAACATTCGTTTACGAATGTCCCTAAACTGTTGTTTCCTTCTACTATCATGCACAGAGTTATCTCTTGCTCTAGCAGTAACATTTTTGATTGGCCTTTCCTTTCCGTTTAAATTGCTTCTCTTTTTCTGGACAAAAACATTTTCTGTAGTACTACTTTTTTTTCTAGAAATGTTTCTTATGAATGTTTTCGTGGTCTTACCCGGTGCTTTCTTGGTGACTTGACGATTTTTTATTGTAGAGGACTGCTGCAGTAAATGATGGACCTGCTGTCTTTGACGTTTTGTAGCCTTTCTCATTCTATCCTTAGTTGACATTCTCAAAATTTGAAATGATCTGCAGTTGAATCTGTGGTAAAATATAATAAAAAATGTTATTAACCACTATTACCAAACAGTAAATCAATAACAGTCATCAAAAACTTAACACACTACTTGACATTTTTACATAGAATATTTTTTAGTGCTTTGGCAAATTTATAATACACAAATAGCAGTTCAATGATGAGGTCGAGATCAACTGATTGCTGATTGTCACTCATGGTTGATATTGTCGTTATCTTTAAAGAAAGAGAACAACAATGAGATGTTGCAGAGTAAGAGACAAATCTCAGAGATTATAATAGTAAAATTGTTTAACAAGAGTAACATTTTGCAGCTATTATTTAGCCATGTCCAGCGATGCTGAGGAGGTGAGGCCTATGTCCAAGTTTTCAGTGAACAGGACTCATCTCTTCTTAACCTTGGATAAGCCTCACCGACTCTGTGTCCCCTTAAATGTACAGGGGCAGATTTATGCTAAGTGGCGCATCCCCACGGATGCACCAGTTGATGTGCACCGCTGCTCTGCCACCCATAGTGTGCCGCATTTACAATGTGGAGCACCATTGAGCAAAAACAGCACAGATGCGTCACGCATCTGTGCCGCAAAAGCAGCACATTGCAGGAATCACGTCATAAGCGCGACATGTCTACTGCAATGCACAGGAGGAAGCCTCACATTGCATGGTGCATCACTTCTTATGCCTGTTTCAAACAGGCGTAAGGATTTGATTCAGCAATGCTATAAAGCTGACTCAGTGAAATCTTCTAAATTTCACTGTGTTAGTTTTACAGGGCTTTCATGCAAATTAATGCATACCTTGCAACAAAACACCTATATGAAAACTGACGCAGGTTTCATGTGGCACAGGACTTTACAGCATGACACATCTGCCTAGATGCATCAAGTTGTAAATATGTCGCCACATAGCAAATCTTTTGCACCGCCGCTGCGTCACAAAAGTGACGCACAGTGACGCAAAAGAGACATACACCTATCATAAATCTGTCCCTAACATTTTAAATGATTGATTCAGGATGACGATAAGGTGTGGCCTATCCAGAGGTTTGTTTAAGGTGAGGCGTACTCAGGGTTGCAGATGAAATTTACGCTTGTTGAAGAGTACAGAGGAGATAATACATGTGAAAGCCTACCAATGAAGTAAGTCATGTCCACTTCACTCTTGAACAAAGGCCAGACCTCTTCTGTGTCCGTGGACAGGCCTAAACCTCATCTGCACAATGTCATTCGTAAACTTAGGAAACACAGGTGATGTAATTGAAAAATGTGGAGTTTCTTTTCCTCATTTCACAATCACATCACCTGTGTTTCCTTTGCTTAGGTATCTCATAGTGCAGATGGACTCTAGCATATCAAAGAGTACACATAAGTTGAGCAGTGTATACAACAATTTTCACATTTACAGAAGATTCAGCTTCTTATCTTGTTGGAGATGAAATGAGGCCTGTCTTGCAACATGGTGCATCTTTTGCATCACTGCTGCATCGGTTTCATGTGGCACGGGACTTTACAGCATGACACATCTGCCTAGATGCATCAAGTTGTAAATATGTCGCCACATAGCAAATCTTTTGCACCGCCGCTGCGTCACAAAAGTCACGCACAGTGACGCAAAATAAGCTTACACCTATCATAAATCTGTCCGTAACATTTTAAATGATTGATTCAGGATGACGATAAAGTGTGGCCTATCCAGAGGTTTGTTTGAGGTGAGGCCTACTCAGGGTTGCAGATGAAATTTACACTTGTTGAAGAGTACAGAGGAGATAATACATGTGAAGGCCTACCAATGAAGTAAGTCATGTCCACTTCACTCTTGAACAAAGGCCAGACCTTTTCTGTGTCCGTGGACAGACCTAAACTTCATCTGCACAATGTCATTCGTAAACTTAGGAAACACAGGTGATGTAATTGAAAAATGTGGAGTTTCTTTTCCTCATTTCACAATCACATCACCTGTGTTTCCTTTGCTTAGGTATCTCATAGTGCAGATGGACTCTAGCATATCAAAGAGTACACATAAGTTGAGCAGTGTATACAACAATTTTGACATTTACAGAAGATTCAGCTTCTTATCTTGTTGGAGATGAAATGAGGCCTGTCTTGCAACATGGTGCATCTTTTGCATCACTGCTGCATCGGTTTCATGTGGCACGGGACTTTACAGCATGACACATCTGCCTAGATGCATCAAGTTGTAAATATGTCACCACATAGCAAATCTTTTGCACCGCCGCTGCGTCACAAAAGTGACGCAAAGTGACGCAAAAGAGGCATACACCTATCATAAATCTGTCCCTAACATTTTAAATGATTGATTCAGGATGACGATAAGGTGTGGCCTATCCAGAGGTTTGTTTAAGGTGAGGCCTACTCAGGGTTGCAGATGAAATGTACGCTTGTTGAAGAGTACAGAGGAGATAATACATGTGAAAGCCTACCAATGAAGTAAGTCATGTCCACTTCACTCTTGAACAAAGGCCAGACCTCTTCTGTGTCCGTGGACAGGCCTAAACCTCATCTGCACAATGTCATTCGTAAACTTAGGAAACACAGGTGATGTAATTGAAAAATGTGGAGTTTCTTTTCCTCATTTCACAATCACATCACCTGTGTTTCCTTTGCTTAGGTATCTCATAGTGCAGATGGACTCTAGCATATCAAAGAGTACACATAAGTTGAGCAGTGTATACAACAATTTTCACATTTACAGAAGATTCAGCTTCTTATCTTGTTGGAGATGAAATGAGGCCTGTCTTGCAACATGGTGCATGTTTTGCATCACTGGTGCATCGGTTTCATGTGGCACGGGACTTTACAGCATGACACATCTGCCTAGATGCATCAAGTTGTAAATATGTCGCCACATAGCAAATATTTTGCACCGCCGCTGCGTCACAAAAGTCACGCACAGTGACGCAAAATAAGCTTACACCTATCATAAATCTGTCCCTAACATTTTAAATGATTGATTCAGGATGACGATAAAGTGTGGCCTATCCAGAGGTTTGTTTGAGGTGAGGCCTACTCAGGGTTGCAGATGAAATTTACGCTTGTTGAAGAGTACAGAGGAGATAATACATGTGAAGGCCTACCAATGAAGTAAGTCATGTCCACTTCACTCTTGAACAAAGGCCAGACCTTTTCTGTGTCCGTGGACAGACCTAAACTTCATCTACACAATGTCATTCGTAAACTTAGGAAACACAGGTGATGTAATTGAAAAATGTGGAGTTTCTTTTCCTCATTTCACAATCACATCACCTGTGTTTCCTTTGCTTAGGTATCTCATAGTGCAGATGGACTCTAGCATATCAAAAAGTACACATAAGTTGAGCAGTGAATACAACAATTTTGACATTTACAGAAGATTCAGCTTCTTATCTTGTTGGAGATGAAATGAGGCCTGTCTTGCAACATGGTGCATCTTTTGCATCACTGCTGCATCGGTTTCATGTGGCACGGGACTTTACAGCATGACACATCTGCCTAGATGCATCAAGTTGTAAATATGTCACCATATAGCAAATCTTTTGCACCGCCGCTGCGTCACAAAAGTGACGCACAGTGACGCAAAAGAGGCATACACCTATCATAAATCTGTCCCTAACATTTTAAATGATTGATTCAGGATGACGATAAGGTGTGGCCTATCCAGAGGTTTGTTTAAGGTGAGGCCTACTCAGGGTTGCAGATGAAATTTACGCTTGTTGAAGAGTACAGAGGAGATAATAGATGTGAAAGCCTACCAATGAAGTAAGTCATGTCCACTTCACTCTTGAACAAAGGCCATACCTCTTCTGTGTCCGTAGACAGGCCTAAACCTCATCTGCACAATGTCATTCGTAAACTTAGGAAACACAGGTGATGTAATTGAAAAATGTGGAGTTTCTTTTCCTCATTTCACAATCACATCACCTGTGTTTCCTTTGCTTAGGTATCTCATAGTGCAGATGGACTCTAGCATATCAAAGAGTACACATAAGTTGAGCAGTGTATACAACAATTTTCACATTTACAGAAGATTCAGCTTCTTATCTTGTTGGAGATGAAATGAGGCCTGTCTTGCAACATGGTGCATGTTTTGCATCACTGCTGCATCGGTTTCATGTGGCACGGGACTTTACAGCATGACACATCTGCCTAGATGCATCAAGTTGTAAATATGTCGCCACATAGCAAATCTTTTGCACCGCCGCTGCGTCACAAAAGTCACGCACAGTGACGCAAAATAAGCTTACACCTATCATAAATCTGTCCCTAACATTTTAAATGATTGACTCAGGATGATGATAAAGTGTGGCCTATCCAGAGGTTTGTTTGAGGTGAGGCCTACTCAGGGTTGCAGATGAAATTTACGCTTTTTGAAGAGTACAGAGGAGATAATACATGTGAAGGCCTACCAATGAAGTAAGTCGTGTCCACTTCACTCTTGAACAAAGGCCAGACCTTTTCTGTGTCCGTGGACAGACCTAAACCTCATCTGCACAATGTCATTCGTAAACTTAGGAAACACATGTGATGTAATTGAAAAATGTGGAGTTTCTTTTCCTCATTTCACAATCACATCACCTGTGTTTCCTTTGCTTAGGTATCTCATAGTGCAGATGGAGTCTAGCATATCAAAGACTACGCAGAAGGTTAGAACTGTATGGAACATGGCTATGTAAGTCAAATAATCAAAATCTAAATTTGCCAAGCACACATGGGGGCGTATTTACAAGGACCTTGCACCACAGGGAAAGGTCTTAAATTAAAATGGGAAAAATAACATCAGAGAGACTCAAAGGCCTTATAAATATGCCCCAAGCAACCTATGAAGCTCTAGCATTACATATCAAGAAACCTAATTGATTTCAAAAATCATTTTTAAACACATCATCTAAATAAATTATATACCTACATTCATCGGGAAGTGACTTAAAATGCCCTAAGACACATGAAAGCGTTTTTTTTAAAGCCCTTGCTCCATTTTTAGATCACTTTTAACATGGCTATGTAAGTCAAATAATCAAGATCTAAATTTGCCAAGCACAGATGGGGGCGTATTTACAAGGACCTTGCACCACAGGGAAAGGTCTTAAATTAAAATGGGAAAAATAACATCAGAGAGACTCAAAGGCCTTATAAATATGCCCCAAGCAACCTATGAACCTCTAGCATTACATATCAAGAAACCTAATTGATTTCAAAAAACGTTTTTAAACACAACTTGTAAAGCAATTATATTCATACATTCATGGGGAAGTGAGTTAAAATACCCTAAGACACATGAAAGCATTTTTGTAAGACCCTTGCACTATTTTAGCGTCACTTTTAACATGGCTATGTAACACAAAGAAACAAAATCTATTTGTAAAACACTTGACACAAATCAAAATTTTAAATACACAACTTTCTTCATAATGTTCTCCCTAAACCATACTATTCTCTATCTAAATTAAATGAATCTTTTCTCACCTTAGCAAATACTTTATGAGTTTCAAAACAGTCTCAGAAACACACCAAATTGTCTTTAGCAGAGCAAAAGGTATGCACTCCAGAGTCTGCAGCCATAAAAAGCACAGAAAACCTGTAATTCATCACACATATCTCTCATGTCACCCAATCAAAACTCTTCCCTCACTTTTTTCAAATCAACACCCTTCCCCCTCTGCCCTTTCTGCCTTTTTTGCATAGCAACCACCTCCTGAAAGACCTCTGATGTTTGCAAGTTCACACAACAATGTTTCAATTGAACTCTGAACTCTCAGTGCACCTGCGTATCCAGTGCAATCTTTCATTAAATGATTTTTTCTTGACCATTCAAATTACATCTTTCAAAGAACTCATCCATGCACCCTAACTTTCTGTTTTCAGCAATCAAAATCCACCAATCACTGCTACTGCTTCATTAACACAGAAACTCCACAGTTTTTTTCATTTTAAACTCTTATTTTTCCAACTGTCATTTCATTGCCACACTTCATCTGACTGCAGCAGAACCTTCTCTCACCATGTTTTCTGTCTGGATTGTTGGACATAGTTACATCTACTGGGCTCAAAGGTATGCTGAGAACAGAAATTTACCTAACCTCAATTTACAAGATGTGGAAATTAAGTGGTTTGGCCACAGAGGATTAAAATGTCACCAATTGATACCATTGGTGAAAACCTTTATGCATTTGCCTAAACCTGACCTGTTAATTGTGCACTGTGGAGGAAATGACTTGGGCACTTTGACTGGTGTAGGTCTGGAAATGCTTTTAAAGGACACCTTTGAGCAATTGATGGCACTTTTTCCTCAAACTGCCTTGGTATATTCAAATATATGCCAAAGACAGAAATGGAGGTGGTCGAACCAATTTTGTCCACAAATTGAGAAGTCGAGGAAGCATGTAAACAAATCTATTTCAGCTTACATGAGAGACCATGGAATGGGCTCCATGTACAACAATAACTTGCGTTACTACATGCAAGATATCTACAGAGGAGATGGAGTTCACTTCTCAGATGAGGGCAACAGAGTTTTCATTTTGAATTTAAGACTGTGCATTGGTACCTACTTATAAGTACCTAAATGTACCATAAACCCAAAAGCTCTTCTCAGAGCTACCCTACATCTGATCACTCACAATTATTATTTTACTCTAACTTTTTTCACAAATTTTCAACAAAGTACGCTCCCCGGAGCGCTACCCGGTACGCGAACCGGAAGCTAACCGCGCGAATTTTTTTTTAAAAATGGGTTTTTTTCCGCACATATGGGCCTCCTCAGCCACCCTCAGAAAACCTAGGGGGTCAAGATACGTCTACCGTGCCCCCTTCTACCCATTCTGAACATTATTTGCCCTCCATCTTGTATTTTAAATCGACCGAAACACAAAATGGTGGACTCCCGTAACGCTGCAGGTTCGCGTACCGGGGCGCTCACCGGGAAGCGCTCCATTAAAAAAGGTGGGAAAGTAATTTACAGAAGAAACCCTGGAGACACTTTCACCAAATATAGATTTGCTCATACTACATACCAATCCCTACCATTTTCACAAATTTGGTTGGAATTCCATTTAGCCATTTAGCCTGTAGACCTCTCTAAATACCCTGAGGTAAATTACTTCAAAAAACACATCTGAAGTGTTGGAATTGACAACCAATTAAAATGTTACTTTCATTTTCTATTTTTTTTTACCTGACATTTGATTGGTTATGTACCTGAATATATATAAAGGAAGAGAAGGAAACATAGCCATTTTGACTACTACTTCCTGGTGTACATTTCAATAGGATTTTCACTAATAACTTCAACTTCTTTTTAAAGGTAAGTTGTTATTTTAAAAACTGAAGTATATTGTGCACTTTAAGTTAATATGGTAAACTTTTTCTGATAGTTATATACTATCCCTCTGTAGTAGTTATACATTTAGATAGACTTCTCTGTTATAGTTATGGATGGAGTTAGGCTTCTCTTGTATAATTATGAATTTACTTACGTTAAATCACATACACTTTTTTATATTCCTACTTCCACTCTGATACTATACACTGCCCAAAGATAAATTCACTGTTAAAAACTGCCTATCTAAAATTAATCCCAACAGTGCCCTATCTCTACTAATATATATTTTTTTATGCAAATTTCAGGCAAAATGGAAGGCGAACAGAAAGTTTCATTTGAAATTGTCCTTGCAGAGACCAACCAAGAAATCATTGATCCAAATGACATTGAATTTATGGATGAAACTTGGGACCAAGAACTACTGCAATGTGTGCAATCAGTAGATGTCCTCCTTGAAAATGAGGACATTTTACACACTCAAACATTATAAGCTATGTTCAATGAAAATAACGACATTTCAGACAGTGAAATGTTACACATTTTATTAAATTTTGAAACACTATCACAATAATAAATAATTGCTTAAAAAATAAAGAAATAAAAAAATCAACAAAACAAACAATCAATTAACATACAATATTTGAAAAGTCTATCATTCTTTTTTCCTTATAGTATGCTCCCCGGACCGCTTCCCGGTTCGCGAACCGGGCGCTCCCCACGCAAAAAAAACAAAAAAAATGTATTTATTTTTTGCCCCACGGGGCCCTTTTAAAGCCTCCACATCAAACCTAGGGGGTCAGGGAGGATCTACTATGCCCCCTTATGGTCATTTCCCCCTTTGTTTTGGCCTCCTCTTGTCTCTCGATCCTACCGAGAGACAAGAAGGCGGCCGCTCCGGACTGTTTAGAATGTTGACAGACACCGTAGAGCCAATCAGCTTCGCTACGCGAAGTTCCGTTACGCGTCAAGTACGCGAACCAGAGCGCTACCCGGAACGCGCTTACAGATATATATCTTTTTTTGAACGTTAAATTCTCAAAATCCACTGGAGCACATATCTTGAGACCTAGCAAAGGCACATCGGGCTAACAGTCCCTACAATTTTGCCAAGTTTCGTGCAAATCCATTCAGCCGTTCGGGCTAAAAGTGAGGCCAACCGCCCTATAGAAATTAACATGGGAAAAACACGTTTTGGGACCCCCCTTTTTTCTCAGCCCCCCCTTGACAAACCCCCCCCCCAAATTTTCAGTGGCTGCTCAGAAACAAAATGTTCCATTTTCCTGAAAATTTCAGCCAATTCCGTCCCCAAACGCCAAAGTTATTAGACATAGAATTTTCAAAAATCCCATAGAGAAAAAATCCTAACTATATATACCTACTGGCGACCGCCAGTAGGTAATATATATATATATATATATATATATTTATATATATATACATATATTCACTGAAAAAACCATAGGTTTTACAGATGTTAAAGTTAGGAATTAGCATTTAAAAAACCTTTGAAATTCACTAAAAAACCATAGGTTTCAGAGACGTTATAGTTAGTTGGACATTTGAATCATATAAAACCAGAGAAATTCGCCCGTGGATGTGTATGTAAAGTTAGGAATCAGTGAGTGTGTATGTATTAACAGGTACAGTGGGTGTATCAAAGGTTATATTACAGTGTGAGGAGGTGGATCAGATTTTCACATGGATGATGTCATCAGTGATGTCATCAGTGAAGTCATATGAGATGTTATCAGTGATGTCACTGACCATGTCATGAATGATGTAATATGTGACGTCATCAGCAGTGCATGGCAGGGGCGCAAGTTATGGTTAGTTCAACTAACTATAAAGGGTGAATTTGTCTGTAAAACCTATGTTTTTTTCAGTAAATTTAGAAGGGTTTTAAATGTTAATTTCATATTTTAATATTTATAAAACATATATTTTTTCAAAAAAATGTTTGTAATATTTTGGAACTCTATTATCCTTTTTTTTAACTTTAACTCTTTTTTTTTTTTATAAAACTAGAGTCCCTTACCGGTAGTGTACCAAGCTCCATTAGCACGCGACTCCTATAGCCTTATTCCTAAATTCGTAAATGATGCGTATTTCGTATCCGACGGTTTCGTGGCTCCGCATCCCACGTAACATCATATACGTATGAGGTCGCTCCAGCTGCTACTTTGCTATGTGATGGCTATGCAGTACCAAGGCCCGTGTTACGTCATGTACGTATGGGGTTGCGCCCGCTGCGTGTTGCGTATGCGAGAAGTGCACGCTGCCAGGCTCTGTGTTACGTTATTGATGTATGGTGTCGCGCCGAGTACGCCATTCCCTCATATTTTTTATATCTCAAAACTCTATCTAAATAACTTTAAAGTGTACATAAGAGCAAGCGATAATATAAAATATTTTAAACATTTATACATTTCTAACTGTAATAAACATATTATAGTAAATATATTTTCTCAAAATCGCGTCAGGTGTGGTCTCCATGCGCGCTGGGTGCATGATTGCCATGTGATCTTAAAAAAAAGCATTTGATTAGTTCATACCATTTCACAATGTAGTGGTTGGCGAACGCCACCCACTTTAGTCATTCTATTCTACGGCATTTGATGAGACATACCTCTTCTGCTTAGAGATGTTTTTTGAAAACGTTTTGCTATGTACACATAGCTTACTCTACACACAACATGCAAACATTATCTTCATCAATATTCATGGTCTGTAAAGTAGCCTTCCACCTGTGGTAGCCATGCACCTAAAAGTTACATAACCAAAGTTGTCCCCACTGCCGGAGGTAACATGGTTGCATACGCTATCCACAGCACAATGTAATGTGGTACGGCCCTGGGGCAGTATGATGCATAGATAATGCACACACTGACACAGATAGATAGTGGAAGTGGGTACGGGCATGTGCGCTCGATTCCTTTTTATTACCAGGGTCACATATCCAGTGACGTCTCTGCTGGATGCGTGTGGGGTGGGTGTAAACCAGCCCTCAGGGAATGGTTGCTGCTAGCATCAACTACAAAAGTAATCATTGGATCACACACTGAGATTCAATAATAAAAGGGTCAATAGTTTGTGCTGCAGTAAGGTAGGGACAACAGATGTGAAGTAATACAGAAAAAATTATATCGTAAAAGAACCGTAACATGTGGTATACTGAGAAACAGGCAATAGATCTGAAATAATACCCAAAAGATTGTAGATTGTAACAAGATTTGACACCCTCAGTTTAGAAAAAACTGTAGGGAAGCCGGTCCAGCTGTGTCTGTAATCTGGATTTGAAAAATATGAGCCATATTTCTATCTTTAAAAAATGGCACGCCTCCACGTGCCGCTGCCACGAGCATAGCATTCTGCATTTGTCCTGGAGCCTGCACCACCCAAACTTCAGGGGTGCTGTGTTTTGAAATTAATTAAAGCGTTGAACACAGAGACTTCAGAGTTACTTATGTGCCACCAATTTTTAGGCAATAATAGAATTGGCAAACTAACTCCTGTGATTAATGTATCTGTTGGAAAGATCTGAGTTTCGCCCAGTCCCAGGTTTGACTCCTAAAATAGCGCAGAGGGATGATGTGACTCTTGCAAAGCACAAGTGTAACGTGCAGATCAAAAATAGTTTTCTTATGTAGATAGTTCAATGGGCTGCTGCTGTTGTTACAAAGGTACTTGCAGTTTATAAGGCATATTTCTGATATAGCACAGTAACCTATGAACTGTTGTCAAAGAGCTGCATGCAAAATACAAAACATGGGATTAGAACATTATGATTTTTTCCCATTCGTTTGTTATTTTAAGGTTACTAAGTAGGGTTTCTTTCGATAATATTAATTATTGATAAGTAAAGGCACTCCAGCCACTATGTTATATTTAAATCCTCAGTTTATATTTCTCCAACCCAGGCACTCTTACCATATGCTGCCTACCAGTATGGATGAAATGTGACTCCTACACCTTGTGGCCCTCTTTGTACTACTAACTAATGCTTCCTATACATCGATTTACACATTTATATCAGTCATTGTCTCTATATAAAATGAATATGATAGATCACATTATGACACCCTACTCTACATATTTGCGATGAGTAGCACTATAAAAAAATAACGCACATGAGTGAGAGTAGAGATGATGGGTACCATCGGAGCATAGGGGGGTGGTAGTGATGAAATCTGTATGGAATGAGGTCTTTGGTGAGGGGTGTCAATAACAATTGTCACACCACCTCTCACCAGCACTAAAGTTTTCCCAGTAGGGTGTAGCTTTGGGTGGCAGAACCACTGAAAGCTTAAGCCAGACTGTGCCAGAGCCGGAAACCTGGCTCTGGCTCAGCTTGAGGTCCCAATGGAACCTTGAGCCCATAACGAGTTGAGCGTTCCTATGAGTCCTGCATGCCACCCTTGCTCTACTTTCATGCACCATGAGGTAAAAACATTTAGTGGCTGATTTGTACAGAGTGAAACTACAAAACCTGGATTAATCATGGCTTTCCCCTTAACCAAACTGTTTGATGTTAGGAAAATATTTTATTTTATTTATCCTCCCTTTTCTTCACTTTGACATATGGAAGCACCTTCAGATATGTGAGTCCGGAATACCAACTGTATCAACAACTATTGTGTTTGATATAATAGACAATAATGTTGCTCTTTCTATATCACTCTGGGCCCCATACAGGGTTCACATGACAAATGTCTTGCCTCTTAGTTCACTTATGCCTCCGTCACCAGAGTAGGAAATGCTTTAAGTTTATTCCTAAAAACTATCACTTTTAAAACGTGCTTCTCATTGCAGTGCGATAATGTGACATATTAGTATCAATGCTTCCAAATGTTGAAGAAATACACCTTTTTTAATTTTAAAGAGACTTTATAGTGATTTACATAGTAAATATTTTCAGGGCTTAGCTTGTGCATGGGCTCTAAGAGCCAAGCCAGACCCTCTGGCTCAACTTGTCCCGTTAATTTGTTGGCTAGCCTTCTAGACCCATTCTTGCAGGCAGTGCACTGCTCCGAGTCCTGAGGAAAAAGTACTTCAGGAGCTGATTGTGGGATAGACTGGTTGCTGACAACAGACTTCTATGACGGTATAGTCATAGATTTGAGGAATTACATTTTATTGTAATCTCTGTTTCTGAAAATATTTGATTTCAACATTTCCAGTTAATGGAGAAGAAAGAGCACAATCAGAAATGTGCAACATGACTGGTGTGCACTAATCCCAAAGTCTTCTAGCGCCCTAGTGTAACCTGCCAGAGAAATGGTCCGTGTTGGAGCCTTGGATGGATTTTCTCCTGGTACCTTAAAAATGTGCCTTTTCTTAAAAAAAATGTGATTTTCAGCCTGTATGTATATATGTATATGTTATTTCAGTAGCACAACCCTAGACAAAAGGCAGCAGAGCACCGTACAAGATGTGTAACTTAAATTATGTCTGTACACCGCTGTGTGAAAGAGCAGAAGAGCACCATATTTTCAAAGAAATGGTACACTGGAATTGGGATTGAATGCTCTGACAGGCAATTTATAGGTAATACATACATAATCTATCTTTTAAACCTCTTTCTTTCTACTTTCCCTTTTCTCCATCAGTTTCCTCCTCTCTCTCCTTCCTTGACTCTGCCTCTCTCACTCCTCCACATGCTTTCTCTTGATTTCCTCTGTCGTGCTTTGTATATGCTCCCACTACTTTATTTCTTTTCTTAACCTTCTCAATGTCCCCCAAAGCTACTTTCTGTATCTGTTTGATGCTCCTTTCTCTGCCCCATCTTCTTCTGTAATCCTCTTTTCACTTCTCACTGTCTGTTCTTTCTCTCTCTTAACTGACAGACCCTCACTTGCTTTCCACTTCTCTCACTCTTCACTCTCACTGTTTCAAATGTGTGTCTCCTCATTTCTGTATAAAGCCCTTGCCCCTCCTTCCACCCCATCATATCTTCCTCTTTAGTAGCACTATTGAGTGTACTGAGGGGGCCCACTGGAGTTTAGGTACCCCCCGCACCTGAGGGGGGCCTGCTGGGGCGAAAGTTACACCACTGTTGCTACTGCCTGTGATCTCAAATTTTAAGTACAGCAACAGAGTTGTATATGACACTATCACTCATGGAACATGGAAGAATTGTGAAAACTGCTCCTTATGGAGGCTATCAAATTCTACAGAAGAGAAAAGGCGGGGCTGGCATCGGACCGGCAGAAAGTATGGCAGTCGTGCCGGCCCGTGACGACCTTAGAGGCGGGTCTGTTGCAGTCAGTAGTGATGCAACAGGCGCGCCTCGATCTTGATAGGTCCTGGGTCCCAAGCGAGTACCGGAAGTGATTAGAATCACTTCTGGGTCACGCTTGTGGACAACACAGGGCCAGTTAGAACTGGCCTGGCTGGAAATGGCCCATAAAAGGCTGGGGAGCAGAGGAATCGTCCTCTTTGCTCCTCGCGCTCCCCCGCCTAACAGACCAGCCTCATTAGGAGACTGTAATTGTATTTCTTGTCTTTATCTTACAGGTTTAAGAGAGGAGGAAAGCGGTGCGGTTTCGTTTCCTGGGCTGCTGTGAACTCGTAGCGGCGTTGAGGGGCATCAGCTTCTTGTTCCCCCTTCTTTGTTTTGTTGCAGGTGGGCAAGATTGAAGATTGCAAGCGGGCTAGACTGAGGACAGCGCGACGCGATAGCCGGCAGGCGGGCGAGACTGAAGACAGCTCGGCGTGGTGATAGAGCGCGCGAGGTCACCCAGCCAATGATTCCGCCGTTTCCGGCTTCAGGGCCCATATACTTTCAATTCACACTATTCATTGACAGGGCGACTTCACGGGCTGCTACCAATTGTGTGTGTTCCCTACTGTTATCACTCAGTGTACCCGACTTACCATCCACCGACACGGGTACCTATGATTTCAACGGATCAGGGGCCTAGCTGTAAAAGGAAAGGCAACAAATGCAAATTCAAATGACATTCAATACTGTTGTAAAATGACCACGGACAACTGGAAGTTTTAAAATGTTTATCTAAAGTTCGTTTTCATCAAGCATCAAACTTACAAGAATAATGCAATCAATAACCAAGATAATGAAAAGTACATAACTATAGAGAAATAAAGTCAGGGTAATCATTCAAATGCAAATATGAGAGGCAAAGGAAATATGCTATGCATTCAAGGCAAAAACTCTTTAGAAAATTTAAGTAAGGCTGTTCTAGACCATATCAGAAAAATGACAAACTGCAATGCAAAATATGATTTCTAAAAGGTAGGATAGCATAGGAACAATTTAAGAAAATATGCAATTGACTTTAAGATTCAATAGTTTGCGGCAAAAGCATGGAAAATCACATGTGCAAAGGTGTGTCTTTATTAAAGCAAAGACAGAAAAATAGAAAGGTGCAAGTTTTAAGGAACTTAGAGCAGTATTTACCTAGACTGGTGTGGAAACCAAACCCTGGCCACGGGTCAGTTTAAGGACAGGAAACCCTCAAGGAAGGATACCCCTCAAAGGACAGCAGGTGCAGAATGGACACCCAGGACAGGACAGGATACCCTCAGATTAGGAATCAGGACAGGACCTCAGGACAGGACAGCAAACCCTCAGGACAGGACCGCACCCGCAGTTTGGAAGCAACGCCTGCGCTCCACCCTCTCTGCAGCTATCGATCAAGACCCGGATTGGGTCAGCGAACTCCCAGCAAAGTGCTTCGCCAGCACTTTAAGGTTCAGTAGAACCTTAGTCTATGGTCAATTTCGGACAGAGTGCTCCGCAGCGCTCTGTATCTTCAGTCACCTATTGAGTACGATGGGTCAGTGACAGGTCAGCTAAACCAGACAAGTCGGACAATTTCCCTAGGTGAACCCAGGGTAGATATACTGTTTGGATGCTTCATTTACATATCTGGGTACCGCCTAGCGAGATTGGGGTTCCCATGAGAAACTGCATAGAAATACAATAGAGATAATACATTGTTTCGGAATAAGAACATGTGATTCCGTCCTGCTAGGGTTGCAGGTCAGTTCTCAGGAGCATCTTGCCCATCACTGCCAACTGGCGGTGTTCCATCAGCCAAGGTTGTCGGTGCCCCAGAAAGTCGCACATGCGTAGAAGGGACCTCCAAGATGGCTTTTGGTGCAGTTAGACCCCCATTCCCCGCGGTACATGAAAAGCAAGCGAAAACAAATTAATACATAGAAATAACATTATGAAAACACATCACAGGGTTTGTACTTTCAATTTATCACTATAAAATATACTTATGCAACCTAAATGTTAGCTACATATAAACAAACACAAGAGCAGTGGCACGAGCAGTACCACGTTACTGGCAAAGCTATGTATTACGCATGCGCATAAATTTCCCTCCAACTCTGCAGACACGTCAGGACACGTGAGTGTGACTGACGCATGCGCAGTAACTAAATACAAGCGGCGGCCATGTTAAATGACTCGAGTGAATTATTTTAGTAAAACACATATGCAAGCATCAAGAAACCTTTGTTTAAACATAAAATATCGTTAGTAAAACATACATGTGATTACCTTGTTACACATAAACGAGGTTCATGACTTCGGCAAGTCGCAAAATATGCGAAGCTTTGCTTCATCAATCCCCTCTTTGATGATATTTACTATCATCACAAAATTTTAATGGAACCAGATGCCAACTTTCTTTCACACTTTGTACAACTCTATCTCTTCCAGCAATTTCTCCAGTTTTTCCCTTTCAGTTTTGGTAGGGTGAGAATTCTTCACCTTTTTATAGATCTGATTATTCACTTCCTCCAATTCGAGCTCATCCACACTTCGTTTCACCCCTCTTGCATTCACTTCATGCTTTCTGGTGTGCTTACGGCATTTGCAACAGACAAATATGAAAAATAGGATGAGACCTATAATTCCAATTGGCATCAGTACTTTAAACAATAAGCCTTTACCTATACTAGCAAACCAATGACCTACATTTGAGAGACCATCTACCAGTCTCTTCCAGGCACTATCAACCTCGAGTGGTCTGAGTTCCTTTGCCAAATTAGTAATGTTTCTCACATATCTTTTGAGCTGCACACTTTTGTCCGGAATATAAGTGCAACAATGTTGCGCCTTCAACATCCGGCAGACTCCGCCCTCTTTCGCCAATAAGGTATCAAGAGCAAGTCGATTCTGCAAAACCATTGATCTGATCGCAACCATTTCGGTATTGACCAGCAGAAATCCATGAGCTGTCTCAGTCGACAACACATCCACTATAGTGGACAATTTGCAAATTCTGTGAGTGTTCAGAACCACTCCCACTCCAGGTATCAGTGCACTGAAAATACTACCCATTATTTCACCTATGCTTTCTCTTTTACTACGCACTAAGCCATTAGTATTTTCACTGCTTCCAGCAACTCCATTCACATGGTATATTTTCGGGAAGACAATGCCAAAATAGCAGCTTCCATACCAGTGATCCGGCAATTTGAAATAAGCCTTGTCCCCACAAATATAATAAATTCCAGGAAACACAGGCTCTGACCCATTTTTGAAACCCCAACCTCCAATTACCTTGTAATTATGTTTGCATTCACTGGAACCAATGAAAATGTTATTATAATAGCTAGTCTTCTCGCGGTGAAGACATAGCTTGCCTTTCTTTTCAAAATCCAGCAACAGAGCAGGACCCGCCCCACCAGTTGAGGTGCCTTCCATGTTTTCTGCCCACCTTGGTCTTTTCTGACTTTCGTCATTTGCTTTCTTTTGTATTTTAATTCTCCTTTTCTCTGCCATGTTCAGGAACATCTTTTCCTGCTCACGCAAAGAACAAGTCAAGTTATCTCTGTGTGCTTCACCTATGTCAATATCACCAATAGTCAGGAAATAATCTCCCATATATCGTATCACGTCACTTTTGGTATGTACAGGATTCAAGTTCCCACGTATAGGAAGCTCAGAAAAGATCACGTCATTATTAGAGTAATAGTACTGTAACGGTCCTCTTTTGTAAAATAAACTAGCTAAAATGCTACAGGAAATTCCGTATGTCAGCGGCAAGTGATGGTATGACACGCCTTCAGCTACAGAGGTAGGTAGCTTCATGCAGACATAGCAATCTTCAATTTCCATAGTCTCTACATAGTGTATTAATAAGTTTGCGAAAACATTTAAGCGTGTCCTGTTTTTAATTCCATGATAATGTAGTTCTCCCTCATCTGATGCTTCTAAGTTTTGTTTTGTTTGTCTCAGTGCTCTCTCATGTCTAGCTACACTCTGTGTTGTCAGCTCCTCACTGTCAGTATTTACAATTTCAGTAGGGACAATATTAGTATCTTTGCTTACAGCAAAGGGAATGAAAATTGTTAGTCCTATCCAGAGTAATATCAGGACAACTATACTACAGACACATACCTTGCAGCAAGTTTTGCAACCGCTGCGACTAGGTCTACCATTCACGTTTGAATCAGACATTTTGGCTTCAGAAGAAGTTTCTCAACCCCTCTTTGTGTCTCTACACAAGTATCTTACTTTGTGCAAATTCACGGTGGCTCTTCTTCCTCTTCGTCAGAGTACTCAGGGACGGGCTCTCCGTCGCTTACGTCAGTGATATCGAGATCTTCAAGTTCTTCCAACACAAGTGTCCATTCAGGTGACTTGTACTTTTTTTTTGTCTCTTTATCCGATCACTCCTTCTTTTGGAAGTGTCTTCTGGTTGTTCTGCTATGCGAGCACTTCTCCTTTCTTCTGCACGTGTTTCTTCTACTGTTTTTATTCTCAGTCTCAATTTCTTTATGTATCTAGGCTCAAGATGCTTTCTTTTCTTAAGTCTTTTGGTTGGTACTTGGACTTCGTTTTCTTCTCTTGCCCTCTTATTTTCATTAGCTTGTGGCAATTCTGCTTCAGTTTCTTCTTCTTCTATCTGACTAATTCCAGGGCTAGCATCTGTTTCTTCTGCCTGGGTACTAATCTGGCCTGGTTCAGGTAAATTGTGTGTTTGCTCTTCAAGTGTCTCTGACTCTGTTTCCTGAACACGTTCTTCTAATTCTATCTGATCCTGTTCAAGCACTTCGATCTCTGGACTTTCTTCTGCTCGAACTATTACGCTATGTCTAGTCTGTCCCTTCCCGATATCAGGTGTCAGTGGAGGAGTATCAATCACTTGCTCTGTATTCCTCACTTGTTCAGTATCCTTCACTTGTTCAGTATCGGGCACCGGCTCTGCAGCATTCACTTGTTCTGTATCAACCACGTGCTCTATCCCTGTCTGACCTTCTCCTTCCTCAGTTTTTATGTGAATCTCAAGAGTCTGAGGTTCTTCGCCTGTGCCTTGCTTTTCCTCTCTAGTCCACTCTCTACCTTCCCAAAGTCGTTCACTTGTTCGAATGGGGTCTTCGGTGAGATCAATCGAGGGAATCCACTCCTCTGGCCATATGCTCGGCAGCTCGTCTTCAGATACTTCTGGCTCAGCTTCTTTGACCCCTTCAGCAGGCTGGGCTCCTGGTAGTTTGTTGTCAACTATTCTTGGGCCAACGTCTGCTGATTCTGTAGCTCGACTGGTACTGGGCTGTACGTCGTCAGCTACTTCTGGTCTGGCTCCTGCAGAGTCCTCTGCGGGACGTCCTTCTGCTTCAGGCACCTCGTCTGGTGGTACCTTCTGGGTGTGGCTGGCGTGTACCCAGCGTGGAACTCCTGCACACTTTACTGCTGTGGTAGTTACCAGGATCACCTGACGTTTTTCTCCCCACCTTGGCTCCAGGCAGCTCTTCCGAGTATGCTTCTTTATCTTCACCCAGTCCCCCGGGACCAGTTTATGGAGAGGAGTCGTTGGATTGAGGATGGCGTCTTCTCCGATCTGGCGAGAGATAGAACGCACTTGGTCACCCAATCTCTTGCAGTATTCAAGTACCAAATCATCAGTAATACTCAACAGTTTGCTTCCAGGCACCCATGCTTGTCTCATCACTCTTCCCATAATGATTTCATGGGGACTTAGGCCTGTTTTGCGATCAGGAACACTTCTTAGTCCCATCAGGACCAGAGGCAGGGCCTTCACCCAGGTCAATTTAGATGCATCACACAGTTTTGCTAGTCTGTTTTTGATAGTTCCATTTATTTGTTCCACTACTCCAGAAGCCTCTGGACGGTAGGCACAGTGAAGCTTTTGTGAAATTCCAAAGGCCTTACAGAGTTCGTCGATCACTTCATTATGAAAATGTGAGCCTTGATCTGATTCAATAGTGACTGGAACCCCGAACCTAGGTATCAGTTCTTTTAATAAACACTTAGCTACTGTTTTCGCGTCATTTTGGGGAGTAGGGAAAGCTTCCACCCACTTTGAAAATAAACAGACCATGACAAGGACATACCGCTTCCCTTCACAACGGGGCATGGTGATGAAATCAACCTGTATTCTCACAAAGGGACCCCCTGACCTCCCAATTTTTCCCAGTTCAACCACCGTCTTCTTCCCTGGGTTCATCTTTTGACATGTCAGGCACCTCTGGCAGAGGGACTCTGCTACTTTCCTGAACTTTTTACTGTACCAAGTCTGTTGGAACACTAGAATCATGGCGTCCCTACCAATGTGTGATCCTTCATGTATCAATCTCGCCATTGTGCTAAGTAAGTGTCTAGGTAACACAGGCATACCAGTTGGACCTATGATGACACCATCCACACGTCTTGGTCTACACCCATCGTCCTTCCACTTCTCTCTCTCTTGCCAAGGTGCCGCCTGCTGCCACTCTTTCACTTCATCCCATGTAGGCACTTCTTCAAACACCTGAAGTTGGCAGCTGGTTCCTGGCCCCCCTCGCTTTGGATTTACGATATACCGATCTCTGGCGCACCATTGGGCCACTCGATCAGCAAAATCATTTCCCAGTGATACAGTGTCCAGGTCCTTCTTATGGGCGACACACTTTACCACAGCCAGTTCCTTGGGTAACTGGATTGCCTCTAAAAGGTCTTGAACAACTTTTCCATTTCGAATTGGGGTACCTGATGAAGTCAGGAACTCCCTCTGTAGCCACAACTGGCCAAAGTCATGCACAACCCCATAACAGTACTGACTGTCAGTATACACTGTTATGCGTAGGTTCTTCCCAATTTGGCAAGCTTTTATCATAGCAATCAATTCAGCTACTTGTGCAGACTTTATGTGATATAAATAACCTGCTTCTTCAATTTTGGTTAAGGAGACTACCGCATAGGCAGCACTCAGGCCTCCTTGTTCATGTCTCAGACATGAACCATCCACAAATAATTCCTTGTCATGCACAGGCAATGGTGTTTCTTTAATGTCTGGACGTGGCTTGGTATTGAATTCTGTTAAATCGATGCAATCATGCTCATCATCCACCCCACCTTCCATATCCATTGGGTCGGGAAGTAAGGTGGCAGGGTTCAAAATACTGCACCTAACAATGTTTACGTTTGCAGCACCCACCAGAATCCTCTCGTATTTAGTCAGCCGACTAGGGGTGAGATACTGAGTCTTTGTTCTGGTCAGTAAAATTACCACTCCATGGGGGACATACACAGTTACCGGGTGTCCCATGACAATGGACTCACTCTGCTCTAAACTTGCGCAGGTAGCAGCTACTGCCTTCAGACAACCTGGTAATCCAGCAGCCACTGGATCCAGGGTGGCAGAGAAATATGCCACAGGCCTTCTTGTTGTGCCATGATCTTGTGTCAGGACTGATAATGCACAATTATCACGAGTGTCACAGAATAGGGCAAATTCTTTGGAATAGTCTGGCATTCCCAATGCAGGGGCTGTACACAGACAATCTCGCAGTTTCGTGAAGGCTGTTAAGCTTTCATCATCCCACTCTACAACATCTGGTGTTCCTCTCTTGGTCATTTTTATCAAGGGCCTAGCTAGGACTGCAAATCCCAGAATCCACTGCCTGCAGTATCCTATCACACCCAGGAACATTCTGATCTCTTTCTGAGTACGGGGTAACTGCATCTTTTGAATTATTCTCACTCTTTCCGATGTCACTTTCCTGACCCCTTTCTCTATCTGGTGCCCCAGATATTTCACTGATTTTGCACAGAACTGTAATTTGTCAGGGGCCACTTTATGTCCCTTCTCACACAGGTGATTCAGTAAGGCAATGGTGTCAATCACACAATCCCTATGACTTTTAGACGCCACCAAGAGGTCGTCTATGTATTGTACTAGGACAGAGTTCCCAGGTAAGACCAAAGTTTCCAAACATTTTTTCAAGATCTGATTAAAGATAGAGGGGCTCTCTGTGTACCCTTGAGGGACCCTGTTCCAGCAATACACGTGACCATTGAAGGCAAATGAGAAAAGAAATTTGCTATCTGGATGCAATGGAATGAAAAAGAATGCATGACACAGGTCTATCACAGTGAACCACTCAGCATCCCAGGGAATTTGATACAGAATCACTGCTGGGTTCGGGACAATAGGGCAACAGGGGACCACTATCTTGTTGACTTTTCGCAGGTCCTGCACTACCCTGTACTTGCCACTAGGCTTCTTAATGCCCATAATCGGGGAGTTACATGGGCTACTCATTACTTCCTGTATGATGTTTCCTTCTAGCAATTTCTGTATCTCCAGAATAACACCAGCTTTCACTTCTGCATTCATTCTGTAGGGTTTAGTATTGGGGTATACTGCATTGTCCTTGATGGCTATCTGTATGGGGTCCACATTTTTCATTAACCCTACATCTTTCCCAGTAAAGTCCCACACCTCTGGCTTCACTGCTTCTTGGAGTTCTTTCGGTAAATCCTGCATGGTCATTCGTTTAATTTCCGAGTCAGGGCGGACTAACATTATTTTATAAATGCCGTCTTCATCTGGGGTCTGAATTTCAACACCCTTTGGTGTGCAAAAGATGGTACAGTTCATTTTGCACAGCAAATCACGTCCCAGCAAGTTCACTGGACTGGTGTCGCAAACGACAAATCTATGCATTTCCTTAAAGTTTCCAATTGAGATCTCCATGGGCTTGGTAACAGGAGTACTAATCAATTGATTAGATACACCCACTACTTGGATGGCTTCTCCCGAGAGGGGTAGGTTTGGAACGTCCACTGTTCTCACAGTAGAACGGGTAGCACCAGTGTCCAACAGAAAAGTGACATCATTTCCGTCAACCTTTCCTTCAATGTATGGTCCGGACTGGTCCACCGGCAAGGAGGCGCCAAGTACGCACTCCTCGTCCTCCCCTCTCAGGCCCCGTCAGTACTGATCATCACAAAGGAAGGTATCATTTAATAGATACTGCGAAGTTGCTGCATTTCTGTTCTCATTGCTTTCCCAGACTTCTATCTCATCTCCCTCTGTTTGTTTTCCCTTGTATACTTGCTTTGGTGCTCGGGGCACCTGAACTGTTTTTACCTGTGGTTGAGTCTTTCTTGGTCTTTCTTTCTGCGTCTGTGGAGTTAAATCAGGTGTTTTGGGGTTATCATCCGGCAAGTAAGGACACTCGTTACGCCAGTGTCCAATTTCGCCGCACTGATGGCAGGGAAATTTCTTCATAGCCTCCTCCCTGCTCATTTTGGGCCGGGGCTTACCTCCTCCCCCACCCCCAGTACCTTGGTTCTGAGTGTTCTTGACCATGTTACTCAACTGTTTTTCCTGCTGTTCTGCGAGCTTCACCTGAGCCCACATCACCTTCTCCTTGAGAGCCTTTTTCTTTTCTGCCATTTCGTCCTCGCAGTACTTTGCGTACCACAGGACCTCGTCTACCTTTTTGGTATGCCAACAGATTTTATTATCTTTTATCCACTGACAAATTTCAGGCCTTAAACCGTTTACAAACCTGTAAATGAAATGCGTCATATCCTTCATTTCGATGTTATCTATACCACTGTATGTTTTAAACACCTGCAACAGCCTTTCATAATAGGAGTGCACTGTCTCCTCTCTCTCCTGCGTTGTTCTATCTATCCTGGTCCAATCTGTTTCCTTTGCCGGCACCTTATTTTTCAAATGCTGAATCACTTGTTCATATTTTTTCATCACTTCAATTGACGGCTCCCCTGTGGCGGAGTCCCTCGGGTACTCCTCACTAGGCCAGCCTATGCCTATTTTACACTCGGTCCATAGATCGACCGGGACCACAATATCGAAAAACCCATCCAGGTCTTTCCACAGGCATTTTTGCACCTTTACGAACCTTTCCACTTGCCGGTACCATTCAACTGGCTTTTCGCGCAACTTCGGGAAATCGTTAGTAAAGGACACAATATCCTGTCTGGACCATGGAACGTGCACATACCTCCCACCTGGCACTTCACGCATGGGGCATAATGTTTCAGGCTTGTCTACTTCTCTTAAAGGGAACTCAGGGGTAGCTTGTCTGGATCGAGCCTCATCTTTCTTTCTTGCCCACCTGCTTCTCCACCTTTCCACATCTCCCCATTTTTGCAAAACTGCAAGCAACTCTTTAATCTGCACCTTCTTCCCTGACACATTCAGGTTCTCTAAATCCTTGTCTGAGAATTCAGCTCTGTAAGGCTTTTGTAAGGGCTTGGATCTTGAAATATCTACCCCCATACTAGCTGCGGTGTCTGTCAGCTTTTCGTGGAGCACCCTGGTACTTCTGGTAAGGCTTTTACACATGAACAGCAATTCTTCTTCAGAATAGGTGTTTAATCTGTCTAACCCCACATTTCCTGCCATCAATTCCTCTATTTCTACCCTCAGCTTGTAGAGGTCTAAAGGTTTCGTTTGCGGAGCCTGTTTTTCTAAATCACGACTCCAATTTTCAATCTCTTCCGGCGTTACCAAGGAAACACTCCTAGTCCCTGTTGCTGATTCTAATTTAATTTCTTTCGCATCAAAAGGATTATGCCTCTTCTGCACTCCCTTTCCGGTCTGTTTGTTTGGCAGATCCAAGAACACCACTTCGGACTCGCACTCACTGGACTGATCGTCTATCAGTAGGGGCTCTTGCCTCGGCGGGGCCATTATCGGGTTCATAACTGGAGGGTTCGGACTTCCTTGACTATTCCCATACAACGGGACTACTGGTCCGATCGTTACCGGAATAGTCAAAGCTTCAGGACTAGTGTTTAACTGGGAGATTTTCTGAATTATTTCTGTCCTCTGTCTAGCTAGAACTTCTTGCTCCCTCTCTTCCAGTATCCTTCCTAATGTTCGTTCAGGCATTATCTGTGGGGTCAGGTGAGGAGTAAAACTCGGGGCAGTAGGATGCGTTTCACTCGGTCCTCCACCATAATTTGGTTTTGGGAACATAGTTCCTGCACTAAATGACCTGCGCTCCTCCCCATATGGAGGCTGCAAAAAGGGTACTCCTGAACCTACTGGCTTTTCTTCGTTTTCATACAGAGGTCTGGGAAAAAATGTTCTTTCACTGGAATATTTTTCCTCTGAGCTCACGGGCATTCTAGGATATATATCGCGTACTTCTGCGGGTCCGGGGTTCTCAAAATAGGGCAACACCTGGCCACCTCCCCCCCTACATAGGGATCTGTCCTCCTCCTTAATAGATGGACGCTGGGGATTCTCTCCTGCACTGGAAGGTCGGGCTCCCTCATTATAAGGGGGCGGACTTCTCGTAAAGATGTCATCTAACAATTCATCGTCTGACTCCCCAAGGGCCCCCCAATGCTTATTTTTTTCTGTCCTTTTCTCTCCCACAGGAGGGTTACCTGCTGGCATCATGGGAAACAGACCCTCAACAATCATGCTCTGTCTCCACTGTTTCATCCTCTTATCCCTGGTCTCTTGTTTCAGCCTTGGGTACCACTTGGTCAGACCTTTGTCCATCCGGGGTTTCTCTCTTTCAAAAGCCTCAATCTCCCATTCCTCTAATGCCTCATACTGCGTTAGTCTCGGTCTGGGATGCAATTCATTCATTCGGGTTCTCAAATTACATAAAATTCTGCCATTGAAAGTACCGTCTAACGGAAAAGCCAATACTCCGTCATCTTTTGTGTACTTTACCCAATTCTCCAACCACACACAGGTATTGTACCCTCGGTCAAACATCATGAATGAGGCAGGAGTATTCGGTGGCGGGATAGTAACGCCCTCTCTAGATTTAATCGGTTTGTCCGTTTTGAAATAATTCTTTACCCTATTTACAAGGGACATCTTTCTCTTAGCTCCGTACATAATATCGTATCTATTAGCTTTCCACTGATCCCTTTCAAACCCTTGGTTTCTTGGATCGGGTCTAGTCTCTGGACAATACGAGTGCCACATACAATACCTACGCTTAACTCTGTTTACAAAGTCACCTCCAATCAGAACGTGTCTTGCAATTCCGTGCGACCAATGAGGTGCACGCGTTCAAATATTTTCGGCCAATGGGTGCGCGGCCCCTTCGTGAGACTGTCCTCACGCTCCGGCGCTTCACCCCTCCTTTACAATCCCAGCCCCGCTACCCGCCCGCTGCTTCTACCAATCCCAGCGCGGCACGGAGTGACGTCAGAGGCGCTTCGCGACTGACTCCCTCCCTTCACAAGGTAACGGAAATTTCTTTCTTTTTAAAGTGCTAGTGCTTGGTTATTTAACAACGAATACACATTCGCCACAGTGCTCAAGTGTCTAGACAGGACAGCGTTGTTTTACTGCAAGTAAACTACTTCCATTTACTTTTCACGCGCTGCGGGCAGATCTCTTCCGCCTACCCTTCACTCCAGCATCGGTGCACCTGTTATTCCCCTAAACTCATCCACTTCTCCGGGATATATCCGAGTCTAAGGTTTCCCAGCGGACCCCTCTGCTTTCACCCTAGCTCCGAGGAACCTGCTACTTTTCCGATGTGACCCTTACTAGGTTACGCCACTATGGGAATTTTGCCAATGAACCTCGTTACTGACATTTATTCACACATGTATTCAGAAAACCCTAGTTAGTGCTTCCCGGTTATCCTAACCTGCACCTAACTTTCCTTAAGCCTGTGACCTCAGGACAATGGATTCTATTCACCACTTGCCCTTTCAATTCCCCGGGGAGTTCGGACAACACTGACTGACACGATTTACAAACGCATGGATTAATACATATAACAATATAAGAACAAGAATAATAATGAAAAAACAGTTCATTGATTTTCAGCAGCGTATTCACAAGAGATTGATCGGGTCCCTCGGAACAGCCGCTCTTATAGCAGCGTTAATGTACTAGCAGCTACCGACTTAACTAGTCTAACTAGTCCTACCTAACCTTTAGCTAGTCCCTAACCATCCTCTGATCTACCAGAAAACTGATAGAGCGCGCGAGGTCACCCAGCCAATGATTCCGCCGTTTCCGGCTTCAGGGCCCATATACTTTCAATTCACACTATTCATTGACAGGGCGACTTCACGGGCTGCTACCAATTGTGTGTGTTCCCTACTGTTATCACTCAGTGTACCCGACTTACCATCCACCGACACGGGTACCTATGATTTCAACGGATCAGGGGCCTAGCTGTAAAAGGAAAGGCAACAAATGCAAATTCAAATGACATTCAATACTGTTGTAAAATGACCACGGACAACTGGAAGTTTTAAAATGTTTATCTAAAGTTCGTTTTCATCAAGCATCAAACTTACAAGAATAATGCAATCAATAACCAAGATAATGAAAAGTACATAACTATAGAGAAATAAAGTCAGGGTAATCATTCAAATGCAAATATGAGAGGCAAAGGAAATATGCTATGCATTCAAGGCAAAAACTCTTTAGAAAATTTAAGTAAGGCTGTTCTAGACCATATCAGAAAAATGACAAACTGCAATGCAAAATATGATTTCTAAAAGGTAGGATAGCATAGGAACAATTTAAGAAAATATGCAATTGACTTTAAGATTCAATAGTTTGCGGCAAAAGCATGGAAAATCAACATGTGCAAAGGTGTGTCTTTATTAAAGCAAAGACAGAAAAATAGAAAGGTGCAAGTTTTAAGGAACTTAGAGCAGTATTTACCTAGACTGGTGTGGAAACCAAACCCTGGCCACGGGTCAGTTTAAGGACAGGAAACCCTCAAGGAAGGATACCCCTCAAAGGACAGCAGGTTCAGAATGGACACCCAGGACAGGAGAGGATACCCTCAGATTAGGAATCAGGACAGGACCTCAGGACAGGACAGCAAACCCTCAGGACAGGACCGCACCCGCAGTTTGGAAGCAACGCCTGCGCTCCACCCTCTCTGCAGCTATCGATCAAGACCCCGATTGGGTCAGCGAACTCCCAGCAAAGTGCTTCGCCAGCACTTTAAGGTTCAGTAGAACCTTAGTCTATGGTCAATTTCGGACAGAGTGCTCCGCAGCGCTCTGTATCTTCAGTCACCTATTGAGTACGATGGGTCAGTGACAGGTCAGCTAAACCAGACAAGTCGGACAATTTCCCTAGGTGAACCCAGGGTAGATATACTGTTTTGGGACAGGGTACCACCCCCCAATGTTGCAAAGTGTCAGAATCCCTCAATTTGGATTGGTCTTAAGATAGGATTTGGGTAACACACCAATCATAACACACTATTTGGATGCTTCATTTACATATCTGGGTACCGCCTAGCGAGATTGGGGTTCCCATGAGAAACTGTATAGAAATACAATAGAGATATTACATTGTTTCGGAATAAGAACATGTGATTCCGTCCTGCTAGGGTTGCAGGTCAGTTCTCAGGAGCATCTTGCCCATCACTGCCAACTGGCGGTGTTCCATCAGCCAAGGTTGTCGGTGCCCCAGAAAGTCGCACATGCGTAGAAGGGACCTCCAAGATGGCTTTTGGTGCAGTTAGACCCCCATTCCACGCGGTACATGAAAAGCAAGCGAAAACAAATTAATACATAGAAATAACATTATGAAAACACATCACAGGGTTTGTACTTTCAATTTATCACTATAAAATATACTTATGCAACCTAAATGTTAGCTACATATAAACAAACACAAGAGCAGTGGCACGAGCAGTACCACGTTACTGGCAAAGCTATGTATTACGCATGCGCATAAATATCCCTCCAACTCTGCAGACACGTCAGGACACGTGAGTGTGACTGACGCATGCGCAGTAACTAAATACAAGCGGCGGCCATGTTAAATGACTCGAGTGAATTATTTTAGTAAAACACATATGCAAGCATCAAGAAACCTTTGTTTAAACATAAAATATCGTTAGTAAAACATACATGTGATTACCTTGTTACACATAAACGAGGTTCATGACTTCGGCAAGTCGCAAAATATGCGAAGCTTTGCTTCATCAGTGGTATCCAAGGAGGATTACTGACATAATATAGAATGACAAAATATAGACTTACCAAAATATAGTCACCAAAGTATAGAATGCCAAAATATCGAATTCCTATCTACAAACAGGTAAGTACAAAAATATTGAATCCAAAATATAGTCTGTAAAAAATATAGTCAGTCAAAATATCAATTTTTTTTAAATGTCTTAAAAGTAATTTGAAATTAATGAAATAAGAAATATAATTAACTAAAACATACTTAAAAATACTCAAATAACCTTAAAATTAAGATATAAATAATTTAAGTTATTAATAAAAAATTTACAATATTTTACCGTAGGATAGCAGGAGGGTAACATTTAATATTACCACTCCAGTGAGTGCAACAGTAGGGAAAGCGTTGGAAAGCGTAGGGGTAAAAAATACTATTCCCACTCCAGTGAGTGCAACAGTAGGGAAAGCGTTGGATAGTGTAGAGGTAAAAAATACTGGGGCCGATTCACAGAACTAACTTCGGACAAAATCCTAAACGTACTACTTTTGGTATTCACAGAAGTTAGGATTTTGTCTTAAGTTTGTCTTAAGACAAACTTAAGACAGACTTAAGACAGACTTAAGTTAGGATGTTGTCTTAAGTTTGTCTTAAGTCAAACTTAAGTCAAACTTAAGACATATTCCTAACTTCTGTGAATACCAAAAGTAGTAAGTTTAGGATTTTGGCTTAAGTTAGTTTGTGAATCGGGCCCACTATTCCCACTTCAGAAAGTGCAACAGAAGGGAAAGCTTTGGATAGCGTAGGGGTAAAAATTACTATTCCCACTCCAGAGAGTGCAACAGTAGGGAAAGCGTTGAATAGCGTAGGGGTAAAAAATACTATTCCCACTCCAGTGAGTGCAACAGTAGGGAAAGCGTTGGATAGCGTAAGGGTAAAAATTACTATTCCCACTCCAGAGAGTGCAACAGTAGGGAAAGCGTTGGATAGCGGGAGGGTAAAAAATACTATTCCCACTCCAGTGAGTGCAACAGTAGGGAAAGCGTTGGATAGCGTAGGGGTAAAAAATACTATTCCCACTCCAGAGAGTGCAACAGTAGGGAAAGCGTTGGATAGCGTAGGGGGAAAAATTACTATTCCCACTCCAGAGAGTGCAACAGTAGGGAAAGTGTCGGATAGCGTAGGGGTAAAAAATACTATTCCCACTCCAGTGAGTGCAACAGTAGGGAAAGCGTTGGATAGCATAAGGGTAAAAATTACTATTCCCACTCCAGAGAGTGCAACAGTAGGAAAAGCGTTGGATAGCGGGAGGGTAAAAATTACTATTCCAACTCCAGAGCGTGCAACAGTAGGGAAAGCGTTGGATAGCGTAGGGGTAAAAATTACTATTCCCACTCCAGAGAGTGTAACAGTAGGGAAAGCGTTGGATATTGAAAGGGTAAAAATTACTATTTCCACTCCAGAGAGTACAACAGTAGGGAAAGCATTGGATAGCGTAGGGGTAAAAATTACTATTCCCACTCCAGAGAGTGCAACAGTAGGGAAAGCGTTGGATAGCGTAGGGGTAAAAACTATTATTCCCACTCCAGAGAGTGCAACAGTAGGGAAAGCGTTGGATAGCGGGAGTGTGAATATTACTATTCTCACTCCAGATAGTGCAACAGTAGGGAAAGCTTTGGACAGCGTAGAAGTAAAAATTACTATTCCCACTCCAGTGAGTTTAACAGTAGGGAAAGTAATGATTTAATATATTATTAAAAATAAATTAAATATCAATACCAATAAAACATTAATTGAAATTAATAACCAATTTAATATTATGTAATAATTAATTAGAAATACAACTACATATTAGTTATTAAAAATTAATAACCTATTCATAATTATTTAACAACTAATTAATTTTCAATACCAAAATCTAATTAATAATAAAAATTAATACCAATTAAAAATTAACAGTAAATTAATTATCAATACGCAAAAAGTATTTTAATATGTAATTAATTACAATTACATTACTTCCCACCCTATTCGCCTATAAACCCACATCTCACTACAGAAAATGCATTAATACAATTATCATAATTATCAAATATTTAATTAATACAAAATAATTACCAATTAATAAAAATGAATTGCCAATTAATAGAAATTAATTACCAATTAAAATTAATTAACAATAAATTTAAAATCAATACCAATAAATGAAAAAAATTATTTACTTAATTACAATTAAATTACTTCCCACCCTATTCCCCTATAAACCCACAACCCGCTACCGAAAATACATTTAGAAAATTAACATAATTAACAATTAATCAATTAATACAAATTAATTAGCAATTAATAAAAATTAATTACCAATTAAAAAATAACAATAAATTCAAAATGAATACCAATAAATAAATAAAAAGATTTAATTAATTACAATTAAATTACTTCCCACCCTATTCCCCTATAAACCTACAACCCGCTACAGCACTAGAAAGCAGAATTTAATTAAAAATTATTAATAATTGCTAAAAATTAATAATTAATTTAATATAATTAAATTACTTCCCACCCTATTCCCCTATAAACCCACAACCCGCTACAGAATTAAATTACGCAAAAATTAAATAACATAAAATTCATTACTTAAAATACATTAAACATACATTACAAAAATTAATATACACTTTTCACACAAATACTAACATACAAAACACTTTAAAAAAATGTATATTATTAAAAAATCGATATATTTAATGCCTATATTGTATACTTCGATATTTTGACTTCTATATTTTGAAAATCGATATTACTTACCTTAAATTCGATATTTTTAACCACTATATTGTGTCCATTCGATATTTTGTCCATTCTATATTTTTACTTCGATATTATATCCATTCTATAGTTTGGAATCAATATTATGACTGTTTACCATCCAAGGAATGTGCTCGTGAGCTCAGACCCGACCCGCGCTCCAATGGACTCGGAGGCAGTAATTGCTGGTCGGAAGCGCGTACGGCGCTCCTGTAAGGTATCGCGGGGCTGTGTTTTCCGGGCTGAGCGCCAGCACAATTGTCCAATCTGGGTGTGGAGCAAGCTTGGATTAAGCACAGAGTGAATGCGGCTGAGGAGAGCGTGGCGGCGTCGGGGACATCAAGCTTCATTTTCCCCCTGTGTTGAGAGATGCGTATGGCATATCTGGTAAGGTACTGAGGGGGGCTGTGTTTTTAAGCGGAGCGCTGCGTGTGTGTCAAATTTTTTATGAAATAAACCAGGGGCAGCATGTGATTCTAAGTTCAATGGTTACCCGGGCTGAGCACAGGGGACTGTGACACCGCATGTGTGGCAAGTTTGACTTGGCAATATTGGAGTAAATACCGAGTGCATCTGGAAGCAATTGTAGTCTGGGCGGAGCTCTGCATGTTGGGGCTAGCACAGGCAATTAATGGGCAGTTTTTCTGGCACCAAGTTGAATAAGTGTGCGGCATAGTTTGCACAATAAATACAGCAATAAAATACAGATTGCTATGATTACAATGAACTCATCTTCTCCTTGTTCTGATTATAGACTCCAAGCACAAAAGAGACTCATCTCTGTAGCGTATCAGGGGCAACAGAAGGGTATCACTCAAGAGGACACAGACAGGCCTGCACTTCACCGCTTCGGTGAGTGGCACGAGCTTAAGATTACTCGCCTAACCCCCAGGTTAGTTGGTGTGGCGCGGCTCCAGCTGCTTGGGTGCTGACGGCCAGTTTGCGTACCTCCAACAGTTCTAAGGTAAGGACCTGGACAGTGTACCAGGCCTGAAAATACAGTGGGGTGTCTTTCAGTGTAAGACAAAAATACCTATGTGCGGGTAGCATTGTTTACGCGGTGTTAGTGACCTGCACTTTCAAAGTAACCCTGCAATTGGTTAGAAGCTATGGCTAGTAAGGCAAAGCGTGGGGAGAAGCACTCTCGCATGGAACACATGATGGAGAGATTGGAGACAATGATGCGCAAGACTGTGACTATAAATAGAAGTTGGAGGAAGGTTGATGAAATAGGGCTGAACCTTGCAGATCTCAGAGAGAGGGTAGAGGGTCAAGGTGGGGCTTTAGAAAGGCCTAGGCGAACCATAGTGCCCCCCAAGCCCAGGTGGGTTTTAGCCCGACTTCCCAGGATGGCTAGGCCCAAGAAAGGGGTAATAAAAGAAAAGAATTTGCCAAAGGCACCTGTGCCAGTCCCTCAGATCAAGGGTAAGGGGAAGTCCCCGGTCCATCGGATGTGGTTCCTCGGGGAGGGGTTCCCTTGGGTGCCCCAGTCGTGGTGGTTCCTGCGGGAGAGATCCCTCTGGGAGGGGTTCCATTAGGTACCCCGGCCATGGTTGTTCCTGCAGGGGTGGTACCGGCAAGAAGCGGCACGCCGGATTCAGTGCCCACTGAGGGTGGGGACCCAAAGGACGTTCCTGCGGGCTCTAATCCGGTTCCACAGGACTTAGTGGCCCAGTTAGCAGCAGTTCTTCCTTGGTTAGGAAAGGCGGGGATGTTGTTAACATCAGACTGGGCCAAAGAAATAGGGGAGGACCCATTGTCTTAAGCAAAGAAGATAGTGGCGCAGTTTGTTGCAACACCTGGGGGTGCCCAGGTGGAGGGCTGGGTACTCCTACTCTTCTCAAATCAACAAATGGAGTTCCCCCCCTTGAAACCAACAAAGAAGTGCCGGTGAGCAGCCTGGCGAACGAGAAGTTGACAGAGCCAGCTGGAGCTGCTTCAGTAGGTAAGCAGGTGACATTGCCACTGTTGGGCGTGGGTTATTCGCGTACCGGGTGGGAGAATTTGGCTAGACAGTAACACGAGTGGTGAAAGAAATTATATGGTCAGGTAGTTATGTTAGCATGTTCTCTTTGCTCATGGATGAAAGAGAAAGGGAGGGAGGACTGGATGCTCCTAGGGAATGGGCAAGTGAATTGTTGAAATTCAGGATTGAGGAGAATTTGAATAACTGGATTAGAGGTTTCTCAGTATTCATGGCAGTGAAGGCAGAACGTTTTCCTAACATACAGGCAGAGATGGCATGTTACCAGAGTAAGATTAATATGGCTCATATATGGGGGCATAGGGTGAAAGGAGTATGATTAGGACTTCAGGAAGGCTAAGGCATCTGACCCATCCCTTTCCTTGGACCGCGTTGACACAATCTCATGGTTAGATCAGTTTGGCCCAGTGCAATCTACTAACCCAGAGCAGTACTTCAACAGGGGTCAGGCATTCCAATCCTTCCAGCCCTTTCGGCCACCCCAAACCATAGGCCCTGCCCCTAGTCCAGGTAGCGGGGGAGTGCGAAAGGGAACTTGTTGGGACTTTAATAGGCGGACATGCACCAGGACCCCAGGCACGTGCAAGTTCAGACATGCATGCTCTATCTGTGCCAACCTAACTCACCCAGAGTCCAAATGACTCAAGAAATCAGGATATAAGGGAAGGAAGAAACAGGAGTGAAGAGAGGACACAACATATGGCACACTCACCCATTGATGTAACTGCTATGACCACTTGGTTGAACAAGTACCCCTATCATTCCACTGCTAGGACATTACAGGAAGTTTCATGTATGGTTTTAGGATCACTGCACTTGACTATGTAGGGACACCTGAATGCAAAAATCAGCTTTCTGTTAGGACCAATCCAGGCCTGTCAGCAAAAAAGATTGAAAAAGAACTGCGCTTGGGTAGAATAGTTGGGCCATTTAATTGCATCCCTGTACCCAATTTGGTCTGCGCCCCATTGGGAGTAGTCCCCAAAAAGAGTGTGGGGAGTTCAGGTTCATTCATAACCTATCGGCACCCAAGGGCAATTCATTGAATGACGCCATCAGTGAAGAGATTTGTAGTGTGAAATATGCTTCATTTGACCAGGCGGTGGAAATGGTAAGGGGTCTGGGCCCTGGTACCCTGTTAGCAAAATCTGATATTGAGTCTGCTTGTTTTACGTTGGTTGCTGGTTCACCCATTGGATTTTCACCTCCTGGGTTTTAAGGTTTTAAGTTTCAGGGCAAATTCTACATGGATATGTGCATGCCCATGGGGTGATCTGTCTCCTGCGCATACTTTGAAAAATTCAGTTGATTTTTGGAATGGGTTTTTAGGCAGTCAACAGGGCATCAGTTTGTCATGCACTATCTGGATGATTTTCTTATCTTGGGGTCAGTGGACTCCCAGGAGTGTGCGTGGGCACTCTTGGAATTTTGCATGATCATGCAGGATTTGGGGGTTCCCTTGGCACCCGGAAAGGCAGTAGGTCCTACAACTACGATAGAATTCCTGGGCATCGAGTTAGACTCAGTCCAAGGGTGTTTTCGGTTACCAGCAGAAAAGATTAAGAAATTCAGGACAGCATTGCAGCAATGCCTTGCAAAGGATACAGTGACCTTGCATCAGCTACAACAGATGGTAGGAAAGTTGAATTGTGCTCTGAGAGTCATACCAATGGCACCACCATTTTCCCGCTCCATCTTCCAGGCCATGACAGGTCTCCAAGAAAAACACCACCACACAAGACTGTCGGCTGAGGTCAGGCAGGATGGCGTTCCTGCAGGACTTCAATGGCAGGGTAGTGAGGCCGGGTCCACCCACTACTTCTGCGGAGTTAGTTTTATGGACTGACGCTGCAGGTAGTGTGGGATTCTGTGCCATACTCGGTAATGAGTGGGTGGCTCAGCATTGGCCAGCTTCGTGGGTGGCGAATGGTGTGACACCCAACATTGGTTTCTTGGAAATATTTCCCATCTGGGTGGCATTGATAGTTTGGCCTGAATGTCTGCACAATCAATCAGTGGTGTTCTGGTCAGACAACATGACTGTAGTCGAATGCATCAACCAACAGGCAGCATGGTGTAAAATGATTCTCCTCCTGTTAAAATAGATAGTGTTGTTATGTATGAAATTGAACATGCAATTCAAAGCTAAACATGTGCCAGGGATATTAAATCATGATGCTGACGCACTCTCTCGCTTCAAGTTGCAGGTTTTCAGGGCACACCTCCCATTGGCAGAAGCGACTCCGACACCCTTCCTAGGCGTTCTTTGGCAGATTGGTGCACCCAACTACTGAACCTGGTGGCAGCTAGCCTAGCTCCCATGACCAGGAAAGCTTATGAAGGGGCGTTTTGGGCATATTGTACATTCTTGGGAAGAGAGTGGTCCGAGAAGTGGCATGATACAGGGTCACTTGTACGTTACTTGGGTGTTTTAAACAAAGAGGGGTGCTCAGCAGCAGCAGCCAGGCGACATGTGGCAGCAATCTCTTTCTTCGCACAAACTAGAGACAGGGGAGATCCCACCAACAGCTTCACAGTTAGGAAAGCCTTACAAAGGTGGCAACGCATCCAGGGGTCAGCACCAGACACAAGACGTCCAATAGGGGTGGAGTTGCTAACATCTTTACTATGGGCTCTGGTTATTATTTGCAGCACCCCAAAGGAAGCTCTGCTTTTCAGAGCAGCCTTTTCACTAGCCTTCTTCTATGGTGCCTTTAGGGTAGGGGAATTGGTTGCCAAGAATAGACAGTATATAAAAGGTGGTCTGCAGTTAAAACATGCAAAGATACAAGTCGACGCGTTATTAATATTCATTAGGAAATCCAAAACAGACCAAAGAAGCTAGGGGTGAATGGGTAGTATAACATCGGGCACATGGTAACCCTTGCTGCCCCGTAACACAGTTAGAAGCATTCTTACGGCATAGACCAAGTAGGAGAGGAGGGACATTGTTAATACATGCTGAAGGTACCCCACTCACTAGGTTTCAGTTTAAAAGAGTCTTGGATATGGCAGTGCAGAAAACAGGTTTGGATCCTAGTTGCTTTGGAACCCATTCCTTTAGAATAGGGGCTGCAACTGTGGCAACAACGAGAGGTTTTCATAGTAGCACTAAGAAAAGGATCGGGAGGTGGTTTTCCAATTGTTATAAATGCTACGTGCGGCTGCACACGTTGTGAATAGGACATGTGCCTGGTACTGATGCATGTTCCTTTTCTGCTTACACTTACAGTTTCTCAAGCCTGTCACGCAGGGGGGAAACTGGCGGCGGCACAACAGCAGCTATTATCAACACAAGGACGTGCACATCCACAGAAAGCAGGACCACATGTTGTTTGGATAATCGGCCATTCACATGTGAGACGTTTGAATGCAATTTTCTTTTCAGGAAATTAAAAATCCAGAGCTAAGCAGGCTGGTTTAGCGTTGTCATTTCATGGAAAGGCGGTTCTCCGCTTCAGTCAGTTAAAGGTTTTGTAATGGACCTGTTGAGTAAGGGGGGAGGGCTCTCCCTAGTATAATTATCTTGCACCTGGGAGGGAATGAGCTGGTGAATCTGGGTAGAAGGGGACTAGTGGAAGCCATAATCACAGTGGTGGGTGGTTTAGCTAAGACATGCCCGGGCTCCACAATAGTTTGGTCACAGATGTTACCCAGATTTCAATGGAGAGGGGCGGAGTCTCTAAAGGCATTGAACCATTCAGTAAGGAGGATCAATAATAAGATAGAGAGGTTGTTTAGATCCCCCCACTTGCAGAAAATCACCCACGGATGTATCAGGGAGAGAGCCGTGCTCTTAAAAGACGGTGTCCACTTGTCAAAAGTAGGTAATGAATTCCTTTTAGAGAATCTACTGGCATGGTTAGGGGGCCTCAGAAGCAGGATATGACATATTAGCTAGCAAATTGGGGGGGGGCAGATAGTCGGGCAACTATGCTGGCCTGTGGCAGTAAGGTCATGATTGGTGAGCAGTAAATTTAAGGTCCTTAGAGGGCAGCGCCATTCTGGAATGGGGTTGCCCAAGGGGGAGGGACAAGTGGTCTCTCCTGGAACTCCAGGGGAAGTTACAGCCTGTTGGCTGGATGGGTGCGGGGGAGTGGGGAGTTACGCTTTACCTAAGTTGGCTACCCCACACGTGCACAATGGCACCAGTAAAGGCGCAGAACTGTAGTACTGAAAATTCTGGACCCGTGTCATAAACATCGTCGTATCATGACGATTTTGGTATCAGCAGACCGAGAATGACGAGTACACTACATACAAGCATTTTTGGCATATTCGAGCGGCGAGATCACCCTGAAATCAGGGATCTCGTCCTGAACCCTCGAGTTCCATTTTGTGTATGGCAGCCATTTTGTGGTTGCCCTCACATAGGCCGATGACTAAGGCCGAAATAAGTCTTTAAGGACACATACACCTTTGCTGACTTTTGTGTGACCTGGGCAAGCTGACTCCAATGCCTGAAGTCAAACCTGTTCGGCCAGTTCCTCTCCCAGTGGCCGATCGAGATTAAGATCAAGGCACAGCATACCATAAACCCTTCATTGCACGCAAACCATGCCTAATCTTACACATACCTGTCTCTGTGTCTCTCTTTATGACCTGATTTACGATGGGGAGGTGCCCGATTTTATTAGGGGTCCGTCCGATATCTGATGGAAATGTTGGGCCTTGCCAGGTAATTGATTGTGGGCTGGACAAACTGAAAATGGGCTTGTCATCATGATTCTGCTTTTTCTTTGTTATGAAAATATGTGAATGGTCAATTGTAAAATAAGGAATGTTTGCCTAAAGCATAATATTTTGTATAAAAAGGGATGGCTGGCTTTGTAAGTTGAGCAGTCTCCTGAGAACATACACCGTGTTGTACTTCTAGGATACCTGTTACTGGCTGCACATTGTTTTGTCTTGGTTGTAATAGGGATTCCCGATTGGAGGACTCGTGTCCGGTTCCTCCGATTGGAACTCCAACCTATCAGCTCTATGTGAAACACGGCGTGGGCCCCATCACATATAATGAAGTATGGATCCGATACACCAGGAAGGATGGTGTTCTAAAGTGGCCCCAATATGGTAGTTTTGACACAGAGATATTAGATAATCTAGAGGTTAGACTTTTTTAGAAGAAAGCCCGGCCGGCGATGTTTGACTCTTTCCGCCTATGGCGAAAGGAAGCCAAACAGAAAGAAATTAAATTAGCTAAAAAGAATAAAAGAGAAAAGGGTATCTCGATAATGCAAGCTGCTATGCAGTATAAAGATGACGAAAAAGAGCAAGCGAGTGAGCAGTTGCACAGGCAACGTAAAATGGTGATTGATAAATGCTATCCAGTTTTGTCACCTCTCCAGCAGGATGCAGCAAAGGAACTTGAGAAAGATCCTTTAATGTCGCATTTATTGAATTCACCACCCCCTTATGCGCAGAGTGCTACTGCACCTCCGCAACATTTAGTTGTGCAACCTCCGGTTGTTGTGCCTCAGGTTCTTCCACAACCGCCAGCTCCTCTTCAGTTGGCTCCTACTGCTACGGCTCAGCCTCCTCAAGGGCCGCCGACTTTGCTACCTGCTCCCCCTGTACTTCCTATGACTTTGCCTACTGCATCGACTACCTCTTCTGATGTTCCTCCTGTTACTGCCTCTGCGTCTGCATCTGTATCTGCCTTGCCTCACTCTGCTTTTCCTCCTGTTCTTTCGTCGACTTCTCCTTCTGTTCGACAGAGAATGACTGACACTGTTGCTAGTCTCCTATCTCCTCTTTTTGGGGCAGCAAGTATGACCCCTGTTTCAACGCACAAACAGCTGCGCAGTCAACTGCCCGACTCTAGAAAGCGGGAAACGCTGGATTATTTGGCACATAAATGGGTTACAGACCCCACAAGATATGAGCTAGAGTCGGTTATGGATGTCTTCCACCAGTGGGAAGCACCAAAGCAGAGATACGTTTTCGAAAAAATGTGTGCTTTTCTTTGTGAGGATTTGGAGGATAATGATTTGGAGCCCAATCCACCTGAGTTGTGTCGTGTACGGTTCGAGTTTGCAAAAGGAACGATTGTGGGTTCCGATGTTGAAAGAGCAGTTGCGACATTGTTGTCATTTAGGAGGGAGGCTATCTCTCGATCGGTGTTTAAGCCTGATCCCTCTGTTAGGAGGAAAGTGAGACAGTACCCCATGAGAGAGTTTCCTCCGGTGGGGAAAGAGGCCGTTCAGGCCGATGTTAATGCTGGTATTGTAGCTGTGCCGGCTCACTTTCAGCTTGTTTTTGTACATGTTCCTTGGAAGCGAGCTGAAGTTTTGGCCCTTAAGCAGACTTTGCCTGACCCCCGTAAAAATCCTGCAGGGTACTATAAGGAGTTATCACAGACTGCAGACTCATGTGTTATGAATCTAGCTGATATAGACATGTTGTTTGGAAATGTTGTCCCACAGCCTTTATGGGGTTTGATTCGTCACACGGATCATGCGCAGGAGTTAGGTGATACCTGGGTTAATATTGCTGCTGCGGATGGCCGACAAGTTGGTGGTGCTAAACCTGAGCCTTTAGTTGCAGAACTTCCTGGCAAGATCGTTACTTACATAAAGACTTTAATGCCTGCTATGCGAGTGAATTGGGACAAATTGTCTGCAAGTAAGCAGAAGAAAGAGGAAACCGTGTCTGATTTCTTCACTTGGTTTGAGGAAACGTTTATCGACCACAGTGGTCAAGACATGAGTACAGAAGGTGGTCAACGGTTGTTCGTTGACAAGTTCGTACATAATTTGCTTCCTGAGTTGTGTAAGAAATTGAAAGATTCAGAGAGTTCTTGGGCCGTTTCCTCTTCAGCACAGATTTTGGCTACTGCGCAGTATAATGAAAATAGGGATAAGGATGAGAAGGATAGATCAGACAAGAAAACTAAAGAGTTAAAAAAGAAGGTTCTTTTACAGCAAGCTTATCCGCCTCGTAATGGTCAGCGTGATTTTCAGCAACCTCAGCAGTTTCAGAGAAACTCGCAAAGGTTCAAGTTTTCTCAACCACGTTTTCCTGTAGGCCCTAATCAGTGTGCATATTGGAAAGAAGAGGGTCATTTTAAAAGTAGCTGCCCTGCTTTGTTACAGCGTATGAATGGTGTTTCTAGCGCAAGAGGTCGAGGTGTTCCACAAGCATCTAGAGGAAGAGGACGAGGAGGTTTCCCCCAGAATGCACGTTCCTTTCCTCCACAAATTTCAATGAATAGTTTTGATCAGCAGAATAACGCGTCTGGTAGGACGCCTCAATACTATGCTGATGACTACTATGCAGAAGATGAGAATATGGAAGGTAATGATTGCTAGGACAGCCATAGACAAAGAGAGGGAGTTGTTTCAGTTCCAGTGGATGAGAGTGAACCTTATGTTGAGGTGATTACATCAGGTGTGTCAGAGCCTTTTCTGTTGGATACTGGTCCTACAAAGAGTTCTATTATACACTCTAAACTCCCTGGCGCACCTTTGTCTGGCAAAATGAATGTTTCAGTAGGTTTTTCTGGCGCCCCGGTTTCTAGTCCTATGTCCCTTTCTGTTGGACCTTATGAATTGGAAGCACCCCTTATTTTGACAACGGGTTGTGGTGAGAACTTGTTAGAATTGTATCTGTTGAAAAGATTATATGCAACCTTGTATTGTTCTCCTTCAGGACTACAACTTACACTAGGTAAGAAAGTGGTCTCCCCAATGTATTTGTCGAAGAATAAACTTCCGACAGAATTGTCGTTTCTTCCTGATAATCTTTGGGCTACGGGTCCTAATGATGTGGGTCTTTTGGAAATACCCCCATATGTTGTGACATTGAAAGCAAATGTTAAAATGCCACGTATTCCCCAATACAAGATCTCTAGTGAAGGTGAAAAGGCGTTGCTAGCGATCATTCATGACTTGATTGAAAAAGATGTAATTGAAGAAACAAGAGGCAACGTTTGCAATAGCCCTGTTCTGCCTGTTCTGAAGCGAACTGACTCTTCCCAGCCACCTGTTTACAGGTTTGTGATTGATCTTAGGGAAGTGAATAAAATAGTTGTGCTACAGTTTCCAGTTGTCCCTGATATCACTGCCTTATTAACGGTGATTCCAACTTCCGCCACTTGGTACTCAGTGATTGACCAGAAAAATGCCTTTTTCAGCATCCCGATTGCCGAGGAGAGTAGGGATATTTTCGGCTTCTGTTTAGGAGGACGAAGCTTCCGGTTCAAACGCGCTCCCCAAGGCTATTGTGAGAGTCCATCGATATATAGTCAGGCTTTAAAAACACAGCTGGATATGATTGTTCTACCTGATGGCGCTACCCTTCTTCAGTACGTTGACGATTTGCTAGTCGCTGCAGATACTGAGGAAATTTGTAAAGAAGCAACGTTGTCATTGTTGCGTCATTTGTCTGATTTGCATCACAAAGTGTCCCTTTCAAAGTTACAATATTGTCGACAAGAAGTGACCTACTTAGGTCATCTCTTATCGAAGGAGGGAAGGAAACTGACCCCAGAAAGAATTCAGGCAATTGCAAAATTGAGCGTGCCAATGACACAGAGAGAAGTGCGTGCTTTCTTGGGTATCACGTCATATTGCAGACAATGGATACCGAATTTTTCTCTGCTGGCCAAACCTTTAGTGGCATTGACCTGTAAAGATACACCAAATCCCCTTCCATGGTCTGAGGATTGTCAGAAAAGTTTTACCGAATTGCGGGATGCATTGTGTTCGGCTCCTGTGTTGGGTACCCCCGACTACAGTAAGCCTTTTACACTGTATGTTCATGAGAAAGAAGGTTGTGCATTGTCAGTGTTGACACAGTCTTTTGGGGACAAGCAATGTCCATGCGCGTATTTTTCGTCGACTTTGGATCCGGTAGCTAGAGCGTTGCCAAGTTGCTTGAGAGCTACAGCGGCAGCAGCTGTTTCTATTCGGCAGTCTGCTGGTTTAGTAATGAATAAAATGTTGATTGTAATTGTTCCACATGCAGTGGACATGTTGTTAAACAGAACCAAGACACAGCACTTAACTAGTGCTCGATTGTCAGGGTATGAGCTGACACTTTTAGCGAGTCATGTGCACATAAAGAGATGCAACACATTGAATCCAGCTACGTTGTTGCCGATTGTAGCAGAGACAGATGTTCCTGAACAGCATGATTGCTTTCTTAGGACAGAAGAAGGAACGAAAGGTAGAATAGATCTTAGGGACATTCCTCCTGCGAAATGCGATTGTACTTTATGGGTGGATGGTTCATGCTTCAAGCTTCCGAATGGTGATACGACTGCAGCATATGCTGTTACGACTTTTATACGATTGTTGAAGCTGCACGTATCCCACATAATTCAGCTCAAGCAGCAGAGTTGATTGCACTTACAAGAGTGTGTGTGTTATCGAAAGGAATGAAAGTGACCACATATACTGACAGCCAGTATGCCTTTGGTGTGGCTCATAGTTTTGGACGATTGTGGAAAGAACGTGGGTTTCTGACTTCGCATGGAGCCAAGATACAGCATGGTCAGTTGGTAAATGAGCTTCTTGAGTCACTTACTTTGCCGTTGCAAGTTGTGATTGTGAAATGCAGTGCACATAAGAAGGTTACTGATTATGTTGGTCGTGGCAATGCATTTGCTGATGAAATCGCAAAAGAAACAGCGAGGGATGTGATGAGTCGAATGTATGTTGCAGGCCCTGCGAGATGGGTTGGTGACATTGGAATGTGTGAAGATACGATAGAGAGTGTGAAGTCTATTCAAGATGAAGCCACAGAGAAAGAGTTGAGTGTGTGGAGAGAGAGTACGGGTCAATTGGATGCAAATGGTTGTTGGGTTGAATTGTCAGAACATCAGCGATGGTTGTTACCCGATGCATATGTACTTGCAGTGGTTACAATGGCCCATGGAATGGCTCACATCAGTGTGAAAGGGATTTGTAAGTTGTTGGCTCCAGTATGGCAAAATGCTAGAATTCCTAAGTGTGCAGGGAATGTGGTCAAGAATTGCATGGTGTGCTTGAAATACAATCCCGGTAGGGGAACCCCAACTCCAGCTGGTCATTTTGCGCCTCCAACGTATCCGTTCGAGGTTTTGCAGCAAGATTTCATCCACATGGAAAGGTGCAACAATTTTAAATACGTACTCGTTGTTGTTTGTGCCTTTTCGAGATGGATAGAAGCATATCCCCTGAAAGATAACACTGCCATGTCCACAGCTAAAGCCCTTGTCAAAGAATTCTTCCCCAGATTTGGGTTGCCGAGAATGGTCTGGAGTTATAATGGGAGTGAATTTGTGGGTCGAGTGATGAAGAAAGTATGTGAAGGGCTAGGAATCCAGCAGAAATTTCACGCTGCAAATCACCCCCAATCAGCTGGACTAGTATATGCTACAATGGCACTCTGAAACTTAAACTGGCCAAGATACAAGCAAGCTCTGGCCTTAAATGGCCCGATGCCTTACCATTAGAACTCCTATCGACAAGAATGACTGTGCATTCACGAGTGGGGCTTAGTCCTTACGAAATTGTGTTTGGTCGCCCGGCCAACATATAGGGAGTGCCTAGGCCGACAACATTCAGTGAAATCGAACACCCTATATTGCTTGATTATTTGTATGATTTGACGGCTAAATTGCGTGTTTTACACCTACAGGTTCACAATACTCTGCCTCAGGTCTCTGAAGCTCCAGGACACACTATCGATCCTGGTTCGTGGGTCTTGGTTAAAAACTTCCAGCGGACAAAGAATGATCAGCCCCGCTGGACCGGCCCCCACCTAGTCCTTTTGTCAACGAGATCCGCCGTGCGACTGGAAGGCAAGCGGAACTGGGTCCACGGCGTACACTGTAAGAGGGTCCCTTTGCCTCTGCAGTATGACCGGTGGGTCCAGGAGGGTATTTCTGACTCTGAGACTGAGACTGTGCCTCGTTTTCTGCCTTTTAGCGATGCACGTGTAAAAGGAACAAAATCTGAACGTGAAAGTGACAATCTTCTGCAAGAAGCTGTGCCACCATCAATTCGATTGGACACTACCGAGCCTGAACTCTTGTTTCAAGACCAGACATTACCTGGAAAAAGCCGTTATAATCTGAGGCCGAGAACTATGGACAAATAAATTCCTTTTTGCTATTTTTGAAAGTGCAGCTCTCTCATCTGAGAAACTTTTTTATTTTTGTTTTTCGAACCACCATCCGGGTTCAGCTGTAGGGTCGCGGGCGACAAGTCTTTGGAGTGCAAGCCGAAGACACAAGGTCGACGGTTCTGGTTGGTTCTTGGGTGTTTCCCTTGGACTGACAGGCGCAGGTTCCTTAGCACGGAACACCCTACCTCCGCGAGCAGCAAGGTTAGAGGATGGAGTTTTTCGAGATGGAGAGACCTGCCAAAGAGATGAACTTTAAAGACAAAATGTGTACAATGATGACCAAGAAACGTTTTTGATGTTATGCATTTTATGTTGCTTAGTGTAATGATGTTTTTAATAGGATATGTTTCATTTTATTTTTCGAGTGACATTTGCACCCATTATACAGCCCATGCCTCCTTCTACTGTTTCCTCACATTATTTTCACCCTTTACCTGAACATGAGTCCGTTAGGAGATTAGAGTTTATCAATAACTCCTTCGTTCAGCTTTTGCACCAACACCAATTAGTAGTGAACACGACTAACTGTTGGGTGTGCGGTCTTATGCCTCATACTACTGATAAAGGTATCCCTTATCTGGTCCTGCCTTTCAGCCATAATGGTTCTGTGTGGGCATACAGAACGATGTTCATCTATGCTCATAAAGTCCACCCCCTACGTTCTGAAAAAGATAATCCAAAGAATAGTGCTCTAGTTAAGGGTATAGTAGATATGATTAGAGAAGCTATTTCCTATGAGACTATCCCGAGAGATGAGACACTAGCGTATATTGGATGGAGCGTGACCGGGTATGGAGTTACTCTGAGTAAAAACCAGCGAGCAAAGAGATCCTCCCCGATTTGGATTGTACCCCATCAGGGTCACCTATGTCTGCAAGGTAATGGCAAGAATCCCAGAGCTCAGTTAGGGAAGAGTTTCTGCAATGAGACATACGTCTTTGCATCCCAGACTTCCCCTTCGTTCCTAGCAGCTAAGGGTACCTATTTCATCTGTCATGATAGAGCCTACACATGGTTGCCCCCTGACTTCTCGGGCACATGTTTTGTTTCGTTCCTGTTGCCACCCACCTACACAGCTGCAGCAGATTACCACAAGACAAGGATAGTTAGAAGTGTCTTCAGTAAAGAAGACACTGCAGGACAAGAATTGGGAGACTTCTTGAAGGGTTTTCTTCCGTTTTGGGGACCCATGGTTAACAGCAGGAACATAAGGCAATTAACGAGGGTGGTTAAATACACCGTAGTTGAAACGGCCGGTGCCCTTAGTAACTTGACTGCTGAGCTCCAGTCGGATCGTCTTATGACTCTTCAGAACAGAGTTGCGCTAGATGTCATACTTGCAGACCGTGGTGGGGTATGTAAAGTGATCCAATCAAGTTGCTGTGTTTTCATTCCAGATAACGCTCCGACAGTGTACCAGGCCATTTCCAAACTACATAAGATCTCTGAATCTATTCATGTGGATAAAGGAGATTGGTCATTGATGAGGTGGTTCTGGGAACTGTTATCCGCCTGGGGATGGAAGATTCTGATGGTCATTGGGATGACCTTAGCCATCCTTCTCCTGTTCTGTCTGTGCGTACAGTGTGCTCCTGCAATATGTGGCGTCTGTGCTACATCCTGTGTAAGGAAACCTGTATCGAGGGACAAACTAAGTAATAGGATGATGCTACAGCAACATCTCAATGATTTTATGAATATAGACCTGGACTCAGATTAGTGTGAGTGTAGGTTGATTGCCTATGTAAGGGCAAAAGGAGGGTCTGTAGTACTGAAAATTCTGGAACCGTGTCATAAACATCGTCGTATCATGACAATTTTAGTATCAGCAGACCGAGAATGACGAGTACACTACATACAAGCATTTTCGGCATATTCGAGCGGCGAGATCACCCTAAAATCAGGGATCTCGTCCTGAACCCTCGAGTTCCATTTTGTGTATGGCAGCCATTTTGTGGTTGCCCTCACATAGGCCGATGACTAAGGCCGAAATAAGTCTTTAAGGACACATACACCTTTGCTGACTTTTGTGTGACCTGGGCAAGCTGACTCCACTGCCTGAAGCCAAACCTGTTCGGCCAGTTCCTCTCCCAGTGGCCGATCGAGATTAAGATCAAGGCACAGCATACAATAAACCCTTCATTGCACGCAAACCATGCCTAATCTTACACACACCTGTCTCTGTGTCTCTCTTTATGACCTGCTTTACGATGGGGAGGTGCCCGATTTTATTAGGGGTCCGTCCGATATCTGATGGAAATGTTGGGCCTTGCCGGGTAATTGATTGTGGGCTGGACAAACTGAAAATGGGCTTGTCATCATGATTCTGCTTTTTCTTTGTTATGAAAATATGTGAATGGTCAACTGTAAAATAAGGAATGTTTGCCTAAAGCATAATATTTTGTATAAAAAGGGATGGCTGGCTTTGTAAGTTGAGCAGTCTCCTGAGAACATACACCGTGTTGTACTTCTAGGATACCTGTTACTGGCTGCAGCCAATAAATTCGATCTTTGACTTCACCAAGAAGACTCTGTGTTTCTGTAGTCTGGGACAGGAAGGACTCGAAGTCTTAGGGTGTGTTCCCTGGCACCACTGGGTTCTTAAAAACCCAGTACTTCAGAACTGCAAGGCCCCTTATGGAGATAGTATACAGAGCATAGAGGGGTAACCGGGGGGGAAGTACCCTCACGGTGAACGGGCCCTCTGCGCATGCGCACTCCGGTGGGAGGGCAGGCTTAATTTTGATAAGGATCTGACACCAGTTATTGAACTTGCCGTAGGCTCAAATAGAGATATGCAGAAAAGTAACTGTATTAGGATTATTGATGATGATATGTTTAGATTCAGATAGGAATAACTTGTATTAGAGTTATGGTAAGGTTAGCCATCTGACATCTGTACTTATCCATGTAATCAATGTTAATTGTTATGTTTTCCGCATATTATTTGTAAATATTGAAAATTAAGGTTTTTTTTATTTTATGTTAGTAAATATGGCCAGGGGGTTTTCTGCGACCCCCTTTTCCAAAGAAACTCTTGTTTTTGATACTATGTGGGTATTGACAAGGGAGGAGGGGGTATAGGTAGTACCAGGCCATAGAGAAAAGGCGGGCCGGCATCGGACCCGTCGAAAGTATGGCGGTCGTGCCGCCCTTAGAGGTGGGCCTGTCGCAGTCAGTAGTAACGCAACAGGCGCGCCTCAGTCTAAATAGGTCGTGGGTCCTCAGCGTGATCAGGAAGTGATTAGAATCACTTCCGGGTCACGCTTGTGGACAACACCAGGCGAACTGGCCTGGCTGGAAATGGCCCATAAAAGGCTGAGGAGCAGAGGAATCATCCTCCTTGGTCCTAGCGCTCCCCAGCCTAACAGACCAGCCTCGTTAGGAGGTTGTAATTTTATTTCCACAACCACGATCCCCTAGAGCAAAGGTTTGTAGTGTATGCTTTGTTTCGTTCCTTATGTTATGTTCAGGAGAGATGTTTTTTCTTCTACAGGTCATCTATTGTCATATTTATTGTTGTTCCTTGGTCAGGCGGTAAGGTCATGATGGTGAGCAGTAAATGTAAGGTCCTTAGAGGGCAGTGCCATTCTTGAATGGGGTCGTCCAAGGGGGAGGGACACGTGGTCTCTGCTAGACCTCCAGGGGCAGTTACAGCTGGTTGGATGGATGGGGCGGGGGAGTTACGCTTCACCTAGGCTGGTTGGCCACCCCGCACGTGCACAATGGCGCCAGTAAAGGGCGCAGAACTGCAAGGGCCCTTTATGGAGATAGTATACAGAGCTACTGGGGTAACCGAAGGGGGGAAGTACCCTCGCGGTGAACGGGCCCTCTGCACATGTGCACTTCGACAGGAGGGCGAGCTTAATTTTGATAAGGATCTGACACCAGTTATTGACCTTCCCGTACGCTCAAATTGGGATACGCAGAAAAGTAACTGTATTATGATTATTGATGATGATATGTTAAGATTCGGATAGGAATAACTTGTATACGGGTTATGTTAAGATTAGCTATCTGACATCTGTACTTATCCATGTAATCAATGTCAATTATTATGTTTTCTGCATATTATTTGTAAATATTGAAAGTTATGTTTGTTTTTAATTTTATGTTAATAAATACAGCCAGGGGGTTATCTACGACCCCCTTTTCCAAAGAAACTCTTGTTTTTTATACAATGTGGGTCTTGACAAGGGAGGAGGGGGTGTAGGTAGTACCAGGCCATATGTGTATAAATTTGCTAGTTTTTTTATCATTTCATTTGTCCAACTATATTTGCTAAATACTTCAGTGTGTAATGTAAACTGAACAACAAAAACCTGTTTTGGCTTGGTCTTTTGTTTATTTTTTACATACCTGCCAACTTACACTACAATCTCACGGTGTGTGGAGGGGCGGGCCTTGAAGGGGTGGGGGCTTGTGCTGAGAAGTACCTATGAGGCACTTTTGAACCCCAGTCCGCCCCCAAACCCTCTCCTCCAACTCAAAAAAAAAAGCTTGCTGTGGCTGGTGCCATGTCCTGGGGTGTTTTCACACTGCTTGATGGAAGTCGGCAGTTCAAAGTCTCAGAAAAAAGCTGGAAAACCACTATTTACTATGGCTTCCAGCTCCTTTTCCCTGACAATGTGTGCTATTGGCGCCTCACCGGGAGAGCATGTAATGGGAGCCGATATTGTGTGTCACACACTAGCACAGTGTGAGTTGGCAAGGATGTGTTTATTATATGACCGCTCAACGTCCTCAGGTGTACACATATAAGTGACATTTTTCCTTAAATTCTGCCCTGAATTTTGCCCCTTTGTCCTGAATTGTTACTGTCACTCTCCAGAATGTTCCTTCTTGCCAGGTGGTCCCCCTAGCGGCTGCAGGAGCCTTGTCACTTTTCCATGCATATTGTGAGGTGGGTGAGTGCCCAATTTCAGACCGCATAACTGTGTGCATCAGAAGAGTTGCGCCTTGTAATTCACAATCTCAGCTGGGAATGCAATCCTCGAGTTCTTTACTAATAAATAGGACTTCATATTCTCAAAGCAAATATTTTCTCTGCTCTGACTTTGGGAGACAACGTTGTTTCAAACAAGTGGAGTCGTTCTACCATGGGGGTTCTAGACCTACTGGCACAGCTCCTGGTGAAACAAGTAACCTGCTGCAACGAGTTCTGCTCCCTACTGCAGCTCAATTCATCACCAGCAGATGCCTCCACCGACCTTGTTAATTGGGATTCTATATTGTCAGATTGATATGTAAAAATATAATGTAAGTATCAACAACAGTGCATATGTCAGTTCAAAATGTAAACTCTAACCAAGGGGACGGCATAGCTTACTAAAGCAGCACATTCGATGCATTTATCATATTATGGCAATAACTATTAAGATTGTGGGTCAATTTTTTTGCGGCACCCTCTATGTAGGGAAACTATAACGATTTTCTATATTGTTATTTTTATTTTGTCAGCACAAAAAGTGATACATGGAAGTGTTTTTTTCACGTACCTCTTTTTCTAAAAATCAAACATGCAGACCTACGAAAAGTGGAAAAAACTTTCACTTTGCTCACTCTCGCTTGTGAGACAAACAGATTGCAACAACGGTGTTTTCGGGCTGTCACTCACGAGCCACAGTTTAGGGATAAATCGTACGTTTTGCCGGTCCATGTTTTTGACACTTGTGCAAGAACAGAAAATGCACCCCGCTGCCCTTTAGGACCTGTAAAATACAAAAAATTATTTGGGTGCACAGTTCGCGGAAACCCCTGGGTCCTGGGGCCACTGCACCTGCTAAACCACTGACGGCCTCGCCCTTGAAAGGTAAGCTGTGTGACTTCACGTGGAACGTGCTGGCATTCACATCACTATTATTTAGCCCCACCCACTCGGCCCATTGTGCCACACAATAAAAGTGAATGAGATCTGCAGGCGGAAGGTTGTGCAGCGTGGATGGACTCGAGGACCCGGGCGGATGCTGCGCGCTAAGTCGTAAACGCCTTTATCAGCTGTGTTCGTTTTATTAAAGAGTAAATAACGTTCTGCTGTTTACTACAGCAAGGAAGAGCTTTAAAGAGCACTGCATTTAATTTTGGTCCTTTTCCATGTGTGAGCTGGCTGCTTGCGTTCTAAAGTAATCGGAAGTCTTGGCTGAGTTGGTTTCACAATGTCAGGGCTGAAAGCCGAACTGCATGAGGTTTCTGCAGAAGAGATAGAGTGTGAGGAATTTTCAAAGGAGGATTTAATTTCCAATATCAGCGAGGCGGATGTTGACAGCTGCTTCATTGAGCTCCAGCCCGGGAGCTCGTTACCTGCCGGTAAGTTGTGTCTGCTTTCCATTACTGCTTGGGATGAGCGCGGCGCATGGATACTCACGTGAAAAGTTCGTGAGTGATAAGCTCTGTGAGTGATTGTCTCATTACGAGACTGCAGTGCCGACAGTCCCATTTCTTGTCTACAGCACTGGGATTTCATAGATACATGATTTATTCTTAAAACACCAACAGATGCGTTAGTTCTCGGTACAGTCACGTATTATGGGTGACAAATCACAATTTCCTTTGCATTAATTTTAAGATGTCTGAAAACTTTTTATTTAAAACGTACCTCCTCAAAATGTTTATTTTTGTATATATCTTTGCAGAGACAAAAGGCTACGCAATTGTTGAGTGATTTGTAAAACTTAATGAACATAACAAGATTAGGGGTGGGCGATAAATTCTGCTCTGCTGGTGGAGTTTAGTTCTGTCCAAACTCCGCCGGTTTCGACTTTCGACACCCGGCAATATTTTCTGAACATGGGTGGTCGCAGTGATTCGCAGTGGGAAAGCTGCCTCTCGAGTAGAAAATGACTGGAGCAGCAGCAAAGATGCAGTGCCCGCTAGTGTGCCAAGCGGTGCCATTCATGCTGATTTTGAAGTGCAGAACAAGCAAACAGAGCTAAAAAATCACCGCCAGCAGCATGCAGTGCTTAATTTGAGCTGGTAGTTTCCGGTGAACATCACCAGCACTCAATCCTCAACACCGGCGATTATAGTGCGAACTCGACCCAATTGCATTTGAGCGCTGCTCATGAGCAACCCAACCCTACCCTAAAAGTGGGGAGAGGGTGTGGGGTAATGGTCAACCTGCCGACTTTGCAGGTGGAGAACCTGGTTTGAGTCTTGCCATATTATCAGCATCCTGTGATTCTGGGCAAATCACTTATTCTCCCCGTGCCTACAAAAAATGAAAGTCCCTAAATGTTGCTCATGAGCAGCACTCAAATGCCATTGGGTTGAGTTCGCACTATAATCGCCGGTGTTGAGGTCTAAGGGCTAGGGACGTGTTCTGTTATAGGCAGTGCTAATAGGAGCAACAGGTTGGTGAATGCTCCCCCTGACAAGCCCAGGCCCTTATTTTTTCACGAATTAACCACTGTCAGCGCGACAAACCGAGTTCCACCTGTGAGTTCCACGGAATCTTGCAGAGTTTTCATGTAACTCAGCGGAATTCCGCGGAGTCAAGCTCTGCGATTTCCACCCACACCTAAATAAGATAATGATAAATACCACAATATACCACATTTGATTGGAATATGATCTCTAAAACTTTTTAGACACCTAACAAAATGCCACCATATTCCCTTGCTGAGGCCCTCAAACAAAGGTTTAGGGGAACCACATCATAGTGCTGTAAAAAACGTTTGTTGGAAACTACTGCATTTTTAGAAGGTTTTAGGGGAGTTAGGTTACAACAAAATAGTAACTAATAATCTCATAATGTGCTGGTTGCTCTCGGATTCATATCATTACTTATCTCATGTACTCAGAATTGAAGATTTTTGATGATAATACTAGGACTTTACAAAATTCAAAGCCTGTCCATTTAGTGATCTATGATGATTTTTAGCCCACAAGATCACTGCCTAGTTGACCATCTTGTGAAAATCAAGGTTTAGGTCATATTTCAAAGGTTCCCTCTAATTCATTGACAACAATTAAATTGCCCTAGTTTTTTAGTTCATACAATCTTAGTATCATAATCACTAAGCATGTATTTGAGTGTATGTAATCGATGCAAAACTAATCCAGGAGTCAGCAAGGACCATAAGGCCGTATCTATGCACTACAGTAGTCCCGGTTGTAGGCAGAATCAAATCATGTCCCATTTGGGATTCCAAGAGTGCCAAAATCCCACATCCTGCAAGGGAAGACCTGGCAGAATTTATGTGGCAAAAAGGTACAACACTCTGAGTTTTGTACTTTGTAAGTTGAGTAAACCTTTGGTATGTCTATATAATGTCATTTTGAGGTGCATAACTCAGAAAAAGACAGTAATATTGTGCCTGTTATGTACTACACTCAAAGGTTATCCTCACTGAAATGATGTTTCAGTTGTATAGATGGACACTGCAGTTGTTCATTGCCTCCTTACCAAAACGTTATTTTTCGAAAAGTACTGTTATTTTCAAGAAGAGTCCCATACATTGATGTAAATGTGTTCTTCAAGAAGAAAGTGTGTGTTATTCTAGATGGGGATACAAATTATGTTGAATTTCATTATTTAGGTTTAAAAACGCCTGAGTTCAAAATTAGGATCCTGTTATTGAATGTGATTTGATTAGGCTGCCTTCAGAAACGTATCAATGCTTTCAAATATGGATGATATAAAAGCCAAAGTTTTATTTAGATGAAGCTTAATGTATTGTTACAGTCAACTCACACGTTTAAATGGTATATGGACCCTTGTTAAGGGTGTGTGTATGTTCAACAATTTGCAATTTCAAGGATAGGTAGTTACGAGGGTGGCTTCACTACTTAGTGATAGTTGGTTAGTAAATCAGAATGCATCAGTGTCAGCGAGTGATCCTGGTGGTCAGATAAACTAAGTTGTTCACTGATAAAATTACATTCCTCTACAAAAGGAGGCCATATATGTATCAATTTTAAAATTAGCTGTAAGTCACTCAATAGTATAGACTATTGCACATCTAACTTTTGTCTGTCAGAGGAATTATGTGATGTTACCAATAAGTTATTTCCATGGCCACCTATGATATCTGGACATGGTGAATGACTAGTTCATGTGCTCAATCTTTAAAAGAAGTGGGATCAACTGCTCTTTGATAAAAAATAGATCTATGGATTATGCAGTCATATGCATTTACTAACAGTTCTCTTATTCTAGTTTCAAGTTTATTTATTTTGTTTGGTTGATTACAATCTTACAAAAATAGCTAAAAATATCATCAAAGTTAATGTTAAAAGTTATAAAACAATCAATCATATAGATCATATAGATCTTATTTGTTTTTCCAAACCACCGTATTTACGTTGTATGTCAGTGGAAATTGGATTTGCAACGTTTTTTTCATACAAGGAATCTCTTGCCATCATTCTTGAGGGCACAGGGTTCTCCAAAGGAAAATTGAGGATTTAGTTATGGTTGCTTCCATTTATTGCACTTTATCGATATTTCTTCCTTTAAAAAGTGGGTTAATAGGGAGTTCTGGTAGTTTGAGAAAACCTTAAAGCTCAGTGGCATCTTTATTTCCCACGGTGTGGGTAGAAAAACAGGCAGGAGTGATACTTTTAAAAGATTTGCAAGCAAATATAGGCCACTGTCAAATTGTTCTTCCCAAGCAGAACAGGTGTAGTTTTAAATAAAAGCAATGTATATTGTTATGTTATGTGAATTTGTAGAGCACAGATACTCAACCCTGAGGGTATCCAGGCATTGAGTAGGGCAGGCCTGAGAAGGCGGGACGAGATGATGCCTGTTCCTTCTGGAAGAGCCATGTCTTGAGGCTCCTTCGGAAGTCCATGTGGGACACAAATTATGCAATAATGACATTTACATGGAACATATTTATGTGGACAGCAATCAAACCCGTTAATTGCGTATAGGGTAGTGCAGGAAGACCTAGTAATGAAAATCAAAGATTTGTATTCATTGATGTGGAATAAAGAGCAGCCAGAGAACGAGGATAATTTTGTCCAGTTGTACCTGTTAATGGTAATATGTTGCATGAGTATTGATGACTTTCTGAACAGTCTGTTGGTCCGCTAAAATGGGATTGGGGGGGCTGATGGGAGGGCGGTGGAGGGAAACATTTATCTCCAGTATAGGAGCCTGCAAGCTGCTTCCAACAGGACAAATGGTCAACTAAATTGTTTACTGTGACTGAATTTGTTTTTTACACATTTGGTCGTGTATGTGTACGTGTTGTCTTTGTTGTTCTCCAATACGTTCTATTGTGGCCGGTTGTACTTATTCTTTTGCTCTCAATTGAAAGTAATATTATTTTGTTTGTGGCGTAGATATAATGTGTAGTTATGTTTGAAGCATATCTGTTATTGATTTACTAGCAGTGCAAATGATGTGGTTCTATTAAAAAAGTACACACATTTATATTATCAATTTTCAAGAATGTAAATGTTTAATTTCTTAATAAAACCAACAGGAGAGGTGGATGTGGCGAAGTCGCATTGTCCATGTAAAAATTGGTATTATCTTTGTAAATCTTTATTCGGTAAAATTGCTCACCATAAAAGACAACAATATACATTTTAAAATACATTTCATCAAGATAGTACTAACAGCAACAAGGGATAACCATAATTAAAATATAACTGAGCACAATCACAATTAATAAGACCACGGGCAAAAGTACTCCGGACACTCAGAGTAGGTGGCTTCAGTTAACTCCGCTCTGAGTAGATAGTGGCCTGGCAATCATTACCAGAGATCTTGATCTAGTAAGCCAGGCACTACTTAAAAACTTTGCCACCCCGCATATCAATGAGGTAGATGATAGATCCGTTGAAATCACTCGTAGGGCCGAACGATGGCACCTCATCCCCAGTCCTTTACAAACTGGTTTCAGCCAGTTTTTCCGAGCCACTTTATACGCGGGGCAGGCAAAAAAGAGATGGGCCACAGACTCTTTAGGAGCCGCACAACCGGGACAAGATCGTGGGGGGCCGTCCTGATTGGACCATCTTGAAGTAAATTCGTGTACCGGGAGGGTGCCGTACCTTAATTTTAAATAGAGGGCCCTGTCTAGCGGCTTGGTTATAAGGTCAAAGAAGGGTTCAAGTTTCCTTGCCCACTTAAACTCAAGAAAACACTCAGTAAGTGAACCCCCTGTTATACTGCGTGATGCTTCGGCCTGAACCCAATCCCAATATAGTTTCTTGATCACCATTTTGGGCGGGGGAGCTTGGGACTCCCATACATCTCTCAAACCCAATTGAGAGACTAATAGCCTCACATTTTTCAACCAGCCAATTTTGTGCCCTGTATCTAGTAAAATTAGGTCATCCAGACCTTCGGCATATTTGGCCAGCTCCTTAGTCCTTCTTAGGCGGACCCAAAAGAGCAGTGGGCGCAGCCTCACTATATCCTTTAAGGCACGTCTACCAAGGTCTAACCGCAGGGGGATCAGCGGGGTGGAGACAGGGAGGGCCACCACATCTCTCAAAAACTTATTTTCTGCTAAGGTTAGCTCATTAACATTGTCGAACCCCCATAATTCGGAGCCGTATAGTGCAGCCGGGAGTATCTGGCCCTCATAGATGGCCATTACCGGAGACACTGGTTTACTAATAGATGCCCGGTACTCTCGCAAGGTCACCCCCGACACTCTTTTATGGCCCAATAGCATTTTAGCCAGGTGATCCTTCCAGGTCATTCGGCTATTTATCCGGACCCCTAAATAGTCGAATGCCTCGACCAACTCCAGGGGGGTCCCGTTAAGCAGAAAATTATTTAAAAAAATTTTGGAGGGCGAAAAGGCCATCAGTTTGGTTTTGGTGGTATTGATGGTTAGGCCTCTATCTGTACAAAATGAGGTGAATCGCTGCAAAAGTTTTTGCAGGCCTATCGGGGATTTAGCTATCAGTAAGGTGTCATCAGCGAAGAGCAGAGTCTGAATCTTTTCCCCCGCCAGGGTTGGGGCATCCGTCTCTTCTCCTCTCAGATGGTCCACCACTCCATTCACAAACAAGGAGAAGAGAATCGGGGCCATGACACACCCTTGACGGACTCCACTCCTCACTGGTACCCTGTCTGTCAGATGACCCTGTGTACCCCATCTGATCCTAGCATATGTCCCCTCATGGAGTCTTACAATTAGTCTCAAGAGTGAGCCAGGGAAGCCCATACTTTCCAGAGTCTCCCACAGTTTAGCACGAGGGACCAGGTCAAAGGCCGTCCTGAGATCTACGAAGGCCATATACAGGCTGCCCTTCTTGATGGTAACTGCCTTCCAATAGATCCCAAACAGACGAAAGACCTGGTCCATCGTGCCCACCCTCTGGCGAAATCCGGCCTGCAGATGAGAGAGAATACATTCCTCCTCCATCCAGTCGCCTACCCTGGTGATAATGACCCTGCCAACCACTTTCTGGATTATGTCTATCAGACTAATCGGTCTGTAGTTGGCAGGGTCATCTCTTGCCCCCTTCTTATACACTGTGACCACCTCAGCACCCTTCCATGAATCTGGCACGGGGTGTCCCTTTACTAACAAATTCATTATGGTAGCTATAAGATTGGCCCAGGCCAGGGGTTCAGCGATCAGAAGGTCCCCAGGGATCCCATCCGGCCCAGCTGCCTTCTTAGGGGTCAAGTGTTTAATTGCTGCCACTACTTCAGAGGCCGTGAATAAGCACTCAGTCTCCCCGCCAGGTACCCCTCCCTCCCCACAAGCAACCAAGGGGCCAGTTGTATCTTCACTGCCGCCATATAGAGCTGAGAAGTGATTAAACCATTGCTGGCTAGTTATATGGGTTGCTAAAGGCTGGGTTTTACCCTGCCTAGCTCTATTGATTAAATCCCAAAATAACGTTGAATCCCTCCTGCTCACAGCGTCTGTTATATCCCTCCAGTGCTCCTCCTCCCAATCGCGCTTTGCCAGTGCTATTGCTCTCAAGTACTCCCTCCTGGCCGCTCTAACCAGAGTAGGATTCCTTGAGAGCAAGGCAACTGACAAACTTTTCCTCTTCCCCTTGCAGTCCGCCGAATACCATGGATTGCTGGAGATGGGGGGGGTCCTGTTTGGTCTAGAAGTTTTCCTTTTAGAGGTAAAATAGTGACTCACTTGGTCTATCATGCCTTTGTAAGCAGAATCGAGGCTTGAGGAAAGGTTCGGAAAACTAGCAACCACCCGTTCCATTGCCTCCAAATCCCTGTGCAGGTCTTCGATGGTAGATTTAATGGTCCCTAGTTGGTCTACATTTAACTGAGCCTTATCCCATTTCAATCTACGATTGTTTTCGTAAGGGATGATCTCTTTGGTTAATTTCAACGGCGCACTCACCCCTTTCTCTTTACTTTTGCCCCATTTAAACTTGCTTCAAAGCGGGTTATGGTCGCTATCCAGGGTGGGTACCGCCTCCATATCAATAAGGTCAAACCACATACTAACGCTCATTAAAATGTAGTCAATTCTGGACGGGGCCGATAGCCTGTTAAAAGTCATTGCGCCGGATATGTCAGACCGGGTCCTACCATTGAGGGCTCTTAATTTGTGCTCCCTGGTAAGGGCATTCAATTGGATTGCCCTAGCAGACCATTTCCGAATGGGGGGTACCGTCAAGGGGGGGATAGACCACCTGGAGTCATCCTCCTCAGTGCCGAGGGGATCATCACCAAGAAGGGGTTCGAACGTACAATTAAAATCACCACCCGCCATAATTCTGGCTGAAGGAGGACAATTAGCTAGAGCAGAATCTAGGCTCATTATGGTTGCTGAAGTATTATCCCCCGCAGCCCCTCTAGCATACACATTAAAAAGTTCAAGCCTAATCCCCTCGATGTGACCCCTAGAAGAAAGGTGCATTAAGTCATTACACTGGGTGTCATTGGAAACCATGTCCCAATCTAGATCAATTCTTAACCAGACTAAAAGACCTCCTGCTGGTCTACCCTTCCCTCTGCTTATCGCTGGGGAAAAGAAAGTAGTATAGCCAGATTTATCAATTGGTAACAGACACCAAGTTTCCTGAAACAGGCATACATCGAACTTCTCAATGAATGCATGCCATTCAGGGATGTCTAACTTCCTTTTTAGCCCAGCTACATTCCAGGAAATCAGATTTATTACCCGAGGACCCTTGTGCACTGAAGAGGGCCCACCCATGGTCACCCCCCCCAAATCCATACTATTCGTGCGAATTTTTCCCACACAACTAGATTGGTGACTATTACTCACACAACTAGATTGCCTGAAAGGTACAGAACAGTCAACAGTAATAGACATACCCGGGGCAGCAAGAAGAGCCATATTCGAGTGAATGATATTAGAGTCGTCTGTGGTTACCTCCTGGGAATTGTCACAAATACTTCCTACTTGCTGGGGAACCACTCCTTGTCGACCACATCCCTCCACCTTAGGCTGTAAACATCAATCGCAGTCCTCCATGCCAGTAAGCTGCGAGAACCTATTGAAAGTATCTAAGGGGGTGAAGGGTCTAAGATGCTCCATTGCACTATTGTGACTTAGGTGATGTCTCTGTGGAATCGTAGACCAACCAAACTGACCATTAGGCTGAAACTGGTGCTGGCCATTTACATGATAAGTACTGTTGTAACCAAACTGAGGATTGGGCCTCGGGGCATAAGACTCTTCCCAATGGTTGGGGGGGTAAGAAACCGGCCTCGGGTAAAAATAGGTTAAAGGCCTAGGTGTAATAGAGTTTCCCCCTCCTGTGTATGGCCAGTTTAAAATGTAGTCTACTGCCCGAGGATCTCTAAAATTGACCACCACTAAATCCCCTTCAATGTCTTTCCTTATGTTGCCCAACCAAGGGATCCATCTGACATGTACAATATCACCATCCACATTTGGGGCTATGGGCCTGAATGTCCTCAACCAATGAATTATTTTATTTTTCAGTTGGGCATAACCTTCCTTCTTATTTTCTGCTAGTGGGGGAACCCCGGTCATAACTACTACATAGGGCACCGCCTGAGGTGGAATCTCCACATGTGGTACCCTAGTTAAGGGGCCTCTAGTGCAACCCCCTTCCCCCTGTCTCTCACTTCTGTTAACTGTAGGAGCTTTTGTCACTGGCCTTTGAGGGCCACCTTCTGTCCCAGATACAGAGATATTCGGGTTCTTTGTGGGGTTTTGTTTATGAATAACAGGCACGACCTTACCCTGATGCTGAGACGACTGTTTAGGCGGCTGGGGTGGAGCAGAGGGGGTAGCAACTGGGGATTTTACAATCTGGTTAGACAAAACCCCAGTGCAAGATTTAGGTTGTATCCCCCCACTCCCCTGGGCCTTGGTCAACGTAGCCATACTACTTATGGCAGCCTCTATTAGGGTCAATCTATTTTCGACTTTCTTAAGACTCTCAGTCACGGGTAGCAGCAGAGACCTCAGTAAAAGTTCGAATTCCCCTACAGATGGAGAAGGTATGTTTGTAGATAAAGGCCCCTGACTGATATCTAAGGCCACTATATTAGGGACCTCAACAAACGGAGTAACCACCGGTGGTGATGCCTCAGGTGTTACTGTAGTTGCAACCACCATAGTAGCCCTTACATGTGTTGAGGGTAATTTAGGGCCTTTGCCAAAGTCTAAATGGGACATTTTAACTTTGCCTTGTCCCACCCTTGATTTCCTTCTTTTTTTATTTGGTGGTGGACCGTGTATCTGGGTACCACTAGTTGTTTAGATTTCATTGTCTTAGGCTTCGGGGGAACAGCAGTGTGGCATGGAATCTGGGAGGGAGGGTCAATCACAATAGGGTCGAGGGGCATACCAGGGGAAGAGGTGCAGTCACGCAGTAGAAGTGGGAAGCCTTCTTGGCTAACGGTTTCCCTCCCAAGGTCAATTAAGTCCCCCTCGGTGAACAAAGGAACAGGCACAGAGTCAATAAAGGATCTGTTTTTCAAACTTTCGATTGAACGACGCCGCTCAGCCCTGCGTTCGGCCATGGTCAGTTCCTTCTCACCCTCGGACAGTACCTTGGGGAAATAATTGTCTAATGACCCATTGCGAAGTTTACCCTTCCTCCCAGGTGTCCCCTCATCAGATAGGGTAGCCATTAACTAACCTGTAACAGGAACTCACGGAGTAAATTTTAGAGAATGGGCCCAGCCCGGCCTACTCTGGCCTACGAGGGCCTCAGAGGGCCCGCCCTTTGCCCGGGCTTCGCCCCGGGCGCTCCCGCGCAGCGTGATTCGCTGGATTATATGGGCGTAAGACTGGAATGAGCTGGGCGGGGCGGTCAGGGAGAGCGGGCCAGGTGACAGGCCGGAGGATTGCCGGGACTCCTGGGAAAGCGAGTCCCGGTTCCTTCGCTCGCAGCCCTGTCTCTCGCTCACTCGCCCAGCTGGTTCCTGTGACTCCTGGGCTCCGGTGGCAGCAACGGCGCAGCGGGACCCGCGAAGCGGGTACCGCAAGTTGTAACTTGTCCTCCCAAACGGCAACAGGAAACAAAGTGCAGCAAACGACCCCAATGGCAATGGAGGGCGGGGATATTTAAATAGGTGAGCTGGGCGGGGCGGTCAGGGAGAGCGGGCCAGGTGACAGGCCGGAGGATTGCCGGGACTCCTGGGAAAGCGAGTCCCGGTTCCTTCGCTCGCAGCCCTGTCTCTCGCTCACTCGCCCAGCTGGTTCCTGTGACTCCTGGGCTCCGGTGGCAGCAACGGCGCAGCGGGACCCGCGAAGCGGGTACCGCAAGTTGTAACTTGTCCTCCCAAACGGCAACAGGAAACAAAGTGCAGCAAACGACACCAATGGCAATGGAGGGCGGGGATTTTTAAATAGGTGAGCTGGGCGGGGCGGTCAGGGAGAGCGGGCCAGGTGACAGGCCGGAGGATTGCCGGGACTCCTGGGAAAGCGAGTCCCGGTTCCTTCGCTCGCAGCCCTGTCTCTCGCTCACTCGCCCAGCTGGTTCCTGTGACTCCTGGGCTCCGGTGGCAGCAACGGCGCAGCGGGACCCGCGAAGCGGGTACCGCAAGTTGTAACTTGTCCTCCCAAACGGCAACAGGAAACAAAGTGCAGCAAACGACCCCAATGGCAATGGAGGGCGGCGATTTTTAAATAGGTGAGCTGGGCGGGGCGGTCAGGGAGAGCGGGCCAGGTGACAGGCCGGAGGATTGCCGGGACTCCTGGGAAAGCGAGTCCTGGTTCCTTCGCTCGCAGCCCTGTCTCTCGCTCACTCGCCCAGCTGGTTCCTGTGACTCCTGGGCTCCGGTGGCAGCAACGGCGCAGCGGGACCCGCGAAGCGGGTACAGCAAGTTGTAACTTGTCCTCCCAAACGGCAACAGGAAACAAAGTGCAGCAAACGACCCAAGGTGCTTAACCATTCCAGGTCTAGTCACCTAATGACCCCAAATTGTAATGAGTTTATAGCACAGGTATAGGGGAAGAACACATCTATTATGTTACACAAAATACAGATTCAGTTGCACAAGAGAAAAACAGCAAGTTGTTCCAATTCCACAATTACAGGACATAAGAATCCTCTCCTCTGACACTGAAAAAAAGTACTTTATTGAAGAAAGACATCATTATTAAAATCGTTATCAGCCAAACCAACAAAATGTTTTTCCCTTTTTGGAACTTCATCAGGGCTCTCTAATAATGAAAGGCTTTCTAGACTCTTTACGTATCTATTCCATTGTTCATAGCTCAGCTTTCACCTTGATAGTGATGTCTCAGGGTAATCTTTTACATGGATTTGTTACAATTCTAGTTATTTTGCAGGAGAAAAGACACTGTGTGCAGAAGCCAATCAGATTACATTTGGCCCGGGGTAAAAGAAAGTTCAGGCACACTCCTATTCACTGATGGGACTCTAGCCACCAGCTCAGTAAACCAGGAAGGGTTCAGTGCTCAGTGATCCTTTGGTATAGGTCTAAAGCATCCTGGGCCCCATCTGGAGACCACAGTAATCTGACTGTAATCTAACAATAATTGCTGTGGGAAATTCATGCTTGTAAGTGTGTAAAGCATGTAGACGTATTTTAAAAGCAGAGTATGACTTCAATAATGCTTGCAGTTGCAACAACAAGGAGCCATACAGGGTGAATTTAATAATCGATGTAATAAAAAAGACCCACCTCTTAGATCAGATTTGCTTGTACAGAATTTCTTTGTTCCCATCTGGATTCGTGTGGATGATTCTGATTGCAACTGCAAGTCTTAGTTGAATACGGGAAAAAGATGTACCGGACTGTATCCCAAATGTGGGAAAATGTCTCCTTGACTTCTGCTATCACACAAGTACCCCTCAAGTAGCCGAGGATGCTATGGGACCTAAGAGCCATATCACCGAAAGTAACACCATGCTGATCTATAGGTGCAGAACAGAGGGGAGGAGGAGGGTGAGCATGAACAAGAAGTAAAACTAAGCACCCCCAAATAATTTTATACTGTTGGAACTCTGGAGGCCGATAATCAACAGTCCTGGGACTAGAGGCTGCCACCGGGAGGTAAACAACACCTCTGCTTTTAACTTGCTCAACGGCCCTGGACAAACAAAGGAGGAAGTTCTTTCTCCCGCGACTGAGTCCAGCTAGGATGAAAATAGTGGCAAACTCAGCGACCTCAATCATTAATAGTTCACCTAAGTAATATTTTAGACAATACATCTGAAATTAATGTGTGTAAGCTTTGACATTTGAACAGCAGAAACACAACAAATCTAGAAATAGAGGGTCATACATCTGTTGCGTGTTCATGTCACAATGAAATGAATGTTCACATATTTAAAAATGTAAGATATTGAAATAAAAAATGCAAAAGAGCCCTACATTTATTTCCCATTTATAGTTTCGTAGAATCATAAGATGTATAGTCAGGTAACCAGAGCAGGGATAAGAACCCAGGTTCCAATGTTCCATACCATGGTTTAGCCCCTACACAATATTACATCTCCCACTTGGTATAATAGAGAGATGGATCACAGCATAGTGAGAAATTACACAATTCGGTGTAGTATGTACATCTAACTACAAGCCACTATTACAATCTCAAGCTTGCTGCAATAACCTTCGGTAATACAAAAAAAACAAATGTAATGAATCCTGCAGTGGATATGAGATTTTAATTTGATATATATGTTTTTTCAACGCGCTTTGGTGTTTTTTAATTCCTTGATTCATAATCTCAAACATTGGCCCATGTAAATAAACTTCAAAAGTGACTGAAAATTAAATGACGTCAAAATACTACTACATCGTTTGATAAAAGACAGGTACTTTCATTGAATTGCAGGCGTACTGCGGTAAATGTTTAATATTCATTAGATATTGCATGTACAAAAACATTAAATAATTTTCAATGTATCAGTCACAAAAGACATTGAACATTATTTGGATTTATGTTAAATACGAAATATATGCAAAGTACACACGCAGTGCTAATACTAGCAGTAATTGGCGTTAAAGAAGACATGCTTGATTAAGTGGATAGTGCTAAGTAGGTTTCTTTTCACACAAAAGGAAATTACGACAACCAAATTCAATATGTTTTGCTGTTTTGACTTGCTTGTGCATGCAAAGGAGTCCACTTAAAAGGTAACCAATGAGACGGATTCTTAACCCCCTTCTTGATTCTTAACACTTTTCTTTGGTCTGTTTGTGCATGTCCAATTGAGACCAAAGTCACAAGCTGAGAATGCCCTGTTTTCAGTTTGCATTGAGGGTGCCTAAATTACTCAAGTACCATACACACTCCACCCACATACACGAGCTGTGTGTATGGCTTATTTATATACATATTTCTGCAAATGAGTGAAATTAAGTGATGTAGAGGCTACACCCTACGTATTTCTAACTATTAGGACCACTGCAGAGTTTTCCAGGTCTCCACTTTTCCATGGATAAATGGGTCATATATTTGAAAGAACATCTCAATTGACTATATCTTTTGTTAACTGCTTCCTTCCCCACCATCACTCATGGAAACACATATATAATATAGAGCAGAAGTCACATAACAAAGGGAAGGAAAGTTTGACCCTTATCCCCATATGGACCAATTTATGTGAAACATTTGTACCTGTTCTTCTTCACAAAGGCAATGGCATCTGGTAGGGAACGGAGGTGGTGTGAGGGGGGTTAGAAAATGAAAAAAGAAAGAGGAAAACGTACCTGCTGGTCGCGTTGCCAGCCTCCGCTTCTCTGCTGTATCTCCTCCTTCGCAGGAATAAACCAGGCTCCCAGACTCCCTAAGCCAATGACAATGCTGCAATGCAGCATTGTGATTGGTCTGCGCGCCATGGTTCGGCGCTCAGATGGGGACATTGAGCCTGTTCATGTTCCCCAGCAGGCTGTGTAATGCAGGCTGGTGGGTAATACGCAAAGTGCGCATGACTGTTCGGCCCTGTACCTAGGAATGGAAAAAAAATGATAATAACGTTTTGTTATTACACATTTTTTTTCCCTCTGCACTGCCCTTAACCAATTTGCCGCATGGCAAATTCCTCCGTGGTTCAAGGGTGGGCGGGGCTGGGGTTGGCGCTCGGGTACCCAGGACGACTCCCAGCCGTCATGAGTCACAGTAGGCATGTGCTCATGACGGCCGGGAGCCTTCCAAACTCTGCCCACTGATTAATTCTCCCGCACAGGCGGGGAATTACCCACACGTGGGCGGAGTGGCAACGTTCGGACGGCTCCCGGCCATCATGAGCACACGTCTACTGTGACTCATGACGGCTGGAAGCGGTCCTGGGCATGGATGTGGTTAAAGCAGTGGGGTGACGTTCCTGCGCCGGAGCAGAGGAGCCGCCACTGCACAAAGGATACCTGCTAGCTGTAATTGGCTGTCCTCCTGTGAAGTTCTCTGCCACGAGTGCTTTGAATTCAGCAGTAGTAATCTACATGCAAGTGGGGTGAGTGGGCAGATGAAGACATGATTTGCTTTGTAAATGTTTGAATGCCCACAAACATATGAATTTTTTTGGCATCCACAAATTCTTATCTGACTGAAATGGTCATAGTTTTACTCCAGGCCAGGAGTAACTGCTCTTCCAGAGTGGGAAGGGGAATAGTTAACCCCGAAACGTAGTAGGAGTTTAGTAGAAGGGGTTTCACCTCAATAGAAATTTGTATCCATTGTACAGAAAAAAATAAAACAAATGTGTATTTACACTATAGGCTGGCTTCCTACAGTTCAGAACTGTAAGTGTTGTACAATTATGTAATAGTGGAATAGTAGCCTTTAAAAACAATCACTCAATGGTATGCCTGGAAGCTGAAAATTAAGGAACTTTTCACATGTACTACTGACAAGTTTTGTAAGGGTATCCATGAGGCATAGTATGTGTAAGAGTTCAGATTTAGGATTCTGTTTATGAGTCGGGACCATGTTTAAACTTATGTATATTTTCCACTTCCTTGACACTCACAGCAGACCATAGGAGGGGCCTTGGAATCCAAAACTGTCACAACTTCCAGGTGCACTCAAAAGCATAACCACCGAAGATGCATAAAGGTGCATAAATACAATTTAGCATTTGGAAAAATATCGAGGGCTTTTCTCCATCTACCTAAACAAGCATCCACTCCTGCCCATCAAATGATCAATCAGCATTCGTTTTCAGAGTGGATAACTACCTATAAAGTTTGATCAGTTCACACTAGCTCGCATGGTAGCCGGTCTCACCTACATTCGCTGCTAGACCCAACATGGAACACCCAGAAACTCTCCAATGCCCACAAACTCACTGTGTGTGGATCCAGTAGAGTCCGCAAGGGCTAAGTGGCTCTCGCCGGTCTCTACCATATAGGGTAGCTGCCATATACCCATTGCAGGTGCCCGATTTTGGTCAGGCATCTGCAGGCTACAAAACATGCTTGAGAGCACATTTACAAAAATTTCAAATAAAAAGAAAGGATATTTATGGCTGTGCAAGTCAACAGTAAATAACATTGGGCTAATGGCAAAGGCCAGTCCCTGATCGCACTGGGACTGCCTATTGTGAATTAGGACTGTGCAGTGCCCAGGAGGACATAGGCACTGCAGCACCATTCTAGAAGCATTAGGGGTCTTCTGTGGGCAAAATAGCAAGAGGGTCCTTCTGCCCCGAGCCAGCAACTAGGGTGGTTGTGAGGGCATGTAGCGCAGTGCCTCCTGACCCCTCCACCTTAAAGCTTCTGTGCTTTGTCTCCCAGGGTTGGGGACAAGTCTTGGAAGGGACCTGACCTGGTGTCAGGTTCATCAGCTTGTCACTGGGTAGGCCACTTTGAAGTGTAACTAGCCCTTAGGCTCAGCCCCCAGCTCGTCCTGTCCAGGAAAGAGCTGCGCCTCCCCACACGCAAGCTGTTTGTCCTGTGTTAGAGCTCGAGTCAGAAAAATGATTACCTTTAAAAAGGGCCTATTTCTCAAGGGGCAAACTAAATCCGATTTCATCATTCCATTGGATATGGATAGCTGTAAAAGCATGTGCTTGAATAATTCTGCTAGCTTCTACCAATCAGAATTTAGCATTTATTAAAAGTAAAAATGTAGTCCAGAGATTCCCTATTGAAGCAGCCAGACTTGCTACTCTGAAAATAGCTTTTGAGGGGTATTTCACTGTAAAGGGATGTCGAACATAGACGTTTACATGTCCTAACTCTAAATACCATGCACTGTACTCCAATACAGTTGAGGGAAGAGGGTAGGACACACTCAGAAACAGCAGTCACTCATCTTGATTAAGTCTTAGCGCGGGGACACACCGTTGGTGTAACCATGCGCTCTACAAATGAATAAATAAATAAATAAAATAAATGGGCAATGAGGCCTAGTTAGGGGTGATGTGTTAATTTTTAAAAGGAAGGTTTTACGCCTGTCAAAATGGGTCATTTGACAGAACGAGTTTGCCGGTTAAAACTGCCACAGGACGGGGCGTGGCTAGCAGCCGATCATGGCGGCAGCATAAGGGACGAGCTCCACAGCTGAAGCGGCCTCTTCGACTATCCGACCCATCATCCGCCACACTTTTCGAGCCCTACAGGAGGGTTTCAGCACCCAGGACCGGGCGGAGCAAGTAGCGAGAAGCGACGTTCGGATCCGAAGCCCGGGGAACGAGAAACGTCGCAGCTACGGATTGGCCTGCCTCACTCGCTTGAACCGGGACCTTCCCTGGACGAGTGGCCGACAGGAAGTGCAGTTGATCCGGGGGACCTGGACCGGAAGTGCCCGCAGGCCGCATAGACCGGCTGCCGACACGAAAGTAACACGGCCAGACTGAGCGCCGCCAGCGACCCGGAGAGAGGTGACTGGCCGGTTGCGCTGTGATTGGTGCTTCCGGCACGAAAACTGACCGGCGGCCACAGCGCATGGGGAGCCTAAGAGGGCGAGGGGCAGCCGCCATCTTCGGAGCCAGGGACGCTGCCGCGTAACTACTGACCGCCGGCATACTCCGCCCTGCGGAACACCCTGCAAGTGCCTAAATCGAGGGGTTGTGCCTGGCGAAAGTCTTCACCCGGTTTGGGGCTCAGACCCGATCCCCTGAGTGCACGGAGGGGGACAACCAGTCCATATCGGTGAGTGCGTGGGAGACACCCTGGCCTGGCCCCAGTGTTGAGGACTCCGCCACCACTCTCTGGCCGACGTGGGTGAAACATTCCGGACAACCTGGAGCTGAGAGGCCCGAAAAACAAGAAACCTACTGGCATGGCAGGAAAAGGAACCAAGGGCGGGGCCACACAGAGCCGTATAGACCTGTACACGTCCGAAAAATCGCCCGCCTCCCCAGTGACGGTGAGAGACGCGGGGGGCAAACTGACAGATGTCCCGGGAGGTAAGAGGGCGACGTTGGAAGACGTGATGCATGCACTGGCCCTGCTACAGACGACGGTGGGGTCAATCTCAACGGACGTCACTTTGCTCAGAGCCGACCTGCACAAGATGTCGGAAAAGGTTAAAGACATGGAGGTGGTTACAAAATCCCTAGTGGATGATGTCTCCGAACTTCAGCAGACAATGGGGAAGCTGGCACAAGACAACAAACTGCTGCGTGGGAAGCTTGATGAGCAGGAAGGGCGTTCTAGGCGGAACAACATCCGTATTATTGGCGTGCCGGAATCGGAGGGCTTGAGAGCTATGGACCTGTTCGTGGAGAGCTTAATCACGGGCGAACTTCAACCGAAAGGATTGTCCACCTTTTTCTCCGTGGAAAGGGCCCACCGCATGCCGGGTGGTCAGCCGAAGCCGGGGGCAGCCCCACGAAACATTGTGGCCCGCCTATTCAACTTCCGCGACCGGGATGCCGTCTTGCAGGCAGCAAGGTCATCCCCTCCCATTAAACTCCAGAACTCTACCATTGCCTTCTTCCCCGACTATACGGCAGACGTCGCACGCAGGCGACGGACCTTTTTTGAGGTCAAAAAGGAACTGAGATCACGAGAACTACCATACTCCATGCTCTTCCCTGCGAGACTCAGGGTTGTAGCGGAAAACAAAACTTGGTTCTTTGAGATCCAGAGGCGGTGCAGGACTGGCTGGAGGGGTGGAGACCGGGACGCCACCCTCGACGGACCAACCGGGCGCCAAAGGGCCACAATGTGGGAAATTATCCGGACTCCCAGATGACGAGAGGGGACACAGAAAGCGGCGCGTCTCTGGGTGCAGAGGGCGGACTAGAGGAAAATGAGAACCAATGATCTCCTGGATTCTATAACATACTGGACTTATGATGCTTCAAACGCTCTTCCCGCCATTGGACACTGGGTGATGGACCTCCGAGGGTGTGATTGAGAGGCCGCTGACAGCGGAGAGTCCCTCACCCCAACGCGCAAGTATACTGTTTAGGGGTAGGGATAAGCACTCTGCTCAGTTGGGGGGGCGGGCAGTTTGGAGTCCGTGTAGCAGGGGGGCAGGGAGGGGGGTGGTTGGAGGTTCAAGAATGGTTAAAGTTTGGGACCACTTGGTCCTGCATGTTTTAGTACTGTACGCACACATGTTCATTGGCATGGCTCAACACATGGGAGGCATCGCACAACACTGGGACAGTCAAATGGCGGGAGGGTGGGAGAAGTCACTTCTGCCTCATACTCGTCCCCATACGCCACCTCACTCATGGAGCGAAAGCCCCGCGGTCTATAGTGCTCCCTCCATTATAATGGTGTGGGACTTTGTCCAACGGGCTCCCCTAGGCCCACCCTCCGGCCCTTCCTATGGCCGGAATTGACCACCACACCACACCAACCCCGCTGCAAATCATGTCATGGAACGTTAGGGGATTGGGCGACAAGATCAAACGGGGCCTGGTTTTGCAAGGCATTAAGAGGCGGGGACCCACCCTGATTCTCCTACAGGAGACACACTTGTTGGGGGCGGCCACACGGGCATTGGATAGGAGGGGGTACCGTATGATAGCACATGCTGACTTTACCTCAGGGTCTCGGGGCACAGGCATATTGCTAAGGAAATCATCCCAATACATAGTGAAATCGACAAAAATAGATGATCAGGGCCGCTTCGCGGCAGTACATGGTCAATGGGAGGGTAGACTGCTAAATGTGGTCTCAGTTTATATTCCGCCGGCGCTGCACTCAGTGGCCCTACCGGACCTCGGCAAATTCCTGCTGGAGCTCCCTGACGGGGACTTGATTGTGGGCGGAGACTTTAACAAGACACTCACAAATACCCTCGATCGGTTCCCCGCGCGTCCGCAAGCACTTGGCCCTAGCAAACTACAGAACTTTCTAGAAGCACAGGGTTTGGTGGATGTATGGCGTGCACTACACCCAGATCAGCAACACTACTCCTATTACTCAGCGACCCACAACAGTCTTTCCAGGATAGACTACTTTTTCACATTGAGTAACGGTCTCCTAAGCATTAGCGAGGCGGCGATACAGCCGAGAGGCATCTCGGATCACTCGCCGATCACCCTAACCGTAACTAGTGAAGGCACCAAACGCAGGAGAATGTTTCCGATCTTCCCGGGTTATCTCAAAGCTCCGCTGGTCTGTAAAGACCTAAAGAAAGCAACCCGGCTATACTTTGAAGAGAATCAGTCCTCGGTGGACTCCCCCTCAATATTGTGGGAGGCCTACAAAACAGTGTTCAGGGGTCAGGCTATTGCAGCGATAACGAATCACAAAAAAACGCACAGGAGGGAGGCATTGGAACTGGAGTTGGGCCTCGAGAGGGCCAACACCGCCCATATGGCAGACCCATCGGAAGATACACTTCATGACCTACAGATACACCAGCGTCGCCTCAAAGATCACTTGAGGAGAGTGACGATGGCGGACATTGCCGCGACCAAGCACAGGGTCTATGACATAGGGGATAAAGCTAGTAAACTCCTGGCATGGCTGGACAGGACACATGGGGGGGGGTAGAAACATACTACAGATTGCAGACTCTTATGGTAACGTACACACACGACCGGAAGATATCGTAGAAGCCCTGGCTGACCACTTCCATGAAGTATACACTCCAACGATAGTAGTGACAGAGGACGAGGCCTGAGACGCCCTCGAACATGTGCCTCTGCCGTCCTTAACGACTGAGGCGGCGAAGGATATCGATGCCCCCTTAACGATTGACGAAATTAAATCGGCCATTGACTCCCTCCACTCGGGTAAGGCTTTGGGTCCCAATGGGGTGCCCATTGAATGGTTTAAAATTATGTCTGAGTCGCTGAGTACGCCCCTTCTTCACATGTACGAGGAGAGTAGGATGAAAGGGTATATTACCCGCAGACCAACGGATGGCGACCATTGTCGCGATCCCGAAACCGGGTAAGCCGCCCAACGACTGTAAATCATACAGGCCTATTTCCTTTCTTAACCCGGAGGCCAAAATAATAGCGAAAGTGCTGGCGAACAGACTTATACCATGTTTAAGTCAACTGATCCACCCGGATCAGTCCGGCTTCATGCCACATAGAAGCACGGCCCTTAACCTTCGCAGGGTACACGGAGTTGTGGCACGACTCTCACTGTTACAAGAACCGGCAGCGATACTATCGCTGGACGCCAAAATGGCGTTCGATTTAGTGGAGTGGAGTTACCTCTTCGCGGTGTTGACACTGATGGGCTTTGGCCCCGTCTTTATCTCCTGGATAAGGATGCTTTATAAGGATCCTACGGCCAAGATAATGGCAAATGGCCACACTTCACGGACCATATGTCTAAAACGGGGTACGCGACAGGGATGCCCACGCTCGCCTCTCCTTTTTGCTCTGGTCCTGGAACCGCTGGCGGTCACTATCCGTACTATGCAACTTCTGAGGGGGATACGATGGGATTCGCATTGGGAAGACAGAGTGTCCCTGTACGCGGACGATATGTTGATATACCTCACAGACCTAGAACATAGTTTGCCCCACCTCCTAGCAATTTGCGACTCACATGGGCGAGTATCAGGCTATACCATCAACTGGGCGAAGTCGATACTTTTTGAGCTCAGGGGGCCGCTCCTGCCACTGCCGGACTCTTGTCCACTGAGGATGGCTCCCTCTTCCTTCAAATACCTGGGAATCCACATCACTCGGGATGAAACGGAGTTCGCTAGACTCAACTTGTTGCCTCCCCTGTCCCGACTCCGTAGCGATGTGCAACACTGGAAAGAACTCCCGCTGACATTGCTGGGCAGGGCAGCATTGTTTAAAATGATGGTCCTGCCGCAATTTCTGTACGTCCTTGAAAATGCCCCGTATTTGGTACCTGCCGGTTACCTGCAGAAAGTAACAGCGCAGATCTCGAGTTTACTCTGGGGGAACCGGCCAGCTCGGATTTCGCACGCAAAGCTGAATAGGGGCTGGTATGATGGGGGCATCGCACTGCCTAACATGCAATTTTATTATTGGGCGGCCCAACTTAAGACCTTAAACCAATGGCTGCACGCCCCGCAGGAGGACCCGGCTTTCAAAGCAGACAGGGTACAACTGGGCACAAATAGCTTACTGGCACCTCTGTATCACCGGGGCATTGCGGCGAAACTCATAGGGCCCTCTAAACACACCGTTCAACTGTGGTACAAGTGTACAGTTGGGGGGGTTTTACCCAAAAGGAGTCACTGGGACCTGGGTTAACTAAGTATCATGAGGAAGGGGTCCCAATGGGAGTGAGAACACAGAATGAAAATTAATAGAGACAATAATCACGTAGACGTTAAATCAAACCAAATTGTTTTAATCACAATGGGGATGCGTATTCAATAACAACAATAGTCAAATATTTAGTGAAAGGTGGAGCAATGCCCCGGAAGGGGGGGGGGGGGAGGAAGTGCGTGATATTGTGAGGATACTGTGATAAGGAAGGGTTGCAGGTGACAGAATAATCAGTACTTCAAACCAACTGGTTCCAATGGTTACATACTATGTACAAGACAAAAACAGAAACTTTAAATTCTAAATCAAGATATGTCATACTCCACACAGTACAATATATGAACGGTTGGGACGTGGAGTTGATGTTTAAAAACAGACAGTTGTCGACGTTTCGACCCTCTCGAATAGGCAGGTATTTTAATATCCTTGCAACGGGGTCTTCTTCAGGACAGGAGAGTAGGGGCAGACCACCTAGTTAATATATACAAATGATAGTATTATTTTAAGATTTCTAAATAGAGGGAATTAATTACCTTATTTAAATGAGGAAAACACAATGACCGATATAGATATAAAGGGAATGCATGCACGATTGAAAATAGCATTCAATCTGTTGGACATTTAATGACACCATGAATATGGGATGACATTGTTCCAATTACAATTCACCATAATTAATGGTGTATAGTTCAGAAAAAGAGCGAGAGAAGCCAGTGATCCGCCACCTGGTGGTGTGTGATTGGCAAGGAATTACTGACCCGGTATACAATGGAGTATCTATCTTTACCTTACTGGCATCAGTTCTGGGGTTGTAACGACATGTCCGATATGTTGCTAATTGGGTGGACGGAAAAACAATGTGCCATTATTGTAATAGTTTTTACATTAAAGCGGAGGGCAGTGAGGAACTTACCCCGTCAGGCTACTCCCTCCGCGGAAAGTGATCGGAGCTGGAGTCGTTTACTGGACATATATTATTATTATTATTGGGACATTTGTAAAGCGCTGCGTTACGCACACCGGCGTGTCCACGCGCTGAAAGTGAGAGAGGCAGCAACAGGGAGCACAGTAGCTTTTGAGTCAATTACTTCGCATAGAGGTGGGTTTTCAATTTCGCTCGAAACCTCGCTTCTTCAGGTTCCAGACGCAGATCCACTGGAAGTTTATTCCAGTAGTTTGCCGCTAGACACCTGAAAGATCTGCCTCCCATGCGAGCTTTCTTCACCCTGGGGACCCTAAGCAGACCCACATCGGCGGATCTGAGCGCTCGAGCGGGTATATAAGCTTCAACCAGTTTCCTCAGTGGTCGAGGAGCCCTATCATGCAAGATACGGTGACACGTGCAGAGGGCTTTATATTCTACTCTGCGCCTCACCGGAAGCCAATGTAGCTTCTGCAGTGCCGCCTTCGAAGGTGCCCTTTTGGGCAGCCTGAGGATCAGACGAGCTGCCGCATTTTGCAGCACTTGGAGGCGAGCCATGCTCTTCTCTGGCACCCCCAGGTAAAGCAAATTCCCGTAATCCATCCTGGCGGTTACCAAAGCATGTACCAGGGTTTGGCGAGCTTCCATCTGCAGTAGGTCCAGGACTTTCCTCAATCTTTTCAGTACCTCAAAACATACGCCAACCACACGGTTGATCTGGGGCCCGAAAGTGAGACCTGCATCAAACCATACCCCTAGATTTTTTGCCTCCTGGCAAGGGGTGGGGGTTGGTCCTAAACAGGGTGGCCACCATGCCGATGACCATGCAGACTGGGCTCTCCCTACTACCAACACCTCTGTCTTGTTGCCATTGAGTTTCAAACAATTGATGGCCATCCAGTCGGCAAGTTCTTTCATGCACGACCGGAAGCCATCTGCAGCAAGACAGGGTGCGTGCGACAGGGAGATGACCAGTTGCGTATCATCGGCATATGATACCAATTGGAGACCATAGTTCTCCACAATGGAGGCTACCGGCGCTACATATAAATTAAAAAGGGTTGGACTCAGGGACGAGCCCTGAGGCACGCCCTGGCCCAAAGGTACCCCTTTTGAATAGCAGTCGCCTTGCCTCACTTGAAAGCTTCTTCCCGTAAGGAAGGCCTGGATCCACCTCAGCGCGGTATTGGTGATACCACCTATGTTCAGACACTGTAGCAAGGTGGTATGTGCTACAGTGTCGAACGCCGCGCTGAGGTCTAACAGGATCAAGGCCATCGTTTGCCCCTTATCTACGCCCTGTCTCAGATGTTCCGTTGCCATGAGAAGGGCGGGCTCGGTAGAATGGCGCGGTCTAAAGCCAAACTGCGTGGCATGGAGCAATCCCACCTCCTCCACATGTTTCATGATTTGAGTGTTAACCACCTTTTCCGCCACTTTGGACAGAAAAGGCAGGAGAGAAATGGGCCTCAGATTTTCCAACACCTCAAAACCAATGTGGGATTTCTTCCGGAGAGGGAGTACCACATCCTGTTTCCACCCTTCAGGTAACATACCCGATTTGAAGGAGGTATCCAGGACATGCCTTATGTAAGGCTCCAACACTTCCAGGCTGTCCCCCAAACATTTAGGCGACACCGGGTCCAAGGGGGAGCCCGATTTGACAGAGAGGAATACCCTGACTAGCTCTTCAGGAGGGGGGTGCTAAAGTTCGTGAGGGACCCCTCTGTCTCCATGCCCTCCGATGTTGCCACAAACTCAACCCCTACAGGGGGAGGATTAGGAAAAGTCGAATACATTTTCTCGACTTTGGTGGAGAAATATTCGGCTATTCGATCGCAAGTTTCGGGCAACAACTCTCTGGGTCTGGCGATGAGTCTAGAATAGTCAAAGACTTATAGATACTAAAAAGTTCTTTGGCCGAGTCTTTTGCCCCTAAAATTTGTCCTGCATAGAAGGCTGCCTTAGACTTTTTGATCAGCCTATGATGCTGCCGCCTTTTTTCTAGGAACAGTTCCCTAGCCTGGGTATCATATGACACCCTCCACACTCTTTCGGCTCGCCTGCATTCCGCCTTTGTTTGCCTCAGCTCTCCACTAAGCCATGGGGCAGATCTTTCTTTACGGCCGGATGCAAATGTTCGGCAGAGTGGGGCGGTCTGGTCCAGCGCTTGAATGATGCGCTTATTGAGGTTCGAAACCGCCGTTTCAATATCCTCCCCTCCAGGTTGGCCGTCTCTAATCAGAGCATGATTAAAATCCTCCAATGAGAACTTAGCCCATTTCCTCCTTAAATAATTTAAGGGTGCCTGACTGGGTTTAGTGGTTTTAGGGGTCTTTATAGAAAAGACCACCAGAGAATGGTCTGTCCAGGGGATTGGTTCAGTAGTGGACACCTCAACCCCTTCCCAGTTAGCAAAAACGGGGTCCAGGAGGTGCCCCTGCCGGTGCGTGGGACTCGAGAACTTAAGTTCAAGCTGAAGGGCTTAAATATCCCGGTCAGGTTCATCTGGGCAGGAATAGAAGGGAGAATAATTGTGAGGGGCGCTGCCTCTAACGCTAAAAAACTCCAAACTAAAAAGAACTCCAAACTAAAAACTCTATGGAACCTGCCTCCAGTGACCGGCCACTCCAAGTGTGGCAACTGTAAAGCCTGTGAGACCACCATCCAAGGAAAGGAATTCCAACATTGTCACTTGAAAATTCAGCTAAAGGCACACACCAACTGTAACTCTACAAACGTTATCTATGCGATACTGTGCCCGTGCCAACAGATATACATAGGCCAAATGCAACAGAAAATCAAAGTTCGCATTCTCCAACACATGAGCAGAATCAGGTGTGGGATCTCCGATCACTTTCCGCGGAGGGAGTAGCCTGACGGGGTAAGTTCCTCACTGCCCTCCGCTTTAATGTAAAAACTATTACAATAATGGCACATTGTTTTTCCGTCCACCCAATTAGCAACATGTCAGACTCTGTGTATCTATTCCTTTCCAGAAACATCAATTGGGTGTACTTGACCGTTACAACCCCAGAACTGACGCCAGTAAGATAAAGATAGATACTCCATTGTATACCGGGTCAGTAATTCCTTGCCAATCACACACCACCAGGTGGCGGATCACTGGCTTCTCTCGCTCTTTTTCTGAACTATACACCATTAATTATGGTGAATTGTAATTGGAACAATGTCATCCCATATTCACGGTGTCATTAAATGTCCAACAGATTGAATGCTATTTTCAATCGTGCATGCATTCCCTTTATATCTATATCGGTCATTGTGTTTTCCTCATTTAAATAAGGTAATTAATTCCCTCTATTTAGAAATCTTAAAATAATACTATCATTTGTATATATTAACTAGGTGGTCTGCCCCTACTCTCCTGTCCTGAAGAAGACCCCGTTGCAAGGATATTAAAATACCTGCCTATTCGAGAGGGTCGAAACGTCGACAACTGTCTGTTTTTAAACATCAACTCCACGTCCCAACCGTTCATATATTGTACTGTGTGGAGTATGACATATCTTGATTTAGAATTTAAAGTTTCTGTTTTTGTCTTGTACATAGTATGTAACCATTGGAACCAGTTGGTTTGAAGTACTGATTATTCTGTCACCTGCAACCCTTCCTTATCACAGTATCCTCACAATATCACGCATTTCCTCCCCCCCCCCCTTCCGGGGCATTGCTCCACCTTTCACTAAATATTTGACTATTGTTGTTATTGAATCCCCATTGTGATTAAAACAATGTGGTTTGATTTAACGTCTACGTGATTATTGTCTCTAATAATTTTCATTCTGTGTTCTCACTCCCATTGGGACCCCTTCCTCACAACTGTGGTACAAGGCACAAACGAGGTTACAGTGGGGAGGGATCATCACAAAGCTCACGCCTCTGTGGGACACCAAAGCGCTGGGTCATCTACGGCGCACTAAGGGCTTCACTCAGTGGGACAACATTAGGATTTCGACCGTGGGAGATATGTGGACTGGAGAGGGAGTGATCTCGTTCGCGACCCTTCAGGAACAGTACGAACTGAGGGATAGCGAACTGTATAGATACATTCAGATCAGACACGCCTTACAGGCGGCAGTCCCACCTGATACATCTCCACCCGAATCCTCCCCACTAGAGGACCGTCTCCTCACAGATTTCATGCAGGAAGGCGCAACCTCATTAACATACCGTAAAATACTCAACAATGTACCTGACCCGCTGCAAAAGTTGAAGGACAAATGGAAAACTGACGTCGGAGACTTAGATGAGTCCGACTGGAATGCAGCCATGGCGTCCCCACGTGAGGCGGGTATATCATCTAAATTTCGCTTGGTACAATTAAAAATTTTACATAGGATTTATTACACCCGCACAACACTACACAAACTGCAGAGAGCGGATCATCCGTACTGTCTTAGGGGATGCAGGGACGAGGGCACGTTCATACACACACTATGGGACTGCCCGCGCATAGTTGGTTTTTGGCAGCGAATACTACGCACTATCGCACAAACACTCCGCACCTCACTTACAATGGACCCAAGGTTGTGCCTACTGAATGTATGGGGACCTACAGATCTTACTTTCTATGAGAGGGCGTGGACCACAATAGGACTTATCACGGCCAAACGAGATATCGCTCAAAAATGGGGGACGGCGGATCTCCCCACGCTGGCACAATGGATCAAGAACATGGATATGCTTATGTTGACAGAAAGGGCAGTCTATAAACTAAGAAATAACCCGCGCAAATGGAATGGGGTTTGGCAACCGTGGAACTCATATAGGGGAGATATCTGTGAGCCACTGGCAGATGAGGACCTCGAAGGATCTGATGATGAGGGAGATACTGATTAGGGGTTGAGACCAGTGGTGGACACCCTACATGCACAGGGAGGGATGGACCGCATAGCGGGGGGACTTGAGGGAGGAGGGGGGCGTGGGTGGGATGTGACTTTGAAAGGTTCGCAAGATTGGTCCCTTACAAGACGTCTTCGATGCTAGATAACGTGCTAAGAGTAACCCATTACGATACTGATTCTTGTGTGCAGTTTTGTATAGTACTAATTTTGTTTTTGTTTTCTGGTTTAAGTTTACGTTGGTAACAGACGCAAAAAATATAAAAAGCAAATTATGTTTTAATTGTGAAGTACATTCGGTCCACGCGATCGATCATCCTGTTGATTGAAGCCGTCTCTACAACCAGACGAGGCTATAAGGTCTCTGTTGTACTTTTCTTTGCCCCATGATGTAAACCGGCCTCAGGGTTGTAGGTGTTTCCATGTACTGCGATGATAATGCCATATAACTTTGCAATAAAAATAAATTAAAAAAAAAAAACTGCCACAGGAAAATTGCCTATGTGCAGCAACCAGGCTGAGCACGATAGTAGTCTCTCACGCATAGCTCACAAATTTGTGCACAACTCAACAGGTTCACATTTTACCAGCTCAGTGTCCCTTACTCTAACTGCGCTACAGCTGGCTTATTTTAAAAGGTGGACACTGGATCTAAACACCCTCTGTTCATTTACCATGAATCTGACATAAGTGAGATGTGGGTAGTGGGATTCATTGATAGTAGAGCTTACAAAAACGGGTGATCAAAAGCAAAACATTCCTGACGGGCTAAATGGGCAGAATCCATTTGCAAAAATCCTCTATTTTTTTGTGACGAAGTGACCTTAGGTCTCCCAGGTCAGAAGATGCATGAGGCTGTATTGGTAGTTACAATAACTTCGAATTGGGGCTTTTTTTTTTTTTTTTTTTTTTTTTAATCAAATTGTTTTTAATAATACATTTCAAAATAGCGAACTTGCACGCATAGGAAAGAGAAAATTGCAAGTTTTTTTGTCTCCATTCTTAGTTTTCTGATACAACACTTTTGCATTTCGTGTCCTCTTTCAAGAACAAACAAAAGAAAACGCTTAGTAGGTAGTAACTGTGCGGAGAATGCACGCAGGCTACTTGAATTATGCAGCAGGGGTGAAATAAATTATACGGCAGAGTGGATTATATTATAACAAAAAATGTCTGCAGTGCATTTGGTATGTCCCAAGGCTGCGTAGCAGTATATGTACAAATAAAATAATGATTAATGCACACAGTTTACTTAAAATTGAAATGCTTTATTTACAATGACAAAGTTGACAGCGAACCATCACATGTATTAATGAAGGCCATTGAAATGCGTTAAGATGCATTAATATGTATCACACATTAACAGTGAGTTGTTTTATGCCCTAGGGAATTTTATTGTGAGATGATACCATGTTTAGCGATTTGAACTGTGCTGCATTGGTTTCTTATTAAATATTTCTGATTTTACAAATGTGGCAACACCTTGAAAAAGCCGGTGGGTGTGCCTTTTTGACAACTAAACCCTATTGTATTGTGTTTAGTGTACTTGGGTGGATATTGTGATTATAGAGTTCAGGGTTTCCTGAGGATGTTAAATGTTAAGAGGGTGACACTGCATGTATTTCCCCATGCCACCATTTATATATTTGTAAATTAATGCACGGTATTTAGTGTTTGGCTGTTGTTTGTTGTGCGCCCTTGCACTCGGGTACTAGGCCACACCACTGCCACTGAGTAGACCTTGGACTGCTCTGCCTCAACATCCTGACAGACTCTAGTGCTGTAATGGGGTACATGGTTCCCAGAGAAGGAAGTTTATAAACGTATCAATTCCCTAATAACCCACTTTCTTACATCGGGTAATTGTTACTAGCAGAGATTCATTTGAGAATTCCACTTTTTCCTTGCAAACAACTTCTTCCACTCTGGCACACATTATCCATGGGCAAATCCGGTGCCAGAATGCAGATTCACATCATTCCCAATTTTGTGGGCAAGGATGTTGATTTGCACTCGTATATGAAGATACTCCGGCTTCATTTTGAATTCTGCTGTACTCATTAAATATGGGTCTAATACTTAGTTATGGAGGGATGGCAGCTACATTCATAAGAGTACAACTAGTTTACACCTTAAGGCAGAATGCGTAACATGAGTAGAATGTGAACTGAAGAACACAAACCAGTACTGGCTAGGTGTCTAGCAAGGAACACCATAAGTACCATTTATTTATGATATTGTGAAATACACATTTAACATGTATACGTTGCGCCTCAGTCAAATAAACATGCACAGCTTGAGAAATATTTGTCTGTATAAACAAACCTTATTGCTGCATAGTTTTCTATTTCTTCTCGAAACATTTTTTTCCAGAATATTTCTTTATTGATATTTTGAGCGCTAACATATTTGACAACTAGAAAAACACTCATATAGTTAAGCAATGTTACTGAAAAGATATCCATACATTCGTTAAATTAAAGGGATTCAATGCGTATATTATACATAGATCATGTTAAATCTGGGGGTCTCTAGTTGGCAGAGGTAGGTACCAATGTCCAAATAGGGACCCTTGCTTCCAGACAGGGCAAGGGAGATACACTCTATAGATAACCCTGCTCACCCCCTTGGTAGCTTGCCACAAGCAGACAGGCTTATCAAAGTCAATGTGTAAAGTATCTGTACCAACACTCACAGTAACACAGTTAAAACACCACAAATGGACTCCACACCAGTTTAGAAAGATAAAGTATCTTTATCTAAACTACACAAGACCAAAAACGAAAAAAATCCAACATACGCAGTTCAAGAATATGATTTTCAAAGAGTTCAAGAGCTTGCGTCAAAATAAACCTCAGTTGCGTCACTTTTAGCCCAAAGTACCTTTAGATGTGACAAAATTTCCAAGCCGCAGCTGCATGTCAAAAAACAAGTGATGCAGCACTGCTGAGACCCTAGGGAGGTGATGCGACAACCCCGCTGTACCCAGCAGGCGTGTTGTATGGGGAGCGATGCAATACCTTATATGGATCCCGGGATGCAGGTTCACCGATCAGAAGAGTCTCGCAAAGGCAAGATGCAACGATTTTCGGGATGGCGACGAACTTTAGTGCGACGGCGATGCGCGGCGCAGCGTTAATCCTCTTCGGTCGCGGCCCCTCGATGTGATGGCGTTGGACTCTGCGACGATGTTCGCAGCGATAAGATGCGGACCTCAAGCAAGAGGTGCGACGATTTCTCACAGCGACGACAGGCTCTGCGATGATACTTGCAGCAACAGGAATCTTCCCAAACCGGAGCGATGCGCTCTGCAAACGAGTGATGCGTCTGTTCTTGCAGCGACAACAGGCACTGCGACGATCTTCGCGGCGACGGGAATTCTCTTGCACTGTCAATGATGCGCGCTCCGCAAGCGAGCGATGCATGAAAATTGTAGATCTTCTTCTTTTCTTCTTGTCCAGCTATCCAAACAGCAGGAAACAACCTGCAGAGGCCCCACAAATGGATCAAGCACTCTAGGCAGGTCAGAACTCACACAGTAGAGTTCAGGGGGGAAGCTGTGGGTGAAGTCCTTTTGTTCCTGGGACTTCTTAACAGGAGGCCAGCTCTCCTAAGGCCCTTGGAGATCTCTTTAAGCAAGGGGACACAGCAACAGCAACGTCCTTCCCCTCTTTTTGGCAGAAAAGCAACTGCAGGTCAGCCTTACAGCAGGTCAGTCCTCCTTCTTCAGTCTTCCAGATTTCTCCTTGGCAGAGGTTCCTTCTTGATTCTAGGATGATCTAATTTTCTGAAGTCTGGGTAGCCCTTTTTATATCAATATTCTCTTTGTTCTGTGAGGGCAGAGAGGCATTGGCTTAGTCAGAACCCATTCTGGTCAATCCTGGAGCACTCTGTTTACCTGACTTCGTCTTTCCTTTGAGAGAGAGGGGTAGGTCACCAGCCGCCCAGCAGGAGGTGGAGTCAACATTGTGGAAGGCAGGCACAGCCCTATTCAGGCCCAGGTGCTATCCCCTCCCACCACTCAAGATGCAGATGGAGCTATTCAGCCCAGGGATGATTCACTCAACCTCTGGGAGCCACCCCAGCCCCTGTCACTAACAAACCAGACAGTCAATTCACAAACAGGCCAAGGCACACAGAAAGGTCAGACAAGAAAACAGCCACTTTCTAAAAGTGCTGTTTTCAAATACAGGATTTAAAAGCCATCCTTTCTAAAAGATATGTTATTAAATTCTGAGTTCAGGGATATCAGACTTTAATTTTCTATCTTGCTCCTATGGGAAGATATGCAGGTAAACATTATACACAGCATTCCCCATTATAGCCCATGGGCAAGATAGCCTTTCAATAGTGAAAAACGAAAATGGCTATAATTCAATACCAGAGCATGTCACCCACACTAGTACCATCTCTACCTTTCACATACACTGCACCCTTCACAGGGGGTACCTAGGGCCTTCTATAGGGGTGTCCAATGTAAAGGGAAGGACTAGGCCTGCCCAGTGTGGATTTGAATCACCAGCCCTGGCACACTCAGTGGATTTTACTAGGGACTTCCTGGTAAAACAAATATGCCAATCATGGACAACCAACCACAATAACAATCTATACTGAGAGCATATGCACTTTAGCACTGATCAGCCGTGGTAAAGTGCCCAGGGTCCTATTGCCAACAACCAAAGGTCAGGAAAAACAAGGGAGGAAGAAGCAAAAAGTTCTGGGATAACCCTGCAAAAAGGGCCATTTCCAACAGAACACATATGCTCCTGTAACATACTTTCGTTCAGACTATTGCAGCATGAAGAGCAATTGCTCATTATGAAATTTATCACTAAACATTTTAAAAACAGTACAAAATGTGAATAATTAACCATGTGACTGCTAGTAGAGTCGGTGTGGTGTGTCAGATGGAGATAGGAGGAGGGAACAAGGTCGATTTCTCAGGGTCATTGACTAGTGTAGTTTGTCCCTGTATGTAGGGGGGATTTACATTTCAAGTGAGGGAGGGGATCCCAGATCAGGCATGTCTCCGCCCCCAAGGCAAACCAGTGTCTCAGCAATATTTAATGCGGAATACCCACAATTCTAGACGCCACTATCTCCAGATATCGTTACCACACTGATGGTTGAGGTGAGGTCCATCGGCCTGTCCCTGCGGTCCCTAGTGCTTCCTTATCTGCCATATTGCTAGCGCATAGATAGGAGAGCCACAATCTAATGATGGTGGAGGGACACTGCCAATTTCCAGCACATTGCGGTTCTGCGTTTGGCCAAGACCAATGCTAGGTGAAGACATGTGATGATGACTTTTTGCACAGCCGAGCCGGAGGTTATCCTTAGGAGATAATGAAGACCATCTGTGTGGAGTGTAGTCCCTAGGCCTCAGAGAATACTTCAGTTATCTTATCCCAGTAGGGAATCAGCTGGGGATATGTCCAAACCATGTGTAAAAAATTGGCCACATTGTCTTGGCAGCATCGGCAGGAAGGTAAGTATGGTAAAGATAGTTAAACTGAGTATACTTGAGTCTGGCATTCATGGAGGTGCATTTCGGGACCACCAAACATTGTATCCTCCGTTTGTCTGTTAGTGTAGTGGATAGGGCCTTGTCATTATATGCTCGGAGAGCAGTGAGGGATGGTCCTCTTTCCGCTCGTAGGGAATTGAGTAATAGTTGACAGCATGGCGACCAACCCAGTACGTAAGCAGTACCTACAGGAGGTTGGATGTATAGGCATGCGTTCTATGCCATACTGTCTATAAATAATGTTTTAGCGGGGTGTAGAGAAGGGAAGAACCTGCAGTACACCATAGTCTCGAATGTGCTGAGGATTTTTTCAGCGAGGAGGTCTTCCCATGTTGTGTGACCCAAGTTTATCTATGCGGTGGCCTTCAATCTGAAGCCCACTTGCCAGCATCCCCCAGAGAGATAATCCATGGGCATATGGGTTGCGAGGGCACTTCTTAAACAGATAGGCGTTCCGGCAGGAGCACAATGTGGGCATGAGAATATTTCCAGCCCTTCTCGAGACTCCCTCCAAACCCAGCAAATATTCTAGTACCGTAGGTGGGTGTATCCTATTTGACCAATGACCCAGTTTCAACATATTTTGGCCAGCCAACAAGTAGGCCATTATAACTGAGCAGCCGCATAGCAATATTCATAGTTTGTGGAACAAGCCGGGTACACCGTTTATTAATCATCACTCGCATCCTGCCTTTACCCCTCATCAGGAGTGTTTGCAAGTCTTTAAAAAACTTTCAGGGCACTAGAATGGGAAGGCATGATAACAATATAGTACTCTAGGGAGAAGCAACATTTTTGAGATAGCTGTGCGGCCCATAGGGGAGAGCGGCAATGTAGTCCAGAAGGGAAGAGAAAATCTTGCGCTATTGATGGCCTTACCTATGTTACCATTCAACAGATGCCTTTCAGAATGATAAACACAGATCCCTAAATATTTAAACGTATCACAGGCCAAAGGATTATGGTATTAGGAAGTGCTCAAGTTGATCTAAGGAAATGAATGTCAGAGGGAATGGTTGTGATTTATCCTAATTCTCCTTTAATCAAGGGGTGTCCCCAAACTGCCCCAGTAGCCCCATAAGTTTCAGAAGTACTGTAGAATCCTTGCAAAGGTACACTAGGACATCATCCGTTTACAAAGATATGATATGCCAATCACTGCCTGCCTGTATCCCCTAACTGGTGGCATGTTATCAGAGTGCAGAAGCCAGTGTCTCCATTGGCAGCACAAAAATATTCTGGGGTAGGGGCAACCCTGGTGGGTGCCGCATCCAATATAGAAGGGGTCAGAAAATGTGGAACCAGTTTTTACATGAAACATGGGCAAGTTATATAACAGAGAAACCCATTTGAGGAATTGTGGCCCAATTCTGAACCTATGAAGAACCTCCATTAGATAACCCCAACCCAGGGTGTCAAATACCTTCTTGATATGAAGTTATACAACCTAAGGGTGTGCCCCTGAGTCCAGTCCATCGACATGATGAGCCGGCGTAGGTTCAAGAATGTATTCCTGCACGGGAACTACATGTTGCACTATTGGGATCAATCGATTGGCTAGCACCTTCCCAATATTCTTGTAGTCAGCGTTCAGGAGAGAAAGTGGACGGTATGTCTCCAAGAGCAATGGGTCACTTTCTGGCTTGGGTAATACTACCAGCACTGCCTTTCTGAGGGTGGAGGGGAAATAGACCCACAGAGTAAGCCTCGATATGGAGCAGATGTGGAACGAGTTGTGATTTAAAACTGGAGTACAAGTCCGATGGCCAGCCGTCTGCTCCCGGGATCCTACCCCTTGCCATTTGTTTAATCGCATCAGAGATTTTGATTTCATTGAGAGGAGCTTCTAAATGTGCTTGCTTAGAAGCCTGTATGTGTGGGAGATCTACTCCATATAGAAAGGCGTGTAGGAAAGGAGCCTGGTTAGTGTTGGGTGACTATAGCGATATAAGGGAAAAGGGGAGACCGTCCAGTAGCCCCCCCAATATCACATACCTTCCGTCTGTGTCATTTCTGGTATGCAATACCTCAAGGGGCACTCCTGGTGCCACCCAAATTAGGACTCCTCTAGCTTTATGTGGTCCCTACCAATATACCCTCCGACGCTTGTGCATAGCTGCTAGGTTGGGTGTGGTTACATGTGTCTCCTGAAGAAGCGATATCTGAATCCTGTGTGTATGTAGTTATTGATAAAGACAGTATTATTTTGTGTAACCTGCCAGCCCTCATACATTCCAACTCAATAGTAGAAATAGTTTCACAGCAGTCTCAAAATTGGTAGCCATTGTGGCATGTGTATTGTCTACCCCACCACCACCCCACACCAATCCCCTCCACCTCCCCTCCCCAAGTTCCTCAGCATGTCACACTGTACACAAAAAAAGTATGATCTATGTAAGAACTAAAGAAAAAAATATGCAAGAAACTCTAAATGCCCATTCCCAGACCAGTACCCGAATGGGCAACCAGCCATTAGCACTGTAATGCAATACGAACAAAGTTATATAACAATCTATACCAATGGTATTTTACCTGTGAGGGTGGTTAAACGTCCACAGCTGTAGTCCGGTGCAAGTTTGTCTGCAGGCCCCGGCGGTCATTTCAGCATTACCACTGCTTACCCAGATAGCAGCCACATCAGATGTAGTACATTTATATCAACAACTTTATAAAATCAGTAGCTGCAGCCTGGATCAAGTCCTCAGCTGTCTGAGATGTAAGTAGTGGGCTTTCCCCCAGCAGTTCACCGGCCTGAAAGGCAGTCACTTCCAGAGAGTCATCTAGATAGTTCTCAGTTTCTGATCCTGTGGGGGAGGAGGCCCTCACGCGTCGTTCAACCGCCTGAGCCCTCCAACTAGCTGCTTGTTCTCTAGTTGGAGCATGAGGGTGGCGTTTGTTTGGGTGATTTACCATGCCTTTGGTTTTCCATTCAGGAGGAGGATCAATCTCAACCCGAGGAGGGAATGTTATGCCTCTGCATAGCAGCTAAGACCAAGCATCTTGTGGTGCCCTCATAAATGATCCGGAGTGTGGCATATTGCATATTTAAAACCATTATCGCAAAGGTACTACTTTACTATTATGAAGGAAGACCTGCAGCAGTGAACCTTTAATGTGTAATAGGGATAAATGTGTTATTGGACATTTTTGACAGACCAAGGACCCCTGGCCCGTGTTACTTGCAGTATATGGCTTCTGTCCCTGTAATTGAAAAAGTGCGCAACTACTGGACATAGACAAGAACCTGGAGGGGGGTCTCCCAGGCACCCTATGGGTACGTTCAACAGAAAAGGAGAATTGTTTAGCCTGCAAGATTGTGTTAATAAACCAGTCTTCAAGGTACAGTTTCATATTTCGGCCCTCTGGCTGTTCTGGGCGGCCCACAGTCTTCACATTGTTTCACCTTGATCTACCTTCCCGATCATCCACTCTTCGCCGTAGATAGTCTATCTCCTCCTGCATAACCCAAAGGTGCTTGTCAGAGTCTGCCACCATGGTTCTTAAGTCAGACAGTGTTGACTCCGTGTTCTCAACACGATTTTTCAGTTTCTTGTTACCTTCTCAGAGGAGGCCCATGTCTATGCAAAGGGCATCTATTTTGGGTTCATAGATGGATTTAATGGTCAGCATCGGTGGGAGTGCTTGGAAAACATGGCTGCCAGGGACGGGCTGGCTGAATCAGCAACATCTATGGTTTCCTCACCACTCCTGGTAGCCAACCACTGTCACCAGGGTTTTGTCGGTTTTGGGGCATACCATTGTGCATGGGTTGTGTAGCCCAGTTCTAAGACGTCGTAGGATAACTGTTGGTGTGGGTAGTGGCAGGTACAAAGACAAATCAGTAGGTGCACCGCATCGATTCAGGAGTGGCCGTTCTGCATAGATCCTTCGCATTAGCAGCTATATTCTGGTGCGTCCATCTGGGCTGCTGATAGCCCACAAATCCTCCAGGTTCAGTTCTGCGTTCAAAGGGCACCACAGAGGGGGCTGCAGGTCTCCAGCCACCACCGCCAGCGGCATCGCTAGCGCTATCCGGGCCCAATCCGAGCCCTGTTAGGGTATGATTACTCGCTGGGCCGAGCTGCCCCAGGGTTCAGCAAGCAGTACAGCCCCGCTGCTGCGCAGATGAGCCGATGGCCGTAATTTCCAGCACGGTGGCAGCAGTTCTCCAAGGACACCTTCTGTCGAAGAGAAGCACACCCCTGTGCGGTTCTGGCATCCTGAGGAGCCGGCAATATTTTAAGGGCAGGTTCACCGCCCTGTACAGGTCAGGATACTTAATTACTGGCCAAGTATTAGGGAGCACCGAGTTTTGCGACTCACAAAGTCACCATCTTGGCCACGCCCCATTTCTTCTCCAAATTTTGGGGTAGATTTACCAACATTTTTGTACCAAGCTTTTTTCATAAAGGTGGTGAAAACTAGTGTAAAATGTAAATGTTTTTAGCAATTTATTTCCCAGTGTAAAACCCGTTTTGTGCTGGAAAGTTGCCCCAAAGTAGCACAAGAAAGTGCCTTGCTCAGCTTTGCATTACTTTTCATCAAAGGGGCATTTCAAGGATGAAACATGGGTGTTCCCATGCAAACACCCATGGATACTGATGCAAAGCTCTATATACTAAGAATAGAAGATGGGGTTTTGCGCCAAAAAACACGTCTCTTTGAGGCAGGCATTAAAAAGCGAAGGGTTTTTGTTTCTTCAAACCTTTCTGAATTTGCATGCATGCTAGCTGTACAGCACACAACAAAAGTAGGAAAAGATCCAAATTTGTATAGGTATTTTATTTTGTATCGGAAGGGTCCTCTTCCAGTACACTACCTATGCCATGCATGACACAACCATCTTTGAAAATGTGTAAGTGTGTGTGGCACCTGATGCTGAACCAGCACTAGGAAGAGAGCAGGACAGTGTTCTATCTTATTGGATATAGAGTTGTCATTTTCTTTTCTTCTCACACAACTCAGTAGTTGCTGTCTTGCAATACATGAGTGTTTAGTAAATCTACCCCTTTGTACGTTGCTCCCATAGGCTTTAGTTGAAGCTTCTTAATGGTGTCTTCATAATGTGAATGCACGGGCTTTAAAGTTGCCATGAACGTGAATCTCATGTCATTCTAGTGAGGCAGCTAAAAAAGTCACAGTATGTTACTCTTTGTGAAGGAGAAACTCTAGTATCAATGCCGGACCCCAAAAACAATTTGTGGTCACACCTTGCCTCCAAAATTCAAAAGACAGAGGGGCAGATCAGCAAGCGGCAGCGATAATTTTTGCTGGCTGCATATAGCGTGCAGAATTCTAACGCCGCCTAACCCTGGATTCTATCGCCCAGTCAGCACAATATTTACAACGCACATCGCCGAGGTGTTAGAAATCCCGGCAAAAGCGGCGATAGGAATAAAATATCACAGGAATACCAGCGATATAACCAACAGTTAGAGAAAACGTTGTAAATAGGGAGAGGTTGATTTAGCATTATGATCCACCTCCCATGCAAAACATTGCTGAGTCATGATTTTATCAGGCGTAATGGAACCGGCGAAATACCTGGTTAGCGCTACATTTAATGCCGATAAACGTGTTAGCGATTTACTAGATAATAGAGAGTAGCCCTGTTAGCGTTTATTCCTGCTGCGTTTCAGTCGGGAACGCCAAACTCGCATCTCATTAGCGATGCGAGGCGCTAGGAAAATATGCACATGTCCATGCTGATAGGGCGTTAGAATTATCGCCGATTTTCGTCCCATAACAGACAGTGATAATTCTAATGCCGTGCCTCGTAGATATGTCCCAGAGTTCTGCATTATAACAAAAACTTTAAACTGGTGTCAAACATATTTTGGCTCCCTTTATCATTAGGTATTAGTGCTAAAGCCATTTCTACTAGGGCACAACATAGAGGAGACTGATCTCATGTTATTTATTTGGTGTTTGCATCAAGTATATTTCATCCACTTTTCAAATGCATATTATGGGCCTGTGTATTGGGAAAACAATTTTTATTATCTAATTAAAAAAGATAGTGCAAAATGAGTTTGCTATATATAGAAAAATAATCTATTATGATTTATTTGTGAATATCTCCATTTTTGTTCTGGTATTAAACACTTTTCTTTAATATGAGCTACACATGTATTGACCCTTGTTTAAAGGTTTAAATCATCAGATTTTCAAGAAAACATTATTTAGGAAGCCAGACAATCTTCCCTAAAAAATTTTGGCACCTCTTTATAATGTATTACTTCCAAATTACAACCTAAACGAATTTAAGTGTGTGCATGCCATATAACTGCTACAGGCATAGTAGGTATGTATCAGCAAGAACTTCTGATTGCCATTTCATTGATTTGAAACTATTCTAATATTTTTAATAACATGCAATCATTGCTGCAATTCCTCTGTGGATGATGAAGCCGGTAAAATCTTTAGATTACCCCTCACTTTAAAGCACTTAAAATATGCAATATTAATGCTAATGTGACTTTTTAAATCTGTTTAATATGCATTAGAATATATCCATTGCCGTTCTGCCCGATGTTGTTTTATTACATACATATAGCAGATCAAAAGCAGTATAATTCACTGCTTTTAGCATCAGGTCAGCTATTTGCTGTATTACACTAAGCACATTTCGTAACAAACCCATTAATTTTATTCTGTATTTGTAACACTTTCTTCTTCTTAGTAAAGAGGAGGCAAAATACTACTAGCAACTGTCAATTCATAATGCATGCAAGTAATTGAGGTCTCCACTTTAAAGGGGAAGTAGAAATAGTATCCAATAAAATATTGCAAATATTGAATACCGTTGTCTTGTCTTTCAATTAAAGAGGTTGCATTAAAAATTGTGTCCTTCTCATTCAACATTTGAACCCATCCCTTGTCCTGCTGCATCGTTCTCTCTCTGCAGCATTTTCGCCCTTCTCACATTAACTTTCTCCCACATGTCTTCTTCTCTATGATGTGCAGCTCTACTGCTTTGTGTTGTAAACTCATCCTGTGAGCCCTGTGCACCCCCATTTTTTGCTGAAGGATATTGATGGTAACTGACTCTGACTGTGGCCCGGGCTCTGTTGACAGGCCCAGGCCAGTACTACGTTGAAAACACAAATGATAACTTTAGGAAGGTGGCTCTGTATATGATACTGCCACTAGGTGGTGATACTGTGCACAGAGTTCAGGAGTTCCCCAAAAGTGTGAAAAACCCAAAGTGCTCTATTTGTGGTAGTGTGGTCGAGCAGCCTTAGGCCTAACACAGAGGAGTGTAAGACAAATCCAGACCAGTTTAAGGGAATTATACTTTGTAATTTTATTTTAAGGCCAAGACCCTCTCGCTATTTTATTTTAAGGCCAAGACCTTCTTGCTAAGGTAGGTACATTTCAATTAAAGTTACTTTTCATGTTCAAAAGTTGACAGTGCAATATTCGAACATTTCAAGATTATCCTGTGAAGGAAATCAGGTCAAGGATGTATCAAGCAAGAACACAACTTAAAGTACTAGTCTTCGTGTGGTCAGACCAACATTGAGTGCAGGGTCATAGTGGGGGACTGGTGCACCCGTAAGGTGTGGATTTCAGTATCTTCGCCGAAGCGGTCGATGCCAGCGGTTGGCGGGGGCAATGAGCGGGATAGATTTCAGAAGACAGCCAACACAGTTACCATCGCGGTCACTGGCAGTCGGTGGCTGTAGATCGTTGGGGTTCTCCATCCGCAGATCGACCTGGGGAGATCACTGTTGGGTAGGCGGTGCAGGAGGTGACTGACATGGCCACTAGCATGAGGGTACAGGCTCGGGCACGGAGCAGTGGGAAATTCGGGTGGTGGGGCTGAGAGGATGCCTCAAGGTCATGGAGGTCATCCAACGGCAGTACTTTCTTCACGTAGGGTAGAGTCGCGTGGACACACGTGCCAGTCCATTAACACTGCGGTCTTTGGGCAATCTTTGATAGCTGTGAGTCGCATCAACACCATTGTCAGTCCAAAACTGCAGTGGTTCTCGGAGTTATTTTGTAGCAGGAAGATGCGTCGGCAACTGTCGGTCCTCCCTGTGGCGGTTCTTGGAATTTGTTTCTTCTTGGACAGATCCGCTGTCCACAGGAGATTGGAGTCTTTGTCGAAAGCAGCAGTCCTCCCACAATTTCATAGGTCGCTTGCTGCAAGATGGATCATAGGTTCCCAGAATCTGGGGCCAGGGCAGTTGTCGTCTCCAGTCTTCTCTGCAGCATCGTCTTCTTGATTCTTCACAGATCTGAGGGCTAGGTCTAGGGAGCCATCCAGGAAATTTAGGAGACGTTTTAGGGGAGTAGCAGGAAGGCCAAATGAGCAAATTCGCTAGCGGGACTGCACCCTCTAGTATGCCACCCTTTTGCAGGAGGGAGCATAGACCTTTCCCTGATTAATGGGGTCCCCCAATTTTCAAGATGGCGGGGATTGAAAATTGTGCTTTATCTCGCTTCCCGCTTCCCTCTGCTTTAGCGGTGGCGTTAGCAGAGGTGGGCTCACCTCCGAACATTTTTAATCTAACACTGGTTTTCCTGCCCAAAGTGGGGGTCTTAACCAGGGGCTGGCATTTACTACTTGCAGTAGAGGTTGGTGGTCATATGTGGCAGGACTTTGAAGCTCCCGTCTTCAAGCACTGGCCCATCCTGGGGGAGGAGGCATGACACTTCTGCCCAGGATGTGTATTGTTTCGGGTGCCAGAGAGCAGGGGCTCTCTACCCAGGGTTCCAGAAAAAGATCTGATGGTGGTTGGCTGCTTACAGCGAGTCAGAGATCACACCAGGGTTAGTCCGAATTAAGGGGGCACCTCTGTGGTGTCCTCTGGGTGACATGGTGCAATGAATCCCACACTAGCATCAATGTGGTCTAATTGAAAGAAGTAGTTTGGTATCAAACACTCCTGCATTCAGTGGAGCCATAATGCTGCTGTGGAACTTGTGTGGTTGAGTTTCCAGGCAATGTACTCTCTATGACTTCACTGGCACTTACAATATTAGCAAATGGTGCCCAATATTGTAGGGGCACATCAGATCATGAAGATATGCCCTCACCTGGAGTATAGTGCACCATGCCTTAGGGCTGTGAGGCCTGCTAGAGGGATGACTTACTTATACGGTCAGGCAGTGCTAGATGGCATGGCACCCCGGCAGTGTGCCATGTCGACTTTGTTGTTTTCTCCATCCTAGGGACATGCAGGCTGTAAGGTCAGTAGCATGGTCCCAGTGAGAGTGGGTCCCAAGTGACCCTCTTCAGCTTCCAGGCCCTAGGTACACAGGGTACCAATTACTAGGTGTTACAGGAGGCAGAAGTACTAATTGGGAGTTTCACTTACGGAAGGATCACTGGCACAGGGGACCTGCTTGGCAGGGACCCTGTGCACTACATTTGAAACCACATCAAAACCAGGCAAAATTGGGGTGCTAACCATGCAAAAGAATCTCTTTCTCACAATAAGACACACAGGCATAAGGGTACACCGTGTTTTAGGGTACACCTACAATGGACATGACCTACCCTATAAGTCCCTAGTAGATAAAAGAGAAGGGGGATTGAAAACTCTCTATACTACCCTAGTACATAATAGGGCATAGAAGTTTAGAGGCCAGCAGCCTTTGTTGCCCTTGCATTTGTGCACTGCTGAGTGACTGAGGTAACTATAAAAGCAGTTCTGCTCTGCAGCACTGCTTTTAAATGTAATTTGTGCCCAAACTCAACTTTGGTGATAATGGCACTTTATTTTTACATTTTAGGTATCGCCAGGTTCTCCCCTATCTGTCCCAATGGTGGGGGTCATGTAATTATAAGCAGAGTCCTTTTAAAACATGGTTTATATGCACTGAGGATAGAGATATTGCACATTTCACTTCCCCCATTGTAGTAAAGGCCCTCCCAAATTCGACCTTGGTGCTATGAACACTGTGCAGTGAGGATCTACATTATGTTTGCTTATTCAGGACCCTCAAGGTCTCCCCTAGGTGTGCTAGGGGTGCGTAGAATCATGTAACTATAAATAGGGCCTTTATAAAAGATGTTTTGTATGGCATGGTGATGGAGAAATTGCACATTTCGTTTTCTCATTTATAGATACCGGGCGGTATGAAATGCTCTAATAATGTAGCTGTCTCTCTTGTACTCCAAGTCAAGTGTTTACTGTGCAGTGATCTCGAAGCATCTGAGTGTTCAAAGGTGGAAAGAGGGCTCCCTATTAGAATATTGGAGCTCCCTGAGTGGCTATGTGCTGTGACCAGATCACAAACTTTCCAGAAGAGAAATAGGGGAGGCTTGGACTCTGGAACAAGGGCCCAAGCATCCCAGTACAAGGGCAATGGGTCTGGTGAGCCATGCCGGGGACGTCCAGAGGTGCAGCAGGAATATGACCCTAAAGGGTCAGGATCTGGCCTCTGAGGAATGGACGCCATCCCGGCCTGTCGGATTTGGCAGAATTAAGAGGAGCGGGTGGACCCTCTAGAGAAGAGGTTTGTCAGGAACAGAGAGACTGTCCCAACCTTGAGAGCTTGAGGTGGATGGCCTTAAATCAAGAAGAGGTGTATTTCACATAATCTACTGGGAAGATAGCCTGCTTTATACTGAGGGCCGAAACATCAAGGAGGGGGTAACCTGGAGGTTGGTGGTGTCCCAAAATTAGAGAAAGTTCATCCTGACCTTTGGTCATAATATCACTGTGGCAGGACATTTGGGACAGACTATGTCTTGGAGCCGGTCGGTGAACCATTTCTACTGGCCCCATATGTCTAAGAAGGTAAAGCAGTTCTGTAGCTACTGCATTTCTAAGTTAGGGCAGTGGCAAGGCAGGGAGTCTCTCGCAAATGCTGCTTGAACCTAAGAGAAGAAAGAATGCCATGCTGGAACCTTGATTTGCAGCATCAGGCCCTGCATTCTGACTTACTGACTACAGCCCTGTGGATGTACCTTGCTTCAAAAGGATTCAAAAGTCGACTTCCTGAAAGCTACAGGTTAACAGAGCTCACCTGTGCCATCACCACCAAGAGTCCCCTTCCTGGAGCGTGTCCAGTGGACATAGAATGATTGTGTCCAGGTGCAATGTGGGAATTGTAGTCCTAACCTTTGAAGGATCATCTCTGGGCTTCCAGACTCTTGGATTGTGCTTTGGACCCTTGGAACCCTCAAGGGGAACTTTAGGAAGAAGTTTCAGAAGTTTGGAGAAGTTTGGAAAAAAGCTCCAGAAGTTGACATATTTAACCTTAAGATCTAAGCCGGCCACATTCAACCATGACCCGACTGAATTTTAGGTTTGTCTCCCTAAAGTGCTCCAATGGTTCGACTTCCAGAGTTTAACCGGGAACTCCCTGAAAGTCAACAAGGCGAACTCTCTCCGAATCCGGCCTTGTGGATAGCGTTGAGGGACCATGACAGAAAAAGCTCCAAAAAAGATTCTAAGTCTGAAGATAAAATTTCGACCCTGGCCTACAGTGTGTGGTATCTCAGCAGGGCTCCATCGCGGTCGGCCTCAAACGTTGACTTTGTCTTTGTCAAGCACAACCAGATTTCCAGAAGAGGCGCTATTGATTTCTAAGTACTGCAAAAAGTGTTTATTCTATAAAACTTCATGTCTCTGGTTCCCAACCCTGAATGTTTGTCATTTTGTTGTCATTTTAAAGATAAAACTATTTCCTATATTTAAAAAATAGTGTTGGATATTTATTGTGTGTCATGTATAAACTATTTATTGGATTGGTATTTTAAAATGGTTTACAGACCCTTGTCCTAAGTTAACCCTTCTCCTAAGTTAACGCAAACAGACGAAACGTGGTGGCTACTCTTGGAAGACTTAATCTTTGAAAAGAATAAAACATTTGAAAACTTAAAAATACGTCTCCATGATACCCTTTGTGACTTGTAAAAGACTAATCTTGAAGCAAAATTGAAATTATTTGATATAGTGGGTACTGATCATCCTGTTGCTAATGTATGTGTGATTTTTTTTCACTACCTGGGGAATAGGATGCTTTTTTTCCCTGATCTTTGCACCACTTAGATAAAATCCCTACAGTGTAACAAGTGCGGTATTCTATGTCCAAGGTCTCTTTGTAAATCTTTTACCTTACTCATTTGAATTAAAGTCTGACAAGAGTGGTGAATAGGGTATTGTTCAAATGAATGATTTAAAGTCCTTACATTTATTGCCTCGAACTGTGCCTCACTGGTGGATTTCAAGAATTGTTAAAGTCATAGTGGGCAAGCTACAACTGAGATGGAACAGCATCCTTGACCCCATAACTGCTGAGCAACCTCCTCCCCAGTATTCTTGACCCCTTAACTGCTGAGCAAACCCCTCCCCAGTATCGTTGACCCCTTACCTGCTGAGCAACCCCACACCCTCTCACTCCCCAGTGCTGAGCTCTTTTTTTACTATTTGCATAGTTTGTGCTTAGGGCTTAATAACGTTTATGTATCAAAAGATATCCAAGCCAAATTTTTGTCAGTTTTTCCCAACATTGTTGGAGTTCCAAAGGCACTGCAGGTTTGTGAATTCCCCTGAAGGGGAATGAGAAAACAGGTAAAGTATAGCTAGATTTTGAGGTTTTGGGGGAAAATAGGAAAAAGGTGCTCTGGATAAAAAGGGCCTTTTTCCCCATAAAATCAGCATCAACAAATGGTTTGCTCTGCTAAAATCACTAACTTCCCAGCTTTCAGGAACATTTTCCCATTCTTTCTATTTTTTGTGCTCTCAACTTACTTTTAATTTGTGGTGTAAAGTGTGAAACACGTGGACTATCCAGGGAAGCTACAGATTCCTGAAAAGTAGATAAAATTCCAAATTCAGCAAGTGGTCATACGTGATAGATCCTCTAGGCTTTCCCATAGAAACTAACTGTTGAAAAAAATAAATTTTGAAAATAAATAGGAAAAAATGCCCACTTGTGACAAAACTTTTATCAGTAACGTTTTGACACAAAGTACGATTTTACAAATGCAATATACCATTACATCCGCCCGACCCTTCTGGTTGCTGGGATATATAGGGTTTGTCGGTTTTCTAAAAACTAAAGTCACCCAGAGCCAAAAACTTAGCTGCATTGTGCAATGGTTTTTCATTGTGTACCAAGTATAGACCAATTCATATGGTGAAATATGTAGAGTGAAAAAATAGATATCAAAGAAACATATGTATTTCTGAAATGGGCACAAGATATGGAGTTTAGGAACAGTGGTTATTTGTACATCTCTAAAGTTGTGGGTATCCCTACTAGCACACGATTTAGAGGGTATTTTTCTTTCTTACACACTAGCTTACATTTGGAAGGCAAAAGTTCTGTGAAATCCAATTGGTAATAACAAATGTCTTACTATTCTATGCTCCCGCGTGTCTTCTGATAAAAAATGTTTACTTTACTTCTGGGTAGGCTTAGTGTAGGAAATGGTCCAAAATGCAACATACACTCCAATTTTGCAGAATCAAGAAGATCAGGACATTTCTCACTGTTAATGCCTTGGTCCAAGTCATAATTGCCTTGGTTATTTCAAAAATTGACTAAGCCAATTGTCTTTATTTGGGCCTCCTCAACTATCAACTATCTAACCCATAGGCTCCAGTTGGTTCACATCCAAGCCGCTTGGCTGATCTACATACTCCCCAGACACTGCCACATTTCTCAAGTGACATAAGATCTTCACTGGTTCCCAGTTGCCCAGAGATCATTATTCAAAACATATTGCATAGTATTCAAATCCCTTCTCATGAAAAGTCTAGTTTTTATTAAATCAAAAAGTACACCCCCATTAAAAATCTTAGATCGACCCATCTACGTTATTTGGTGATCCCTCAATTCAATAGGAAACTGACAGGTGGAGCCAGATTCTCAGTCAATGCCCCTCGCAACTGGAACTCTTAGACCTTGTAACTCAGAACTACACTGAACTATAGGAACTTCAGACAGATGCTGAAGACCTGCCTTTTTAAGCAGGCATATTATTGATAGTATTTTACCTCAGCTCCAGGAAACTGATGTATGTGAGCTTTGCAAATCATTGTAACATAACATAATAGTCCATTGCATCAGAAAATATCACTGGATGTCCTATCTTTAATCTGAATCTGGGTTTACACATTAAGGCAAGAGCTAAGTTTATCAACTTTTATCTCTGCAATGCAAGGAACATCCGACTCATCCTCTACAATCGGAAATGAAAACTTAGTCCAAGCCCTAGTCACTTTCAGAATCGAATGCAGCAATGTTTTGTACACTATCCTGACTAAGGCTGAATTTAGATTTTTGCGGATGGGTTGCTCTGTCGCAAAGTTGACGGATTTTCCGTCTGCCGAAATATAAATCCCAAATTTCCCTCCACTTCAGTGCCCAATTAATCTCAAGAAAAGCAACAATGACCTTACCAGTACCATTTAAAATTGCTAAAATGGTTACCTCTGGAATTCTGAGCATATAACAAAACAGCATATATTTTGTGCAACGCTATGCACCCCGCACCGCAGTTTATCCATTCTGAGCCTTCATGATCAGAATGATGTACAACCTGTGGTACTTGGCTGTGCACACCCAGTCACCCCAGATTTCCCCATCATCTCTCCAGTTTTCTCAGTAAATATTTCGCCATTTTTTTCCCGAAGACACACATAGAGAAAAACTTTAGAAGTGCCTTCATTACTGCACAACTATTTCATATTACACTCAAATCGGGCTGTTTCGATATTAGCGACCCACTAGAATTAAGTGCTGAAGACATTGTCATTTCTTTGCTCAAGGGCGGATTCTTGTTTGTCATGTTTATTTTGGGGCCAAGATAAAAAGAGAGTTGTGTTTACACCTTGGTTTGCTTTGTCGTAATTCATATGATTCTGCTCCAGCTGTCCTTGTGGTGCTGATGTGAAGAAGGAATGCGGCAGACCAGGAGGATAAACAACAGCGGTGTCAGGGAGATTGGGCGTCAAACTGCATTTGTGTTCAAGAAAAGTAATTACCCAATGGCGCCGGCAATCATCCAGAACAAGATGAGTGGAAATGTCACGTTATTGTCAAACGTCCTTGTATGTGACGCACGTCACCACTGGGAAACGGCTTTTACAACGAAGCCGTTTCCACGAAATCTTTAACCACGCATGCAGTACAACGCATGCGTGGTTACAACTAATGCCTTTACCACGCATGCCTTTACTACGATGTTTGTAGTAAAGGCATATGTGGTAAAAGTAAAAAAAGAAAGGGGGGGTTTGGGGGGGTCTCCCCCCCCAAATAAAACAACTCACCATAATTCACGTCGGCATCAGAGTCGATTAAGAGAAATCGGTAAAAAAATGCCGTTTTCTCTTAACGACGTATGACGTCACCACGCAAATAGTCGGTGAAAGTTTTATGTGTGCTAAGCGAATTCCGTTGTAACGCATGCGTGGTAAAGGCATGCGTTGCAACGGAATTCGTTGTATCATCATATATTCCTCTATCCCACGAGAGTAAAGTGTGCTTGAGAAAAGCCGCGACTGGGCCCACAAACACAATATGCAACACATTTGGGCGCAAACCCACACCTTGAGGCAGACCAAAATTTGACACAAAACGCATCAGCAGAATGCGAACAAAAATACTTTAAAGTTATTCTTTATATGTATTTCACTCTGATAAAACAAATCAAACCTTACACTTTACATCAGTTAATATGCAGGTCTTAAATGTTTACAATGATCCTGATGTATGTTCAATGGCCCATAAAGGATATTTATTGATTTCTCTAACCGATCGGCATATACGGGGTTCCTTTAGGGAGCCTCCTCAACATGAGCTTTCTCCCCTAGAGAAATATCGGAGGCAGCAGTGGGGGTACCGAAAGTGGAAAGCACTCTACTTGAAGTTCCTAAATGCGTAGTCCGGTGTCTACACTGACCCAGATTATGACAACAGTCGCGGATTTGGTGCCAAACTAATGTCTGAATCATCTGTGTCCAGGTTCCTTTGAGCACATATAAAAAATCAGTTATCCGGACGCTTTATTTAGTCTGCTTAAGGCCGGACTGTATGAAGTTAGATATTTTTAGAACATCCTCTAACACTGATGGAGGCCTTTATCTGGACACGTGCCCATCCACAGGCCTGCGCTTCACTTCATTTCCATGTATGCAGGGGCGGCAATGGCCTGGGGCAGGATATATTATGTGTTGGCAAATTATTGTATAGCTCGCTCTCCAACCTAAACATCAGTATCTGGCTTCAGCTGCAATTCAATCAGTCAAGAAAGGTCACCAATGTAGAAGCAAAAAAAAGAGCATAAAGGTTTGAAGTAGGGCTGCTATAGTGCTACCTTAATAAGCAAATGAGTTCTGTTTATAACACAGAGAAGGGACGATTTGGGACTGTGGACAAGGAGGGCGACACATTTGTGGTAATTAGGCTAGAGGGGGAACCAAGGGAACCTGGGGGCCCAAGATGGCACTTAGGGGTCGCCTAGGGTAGCTGCTGCTACCCCTGCCTTGCCTACGGCGACCACTGGCACTGGTGTGGGGTTAGGGACCAAACCAGTGCAAAGAACAGAAGGTAACAAGTATCCTCGTGAGCATGTTTACTTTTTGCAGTTTTCACTAAAACTTCACACTTTCAGTGCTATAAAATAGGTACATTCAGAAGTGCAATGCGTACACTTTATAATTCGTTATAAAATGAAATACATTTGAGAAAGCATACACATTGTATCGTGTTTCCATGTTTACGTTGTCAATACATGAATAGTACTTTTTTTAATCAAAAGCACTTTATAAGGAGCTACTCATGCAAGCGGTAGCTCCTTAGAAATAATTAAATATAATATAGAGCAATACAAGACGATGCAAAGTCATATTAAAAACATGTTCCAAATGAATTAATACAGGAGGACATGATCACTATTGTCTTTTTTAATCTCTTTATTGTGACCCTCCTTGGAGATTTATTAATGCATCTTCTTTTTGAGGTACAAGCTATGCTTCAATGATGTCAATTATTGGCTTATTGTGGCCTCTCTTTCTAGGATACAAGGAAAAAGGTCATATGGTGTCACTTCTGTTGATATCATTAATGTTAAAGGGCTTATGATGTCACTTTTGCTGCCGGTGACATTTTGGTAAAGTGACAAACATCTATGCTCTCAAACCTAACAATTCATCCAGGCCAAGGCTTTCCACTGAATTTTTGCAGGTAGCTGTGACGTGGGAATGTGGATCATCAAATCAAACCCTTTTGACATCATGTAGAATAAGAAGAAATCATAGGAATTTTGGAGATGACTTGTAATTTGAAACTGTGCACGAACAACATGGTATAAAAGAGTGAACAGGAGATGTTTGTGCATATTTTAGCATCCTTCTATTCCATGACAGTAAAGTGTGTTTGAGAAAAGACGTGATTTGGCCCACAAATATAAAAATGCAACTTAATTGGGCGCAAACTCGCACCTTGAGGCCAACCAAAAGTTTGACACAAAACGCATCAGCAAAATATGAACAAAAAATACTTTTTAGTTTTCTTTATATGTAGTTCACTACAATGAATTGCCATACCCCCTCCTGCAGTGGTAGTAGCCCTGTGGCCACTCAATTGCAGGGTGCCTCCTGACTAGGCCCATCGAAGAAACATGGCCCCACGAGACGTATTGGAAGTGGCAGTGATTAGTTCCTACAATAAAGACTGGTATAAACGCAGGTGGCACACCGGGAGACAAGGATGGTGAGAAGGCCAGAGGCGGGGGCAAGTCGAAGAAGGAGACAGAATTCTGTGGAAGCCACCCTTTTTTGGTAGTGCCCCCGTGGGCTGCAACGGTCACATGCTGCAATACAAAGTAACTGGGTGATCCCCCCCCAAGACCAGAAAACCTGAAGACCAAGGACTTCGAAACTGCCTCGCAGGCCTGATCAGAAGATGGCCAGAGACAAGGATCCCAAGGCATCCAAGCAAGGCAAGATGGACAAATATACCAAGGTAATGCCTCCACCAACGGAGACAGAGGGTGAAACAAGCGGGCCACCAGATAACACAATCCTCCTCAGGACAGACATTCATCGAGACATGTGCTGGAGGGAAGAATGGTGGACACAACTCTGATGTGACCCTCTTGTGCTAGGACACACATAATGTTGCTGAGAGAGTGCCACAGGCAGAGAGTCTCATCTCGGACGTGAAGGACACATCACATACCTTGAGTAAGGAAGTCTCTGGATTTGCGGAAACACAAAAAGAAGTCTCCTGGAGAGTTGACGATGCTAAAAACAGGGCACGCTGAAATAATCTCTGCTTTATTGGTTTTCCGAAGGGCGCGGAGGGACTGGACCCGGGAACGTTCCTGACTACTTGTCTCAATGTCTTTCTGCATTCGGTCCAGTTTTAAACCTGCTTTATTATTGAAAGTGCCCACAGGTTGCCCAGTGTGCTTCCGCCACCAGGGGCACCTCTGTGACCCTTAATCGCATGATTCATCAACTTCCAGGACTTCATTCTCCGGGAGTGGAGGAAACTGGGAGGAATCAAGCATCTCAACACCAGAATAATGGCATTTCCAGACTACTCCTGGTAAGTTTTAACACTTCGACACATGTTTGACTCAGTCAAGGTGAAACAGAGAAACCTCCACATCCAATATATGCTGCTCTTCCAGGAAAAGCTGAAGGTTCTCTTCCAGGGCAAGCCCTCCTTCTCAGATACCCGAAGAAGCGTGGACATGGATAGAAGAGCATCCTACACTAAGACGGAGCCATGGGACGGGTAGTCCCCCACCCATCGATGCTTGCAAAAGAGTGGGATCCAGCCAGAGAAAGGACCAAAAGAGACGTCTGGCAACTGGGACTCGTGGGAAACGAGAAGGAACTCCCTTTCATACATTAACCCAAGACAAGGACAGAGCCCAAGTCTCAAACTCAGATGAGGAACCCACACACATGAAGATCCGAAGGAAGCAACATAGGGAGTGGGAGCACAGTGCCTCTGGCCAGTCTTATCAGTAACTTATCAGATGAAGGCAGCGACCACCCATTCCTCCTTGACATCGCTGCTTTGGAGCGCGAGACTGCACAGACCACTGACCTAGAAACTCCGCTGCAGCATCCTTCCAGATGGCATGGAAGAATGATAATCCGGGGCTGCCCAGGGACCGTCCCAACCCCAAATGACCTGAGGGAGCCACCCGGACAATGGTGGAATCTTGTTATAACAGAGACTGGTCCGGACTCCAACTCCTTTTTTTCTTGTTTCTACTAAAATGAATATGGGGAAGAGGGGGAGGTGTACAGACCTCTCAGGCTATACCCATGCAAGTTTTGTCATGTTGACCTTTGGGGTACTAGGCATGGGGAGTTGGAGAGAGTGGGGAGGGGGAATGTAAGATATATTGAAGTGTTTAAAAAGTTTTTGTTTAAGACCTCAGCCAGACAGGGAGACCATAAAATTCTACTAACGTTTAACAGTACACGTATATGTCGTAGGACATGCCTAAGTGGCAGACGAGAAAGATACAAGCCTGTAAATGGGTGAAAAGAGTTATTCGGTGCTGACATGGAATGTCAACAGAATGGGGAACAAAGTGAAGAGAGGGCTGATTACTAAATGCCTTAAAAAGCTTAGGCCTGACATTGTTCTCCTCCAAGAGACACACCTCCTTGGGACACTATGTGCCTTTATGGGGAGGGGACCACTACTGGCACATGTATGTTCCTCAGGGTCCAGAGGAGCCGCCATCCTGATTACGAAAATCACCCATTTCACATTACTAAAACATGGACGGACGCATACAGCACTTATGCCTAAGTGCAGGGAACGTGGAGTCGGAGGAAATTTACCCTGAGTAGCGCGTACACCCCACCACAACTACAAAGCCAAACACTCAACAAAATGTCAGATATACTCTTGGGGTCTGGGTCATCCAGACATATAGTTAGGGTGATTTGTTTACGACGTACTGGACCCTCACATGGATCGCTCGAGAGTAGGGGCCGAAGCCCGCATGCCCACCCACTTAGCTGACTTTGTGAGTTCCCTAGGACTCACTAACCTTTGGTAAAGACACAATCCCACAACATGCTGTTACTCATACACTTATGGGGCCCACAGAGTGTTTTCCAAACTGGACCACCTCTTCGTATCTGCAGGAGAGATACACAGAATAGAGAAAGTAGAAGACTTGGCTAGGGGCACATCTGATCACTCGCCCTTGTGGCTGACAGTGGGGGATGGTGCCCTAAAACCTAGGCAAGAGTGGAGACTGGCTGCTTGGGACCTATGTGATCCCTCAGTAGCCAAAGAGATCCAGCAGGCCACGGAACTATATTTCCACGAGAATGAGGGTTCTGTACCCTTAGCAGCTACTTTGTGAGAGGCATAGAAAGTGGTACTGCAAGATAGGGTGCAAAATATAATAGCTCACAATCGAAAAAAGAACCCTTGTCAAGTAGAAACCCTAGAACGCCAGATTCCAGATCTGGAAAGGCGTATTAACCCTAGCTCAGACATGCAATTGCTCCACCAGATCGCTTTGATGCAGTGTGAATATCGGGCACTAGTGGAGCATGAAGTGCGTGCCCAGCTTCTGGCCGTACAAACCCAACTTTACCAATCGGGTGACAGGGCCAGTGAACTACTGGCATGGTTGGGTAACAGGGAAAGGGACCCAAGATGGGTAGCTGCTATAAATGAAGCAAATGAGATGTACACAACAGCGCAAGATGTGGCTGACGCTTTTGATCGCTACTGCAAGACCCTCTATGAAGACAGACCCCTGGTAGACACGATATAGATAAATAACTATATCAATACCATAGGTGTTCCCGCTCTCACTCAAGAAGACCGTGTAATCCCAGACAATGACTTGATGCTACAGGAACTGACTGAAGCGATCAGCAGACAGAAACTGGGAAAATCCCCAGTACCAAACGGGTTACCACCCAAATTTTTTAAACAGCATACCAGTTTGCTGGCCCCACACCTTCTAAATATGTTCCAGGCGGCACGAGAGGAGGGAGCACTACCACCCGACCTATGTCGAGGGACCATAATAGTGATTCACAAATCCAGTCAGCCCCCCACAAATTGCTGCTCGTTCTGCCCGATATCACTACTTAACCCCTTGCATGCGGGGCTGACTCCCCCGCCGTGCTGGGGGGGGGCACACAGCGTTCCCGTGCTCATGACGAGCTCAGCTCCTCATGAGCCACGGTGCTCGTGTGCTCATGACGAGCTGAGCTCATCATGACCACACCCGTTCCTGTAGAACGCTCGCACAGCAGGGAAATTAGCCAAGCATGTGAGCGTTCCAACGGTCATGACGAGCTCAGCTCATCATGAGCACACGAGCACCGTGGCTCATGACAAGCTGAGCTCGTCATGAGCGTCGCTGAGGTTAATGTTGAAAACAAAATACTGGCTTCTATCCTAGCAGCCTGCCTACTACTGGTGATCACATCACTGATACATAATGATCAATCCGGCTTTATGCCTAAATGCACCACACGCCTTAACCTCCGCTACCTGACCCACAGGTTAGACACAGTTAAAAACAGACAGACCACCCACGCTCTCCTTTCCTTAAACTCCGAAAAGGCATTTGAAGGAGTGCACTGGCCATATATGCGACAAGCTCTACAAAGGTTCGGATTTGGCCCTACCTTTATGGCGTTTGTAGACTTGTTATACACTAATCCCAGGGCCAGGGTACACGTTAATGGGGCGCGGTCGGCAGAGTTTACGGTGAGGAGAGGCACCAGGCAGGGCTTCCCCCTTTCCCCACTGTTATTTGCACTAGTGCTGGAGCCACTTGCATTCAAGGTTAGTGCCCACCCAGACCCGAGGGGCTTTAGAGACAGCGCTGGGCTTCATAGCAATGAGCAGATTTCACTATATGCTGACGACATACTACTATATGTCAGCAACCCAGACAAGACAGTATGGGAACCATTCAGGATATAACATTAACTGGCATAAGTCTAGTTTATATGGGGTGGGGGTTCTCTGGATACAGAGACTATACCCAAGCAACTTACTGTGGCGAGGGAGGGCTTTGAGTATCTGGGGTTTTACATCTCCACTGATGACGCAATATTTATCAATCATAATATTAGACGGATCCTGGTGGAATTCCGAGATGATGTGGCAAGATAGAGATGGTATCCATTGACTATACTTGGGAGGGCCGCACTCTACAAAATGATAATGCTCCCAAACTACTATATATACTGCAGAACATGTATTGCTGAATACCTGAGACAATATTTGCCCCAATCAATGGGGAAGTACATACACTTCATTGGGACGGCCATAAACCGTGCATAGCTTTACAGATTCTGCAGCGTAATCAATATAACAGAGGAATAGCCCTACCTGACTTAAAGCTTACAATAGAGCGGCCCACCTGATAGTGATAAATGAATGGGGACATATGCCCATGGATCACCCCACCTATGCCATGGAACTGCTTCAATTTAAAAAAATCCACGCATCTACACTACATATATGGAGGTAAAGGGATTAAAAGGCTGCTGCCAGCCACTCAGAGGGTTGTAGAGGGGTGAAAAGGGGTAGAAAGACAGATGAAATGGGACAAGAAGCCAACCAGGGAGACACCACTGTGGGAGGGCGGAAGACTACCTGATATAAACAAACTCCAAGGTTTCCGACAATGGGAGATGGTCAGGATCTCTAGCCTGGGGGATATAATTAAGGTAGGCCCCCTAATCTTGTTTGATTTACTCAAATACGATTTCCAACTCCACAACTTTTTATTATTTATTTAGTGTTTTATAGAGAGCGAACCAGACCCGTGAGGGTATCAGAGCGCTTTACAGTAGCAACAGGGGAATATATAACAAGGGGGAAGGAGAGTCCAGGGATAAGGGAACAAATAGAAACAGTATATGGTAAAACAAAACAATCATAATAATCGACTACTATAAGGGATAGGAACAAAAACGATGCGATAAACTAGAAAAGCAGTCTCATCACCCAGAAGGATAGTTCGAAGTGCAGGGTGGGTAACATAGGGAAGGCAGCCACGCAAAAGTGCAGTGATGATAGGTAAAGTCAGGTTGAGGGGGTGACTGTAGTGTGAGCTTTAGGAGAGGAATTTGCCCATTAGGAAATTGGTCTCTTTTTTGAAGTGGGCTAGAGACGGTATCTTTCTAATGGCGGGTGGGAGTGAGTTCCATGTTCTTGGAGCGGCCCCAGAGAAAGCCCGAATGTATGTTCTTTTTTTCTTGAATTGTGCGGGTTGGAACAAAGGGGCACTGGCCGACCGGGAGCTTCTGCTTCCTCCAGATAATATAAGTTTCTGTGTGAGAAAAGCAGGGGACTTGGAATAGAGGGTCTTGTGGGTGATGCAAGCCATTTTGAATTGTATTCTGGCCTCAAGAGGAATCCAGTTTAGAGCTTTAAGGTGGGGCGAGATGTGGTCAAACTTCTTAGAGCCAGTTAGGAGTCTGGCGGCAGCGTTGAGGCAGGCTTTCAAGGGTGCCAGAGAGGTTTTGGGTAGGCCTGCGAGAGTGGAGCAACCATATTCTAGTCGAGATATGACTACGGCCTGGATAGCTGATTTTAGATCAGGAGGGTCGAGGAAAGGTTTCAAGTTTCGTACGAAGTTCAGTTGAAATCTGGCGGTTTGGCCATCGTGTTTATATGGCCCCGCATGTTCAGGTTGCCGTCTAAGGTAATTCCCAGGGATTTAGCAGAGTCCACGATGGTAGGAGAGCAGTTTAGCACTGTGATAGCCTTGGTCCAAGCTTGAATGTCTGTATTGGCGTTAGGTGGCAAGATTAAGAGAAACTCTGTTTTTTTGTCGTTGAGTTTGAGCTGGTTGGATGTGAGCCAGTGAACAGTTAGTTTTAAGGTCTCATTCAGGGAACGGATATCCTCTGGAGAAGAGATATTGATGTAGAGCTGTGTGTCATCGGCATACATGTGGTAGGAGATATTGGCAGTGCGCAGCACCTCTGAGAGCGGTTCGAGGTACAGATTGAAAAGGGTAGGGGATAAGGTTGGTCCTTGGGGGACTCCAACTGTGATCGGAGAGGAGGCGGATAGGTTGCCGTTGCTCAGGATTCTCTGCGAGCGGTTCTGGAGGAAGGATCGGAACCAAGCCAGCACCGTGCCATCCAGGCCCATCCTAAGTTTGAGGCAATTCAGGAGAATTTCATGGTTAACCGTGTCAAAAGCCGAGGATAGGTCAAGGAGAATCAAGAGACAGGTTTTGCCATGGTCAAGGGCTTGAAGGGAATCATCGATAATGTGGAGGAGTGTGGTTTCCGTGCTGTGCCCAGGTCTGAAACCAGATTGCAAGTCATCTAGAAGGTGGAAGTTAGAGATGTGTTGGCTTAACTGTTGTTGAACACATTTTTCCATCACCTTAGCTAGGAGAGGGATGTTAGAGATAGGTCTTTAATTGTCAGGAGAGGCAGTATCCAAATATTTACAGGATACAAATATTTACAGCTGGAAAATGCCTGGAAGATGGGGGCAATAGTAAGGGTGGGCGCAAAATCCGTTCCGCTCGTGAATTTTGCAGATTTTCAGCAATTTCACGATTCGGGAATTGCGCGAAATTGCCAAAAATCCGCAAATCAGATCACGGGAGGGTTTTTTTTCCCCATTTTTTTGCAGTAGAGGGTGGCATCTTCGTGGATAAATATATGCAGGCAGGATTCATTCTGGCACGATGCTCCCGTCACAAAAATTAAACCTCAACAGGAAGCACTTACAGATATAAATAAAGCAGGTGCCCGAGCTGAAGCTCAAATTCAGTCACGCATTATAATCACCCCAAACAACTAGTGAGCCCGGTCGAGGCTAGGCAGGTGTGCTTCCTCCCCATATCTACCGCCTACAATTAGATGTAATCCTTGATGGAGGTCTTTGCATCCACAAGTTTCTCGAGCGCAATCCCCGTGTACTGCTGTGACCAGGAGGCTGCTTCCTTCTCATCTGCTGCTCTGATCGGTCTCTCACCCTTACAAGAGACATGTGAACTCGCATGGACGCCCCACCCGTTTGGCCCCGCCACACACACACTAGGGTATGCAACGTTTTCCCGCCCTTTCCTCACGATGATGGACAGCTCACTCGAGGGACCTTGGCGCCCAAACAACTAGTGAGCACGGTCGAGGATAGGCAGGTTTGCTTCCTCCCCATATCTACTGCCTACAATTAGATGTAATCCTTGATGGAGGTCTTTGCATACACAAGGTTCTCGAACGCAATCCCCGTGTAATTCCTGTGACCAGGAGGCTGCTTTCTCCTTATCTGCTGCTCTAATCGGTCTCTGACCCTTTATAAACAAGAGGCATGTGAACTCGCAAAGAAGCCCCGCCCGTTTGGCCCCGCCACATACACACTAGGGTATGCAACGTCTTCTTCCCGCACTTTCCTTACTATGATGGACAGCTCACTCGAGGGACCTCGGCACCTTTCGGCGCGGTGGCAAAGTTACAGACACGTGTGTCACAAAATGCCCCAAAAATCTGTGAGTTCGCTGGAAAATCTGCGATCTCTCGGATTTTATTGCCATTTTTTACGCAAATTCACGGATTGCGAATCTGCCAAATTCGCCCATACTTAGGCAATAGTCCCCACATCCGTCCCCAAATTTGCCCCACTTGAGGGTAGGCTATTTCAGGAAGAAATTCCTGATAAGCCGGTCTCGTGGACCTACATAATGCTAATTAATAATATTCCAGATAGACTGATGATCCTTAGATCCAAGTGGGAAGCCACGACTGGTCAGCTACCAGACATAGACTGGGAGGCCTCCCTAATGCACCCCAGAGAGGTCGCAATCAAACTACGACTACGGTTTGTGCAATACGATATTTTGCATAGAATATACTTTGATAGAGAGCGCCTCCACACAATCGGGAGAGCGGAAACGCCTAACTGTCTATGGTGCAAATCAGTAAGTGGTACATTCATACACACATTGTGGGACTGTCATCTGATAGAGAAATATTGGAGACAGATAATGGGGAAAATGGGAAGGATAGTGGGAACCCATCTACAGAGAGACTCCAAGCACGTGTTAGGTGTCTCCACCGAGATTGACCTACCCAGACACCAATTTTTGCTATGTAACTTGAGGCTGGTGATGGCCAAGAGGGACATTGCAAAATGATGGGGGGCAACAGACCTTCCAACATTTGCGGAATGGAGGGCGGGCATGGCCCTGTATATGGCCGCAGAGAAAGTGACGTACAAAGCCAGAGGTTGCACCAAAAAGTTCACTACGGTTTGGGCCCCGTGGTTAAAGTATTATGGTCTTGAGGTGGATAATCAGGAGATGGACAACAGCAGCTCACTGTAATGACTCCATTCCGAGATGTACCAGTATATGCATGTACTTCCCTGATATGGCTTGTTAATACTGTAACTTGCGTCAAAAAAGTAACTTTATTACGTGTAATGTATATGTCATCAAATGCTGGCCACCATTGTGTTAAAAAAAAGGTTAAAAAATGCAAAATAAGTATACTTCAATCAAAAGCTCATATTATGAAATATTTATTTTAATTCTCAAATATGAAAATATTTAAAAAATCGAAAGTTTAATCGAAAGGTTGAAGCTTTTCTAGATTTTATTCATACATGAAGGTGCAATATGCTAGACTCTAGTATATGACTTTGCCTGTTTTGCTGTCAGTAACTGATTTTCTTTGTCAGCGAATACCAGTGGTTCAGTTGAGGCCACCAATAATACGTGTCACACTCCATATGCTGTACTTTCCCACTCTCACAAATTAAGTAATGCATACCAACTTTAATTTTTAGCATCACATTTCAAATTCCCCCACATTTAACGAAGGATTAAAAATTTTCAATTTTACATTTGTATTTGTTATATATCACTGGATTAATCTGCTAATTTGATTTCATTTTCAAAACAGCCAAGGATTCCCTCAAAGGCGTTTTGGAATTCCTAGGTAAAAAACACAATATTATTCTTCCTCTATGGTGCCTTGTGTTAGATTTTAGCCTTGATCTTACCAAATTACACTAAGTACAATTACGTAAGGTTTATATAAAAGCTCTGGCCGATTATTCAAAAGAGATATTAAAACTAAATAAAAAACTTTATCCACTTAATGAGTCCATCTTAAGTAAGCCTCAAATAACATTTATGTATTTTAATAAACAATATACCCATGGAAAACATTCTGATTAAGATCATCTAATCTCTTAAATAAAGGGATCTGCATAAAAAATATGCATACAAAATAGATTATGGATGTCTGCCTTATTTGATATGTGGGATAATGATTTTTCCTTCTCATCATCTGTGATCATGATTTTTATTTCACACTAGGAGAGAACTGATGATTTCTTTCTTTCTGAAAAAATGTCCACCGCCACTATCTTTTCCCATTCCAAGTGCACTTGAACCCTAAAACTGATTGTAATTTAGCACATACCCCCATTCTAGACATCTATTTTTCCACAGAAGGATACTCTTTAACTTTAACTGTTCTATACTTAAACACCTAGGGACTCATTTATGGGGATTTGGCGCAGGGGAGCACAGCAAGTAACCACCTTGCTTCGCTGCCCTTTGTCAAAGTGAAAGAACTGCATCATATTTATCTAATACGGTGCATTTCAGTTCTTCCCCCCAGCGCTGGTGCCGTTTCGGCACCTAGAGCCAAAGCAGGCACCCTTGCACCATGTGCAATGGTGCCTCTGTTGTTGGCAGGATTGTTTTTGTGCAGGAAGGCACACCATCCTGGACAAAAACAATCCTGGGAGGCTTTTACTTCTTTCTATGTGGAAAGAGAACAAACAATGAGAAATAAAGTTATCTGTACTTATGGCGCCTTCCCTGGTGAGGTCCAAGCGTTTGGTACATCCCCAGGTTTACATGGTTTTTTAAATCTGGGGAAGCGTCAAAATTCATGGGTGTTGAGAGCGAAAACCCACTGCAAGACAAATGGAATACCTCCCTTGCGCTTGCAAAAAGGCCATTCAAAGTGGCTTTGCATGACCTTATAAAAATGATTTTTTGATTTGCTCCCCAAGAGCATCACAAAAAGTGACACTACGGCGTTGCTAGGGGGTCAAAAATATGCCTCGTAATTGCTATAGTCTGGTATATCCGTGCAAGATTCCATCAGTTGTAAAATAATGTAGCATTGATGTAGTTTGACACAGAAAATTATGCACCCAATCTTCGCTACTGATTAATGTCTTGAAATGGATTTTTGATCATTGGGCTGCAATTGAAATGTTATCCCTGAATAATTTAGAAGAGATAGCTGACGATGTTAAAGTGGAGAATAAAAGGCAAGTGTTCAACATTGTATAGCTTTCAATATTACACTTCCAAATGACAATTCCAGGAGTTTCACTGCAGCACTTCCCTGCAAAGGTTTTTATAAGCAAGTGTATGAAGTTTTACTACATAATAAAAAGCAGAATCTGATCCATAGAAAAATATGAGTTCCACATTTGCAAGTAGAAATATTAAGTTGTGATCACATTCCAAAATACCTATCTTTGAGTGCTTAAATTAAGATTTGCAAAGATGTCCAATAAACATAATAAATGCCATGTTGAAAAATATATAATTGAGTAGCAAATAATAGTCCTTGTGTGGTCACTTTTTTAAGTGTATGATATGGATAGATGATTTTGTATAAAAGTATAAAGACTGCTGCATTTTCATCTTTCAACTTAATCTGTTTCTGCAACACAAATCAGGACGATAGATGGAAATAAGAAAATGAAGACCGATCTGAACCATTTCATAAAAATAAAAATGAGCAAGAGCAACCCATCCTACTGAAAGGCAAAGCTTAACACATTGATTCACTTTTATTGCACATAGTTAGATTTATTTTTCCTACTATCTTATAATTTTAGATTAGAATAAGATAGTACATTGTAGAATATTTCCACATACACTGGTAAGAAAAGATGGCCAGGGGAAAACAATTATTTACAACAAGGGGAAAACAATAGCAAAATAGAAGGTTTGAGGAGGAATTAAATTACTGAGAAAGCATACTTTTCATTATTTGGTGTAAATCTGTTCAGCTGTTTCCCTGCAAGGAGGTGCTTGAGGTGGTCACTAAGGGGTTAAACATTTAGTGACATCTGGATGATTGCGCCACGGGAGTCCTGATGTAGCTTCATTTTAAAATATATGGACTTCTGAATGACAGCTTTCTCTACTTATCAGCTTTTTCAGTCTCGCAGGATTTAACAATCTGATTGGCTAGCTACAACTTGAAAAAAAAATGTTGCAACCATCATTAGAGAAAGCGTGACTCAGCTTTGCTGTTATAACCTGAAAACATAAAATAAAAAAGGTATACATATACTTGTTTGGTTGGGGTCCATAGAGGGATTGGCATCTTAAGGTTGTGTACAATAGGGGATTGGACACCTATGAGGGGTGGGGGGTTGACACCCATGGGGATGGGGGGTTGGCACCCATGGGGATTTGACTGCAGGGCCTAGCCAGTACCTGTTCCTGCATCAATCCTGCACTCTGCGGACAACCAAAGGCTGCCCACAGAAGGGATATGTTTGTGTGTTAGTGATGTTACGGCACAAACTGCAATCGTACAAAAATCCATATTTCAATGAGAACAGTGAAATATAGAAAATATTTCACAGTTGCGTGTTAAATATAGATTTCCTCATCATAATGATACACCCCAAACGACTCTTTGCAGTTTTAACATTGTCAGGGTTACTAGGATTTTGCGATCCCCCACATTCCAATCAAATCACCAAATCAATACGCGCCCACAAATAACTGCTAAAACAAGGGCCATGAGACACACAGCAAAGAAAATATCTTCACCACCCCGACCCCACCAACAATCTCAGAAATCAAGCCTGAAACAATGTCCAGCCATACCTCCCCATCACCATCCCCCTCAGATGAGCACTAACCCAAGTATACAATCCAGAGCATCCCCCACCTTCAGGCCCTCTGCCCTAAACCACAACCACATGCTCTCACGCCGCATTAGACTTAAAAAACTACACAAGACAAACACCAACTCAAGTCTGATGTACAGAGCCTAATACATATCACATCGGGGCTGGCCTATAACAGATGGCCAAAAAGGGCTCAAGAAAATAATAGGCACATTCATCCACAACCCAACACATATCACTCACTACTACCACAAACAGGCACTCCTTATAACAGGTTGGCAACCATCTCACCATCCCCTCTCACAAGATGGCAATCTATACCCTACCACAATGCATCCACAAGGCCTGTCAGGCTTAAGAATCCACTATCGGGCAATGACATACACTCCCTTCTCCTCACTTATAATGCACCCCACGAATACCCAGACAACCTGGTTTCCATACTAACAAGTGCCTCTAACCCACACAGAGAAGCTAGGCTTAACTTCAGAGAAGTAAATAAGTCCAACCTTAAGCAGGTCCCATTGTACTGACAACCTCAGTAGACACCAAACCACACCTGAAATGAATCACTGACAAAATATGAAAGGTAAAAAATCGACCTACAAAAATATCTGAGCAACAATATCGTTGTAAAAAATATCAACATCCTATCTACAACACGGTAAGTACAAAAATATCAACAATAAAATATTGATGTTAAAAATATCGTTATTAAAAACATCCTTTTTTTTTATTAAAACAATATGTAAAATGAACTAAATAATACTTATAAATAAAATAAACATAGTTAACCATATGTAAAATGTTTAAAATTAATAAGTAATACATATATAATAATAAACATTAATTAAACATATACATATAATATATAATATATATACTTACTTAATAAACAGTTTTAATAATTATTTTAATAACTTATCAATTATTAAAAAATATTATAAATTACAAATACATCTATACACATAAAACATAAATACAAAATAAATAATTATGTGTAATGAATTAAAAAATGTACATTTACTTTGAATATTTTTAAAATTAATTATATACTACATTAGCTTAAATAATACTACAAATATTAAATAGCGGAGGGAGTAAAACTACTATTCCAACTCCAAAAAAAACAACAGTAAGGAAATTGTTGGATAGCGTAGGGCTTAAAACTACTATTCATACTCCAGAGAGTGCAACAGTAAGGAAAGTGTTGGATAGTGTAGGGGTAAAAATTACTATTCCAACTCCAGAGAGTGGAACAGTAAGGAAAGTGTTGGATAGCGTAGGGGTAAAAATTACTATTCCAACTCCAGAGAGTGCAACAGTAGGGAAAGTGATGGATAGGGTAGGGGGAAAAATTACTATTCCCACTCCAAAAAGTGCGACAGTAGGGAAAATGTTGGATAGCGTATGGGTAAAAATTACTATTCTCACTCCAGAGAGTAGAACAGTATAAAAAGTGTTGGATAGCGTAGGGGTAAAAATTACTATTCCAACTCCAAAGAGTGCAATAGTAGGCAAAGTGTTGGATAGCATAGGGGTAAAAATTACTATTCCAACTCCAGAGAGTGCAACAGTAGGGAAAGTGATGGATAGGGTAGGGGGAAACATTACTATTCCCACTCCAAAAAGTGCGACAGTAGAGAAAATGTTGGATAGCGTATGGGTAAAAATTACTATTCTCACTCCAGAGTGTAGAACAGTATAGAAAGTGTTGGATAGCGTAGGGGTAAAAATTACTATTCCAACTCCAAAGATTGCAATAGTAGGCAAAGTGTTGGATAGCATAGGGGTAAAAATTACTATTCCAACTCCAGAGAGTGCAACAGTAGGGAAAGTGTTGGATAGCGTAGAAGTTAAATATAGCATACTTACAAATAATTTTTTTATTTAAAATAATTAATGATTTAATTTTTAAATCACTCTAAATGATTTACAATACCAATTCATAATTATTAAAAACAGAATTACCAATGAATAATTAATTAAAAATAAATTAATAATAAATACCAATACATATTAATTAATAAATACTAATTACCAAATAATAAATATTGAACAATAGAATATTTTCATAACAAAATCATATTAATAACTAAAAAGTAATTCGCCATTAAAAAATATTGAACAATTAAATAATTTTTATACCCAAAAATATTTATTAAACATTAACTACCAATTAATAATTCCTTTTTAATATACTAATTAAAAATATCAATAAACAATATTTAATACTATGTAATTACCAATTAATGATTAATCAACAATAAATGAACTTTCATAACCAAAAAATTATTATGTAAAATATTTACCAATTAATGATTAATGTCCAATTAATTAATTCTCAATACCCAACAATAAATGTAATAATTACTTAATTAGATTTCAATTACTTCCAACACTATTCCCCTATAAACGCACAACACACTCCAATATTAAAATAATACACTTAACATAATTATCAATTAATCAATTAATAAAAGCTAATTACCAATTAATAAAAATTAATTACCAGTTAATAAAAAATAATTACCAATTAAAAAAAGAATTATCAATTAATAATTATTTAACAATAATATAATTATCAATACCAATAAATAAAAATAAATCATTACATAATTACAATTAAATTACTTCCCACCCAATTCCCCTATACACCCACAACCCACTACAGAATTTGAACGCAAACATTAATTAAGATTAATCTATAATTAGTGAAAATTAATAATTAATTTAGTATAATTAAATTACTTCCCACCCTATTCCCCTATAAACCCACAACCCGCTCCGGTACTAAAACACAAAATTGACTTAAAAAAACATTATTAGCATATACAAATAGTATACATAAAATTTAAAACCAGTAGAATACTTAACAAAAAACATTTAACACATACACATTAAATACATAATAAAATACATAACAATAATATAAATATCGATATTAGTAACATCGAAATTAGTAACACCGATATATTTAATATCGATATTACTAACTTCGATATTACTTACATCGATATAAAAAAATTCAATATTTCTTACCTTAGGGTCAATATTCTGTCCATCGATATTCTTAAGTTCAAAAAGAAGTTTATTGGTCAAAAGCAAGGTGTCAATACAGAGTACAAAAATGTTTCAGGAAAGAAGTAATAACAATTGAATGAAGCATTACATCAAAAGTGATGGTACAGTAAATAAAATGGGTTTTAAAACCAAGCAAAGGGTATAAAAAGGTCATAAATATGAAACAATTCAGAAATAAAGAAAGATAATGGATTAATGAAAAAACAAGGAACATCAAGGGTAATCAAGGGGGTTTTGAGACTTCTTGTTGACCAGGCTGTAAATGAAAAGATCTTTTAGCACAAACATCAAGGTACAAAGTAATAGGAAGCCACAATGTCATACGTTTCGTCACCATATGAATAGGAAAGACAAAGGCAGTATCCAATCTGTGATTATGACATACATTATACCACCATGCTTTAAAGGAAATATTAGAAACGTTTTTCCAGTTAGCTGTAATCTGCTGGAATGCAACAGCCAATAGTAAGTCAATAATTTGAACATTGAGTGTAGTACCCTCCCAGCAAGAAGAGAGGCTACCTAGAAAGATGTGAATGAAAGAGAGTGGAATGCGAGTTTGAAAGATTATGTTAATTTGGGCCCAGACCTGTTTCCAGAAATCATGAACAGCATTACATGAGAATAACATATGGAATAAAGTGGCATGCGGGGACGAGCAAGTCCAGCAAAGGTCCGGGGTTGTAGGAAACTTCTTGCTAAGGTCAGATGGTGTGAAGAGAAGTCTATTATATATGAAGAACAGGGATTGTGCCAAGGTTGCTGCTCTAGATGTTTGCGAAGTTTAGACCAAATCTTATTCCATAAAGATACTGGTCACGATGTGGCGAAATCCCCCTCCCATTCTTCCTCCACCTTAGTTTTAGGTCTAATGGACTCTGTGACGTGGAGATATTTGTATATAGCAGAAGCTTTGGGTGTAGTGCGCAGAAAGGAATGGAGCCGTGAAGAGGAAGAGTGTGGTGAAGGAGGGGCATGGGATTGTGAGAGACGAGTATGAGTGGACAATACCGCTTCTTTGAGTGTAAGGTACTTGTGGGGAAAGGAAGCAGGTAAATCAAAGGATTGGCGAAGTGTAGCGAAAGGTAAAAGAGTGTGAGAACAGTTGAGATACCCAGAGTAATCCCTTTAGTCTCCAAGACTTCCAGTAAAAGGGCTTATTGTTAATTAATAAATTCCAATTGTGCCAAATAGTGGAATTAAGGAAGTCAGCAACTGTAGTGATGGGGGGGGGAGCGGAGGATAACAGCAATACCACAGATCCTCCAACCTAGGGTCTGCACCCTCAGACTTACCAGAGGTTTTGGGCGAGGCTCTCCTCTCCTACCTCTTCTTCTGTGTTTCCACATTTTCCTCCTTAGAGAGGCACCCTCAGCCTTCCTAACAGGAGGCCAGCTCACTCAGACCCTCGGATACTCTTGGCATCAGAAAAACAAAGCACACAACAGTTCCTCTTCAAGCAGGGGACAAAGCACAGAGAACAGTCCTTTAGCTCTCTCCTCAGTAGAAACAGCAACTGTAGGTCAGCCCCCAGACACTAAGCAATGGCAGCACTTTTCCTCAGTCTTCAGCTGGCAGAGATTCCTCTTGATCACGAAGTTTCTAAGACTCTCAACCTAGGGTCTAAACCCTCAGGTTGCACCTGGGTCAGAGGTGAGGGCTCCCTCCCTCTGCACCCACTTCCAGAGTTGTGCACCCTTCCAACTTGGAGTGGTATCCCTGGAAGCCAAACCAGTCAGGACACTGATTACAGATGCCCTTCCCTCCAGGTCAGGCTGAACCTGAACCTGGCCTCCCAACCTTGGGGCTAAACCCCGTGGCTGAGCACTTGCCTGGCACGCCAGTGCTTCTGGGGATGCACACAGTATCCCCCAGAGGGTAACAGATGACTAATGTGTTGTGTGATAGTCTGCAAGGCGCAGATGTTCTGACCCCTGTCCATCTGACAGTGCACGACGATCCCCCAGGACAGAAGTGGTGTCACTATGGTCACCTCTTGGTGACCATGGCGGACACTCTGCTCTTCACCCGGTCTGCTGCGAGGCTCCTCCTTGTTCCTGAGGCCAGTCATGAAGAAGGCTGCAGGGCATGGAGAGCCCTCGAGACTCCAGTCGGCTCTTTCCTGCACATTGCCAGTGCGGGGTGGATTCCCGCCTGGCTTCTGCTACACGCGGGGGTCCCACCAGCTCATGGGAGCCCCGCTTAGGCTTATTAGGGATTGTGGGTTCGGACTTCAGGGTAGTCACATTATGTGCCAACGGATGTGTTGTGGAGACATTTGAAGCGAGTAAGCAGGGGCTCACGCAGGATGAGGGTAAGTATGGAATGGCTGAGAGAGATCTATTGCTATGTATGCCAGCATTAGCAGGTTGAATAGGGTGCTAGGTAGAATCAGAGATCACCACGAGAGAATTAGATCCTGTCAGCAAAGGTAGGGAGATAGGGAAATATGAGCAGCTCGAGGTGGAGGAGTTAAGGCGAGGCAGATAAATAAGACAATTCTGGAAGACCCATAATTTGTAAAGATATCTGTTTGGAACTTTGCAGATTTTATTTTCTCTCACAGCTTACATCCCATTTCGATATGTCACTGGTCTCTGTAGGACAAAGGGAAGCAAAACTGCACTCAAGGCAGTGTCACTAAAGACCAAACTGTGTTTCTCACACTGAATTTCCCTATTAGTGTACACAAACATTAAAGGGCCTACTCCAGGTCATAGCTAATCGTGTAGAGTTCCCTCTGTGCCAGGCTACCTGTGTGCAGTTATGAGGCTGTGCACAACAGTAATCTGCTATGTGTGGCCCTCACACATGTGAAAATGTTCATGTTTAACCATCCAAGTGCCCCTTACCCATGTTGTGCCCTTGTCTTAAAAGGCATACACTGGAGGTAAACATGTGCAGTCCATTTGCCATGTCATAACCGTGAGTGAGGCACATGTAGTGAGACTCACCCATAGTAAAAAGTCCAAAACAGGGGCATCCAAAAAGCAAAAAAGCTAGAAAATCCAGGCATATTGTATGGGTGGAACCCAATTGTATGTCTTTTGCTACAAGTATGTATGTAAGGATGGCTAACTTTTTCTGCAGTGATCACTTAATTCCAAAAGATCAATTGTGTGGTCCTATCAAATGTCAAGATAACTGTACAATCCTTACCCAGGTAAATTAGTGGGATCCTGGCATATCTCCGATATTTGAGCAGGATACTCACCCACAGGTAGCACCTGTGGAATGCTTTATCACTAAAGCCTCACCCACTACACCTAGTGTGAGTGAATGAATGAATGAATGAAGGGAGACTTAGTACCGCGCAACTTAGCCCAAGGGCATCAAGGCGCCAGATAAAAACAACAATCAGGCTACACAGGTCTCAAATCACCAAATCCATGACTACGGATATGCCTCTCGAAAAAGCCAGGTTTTGAGTTCTTTTCAAAAGCATGCCAAAGAGGGCTGTCCCACCAGGACAGGTGGGAGAGAGTTCCAAAGCTTAGGAACTAAAGTGGAAAAAGCCCTGCCTCACCATCTTGCTCTTACAAATCTGGGAACCACGAGGAGATTTTTGGATGAGGACCGAAGAGATCTGCTAGGCAGGTAGGGAAATAGGAGAGATCTAATGCCTTCTGATCCATAGCCATAGACAGCCCCATGGGCGAGGCAGAGGAGCTTGAAGGAGATCCTGGACTGTACGGGTAGCCAGTGAAGCTCTCTCCTGGCCAAGGAGACTGACGAACGCATAGGGAGGTTAAGGACCAGCCTGGCTGCGGCTTTCTGGACCATCTGCAGTCGATGAACCAGGCTTTTGTTCATGCCCACATACAGTGCATTACAATAGTCCAGTCTCGAGGAGACAAGAGCCACTGTAGCCTGTTTCCTAGCATCAGGGGAGAGATAAGAGCCGTTCTTTCTGAGTATTTTGATAATGCCACGGCAGGTGGACACCGTCCTGCTGACCTGCCGGTCAAAGGCAAGAGAGGTATCTATCAGGACCCCCAGGTTCCTGGCCGAGTAGGAAGGGAGAGGACAATCCCCAAGGGAGTCCGGCCACCAGTCCTTTGACCAGATGTTATGACTACCCCCGAAGATCAGGACCTCAGTCTTCTCTCCATTAAGTTTTAGGAAATTCTGAATGATCCAGCAGGATATTGCCTCCATGCAAGATCTGAAGTTGCATGCAGAATCATTCACAGACTGTGTGAGGGAGACCGTAATTTGTGTGTCGTTGGCATACGACAACACCTCAAACCCATAGGATCTTACTACCCTGGCAAGTGGAGCCACATAGATATTAAAAAGGGTGGCGCTCAGAGAGGATCCCTGAGGAACCCCACACTGCACTGACTTAGAAGGGGACAAAAAGTCCCCCAACTTCACTCTCTGCTCCCTAAGGTGGAGAAAGGAGGCTAAGAGATTCAGGGCTGTGCCTCCGACACCTATCTCCCTGAGCCTAGAAACCAGGACCGAGGGCGACAAGGTGTCGAAGGCTGCCGTGAGATCGAGTAGAACCAAGAGAGTGGTATGGCCCTATTCTACCTTCAGGCGGATGTTATTTGTCACCACAGTAAGGGCAGATTCGGTGCTATGAGCTTTTCGAAAACCATGTTGCGAGACATCCAGCAAGTGCGAGTCATCCAGAAAGGTGGAAAGATGATGGTTGAGATGGGTTTCCAGTATTTTAGCAGGAGCGGGTAGCAAGGAAATTGGTCGGAAGTTTTTTATATCTCCCGGGTCCAGGGAGGCTTTCTTCAAAAGAGGTTTGACGACCGCCAATTTCCAAGAGATGGGAAAAATCCCCTCGGTAATTGCCAGGTTCATCACCTCTAGAAGAGGAGGCAAGACCACCTCCTTACAAGCCTTCAGAATTTACAGCGGACAGGGGTCCAGCGGGGAACCCGACTTGATGTTCTCAAGGAGGCGGTAGGTATCGTCCAGGGATAGAGGAGGGAAGGCACAAAAGATAGGCCCGGGATCAACTATCTGATGCCCAGACGCGGCCGGGAAATGAAAAGAAGAAAGATCTAAGTCACGATTAAGTAGTTCCAAGGAACTATAAATATCCGCGATTTTAGAGTGGAAGAAATTTGAGATCTCATTACAGAGCTCCTGAGTTTCCAATATGGAATCCACCATCGGGGGAGCAGAGATGGAATCTATGATCTTAAAAAGATCTCTAGAGGATTTCACGGAGATGGTCAAATCAACGTAGTAAGGCCTTTTTTCTTCAATGATCGCTAGTTTATATTCTTTTAACAGACGTTTATGTTGTTGTTTCTTTTCAGTAGACTCCAGGTCGGCGCGCCAGCGCCTCTCCTGCTTTCTATATCCCTGCCTCAGCCGTCTAAGTCTATCAGAGAACCAGGGTGCAGAGGGACTTTTTCTGGCAGAATAGTACTGCTTAGCAGGAGCTAATATGTCCACCGCCTCTGTAATGGTATTGAAGAGATCCACTGCCACAGCATCGGGATCCTTCTTAGACCGGCTAAGTCTATACATAAATGGAGCAAGTGTTTCATTGTTAATATCCCTGAAATTTCTTCTGAGTTCCCATTTCTTGGGATCCAAAGGGGGGGGGGGCAGTGTGAAGGATTTTGAGCTCAATAGGCACTGCAGAATGATCTGACCAGGCCAAAGGAATAGGGACGCCAATCTTCAGTCTAGGATCATTTGAAAAAACACCATCAAGTGTATGGCCTGCTAGATGAGTGGGATTATCCACAAGTTGAGCACTTAGGGTTTCTACCAGGGACAGAGAATCAATGGAAGTCCGGTTCTCTAGATGAAAGTTAAAGTCCCCTAACAGGGTGATATTAGGCCTGTCAATCAGAGGTTCTAATAGCCTCATGAGCTCCTGACTAAAGGAAGTTCTAGGGCCAGGAGGCCTATAAATTAAAACACCCGAAAATGAGACTGTAGGGGTTGATTTGATAGAGAAATACAGAGCCTCGAAGGAATCTGAGGGGGTAGATAGATGTTCAGTCCGACATATGGCGGAACTCTTGTTCTATATTCCCAGCCCACCTCCTCTACATCCTGTTCTATCCATTCTGGTCAAGGCGTAACCCGCAGGGATGGCCTCTACGAGGTCAGGGCCGGAGGACTCCGAAATCCATGTCTCAGTGATGAATACCCAAGATGGCTTTCTCAAGGATACGAAATCTCTGGAAGCGATGTTATTTTTAATCAGGGATCTCGCATTTACGAGAAATCCTAGGTCATTTTCCAGGGGGATAGACTTACATGCCTCAGTTTCCAAGGGTACCCTTGTGACATTCAGATTCATATGGTGATCCGGATGACGTGCACAGCAGTGCGAATAAGGGAGGGCTTCAGGGGAAAAAGTGTGGTGACAAGGTCTCCTAAGGGGTTTAAAAGACAGAAGGGTGTGTACAGAATAGAAAGTGCTTACTTGGGGAATGGAAAGCAGGGGTCAGCCCGCCTGGCCTCTGGCGCGAACTCAGCGCGGACGGGCGCAGACGGACTACGCTTCGGTGCGACTTCGGTGCGCATCCGCTGTGCGGGTCCGCTGAGCGCGGAGAAAGCCATAATGCCTGAAATAGGTATTGGTCCTGAGTGTTGCGCCCCATGTGACCCTCTGAGGCCAATGAGGGCAGGAACAGCAACTGTTTGCCGGCGCCCTCCACAACAATCGGGAAAACCCGTGGTGGTCCGAGGCGCTGGCAGGGAGAGTGTCAGACAGGTAAGGAGCCACAAAACGATGTGCAAAAGCGCGAAATGCCACAGATTAAAATAAAAAAGCAAAGTTTAAAACAGCAAAGTTAACATAGAGGCATCGTAGTCATGCCTCGATGCAATTAAAACAACAGAGCAGTATGCCCGAGCGCAGGATCACGCAATTTTAAATGCACAGCAGGTTAAGAGCAGCAGAGTTAACCTCGAGGCATCGTAGTCATGCCTTCGATAAAATAAAACACCACAGTTTGTAAGTGGAGCTCTAAACTAAGAATAAGGGGTTTGAAGTAGGATTAAAATTGCCTTACAGGACCTACATCTGTTTTACTACTGAGGTCCTTTGGCAGCGTAAAAGATGTTTTTGGGTGGTATGAATCCTAACATCAGAGGGTCAACATATTTCAACCTTCTGTTGGCTACTAAGAGTCAACAGGCTTTCCGGAACGACCAAAAGCTATGTTTAATCACTACGATTCATCCTTGGCATGATCAACACTTTACCAATTACAATAAACATACAACTAGGTGCATTCACACAACATACACACCCTTATGGACATTTTCCTCTTGATAGTCTATGTAGCATATATTAGTTAGGATTCATAAGTAACTCATTCCTCAAGGGACATCATCCTCCCTTAGCACCCGACACGATATTCCTTGATGAATGTGTGACTACAGGGATCACCTGTGCCCACTGTCTTATGAAGCCTAAGTAGTGTATGCTATATGAACTATTTGTGACCAAAGACATTGGGCCTGTTGAGTGTCAGGCAGGGTAATCTGCTGGTGGGCTTCAGAGGATTGTTGAAAAGGGCCCCGGGCGGAGGCAACTATCGGGAGCCTGGTCAAAGGACAGATTCAGCAGGAGGAAAATCAAGCTTCAAGAGGCAAAGTTACATTTAGAGGCCCAAAGACTTAACGCAAATGCTCCTGGTGGTTGGAGTTGACCACCAGAAGCAAAAGAATGCCAAAATCATGAATAGTAGTCATATGACACACAGTGTTTCACCTAAATTCCATGAAATGCCCCCAGAGAGGGCCAAGCCCCCGGGAGATATGTGTAATAATGAAATTATGGGAGTGGGTCCTCTCCAAAGAAGGTTTCCGTCCTTGGGGACATCATACCCAGGGGACCAACAATGCTGATTAAACAGGAAAAAAAACATAAGGCAGAAGTTCCTCCTTACTCTTTCAGAAATGGTCCCAGGGTGCCCCCATCTTCCCGGGACCAAAAAGCATAGCCCTGTGGCTCTTGGGACAGGCCATAACCCAGAGAGTGGAGCCCAGCACTTCCCTTGCCCCCTCTGTGCAGGGTCTGGAGGGGGCGGACACACTCAACCAACAAGCAGATGAGAGAGAAGAGCAGCTTCTCCTGCCCACTGAGTCCAGAGAGTACAAGTAGATGCCTGCTCCATGATGGCACACTTTAGCTGTAATGTTGGCAACTGTCAGCAGGCTTCACAGGAGTTGGACCCCAGGTCACCCCAGAAGCAAGCACATGCTAGTTCCCCAGTCAGAGAGGCAGGTGCACCTACTGTGAATTATTAAAAGTAAAGCAAGACAAAGATGGAACAAAGTTTAACATTTTGTGATCAAGGACATTTTCAGGTGAAGGAACTAATGCTGATTTCTGAATGGATGCTATATATTGACCCATGGCTAAACATGAAAGATTGACTTTACTGCCTATAGGGTAGGGCACCTTAGAACATAGAGCATACCTGTACTTTGATATGGTATGGCCCATGTATGTGACATGATATAACACTTTTTTATAGAGTTGATGGTGATGAGTAAGGATATTTGCATCTAAATAATAACTTAAATATGCATTGGAGATGTGGTGTTACATATCTGATCATCTCAAGGAAACTTAAATGCATTAGAAGTGAGTGCTATGTATGAATGGTGAAGGAAATTGCATTATTTTACAACTAATAGAATCGCCTGCATTTTATACAGTTGTCTCAATATATACTGTTCTCAAAGAGACACAGTAGCATTTAAAAAGCTAGTAGAGGTGGTAGAAATGTTTATGTTTATTTTCACTATACGCCTGTGATTTGGGGTGATTAACAAAGGTACAGATCTAGACTAAAACATTGTTTGCTGTTCTGTACTTACTTGCCTGATATTGACTTTCTTATTTCACTGTTTAGTGGGAAATTACAATTATTCTGATCAATGACAATATAACTAGCTAATCTCACTCCTAAATTTGCATGTTGTGCAAATGTTGCCCTTTGAAATAGCCCTGTTAGGTTTCCTTCTATCATTATGTACTGTGAGGTATACTCGTGCAGCTCTTCGGCTGTTGGTGCAAATTTATTGTACACTTCTTACAGCTTTTGGAAGTCATCCGGTTTGGAATCAGCAGCCGCAGGCTGTGCAGGTAACAGTTGTGGGGCGGTGGGACCTTGGGGGGTGGATTTCGAGGGACGATGCAGAGGGAAAATTAAATAATTAATTCATTTTCCCTTGGCATCCTCTCTCTAAATCCCCCCCTCCCACGTGGCCCTACCACCACACCGCTGTTACCTGCACGGACTGCAGTTGGAAATCAGCCAGTTCTCGTTAGACTCTAGTCTACCCTGCTGGCTTTACTAGAACAGACCACTAACATACCTCTCACTGTAGGGACCATGACACTGTACATCACCAATGTTATGTTGGGTGAGCGAGGTCTGAATATGAGGCTGTGGTCACATTTTAACTATGTGCAATAAAATTGTGAAGTTTGTGACTATGAAGTTAAGCTAAACATAATTTTGCATAATTTTTGATGGAGGTAGCGAAAAGTTCATGTGGGATACCGGTAAACCACATGTTGTAACCCTTTCATAACTGCACATAATTGTGTATAATTTTTGCAAAATTTCACAGAAAGTTGATTTTCCACATCTCTTTTGAATAGAAATCATGATAGATTAAAGTCACTATTTTTAGAGCTATAGCACACTGGTGCCCGTCTCTAAATCAGTCTAAAAATAAGACGCAAAATGGAGGTTTACTTTGGGGAGACAGAAAGTGGATTATTAGTAGTGGTATACATATATCACTGGCAATAAGGACACTAACACTGTCTAGGGCTCAAAATAGGTCTTAGAACATTATTTCCATGTTCAACCCTTGGTAGCTTGGCTACGAGCAGGCACGCTTAACTTCAGAGGCAGGTATGTAAAGCATTCTAAAACACCAATTCACCAAGACACAACACATAAAAATCCAACACTAATTTGTAAAAATAGGAAATATTTTATCTTTAAAATGACACCAAATCAGAAACAATCCCATGTAGGGAACTGGAGATATGAATTTTTAAATATTTAGCGCTATATAGCACATGGAAACCCATTGCACCTTTTAGGACATCTGGGCATACTAGAGCAAGACAAAGTCAAAGTGTCAGGCCAACTGCGATGGAGCCCTGTGCGGCTACCCCTTGCGGTAGGCCTTGGTTAAAGTTTTTACCTTCAGAATTAGAATCTTTCCTGGAGCTTTTTCTGCCAGGGTCGAACCAGGGATCCAGACTGGCTTGTAGGTTGAAGGTTGGCGGTTTGACTCTCTTGGTGAAGCCGGTCAAGATTTTACCTGCGGATTTAAAAACCTTTCTGGAGCTTTTTTTGGCCGGGTCCCTCGATGCTCTTTATCAGGCCGGAGCTTTTCAGTGGGACAAACCAGCAGGGCAGGCCGGCTCACGGTTGAGGGTCACAGGCTTTGTTCACTAGGTTGGGTCGGTCTACTTATGTTCAAAGGTCCAAAGGGCTGTAGTTCCAGAATGTGTAGCAGGAGCAGTCAGTCAGAGTGCCGGGCCTTGTTAGGGAAAATCAGACTTCCAGCATGGACCCTTCGTCTTCTCTTCTTTACAAGCAGCATATCAGAGGTTCTCTGGGGTCAAGCAGGAGTGCACTCCTGTCCAATGAGGTGCATGGAAACACCCCAAAGCATGCCCACTTCCTCCAAAGTGTGGCATTATAGTCTACCAGAAAGCACCATTCCTCCAAACTTCAGTATGGCAGAAATGTCAGCAGAGGAGAAATAACTAGTTTAAACAACCCCCAGTATGGCTCATTTCAATAGCTCTCCTCCCCCTAACATCTGCAAATTCATTCCTTATACCTGCCATCTGGATGAGTTCAGAGAGGATAGGCGTAGATGGACCTGGCTTTCTGACTTTCCCATTCTTCCTTTGAAGCTCCAAGGTTTACAACCTCTTCCCAGTGCTATGACATTCCTGTGTAGCAGAGGTTTCACCTACCAGATAGCCTTTCCTCCTGGGTGCCTCTTATCACTTCATCAGAGCAGCCTGGCTAATCCTCTTAACTCTGACCAATCAGTGGAGATTGCAGGAAGGCTGAATTTTGGCTTACAGACCAACATGTCTCATAACTTCTTTTATGTATATGTCAAGATAAATTTAACAATAGCATAGTGTTAGATTTATCAATACCATTCTCCTAAATCCTTGAATGATATTTTTTGGTTATCCTTAACTATAGTAATGCGTTCATAAACTGGCGCAATGTTAACCTATATGGCTGGGGATCTACAGTGGGGAAAATGGAATGTCCAATTTCTCCAACACCAGGGCCTATAAAACACATTTTATAAAGACCCTGTTTATAGCTACATGATCCCCCACCCCTTGAACATCTAGGGGGGTTTTTAGGGGTCCTGAATATGCAAACATAATGTAGACCCACATTCCACAGTTCTCCTAGCACAAACGTCGATTTTGGGAAGCACTTTGCTACAATGAGGGAATGGAAATTAGCAATTTCTTTTTCCCCAGGGCATATAAAACATATTGTATAAGGATCCTCCTTATAAGTACCTGACCACTCCACTATGCAGAACTAAAAATACCCACAAAGTGCCACTAACACCAAAGTCAAGTTTGAGCACGATTTGCCTTTAAAAGCAGTTCTGCAACACAGGGCTGTTTTTAAACAGACCTCAGGTTTCAGCAGTGTACACATGCACGTGTAGAAATGGCTGTTGGCCTCTAAACTGCCCTGCCCTATTATATACTAGGGCCTTAAGATAGTTTTAGTCCCCCTGCCCTTTTATGTACTAGGGACTTATAGGGTAGGTCATGCCACATAGGGGTACTCAAACCCATTACTGAATGAGTGTATTTTCACAGTGTTTTCACCATTGCACTGGCCCTGGGACTGGTTAGGCAGAGCCCCGGGACAGTCAGTGCCAGTTACAACCAGTACCAGTCAGCGAAAAAAAAATAGGGGAGTGCAGGGCACAGGATGACTTTGCAACAGTACCAAAGCTCTGTGCTTCTCACTGTTAAAATGCATGGCTGGTTTTTTACAAGACTAGACTAGCGTCCTTCTTTCGTATCAGTTTCTCACACCCAGCACCATCAGTCTCTCATAACACCACATAATCCATCAGGCTTGGGTGCCATTGGCCAGCAGACTAATTACAAACGCTGCCTCTCATCAACCCACCCTCTAATTGTGCTCTACACAATGGGCGAGCACAGAGCGCGTGCCTCCTCGGGTTGCAATGCCTGCTGTAGGAGAGACCTGATCATTTATTAAAGTAAAGAGACAGGGCGTTATATAAGAGCTGCAGATGAGATCACAAAACGTCTTCCAAACAGAGGGTGGCTGGGAGACCAGCTACATCTTTGCAATATTAAAGCACCGCATTAGGATTTTATTTTTTAACTCAAATTTCAACTGTAAGATTTTTTTTTAAAGTTGGATGAAATGTAGGCTTTGTTGTCGGTGGACCATAATACTTTTTTTATATATATTTTGTGATTAATGTGATGTTTCCTTTCTGAGTGTGGAAGAACAGTGCAAACAAGGGATGCCGTTCAGCGCAGTACAGTAGCTGTTCTGCACCCTACACCGAGCGGATGAATGTAGAAGTGACGAAACCTGCAGAACATGATACATCCGATACACCTCCCGCGAAAACAGCGGGGATGAGGGCAGAGGCAACATTATACACTCTTCTCCTGGCTAATGGGAACTCTCCGCTTTGGAAATGTATCAAATATTATTGCATCACATAAAAAATCATACACAAAAAATGTTTCTCTATTTTAAGACTATATCTGCTCTCCGGGGACTGAAACAGGACACAGTGTCCAGAGCAATTGTGAGTAATTAAACATCATGGTTTAATAATGCTCGATGACGGAAAAACTCGTGCCCTTTAACACGAAAATGACGACTACAGTGTTTAAGTCGGTGGGACGGTGAATGAGTGAATTTATAAATATCATATCTGTTGTGAAACTTCTTCAAGGGCTACTTGGCGTGCGCGGGATAATATACCCTTTAAGGAGGATAAAGACAATTCTAGAACATATATTTGAAGTTATCAAACTCTGCCTCAATTGCTGCACTTCTAGAATTTGGTGTTGTCAGGGTACGTAAAATACTGCTATATATTGCTTCGGTCATATTTTAGGTTGCCTTGTTAATGGTTAATTATTAAGAGCAGCTGTCACAACCATGAATGACACTCATTAGGCAGGGAACAGGAAATCCATGGTTGCTTCATGAAACAGATACCTTCTTCCCTTGATTGTTAAATGTACCATGGAAGTGTTCCACATTTATTCAGTTTGGAATGAAAATGCCTACTTCTACATAGTATTTCTTATTTTATGGAAGGATGGGTGGGTCGAAAATTGCAGGTCAGAGGACTGGAGCAATCTTGCACTGTGATTTCATTCACCAATCAATACAAAGTGTGAATGTGAGGAGTAACATGACAGAAACATTTTAAGGCAGGGAGTTTAGACTGCTGTACTGTCCAATAGTTGTTGCTTCAGCATTTTATTTTGTTCATTCGTTCTTCTGTGGGTGGTTAATGATGAAACCGTGTATCTTTAGATCTATACTGAATCACTGTTTTCTGCAAACCAATGCTGGGTACGGGGTAAGTCATTCTGTAGTCCAGGTCATATGAAGAGAAGACCTATTTGAAGATACCTTTGTGTGTGAGGTTTATGGATTATGGGGCAGATTTATGTTAACTGGCGTATCCCCAGGGATGCGCCAGTTAATGTGCGCCACAGTGCGCCACAGCTCCGCCACCCGTGGTGCGCCGCATTTACAATGCGGCGCACCATGGGGCAAAACCGGCACAGATGCGTGACGCATCTGTGCCGTAAAGGTGGCGCATTGCTGGAGTTGCGTCGCAAACGCGACGCAGCTCCAGCAAGGCTCGGGGGTGCCCCATCTTCACAATGCTGCGTGAAGACCTACGCCTGCTTCAAGCAGGCGCAGGGTTTTGACGCAGCATTGGCCTGAAAGTGACTGAGTGAAATCTTATAGATTTCACTCAGCCACTTTCAGGAGGCGTTCCTGCGCAGGAACGCCCCCCCTGCGCAGGAACGCCTCCTTATGGCGCAGGGCTTTACAACGTGACGCATCTCCTAGATGCGTCACATTGTAAATAGGGCGCATTGTTTGCGCCGCAGTTGCGTCAAATAAAGTGACACAATTGCGGCGCAAAGAGGCGCAAGGGCCTCATAAATCTGCCCCTTAAAGTCTGGCTGTCATGGAGCTACTAAATGTACAGCTGCCTCTGGAGATTTTGGGGCAGATGCATCAATAATCTTTTTTGTGAGTTCCTAATTGCGAATTATTGCGATTCACAATTAAAAAATCGCAAAATGGAATGCATGAAAGTGTGTTTAAACACTTTCTGCGATTCATAGGGGATCGCAAATGACCTACCTCATGAATATTTATGAGGTTCGTCGCAATTTTCGACCCCCTAGGAATTGCAAAAATAACGGGGATGGTGGCCTGCTGGGGTCAGCAGACTACCTGTCTGTGTTTGCTTTGAAATAACACAATCTTTTTTTTTTGTAAAGCAGCCCAGTTTCCTTAAAGGACAACGGGATGCTTTACAAAAGTGAAAATGAAAACTTTTCCTTACATTTTCTGAGAGCAGGCAGTGGCCCATGGGACCACTGCCTGCTCTTATAAAATGCATCTACAGACATTCACAAAGAGGAAGGGATCCCTTGGGGACCCCTTCCCATTTGCAAATTAGTTACCATCTACTTGAAGTAGGTGGTAAAATGCTAATGTTTTGTGACAGCATGTTGGTCGCAAAACATTCATGTATACTGATGCGATTCGGTATTAGGAAGGGATGCCTTAAACACTCCCCTTCCTAATAGTGAATCGCAAACCCATTTTGAGATTCAACAATAGGTTACTGAATCGTAAAATAGGATTTGCTGCATCAGACCCTGATCAGTTGTGAAACAGCCGTTTGCAAAGGCAAAAAATGCTTGATGCATGATTGCTATGGTATTCGGTTTTATTGAATCTATCAGCTTGACAATGTTACAGCTGTTATAGCAGATGTGAGCTGGAAGGAGGAAACTGTATAATTTCCTAAAAAATAGTAATGTGATCCTATTTTCTTTGGTTCGTGATTAACCCCTCCCACGCAGGTGACGGAACCGCTCCGTCACGCCCCTCGGGTGGGCTGTGCTGGTGACGGAACGGTTCCGTCACGGCCCACTTGCCGCGCCTGCGCCACGCTGATTTCGCACCTGCGCGGCGCGTTCTATTGAGCGGGCGGGGCCGTGACGGAACCGTTCCGTCACAAGCACAGCTCACCCGAGGGCCGTGACGGAGCGGTTCAGTCACCAGCGTCGTAGCGTCGCACGTCTGCCCGCCCCTTAGCACTGCGGCGGAATAGCCGCCGCAGCGATAGGGTTAAAAGATAATTTTTTTAAAGTTACTCTGTAGATGCGATGGATGATGGTCCCTGTTAGACCTGGCACTGTTGGTGTGGGTCTCCCTTCCATTTTTTTATGTTGCCTCATGTGTTTTTGCTGGTTATAGATGCTTTGGGCACTGTGCCACTGCTATTCAGTGCCACCGTGCAAGTGCTCCCTTGGGTAAATTGATGTATGGATTAGTGATTCCATGATTGGTTCACTTGTCACACCCTAGTACAGTGCACTGAGTGTGTCCAGGACTGGTAAACCAAATGCTGCTGGTGGACTTGCCGCACTGTTTGTGCCACTCACAGAAGCAGCCTGTAAAAGTGTGTCTCAGGTCTGCCATTGCAGAGTCTGTGTGCAGTCAGGTACTGCCATGTTGACTGGGCAAGTACATCCACTTGCCAGTCCCTTAATGTTCCCTTTTCTGCATATTAGTCACCCCTATGGTATGCCCAAGGGTAGGGTGTATTGTAGTTAAAAGGTAGGACATGCCCTGGTGTGTGTGGCATGTCCTAATAGTGCATTACAGCCATTTTCGTGTTTCACTATTGTAAGGCTACCTGTTCCCCATAAGCCAGAATGGGCAGTTCTGTAAAAGGAAAGTAGGAGTCTTGTCAACAAAGTGCTCCAGGACTGACCAAAACTGGTTTGGACTAGGCAAAGACCTCTCTACCTTCAGAGTACAAAGGGAAAATTAGTATAAAAGAAGTGACCAAAACCCCTGAACTTTAGATCGCTTTTGGGAAACAAGAAGAACCTTTGCTGAGTAAAGGAACCAGAGAAACTGAGGAGGAGACTATCCCTAAGCTGAGTGCTGTTTGGGGATTGGCCTGCAGTGGTTGACTGAGAAAGGAGAAATTACTTTGTGCTACTTTCAATTCAACTTGTAAAGGATCTCCAAGGGCTTGAGATAGAGCTTGCCTCCTGCTGAAGTCTCAGGGACAACAGACTTCACCCACCAGCTCCCCAAGAGTTCTTTTGAAGTGCCTGCTGTTGTGTCGGGCCTTCTGAGGGACTGCGTGTCACAAGGAGCTGGAAGCACGACTCACGCAGTAGAAGCGTGTCGCCGCCGCTGTCTTTGCATCACTGAAGAAGGGTGTCGCCGCTGCCGCTTCGCCTCGCAGAAGCACCTCGCATTGCCGGAGAAGAGTGTTGCAGTCGCATCAGACACCGTTGCATCATCGGAGAAGCGTGTCGCCGCCGCAGCCGCTGTTGTTGCATCACTGAAGAAGGGTGTCACCGCTGCAGCTGTCGCATTGCATAGCCGAAGCGTCTTGCATCACAGGAGAAGGGTGTCGCCGTCGCATCAAACTCCATTGCATCACCGGAGAAGCGTGTTACAGGGCCTGTCGTGGTTCAGAACAATCATTGAGTTGCCGCACGGCCATTGGGCATGCACGCATCGTGTTGCATCAAAAAGAAGACGCCATTTTGTTTCATTTCACTGGATCTTTATTGCATCATGGTGCTGCTCGTTCCATTGCCACGGAAGCGCAGTAAGAAACCGATGCATCACCTCCCCATGCTGAGAAGAGCCAACGCATTCCCTACACATCAGTAGGGACCCAACGCATGACCGTTCTTGCGTTTAAGGAACCAATGCATCAAATTCCCTGCAACACTTTCGTTGTACAGCTTTACGCATCCAAAGGTACATTGAACTTAAAGTGTCGCATTTACCATCTAAAGAGAACTAAGATATTTCTACTATTTTTAAAGTACAGTATTGTGGATTTTTGTCATTTGTGGTCTTCTGTTAAGTCTATATAAAAATACTTATTTTTATACTACAACTTGTGTGGTGTCCATCTGTAGTGTTGTCACTGGGTTACTGTATGTGTTCACAAATGCTTTACACGCTGCCTCTGAGATAAGCCTGTCTGCTCGTGCCATGCTACCAAGGGGTTTAGCAGGGTTTGTTTTAGGAGTGTACCCCATTACCCTGACTAAGATGCAAGGGTCCCTATTTGGTCAAAGGTACCTACCTCTGCCAACTAGAGACCCCCAAATGTGACAGTCCCTATGCCGAATTTAGGGGTGGGCGGGCCATAGGTGTACGACTACTCCGTCTTTGCCCTAGCTTCAACCCTCGACAGCCCAATGGGTAACATCCTTTTTGAAAATAAAATAAAAAATAAGTTGGATGGATGGTTCTGTCACGTTGGCAGAGCCATAAGTCAAACTTTAAAGAACGGTCATTTCTAAATGTGGCTATCAGAGTAGTCTTGCACTGCCAGGCCACAGGAGATGACTCCATCTGCCAAAAATGTAATTGGGCCCTATATCAGAAGGTAAAATCCTTGAATGGGTTATCCCGCTTGGTGTATCTAACCTTAGGTTCTATTGTGGTTAGCCTCATTGTACGCTAGGTCCCGGTCTTACAAAATTATTGACTATAATCGGCCCTTAGCACTTTAGTTGCTATTTTCAATTACAAGTTTAAAAATTTGCATCTCTGATTTTTGTCATTTAAGTGAAATTTTATTTGTTAAAATGTTCTTTTTTCTAGCTTGGGTTGTGATATTTATTGTTTGATGATTTGACTTAATTACTTTTATGGTATTGCATAAATACATTATCCATTGTCCTTAATTAAACCTGTATCCTCTGAGCCATAGCTTCTAGGGGCAGAGTTCTGGTTAATGTAGTGGCTTTATGGTTCACCATGACATATTAGTGTTAATATTTGTTGGGGTAGGTGACCATCCATCCCAAATAATAATCTACTGTCTTTCAAAAACTAAATTGACATTTTCCAGGTTAGACCTCAGACAAGTACTACTCATAATATCACACTATCTCCCCAAGCAGTGATGATGCTATGCTTCCACAGGAGCTATGTGAAAAAAGTCACTGCTGCAAGTGTCTTCTGGCAGCAAGCAGTAGACAGCAATTCACCTCAATATCAGCTTCAAATATGTTTTGGAAATGAAATTTTTTTGGGTTCTTCATTTGGTCAGATATGGGAAATATTCTTAGTTTGCTATGAATTGCAAACTTTTCTATCTAGGATTATAATCTCTATCATCATCATCCAGGGCCTTATGTAATATGATCACATCACGCCCATTCTGATCAAACTCCATTGGTTGCCCTATGCCATCTTCAAAACAAGCTGCATCATTTACAAAGCCATCATGACTAGCGACCACAATTATCTGGCAGACAAGCTCACCATCTCTGGTGGATATCGGCACATACACAGACAAGACACCATCAAACTGTGAACTAAGAGGTGTGAAAAAGAAGAAAATAGATAGCATGCCTTTTCCATCTTTGCACTCAGGATCTGGAACATCACTGTGTCCATCTGGATGACTCATTGCAGTTAGAATTTAGGAAACAGTTGGAGACTATCCTCTTTAAAAAGAAAAACTGCATCACAGAGCATTAACCATCCTTCAACTAACTCCATGTCCCTTTACTTGTTGACTTTATGCTTGTTTCTGACCATTTACAGCATTCCTTTTGGCTCAGTTGATACTATAGAAATATCATAGACATACATACATATATGTTCTCAAGTATTAGCGTTTTATTTTTGGTAAATATTTAAAAACAACAGCGATTTGTTTTGTTCAGTAGTCACATGCACTCCTGCCATGCTGCACCTGCCTTATATGCCCATGTAGAAACAAATGCTACCATGACCATTAGATGCTAAGTATTTGTATCACAATTTTGAAGGGGATGGGCGCCATCATATTGTGGATGACAACAAGAGGTGCTAAAATTCATTTCCTATTTGCTAGGAATTTCCACTGTAAAAAAAGATGGCCTGAGCCACCTTAGCTTGGACTTCTAACATGTGTTCCAGTGCTGATCTTCACTTGAGCTTTGCTGTGATGTGATCTGTGGTTTCACACGGTACAAGCTCTAAGGTCAGTGCTGCTTCCACAAAGCACTATCTCAGATTCTCAGAGATGATCTTACTTTTAAACAGCCTGGTCGAAGAGCTCAGATTTCAGGTGAAAAGTCACCTATTTCGGCCGGATGTATGACATTACAACGCATGCATTTACATCGCATGCCTTTACAACGTAAGTATTACAACGCAGTCCATTACAACGCATAGTGCTTTGGGGTGCTGGATAGCGAATAGTTTAATTTACTATTCCAACTCCAGTCCCCGTGGACACTAGGGAAGGTTATTGGATAGTAAATTAACCTATTCCCTATCCTAGAGCGCCCCCCAGAGCAATGCGTTGTAATAGTTTGCGTTGTAATGGTTGCGTTGTAATGGCTCTGCGATGTAAAAGTTGCGTTGTAAGTGTTATTCACCATTTTGGCCCTATTGTGGAGAGACAAGGCCCCTCAGTCCTTGTAGAAATATTATGACTATGAAGAACCGCCACAAAGGGAGGCTTTGCTGTATGTTCAAAGGGCTGTTTATCTTTTTTCTTTAGCAGTATGAGCATTGCAAGCTGCTGCAATGGGTTATTTTAATGCACCATCACAGACACAAAACTAAGGACCAGATTGAGAGTTCGGCGGACAGGATGTTCCATCACAAATATCACTGATATTGTGCTTGCCATATTACAAGTTCCAAAGGAAAGAATGCACTTATAATACAGCAAACTCAAAATCAGGCCCTACAAAACCACTCATCCAATGCCCAGCACTCCCTGAAACGTCTGTCATTTTCATTGGAAAAAATGTATTCTGTGTTGTGTTTTTTTAACAATTTTTGTTTTAGACATCAGCGGCTCTCATTAAATTGTGCCTTTCTTATTAATTCTGTTGATCATGATAGGCTAGCATGTCATCAAAATTGTGGGGCTGATTAAGAGTTTGGAGGTCCATCACATCATGATAACTCTTTTAAAGACCAGTATGGTGTGCATTGTCTCTGCTGATGAGTGCTAGGTCTACAATTTAGACTGTGGATGTAGCACTGGAGGAACAAGGGGCTTTAAATATTTGCTAATGCAAAGTGAACCCTTTTGGTTTATACTTGTGCTTAGTGTTGTTATTGCAAAACAGAAGCAGGTCAATACAAAGAGAAAATCTATCATGGTAGCATAGGATGTGTTGGACTTGGCCCTTTTTGCAGGGTCATCCCAGAACTTTTTTGCCTTCTTTTTGTATTTATTCTGACCTTTTTGGTGGGTGACGGGTAGAACTGCAAACCATGTTGAAGGGCTGTTCAATCTGTTTGTTAGTGAGCACATGTTCCGTTGTTGTTTTTCAGAGCTATGCCAACACCTGTTGGATGTGAGTTCTCTGATCCCAGGGAACATGCACGGGAGGCAGACCTCTGGGTGAGTGCCAGAGGGTCGGAAAGGGCATTATGGAGTGACATTAAAGGGAGTGGCTCATCTATTGCCCAACAGAGGGTGGTGGGAAAAGTTCTTAGTAGCCCAGATAGGTCCCGCTGTAGTGGGAGGGGTGTAGGGACTCACGTCCTGTCTCTGTGGAGCAGTGAGAATGGGACACATCCCAAGGTGCCCAAAACCCAGTCCCAGGGCCTGGAGGGTTCCCTAAGGGAACACAAGGCGGGGATCATTGGCTGTACTGGAAGGCAGTCCATTGAGGGGGATATCCTAGTGTCAGCATCTGGCAGCAGAATTCCACCAGTTCTAGTGTCTGGCGTTACCTCTCCAGAGTGGAGGGTACAGACATCCAGATGGAGGGGTGAGAGGGGGATGCGATTCCCAGTGGAAGAAAACGTGGGTCAGGGGCCTGCCCTAAGGGTTAAGCCTTCTAGGAATGACCATGGTGACACCACCTCTGCTTTGGAGGGTCTTCGTGCACATGCTCCACAGGAAGTCCTGGTAGCCGGGCAAGTGCTCATCTGCAGGGTGTAGTCCCTGCGTTGGCAGGCAAGGTTCGGGGGATAATGCCTGACATGGATGGAAAGACATCTGTAAGGAGTGTCCCTATGATTTTGTCCGCTAGGGGTACCACTCTAGGTGGAAGGGGGCAGAACTTTGAAAGGGGGTGCAGAGGGAGTCCTCGCCTCTGGCCCCGGTTCAACCTAAGGGTTTGGTCCCTGAGTTGGGACACCAGTTGTAGGGTCAAGGTCCTGAACTGGTGGGAGAATTATGTGGGAGGGCTGATTCCAGCACCCTGACAGTTTTATGTTCTGAGGGCACCTCTCCTAGGAGGAGAGTGTAGAACCCCAAAAGGAGGGATATGGGGAAGAGAGTTTCACCGGTGACTCCTGATCAGCCTGATGTTGCAGACCCTGGGTTGAGGTGTCAGTGGCATAATAAAACTGAACTGATAGGTAGAGTGGAGCATGGATACATGGTACCTGGGGCTACCGCCCCCCACTCTGTAAGATGGCAAGGACCAGAGACATCTGGATGGCCTAGGGCCTAGTCCTGGCCGTGGACAGCTAAGGAGTCCCTGTGGGGCAGCTTAGTTGGTCCTGGGAGCTTAGACAGAGGGATCCACTTGGGTTCAGATTGGTGTCGAACTGAAGTGTGCCCCTGCAGCTGCGGGTCCGCATCCATGTTCTATCGCCCCAAGCGGGGAAGCCCATCAAGGTATTGATTGGTCTACCCTGGCTTTAGACTGGAAGGGGGTTGTGTTCGACATGGCCCTTTTTGCTGGGTTATCCCAGAACTTTTTGCCTGTCTCCTGTATTTTTTCTGACATGTTGCTGCTGGTTTTAAGACTCTGGGCCCTTTATCACTGCTTTATCACTGCTGGTCAGTGCTAAGGTGCATGTGCTCTCTATGGTACACTTGGTAAGAGTGGTCTACACCTGTTTGGCATATTTAACTTATGTATAATTTCTTTGTACAGTGGTATCCCCTATACCTAAGGCCAATTAAATGCTACTGGTGGGCTTGCAGCACTGCTTGCACCACCCACCAAAATAGCCTTTCAAACCTACCTCAGGCCTCTGCCACTGCAGGACCTGCATACGCAGTTTACAGCTGCTCTGACACGGCACATAAAGTGGGTTTCATGTCTGTGACTCCCCTTTTACTACATATCAGTCATCACTAAGGTAGGCCCTAGCTAGCCCTATGGGCAGGGTGCAGGGTAGATACAAGGTAGGACATGTGCCTATACTGTGTGGCATGGCCTGGTAGTGACAAACAGCCAATTTGGTTTCTCACTGCTGTGAAACTGCCCTCCCATATGGATGCATTGGGGATTCCCTGATATATGTTTCAGTGGTAATTCCTGACATGGGAGGGGTAGTGTGATCAAGTTTGGTATGTTTGGAATAGTGGTGATAAATGCTGTGTGTTGGTGTTTGCAGATTTATTATTACTATTCTAGAAATGCCACTTAGAAGTAGGCATTTCTGTGTTCTATGTGTCTTTGGTTCTCTGCTAGGATGTGTATTGACTGTCTGGCTTTGGAGTGACAGGGGCAGAGGAGGTGTGGTGGCTCCAGAGAGTCTGGATGAGTCAGCGCTAAGCTGAATAGGTCTGTCTGCATTTGGAGTGGTGGGAGGATAGCACCTGCACCTGAATGGGGTTGTGCTTGCCTTCCACAATGATGGCTCCGCCTCCCTGTGGTGTGTCTGGGGCCAGGGCTTAAACGTACAATGGGGAGTGTTATGCACTGAAAATATACTTTTTAAGTGCCCCCAGAAGTGGTTTACACTGGGTCCATGGCCCTGGACCAGGGCAGAACAAAGACTTTACACACTATAAATATTGGGGCTGTGACCCCATGTTTTTTTTTAGCTTACATGGAACAGAAGAAGACACTGGGCTGGCAGGGAACCACCACAAGAGCTTTGCCTTAGGAGCCGCTCTGCTGAAGTAACTGTTCCTATGCACAAGGGCCATGTGCGCTGGCTTGCTGCCTGTTTCCTTGAACTGAGTTTCCCATTGTTCTCATGGAAACCAGCAGGGAAGGAGTTCTATGGGCTGCCCTTGCAGGCTGGGCTGGGCTGGGCTGAAGAAAACGAGGCTCTGGGTGAGCGCTGTAGTTCATTCTACTGTCCACGAAGTGGGCTCACTCTGGGTGTCTGGAGAAGAGCGCTGTTTCATTGCCCTGTAGAGTGGGCACCACAGTGTTCTCCTTGGTGGCCAGGAAGCAGGAGGGGAGAACTGAGGACATTGAGTGCTCTCCCTCCTGTGTTCATGTACAGGCGCTGGCTGCTGCAGCCGGGGCTCTGCTGGATAGCCCCAGGCTGCCACATTACACAGAAGCAGAAAAGACCTAAAACCAACAGAGACTTCGCTCCATATTTGTCCTCCCACGCCAGGCACAGGCTAACCCTGGAGGTGGGTGTGGGTGAATAAGACAACGTCCCAGGAAGTAGGCAGCAAAAGCGGTGAGACGTCATGCTGTGCATTTTTGTTTTTGACAGGTGTGTGGAGCGTGCCTCCCATGCTGGCAAGAGGGTGCAGGCGTCTGCTACAGGAGCAGTGGTCTTGGAGATCCTGGAGGGTCCCGGACAAGCTGCAACTTTACAGCAGGAGAGCTTTCACCTTTTGGCATTTCTTGGACTGGTAGCTGCACTGCAAGTACGCGGGCAGCAGCCCTTCATTCAGCCTTGCCTATGCCGGAGACCAAGTTAGGTCTCCCGCCTTCCAGCATTGTGTGTGCCCCCCCATCACAGTGGTGGCGTACTTGGGGTGAGTGCTTATGGGCTGTATTTCTTGCCGCTTGGCCGGTCCAGAGGGGCCGTAAGTGGAACAGCTGCCAAAGAGCTAAGAGTTTCACTAGAGGGAGCGCAGAGGCTCCTGTGTCATAAGGACATACCCTTAGGTACAGCGTTACCTATAATATGCCCTGATGTTAGGAGGAAAGTCATCTATACTTTGTGGTGACAGGGTAAGGGGTATTATTGCCTGTTCCGCCTGATGTAATGTTGTGTCATAGGGTGAAGTTTATGCCCTGAGATGCTACAGGAAGTCTGCGGGCTAATGTCCAAGTAATGTGTACCTGGTGCACTGTCGGCATGATGTGTTTATGAAATGTACACTACTGCAAGTGTTTACTTTGGTGCACTGTTGCTGAGGTTTAAGCATAGTGAGTTGTGCTGAAAGGTGATCTTAACTGTAATTACTGGTAAATTTGATGATGTTATGACAGTGGCCCGATGAGTCTAATGATTTATGTAATCCCTGTAAATTCATGACCAGGACCAGACTGGGGACCTAAATCGGCCTTGGCAAAGTGCTCGGATGGCCCCCCCGGAGGTTTGGGGGTGCGGCTGAACTGTTTGCCAGGGCCGGTTTCAGCCAATATTTGTTACAGGGGCCAATATTGCAGCTATGCTGCAAAAACTGCCCTGTAACAAAAATGGCCCCAGAGGCCAGAAATTGGCCCCCAAACTAGTGGCCCACTGGGGAAACGCCTGGTGCCCGCTACGGTCAGTTCGGCCCTGGTCATGACAAGTGCCTGGTGGCACACTCTACATATGTGATGGTGTTCTAATGTGTTGTTATGGATACTACAAAGGCTATTTCTATATAACCTTGAGTGGAGTTTCTTTTGTGGTGTGCATTATGTGTCACTGCTGTGTGAGTGTGTTGCGCAAACGCTTTACATATTGCCTTTGGGATGCGCAAACGCTTTACATATTGCCTCTGGGATAAGCCTGACTGCTCTGCCAAGCTGCTAGGGGGTGAGCAGGGGCTATCTTCAGTTTGTACTCCCTTGCCCCGACTAGAGTGGCGGTTTCTGCCTGGCTTAGGTGACTGCCCTAGCCAACCAGAAATCCAATTTCTAACAGGATTGCAGACAGAGGACAAACAATCTAATTTTATAGGATAAAGGGATGCAGTGTTATTTTTATGAAAATAATCTTAGAAGATTGCCTGCAAAACCCAATCACCCAGGTCTAGCTTCATGATAACTGCCCTTTCACATTCCGTCCATCATTTGTTTGTTTTACTTTTGTCGCCCTAAGTGGGAAGGGTATGCCAGATGTGGGTCGCTATCTCACTGCACCTCTGGATTCTAGCTAGCCTGGCTGATAAGGGGTGATACCCCGAAACCAGTCACTTAATGTTTGTTTCTTGTCCAGGGAGGACCTGGCTTAGCAGTTGGGCTGGACTGTTCCGATGAGGAGCAGGGTCAAGATTGATTTGCATATGGCTGGGTCCAAACTGGGGTGACATGGTGAGAAAAAAAAATAATAGATTAAACCCAGATCTTTATGACTGGGGGTGAATGTTTGCATTGTTCAGCATTCCATCCATCATTTATTCTTTTTGCTTTTGTTGCCTGTATCGCAGTCCCCACCCACACTGTTAATCACATTTTAAATGTAAGAAAGGCTTTGTTAGCAATATAGTGCACATTACTATGATTTGTGACATAGGGATATACAGGGGTTGACGAATAAAGTAGGCAGTATCCCTGCCACCTTCAACCTTTTCAGCCCTCCTACAATTATTAACTGAGTTGTCATCCTCACACTTAGACATTCACTAAGAGTTTGTCAGAATAGGGTGGAATATTTCACACATGATGAATACCAATTCCAACCCATCAGTAATACGTGTTTACACGGGGATTGAAATGTAACCCTTAACCTGCACTGAGGGCCTTATTATCCGAAAAGTCAGCTGCGAGTCAGCTTTAGCGCTGGTAGCGCCAGATGCGACATTCTTTTTGGGCCCCCCCCCCACTCCATGACCTCATGCTCCACGGATTCCTTCACAACCAACCTACAACAGTGCCCCTCATCACTCCACAGCCCCTCTCTCACATACATATTTTATAGCACTAGTCTTACCAGTGTAGGGTGTTAGAGAACTTTACATCACACACACATTACGCAGAGACAATGGATCATATGTGTGTAAATCAACAAATAGGAAAAGTTACATAACACAATGAGGCTTACAAGGTGAAGCAATCGCATGGTATCCACATCAGTAGGCAGTATATTTTTAGATAGTTTGGTGTGGAGATGCACACATTTTGGATTTACAACATACCACTGTGATTGGGTTTGGCTTTAATAATAAGAATACATTTCAACACAAACAAACCTTTTTAGCAACATTAGAATAATGAAAGCCTGGGGGATAAAAACAATGGTCTGACCTATACCGCTCTATGCAGCTCTTTGATGACAGTTCATTGGTCACTATGCTATATTAGGATTGCAAAATATGAACTGTAAGTTACAAAAAGATCTGTCACAAAAGCAGCACCCCACTGAGCTATCCACCTTAAATAGAGTTGAGTAACCTGCACGGTACAGTTCTGTGCAGCAGGCATATTCTCCTGTGTTGATGCTAGCAAACATACTTTCGGAAGCAAACTTTGATTGGCGTTTGAGAGGTCATATTTATTGAAATGTTTTTAATATAAGGGAGGCAAAACTTGATGATATCCTTACAGGCCATTTATAAAGACAGAAAAGTTTACGTTTCTTGGTTCAATTATGCAGATGCTATCTTTCCCTTCTATGTGGCTTTAATTCACAGGTTTACCATTTTATATCATGCGGTAATTCTGAAACACTACACCGAATAAAATGTACTTTCTATATAGATTTTATACAGTGCACCAAGCATAATATTACTTTCTATATAGCCTTGTTTCGAGCTGACTTCCAATTACGAATTCTTAAAAGGAAATAGGTGGATGTCATCTAAAACACTCCGATAGGACAATTAATGTGACCACATTGAACTTCATTGAACTACCGAGTTCAAATCCACTGAAAGAAGCACAACTTTCTTTGTCTCCCGGAGGGCTCCATTTTTGCCCAGAGAGAAAGCCAGAAAAAAAGATTTAAAAAAAAGACATCCTTTAAGTGTACAATAATTATCACATTCATACAGGTACAAATTAACATAATGTGTGCCAAATGCATTGATTTACATAAAGTTGGGTTGTACAAACAATTATTTATACCAGTTTCTTTTAAGAAAGGGAGAAAAAAATTACAGCAGGTAGCATTTGCTTGATATTGTACATCTCATATGAATTCAAAACTAGAGCCACGAGGTATACCATTTCCGAACATTCCCCCTCCTAAGGGTCATATACAGACCAGTACCTATTGCCCTGATCTTTGGTGAACAGCTTAAGCAAGTGTCTTTCTTTTATTTCCACCTGGACTCACGTCGGTGAAATGAAAGAGGGACAATGGTGTCCAAGGCAAGCCTTTGGTCAATGCGAACGGTGGCGATTCATGGCGCATCGCAGAGTTTGACGCCCGGCGCAGAGGCACCGGTCGCAACGCCCTAAATCCGACCCTGTATAGGCGCATGTGCTTTGTTTTCAATGTTGTGCTTTTCAAGGCAATGTTTAACATGTATTAGGCATGATTAACGTACCTTAAATAGTGACTAATTTACTGCGAATTGTGGTGATAAAAACAAAAGATCCCTCATTACACTAGAATACTAAATATAAATTCCCTATTTACACAATCTGCCCTTGAGGCAGGACTTCAGCAGCAAAAACGTTTTTGCAGCGGATGTTTCTTGACGGTAAACAACAAGCTTCTAACAAGTATATTTAGCAAGTATATTTAGGAGGCTGTGTTCACATCCTAAATATGTAATGTTTACGTGTGCAGTGTGTTTCTGTTTGTAAATATTATGCATCCTTTGACTAATTGTTTATTTAATGATGCATACACACAAAAGTTTAAAAGACTAAAAAGGAATTTGGTGTTAAAAAACGAACTAGAGGATAATGGTAACATTTTTCAGATTATTTTAACAATGAAGACATTCTACGACCTTTTTTGGGAGTGAAAACGTGCCAACGTATTTTTTGTGGGCTCCCTCCCGTATTAGCAAAATATTTTGTGGTTATGCTACTTTTTTCCAAAATAATCATGTTCTTGTGTTATTTATTTGAAAAAAGTTTTGGGGTTTTGCTGAAAATGTCAGATGAAAGTAAAGTGTAATTTTCTACTCGGGTTTATGTATTCCCTAGCACATTCTAAGGCCCTGATTGAGAGTGTCAGTGTTTCCTTTTTCTGGCCCCTGCATGAACCCATGTGTGAGCACGGGTCGAAATTTCGATTTGGGTGGTATTTATCACAATCAATAATTTCCAGGTGCTTTAACTATCTTATCCTTCTCAAATTTCAACGTTCAACCCTGCCGGGATATAATGGAGGAAAAGAGTAGAGTATTTGCTGTACCATGTGGATTTTAGAGTGATAACTACCAAAGTCTGTATGTTATTATCTGAAGAGTATTAATAGACATTATTTACTGCACCTGATAAATAACGTACCCTTGGGTATTTTTGCTTATTTGATACGGTAAGGATCACTCCGATCTGAGAATCAGGCCTGAGTAACATACCAGATTAAAAAAAAGCCTGCCCCTAATTTTCCTTGGCTGAGAAAAGCAATGTGCACTTGGGAAATTAACTTTTTCATTATTCATTATTGTTTTTTTTCAACTTCACCAACTTAAAAAAAATTCCCAAATGCATTAAAGATCTCACAAAAAGATAGTTTTGTGGAATAACACCTAGAATCACTATGATGGAAAAACTATTCCGAAAAAAATGGTAGGTGTACTGTTCTATAAAAAATATTTTTTGCAGGAATATTGTCTTGCTATTTGTTTAATGGTCCCAAACTGCTTTCTAGTTATTTTGTGCTAGTCTGACAAACTTCAAGAGTTGTGAATTTCCCACAACTCAATCAGTAGAAAGAATACCTGCAAAACTTTAAATGAAACAATGTCCTTCTAACTATAGAAATTAACTACATACTCAGAAAATTATTTACAGAGAGACACAATCAAACTCTAGTATGTTAGATTGGCCATTTCTGCAAGCTTATCCCCATATATTTTGCCTTTTGCCTCCAATTTTTCTGACCCTGTTTTTGTTGGCTCTAGGATTCTGGGCACTTTTCCACAGCTGATCAGTGCTAAAGTGCATACGCTCTCTGTGTAAATTGTGATTCTGATTGGTTAGACGTGATTGGCATATTTGATTTACTGGTAAGTATCTAGTAAAGTGCACTGACTGTGCCAGGGCCTGTTAATCAAATGCTATTAGTGGGCTTGAGGCACTGGTTGTGCCACCCACAGGAGAAGCCCTGTAAATGTGTCTCAGACCTGCCACTGTAGTTAACAACAAGTTAACAACATCCTGATCCACGAATCACCCAAAGTTTTTGAGTCATTTTCAGAAGAACAAGTACTATAAATCATAACAAATGTAAAACCTGAGGGAGCTTCAGGTCCCAATGGACTACCAAATGCCCTGTTTCGGCATGACCTCTCATTTTGGTCTTGTCTCCTGACTCCTCTTTATACCAAAGCTATAGCATGCCGTCTGATTCCTGTGTCCTGGATTGGAAGTATCCTTAACCCAATCCACAAGTCGGGTTCCCACTTGGATCCTTCCTACAATAGGTTGATTGCACTAATAGATGTGGCGGCTAAAATATACGCATCTAATCTCTTGGTTGACTCAGAGGCTTGGGTTAGCCGAACAAACCTAATACCCTTCACTCAAACTGGGTTTCGAGCAGTGATGGGCACCCTCACTAACATATCTGCGGTTACTCTCCTAGTCAGTAAAGCTTTTGCAAAATCTAGGCCTTTGTATGCCTGCTTTATCGACCTCAAAGGGCATTGGATAAAGTTTCAAGAGCTCATTTATGGGCTAAAATGCAAGACTGGGGGGTCCCGCTCAGACTCCTAGAGGCCATCATCAATCTCTATTCACACACGTGGGTCCAAACCAAGAAAGTAGATGGGTCCAGCTTAACCAGCAAGATTCCAACATTCAATGGGCTAATACAGGGTTGCATTTTAGCACCCTGTCTATTTAACATTTACATCTCCGATCTTGATAAGCGCCTACGGTTAATCCAAGCCGACAGCCCAAAATTGGGCAAAATACCGACACTGTGTCTCCAATATGCTGACAATATTGTCCTACTGGCACAAACTCCTGTAGCCCTGCAGAAACTGGTTATGGAATTGGGAGCCTACACTACCCTGAACCAACTTATGATAAACCATCAAAAAACAAACGTTATGTGTTTTTACCAAACACAATAAAACATCGAAAAGGCATACATTTTTCTGGAAATTGGGTGAGCAACCACTGACCAGGGTAGCTTCCGATAAATACCTAGGCTTTCAGCTAGATTGCAAGCTTAATTTCAAGGTACATTTGGACCAAGGACGCATGAAAGCCAAACAATTATTTTTCGTTTTCAAAATCCTAAGAAAACAACTCATAGGCTGCTCCACGAGTCACCTTCTAGAAGTGATTGCTGCAAAATACCTACCTCCTATCTCGTATGGCTCAGAAACTCTGAACATTAAAGGTGCCACAGTCTTAAACACGGCACGATCCACATTTTTTAAAAGATTGTTTTCAATACCGCTTCATACGTCACAGGCACAAATTCACCTAGTATATGGATAAAGAATCAGATCATGGGAAGAAAATGCACTTTAGTAAAGTATTACTGGAGGATGAGGGAAGCAGAAGTCAACACCCTAGCACACTATTGCTGGGTCGAGATTGAAAATCAAGTAAGAATAGTCAATTCAACCACGATAGTCCTGAAGGAATCCTTGTCGGCCTTACAGCTAGAGGAGGCTTGGTTCACCCCTGCAATGTACTCCGGATTAAAAAACGTGGTGAATGACGCTATCAAGCTGGTCTCTTTATTAACAGACAAAACAATCTTTGCAAAAATAAATCACACCTGGGCTGTGATACAGGCCTACCAGAGGCTGAAGCCACAACAGTATCTGATTGTATATTTCTCCCACCAGAAAAAATATTATCTAATGTTGCTACGCATGGGATCTTTCCCTGAAAGGATCTGACCCCAAAATGGAAACATACATGGCCATCCAAGGAATGCCGCATCTGCGGTCAAGCGGAAGAGTCACTACTACATCTACTATGTACATGCCCTTTTTTATTAGATACTCGAAAAACCATCCTTCAGGAGGCTCTAAGGAAGGAACAAATAAGAACATGTAGAGCAGCAGTCATCAGGTGTCTTGGAGGGTTGTTGATTCCCCTGTCATGTAGAGCCATAAAACTTTGGAATATCACGGCAAAAGAACTGGAAAAAAGCGACTCTAGCCAAGTAGCTAACTAATATTCTGTTGCAGCTGTGGCCCGTGGAGGGAGTTGCGATGGGGCAGGCAGGTGGGGCGGGAGAGGGGCAGGGTGGGGGGTGATAAACACCAGAATCCGGATGATTGCAGGTAAGTAAACAATTAAATTAATAAAATGAATTTAGTTCCGTGCCCTGCATCGAAAAATGCAATGCACGGCGTGCGACGGAAATTCGTTCATTAATTTAATAACCAATCATAATCACAATTTACACAGGGAATATTAGCAATGTAAAACTGATCAGCAGTGGTAAAGTGCCCAGGGTACACAAACCAGAAAAAATGAAGTCCAGCACAGCATCAAAATTACAGGAGGTAGGGGTACAAAAAGACAGGGGAAACCAAGCCAAGGATTCCAGGTCTAAAAATCAGACATTATTTTTAAAACATTCCTATCCATTCTCATAATAAAAATTGTAAATAATGCAATATTGAGAGAAATTGGGAACTGCTTTGTGGAGTGAGTCGGGGGTGAACCCTATTCAAGCAGGAACCACAATTCTTGTCAGGGTGTAACACAAGCAAACCTGATATCATAATAATGTGTTTTACCCTGTATAGCCTGGCACAAATGCATTTGGCTTAACTTAGAGGCAATATGCAAAGTATTTAAGCAGCACACAAACAGGAATCAAGTGAAATCATAGTATATGAAAAATACCACACAAATTTAGAAAGAAAGAGTAGAATTAATCAACTATTTGCCAGGCAAAATACCCATAATCCAATCAATAGAACCGGAAATATACACTTTTAAAGATTTAGGTAAAAATAGTGTGGTGTAAACGACAAAGCTTCAACCATGATTACCTGTTTGCACAACATAGGGACAAAGTCACACGTTCAGGCTGTCCATAATAGAAAACAGACTAGATACAGGGTCAAAGTCAGTCCAGCTGGAAAATGTACATTAAATCCTGGTTGGAGAGCGTTGCACTGTGCTGCACAGGTACTGACTAGCGAAGTCGGGTCTGCTTAATGATGCATTGTGCAGCAGTGGTTTTGATAAACTGTAAGGGCTGCGATGCAGGCTTGCATTAACCCGTTGGCTGCTGCCGTCAGCCATTGCCTGACGGCAGCACTACCCCGCTGGTGCTGCCGTCGGCCAATGTCCGACGCGACCGCATCCGTTTTTTAAAACGGCCCACTGATGCAAAAAAGCGGAAGCAGCCAATGGGTTAAGTTTACACTGCACTACATTAGTTCCGATGAGGAGCTGCAAGGTAAGCATCGACGATGCGTCACCCAGCAGCATTTCCAAGGAGCTGTGCGGATTGCAATGCATGATTGGGCTCAAAAGCTGTGTCATGCTGTGTCAGTACAAATGAGTTGCTACCAAGAGCATCGCACTGCATCCATTCTGATGAGACCCTAGCTGACTTAGCATCACTTCCAAAAACCCAAAACTACAGGGGCACCACTTGGCAGGTCAGGATTTACAGTAGGCATAGTCCAGGTGCAGGGTTCAAGATGATTGGAGCCTTTTCTGTCCCTGCGTATCTGCTCATAAAATTAGCCAACTAGCCCTAGGAGTCACTCTGGTGATCAGGGTGCAGGTCCGGTCCTTCTCACTCGGACAGCATGGCAGCAAAGTTCTCTACCCAGACTGCAGAGTTTCTGCACAAACTGCAGTTTTGTAAATATTGAAAAAACTTTAACTTACAGACTTGTTAAGTTTACCTTTGTGAAACACGCCTGAAATGTACAGATGCATGTGACATCAAGATATTGCTTTCAATTACTGGATACACCATTCAGTCTAGCAGTCCCTTCTCTGAAAAGGCAATTTTAATTCCCACTTCACAGAGAGTTGACCAGCTTTGCACATAAGTCAGACAGTTCAGAAGAAATTGTAAATTCCTTAGTTTAAGAGCATTTCTAAGCTGTCAGAAATAATTGCACATTTTTGAGTCAGTCACACAATTTAGTATCACTTCCCCTAAGCATGCATTTGGTGTTACCGTTGTATTGAACCCTGCCGCCATGGAATGCAGTCGACATGTGTTCAAGGGTGCAACGAGCTATCCCATCACAGATTTGGCTACACTTACGGCCTGCCTTTAGACCTAAATAACACTAGTCCCACACCCAGCAAGGAGAAAGTTAGGGAATCGTCTGCTATCAGGGGGTTCCCTGATTGAGGTTCATGAGTCAATGCATGCTGGTTCTTGCTGCAGCTTTTATTCTAACCGACATGTCACCAGTGGGCCGGGGCCCTTGAGGTTCGTTTTAAGTGGAGGGAGCCACTTTAGCTAACCTGGGGGCATATTACCAAGGGCCTTATCACCGCTTTAGCGGGAATTTTTCCCGCTAAAGCGGTGATAATTTCATCGCCCTATTACCTAGCTGCCGCTAACACCAGTTAGCGACAGCTATTAGGAGATAGCGGGCCTTTAGGGGCCCACTTTGCATGTCAGTGATAATTATCGCTAATGACATGCAAAGTGGGCGTGCCAAGATGTTAGCGACTGGAAACAGTCGCTAACATCGCTATCCCCTATTAACAACTTTTGGAAATAATCGCGCTAAGCGCGATTATCTCCAAAAGCTAACGCCTGCCCAGAGCAGTTCTTAGCCATGTTATCCAATGGTAGGTGGATAACATGGCTAAGAGCATATGCTCGGTAATGCATGAATATCGCTGACTTTACAGCGAAATTCATGCATTTCGGCCGATTTTTATCGCTTAGGAGATAAACCTTGATAATATCATGGCTCCTAAGCGACAAAAATGGGCGAAGCTCGGCGATATAATTTCGGCCACTAACCAAGCTTAGCGATAATTATCGCTATAGCTTGGTAATAAGCCCCGAGGTTGCTGACAGCAGGCACAGTGAAGCTTCATGGGAGACAGAAAGAGGGGGAAGAGGAAGGTAGATAAAAAGAAAACAGAGAGGGAAAAGAGAAGAGGGGAGAGAGAATGGATGGATAGAAAGAGGGAGTACAAAAGCACATGATGTGCATACTTCTGCATCTGATTTGTACAGATTGTGGATTTAACCTTCCTCACTTTCATCAACTCTTTAATCCAGGGAAACATTTTTTTCAATTTCGGTGTACACATACAATACATATGATCGACCTGCCAAAAAAAAATAATCTAACTTCTCTTTAATAGATTGATGGCTCTGTTAGGAGTAGGGTAATACTAGGGAAAGCGATGTTCAATAAGTACTGTAATGGACAGCCAGTTACACATTTGTACTTGTATATGTGTAGTGTTAAAGAGGATTACATGCTGAACAAAAATGAATTCGTAGAAAGTAACTTTTCTTTTTGGTTAAATCATTTTACTGTGGAGAATCCCCTTGCCTTAAAACCTTTCTCGATTTGCAGGTGTTCTCTCCCAGTTCCCATATTGAATAAAGATTTATTCCAGCCCATGACAGAAGTAAATCTTCATGCCAAGGTTGCAAAGTGCCTTTTTTGTGGTTTTATACAGCGCAAACTTAGTCCAAGAGAAATAGAGCACTTTACTGAAGTGAAGGCGGGACATGGACCTTAGTCCCTAGATCCAAAGTCACTGCTACTTTGTAAAAGTTTCTCGAATACTCAAAAAATAAGTGTGTTCGCCGAATTTCTATGCAATCACCACCCCACAACACCGATTCTTCACCCTCAAAAACGCAAAATTATGATGTGCCTAACTCGAATTTAGGAGCGGAAGTGAACTTTAAATTATGGCCCGATGCCTGCATTTTTGCAACACACCAGTTCCATAAAACGAAATATTATATGAAGTGGCTTGGGAATCTAGATGGGAAGCTAGAGTACATGAGATGGGCATTCAAACTTGCTTTTTAATTTAACAGATATTGTTTTAGAGTACAAAAGCACATGATGTGCATACTTCTGCACAAAAAAAAATCAAGGATCCGATAATAATTAATCTGGATGGCATTAAACTCAGCGAGAATTGGTGAAGGACGTACTGCTGCTATTTATAATAGATATGACAAAAGGAATTTCATGACTTTGTCGTCTCTTACACTAGAGGAATGTGGCATTGAAATGTTTGCATTGAGAGAAAAAACACCGAAACCCATGTGCCCTTCGAGAAAGGAAGTAGGCCTCGCTTTCATATCTATCTTGTTACATTTATCTAAACTGTAACACGATGTTTCGGTAATATTATCTCGTTTCCACAGAGACTTGTGATGTTTATTGCAGCTGGGAATGTGATTTCTCTACACAAAAATATCTTTATGAAGCCATTGAAAACGAAAATTTAACAAACATGACGGTTTTACTTTTGATGAAAAAAATGAGGACGAATCAGGAAGTCAGAAATGTCCTCGAATTGGTCTTATTCTATCTTTTTGAGTTATTCCCAAACTTTAGGGCGACTCATACGATACCACGAGTACAAGGTGTCATTTATTGGCCAATGTACGTGTGTTGATAGTTTAGACGTGGCTGGATCACAAACATTTTGGACTGGTGCTATTTATGTGCTTGTTGGTAGATTAATGAATTAACAACCACAGTTTACACCCGTGGTCCTAGTTGAGGCCTGGGTATTGCTGGCAACAAGTTGTTATGTCTCAACAGGAATCAATGAGTTGAAATAATTTAAGAAATGTACTTATTTACATGTATAAATTAAATAAACACAAATAGACCCAAAAACAAGAATAGATACCTTTAAAGTTTTGGCAAAGAAGTGCAAGTAACATTTAAAGAATCAAAATGTAGCGTCAACCATGCTTTTTAAGTTGTGTACTAAATGTGAAAGTGAACACTTTGTGCTGGTGAAAACATAGTAAATGGCGCAAGTGAAACAAGTGAATTTTTTTTTTAAATGCTATAGCGTATTGGATAAAAATTAAAACAAAATTACATTTTAATCAATACATTTGTAAGAAAGTTTCGTGAAATCATGTTGTAATTCAAAGTCCAAATTTAGCTTGTGCTAGTCCACTTCAACCTTCATGACTGGAGGTCATCATCAGGACATAAACTACACAACATTTGGATAAGAGCTGCCTGGAAGGTTTCATGGGTACATGGGTGGATTCTTGCAAGGCCTGAGAATCAGTCAACAGGGCACATCCACATGGGTTCAAATGTCAAAGTTGGGATGATTATGAGAGGTTCCAACCGACAGAATGTACAGCTAAATGGGTATCCCCTGCAGAGTGGAGTTACAATGACTTTATTTAGGGGTCTTGAAGAGATACACTAGGTGCAGGTGAGGGATTTAGCTGGGTGCCACCCATCATCCATTCGCACAAGTATGGTGTGTCTGCAGAAGCTGGAACCACAATCCCAACAATGGGTAAAGTGCAGAAATGAATTTCCACAAAGCCTGATTCTGACAAGTCAATAGCCACGTCCTGGCTGAACTCCACTCTCCAGGAGTTACCCGTTTACCAGTACATTCTCTGGCTTGGAACACCTTGTAATCATCCAAACTTGGACATCCATACCCATGTGGAAATGACCTGTTGACTGGACCGCCATCCACCGGGACAATGGGACTGGTAAAATATGAGGAGGGGGTATACCCCTTGTTAGATCTGGGGGCTCTAGTTGGCAATGGTATTCACCTTTGTCCAAATAGGGACCCTTACTTCTAAGTCAGGATAAGGAGATTGCACTCCTTCATAACCCCTGCTCACCCTTGGTAGCTTGGCATGGGCGGACAGGCTTATCTCAGAGGCAGTGTGTTAAAGCTTTTGTGCATATACACACTAATACAGTGATAACACTACTGATGAACACAACACAGGTTTTATAAAAATAAGTATTCTTTATATAGACTTAAACACAAGACCACAAATGACAAAAATCCACATTACTACACCTAAGATAACTTAAAAGATGACTAAAGTCTCTTAGTTCATGTTGATGGTAGATGCGACAAAGTTCTCAACAAAGTACTTGGATGCGTAACACAGTGTAAACAAAAAGACTCGCAGAAGGGGAGATGCATTGGTTCTGTGACCCGGGGAAATGGTTGCGTCCTTCCTCAATGCCTCAAGGGGACTCGTCATGAGCCTTACCGGTGCGGAGGTGATGCGTAGATTCTCGGCCTGGAGGCCCGTTGCGGTGCGCAAGATGGCGACTTGATGCGATGATCAAATTGCGATGCGAGAAGATGGTGCCCTTGATGCGGGAATGCGATGACGATGCGATCACGCCCTTGCAGCCTTGCGGCGACTCTGTACTTTTGGAGACGCGACAGGTCCTGCGACGCGCTTCTCCGGCGATGCGATGGCGACTCTCTCGATGGTGTCACGCTTCTCCGGCGATGCAACAGCAGGCAGCTTCGATGAACACACGCTTCCAGGGAGATGCGGCGAAGGCTCGCTGATTCTTTAGAAAGCCCTCATTCACCAACCAAGTTGGTGCCATGCTTCATCGGGCCCCACCAGGAAGGTCGAGTACCTCCCCGGTGTGCTTGAACGCCAGAATTACTGCGGAGCTTGTTTATTTTGTGTAGTGAGTAAGTGAGAGTGAGGTGAGTTAAAAGTGGCTGGGTTGCGTCCAAAAATTATTTATTAGATGGCCAACCCGGCACGGTTAAAAAATTGAGTGAGTTATGGATGCTGGATAGATAGTTCAGCTAAGTCTCACTGGGGGTGGTCAACAGGTTTCTGCCTATATGTTTCAACTAGCTAGGCATTCGTCAGGACCAGTGTGAAGACCACGGCGGTATGAGCGCGCTAAGGCTCACCCTAACCAGGATGTCATGTGTGAACATGCAGGAAGTGTTTTTCTCAATCAAAACCGATTATAAGGGAACCTGATCCTTTTCAGAAACCCAGCAGTTCTCTGTAAGGGAAGAAAACGAGCAAACAAAGGAACATAAAAAGGGAGGGTTATAGTCGTCATATGCTTGTAATTCAAACTATATCAATTTATGCGTACTCGTGCTCTTGAAACAACATGAACTGTGGCTGGATTTCACAAGGCTATAGTGCAAAGTGGTAAGAAATGTTTGTGCACATAGTTGTAACATCAGTGGTTTCCCGGCGTAGCGATGATTTCAGCTGCAGCGGCGACATGCTTCTTCCTGATGCGTCGCGCTTCCAGCTCCCAGCGGCACACAAGTGACTGGAGTCAGAATTTCCAGAAAGGAAATTCAGGAGGGAGCTGGAGGTGAAGTTTTTTAGCCCTGAGACTTGAGCAGGAGGCAAGCACAGTTCTGGCCCTTGGAGAATATTCTGTAGATGGAAGTCCTTACAAAGTTCCTTCTACTTTCCCTTGGCAATAAAGCAACCACGGCATGCCAACCCAGCAAACAGCACACTGGCAGAGGGGAAGTCCAAACTCCTGCAGCTTCCTTGGTTTTTCTCCTTGGCAGAAAGTTTTTTTGTTCCAGAAGTGATCTAAAGTCTGTGGGACCGGGTCCCAATGTTTATACCCCAAAATACTTTGTTCTCTGAACGCAGAGAGTCCTCTGCCTAGTTCAAACCAGTTCCCGAGCACTTTGTTGACATGTATCTCCTCTTCCTTTCACTGTGCAGGGTAGAGACATCAGCCGCCCCACAGGAGGTGGAGCCAGCACAGGGGAGGGAAGATACAGCTCTGGAGCACTCTGTTGACAGGATTCCTCTTCTCTTTTCACTGTGCAGGGCAGAGACATCAGACAAGCCACAGGGGGTGGAGCCAGCACTGTAGAGGGAAGGCCCAGCCCTATTCAGGTCCCAGGTGCACTCTCCCCCACCCCATCTGGATATAAATCTCCCTATTCACCACTGGGCTGTTCCAGACTGTCTCCTGGAATTTCCCCAGCCCTGTCATACACAAACCCAGACAAGGAATACACAACTCAGCAGAGGAGGGCTCAAATGGTTAGGCAAGCAAATACCTACTTTGTAAAAGTGATATTTGCAAACACAGAATATAAAAATAAACTTTACTAAAAGATGTATTTTATTATTCTGAGTTCAGGCATACTAAATTCGAATTTCTACCATGTTCCCTGAGTCAGTTAGGATTATAAGAATGTAATAATCTTCACTGCCCATTCTGGCCTATGAGAACAGATAGCCTTCAATAGTGAAAAACGAACATGGCTGTAATTCACTATTAGAACATGCTACCCACATCAGAGCATGTCCTACCTTATACTTACAATGTACCCTGCCCTCTGGCCTACCATAGGGGTGTCTAATATTAAGCAAAGGGAAGGTTTAGGGACTGGAAAGTGGGTGCACTTGGCCGAGTCGATATGGCAGTGCTAGACTGCACACAGGCCTTGCAATGGCAGGCCTGAGACACACTTTACAGGCTGCTTCTGTGGGTGGCACAACCAGTGCTGCAAGCCCACCAGCAGTATTTGATCTACAAGCCCTGGGCACACATGGTGCACTGTACTAGGGGCAGACAGTAAATCAAATAACCCAATTGTGGAATAACCAATCAGTACATCAATTTAACATAGGGAACACTTGCACTGTGGCACTGATTAGCAGTGGCACAGTGTCCAAAGCATAAATCCAGCGTAAACATATCAAAACAGAGGAGGCAATCCGTCAAAAATGGAAGGGAGACTCACCCCAATGATGTCAGGTCTAACACGCCTCTTTAGTTATAAATTCCCCCGGGGATCACCACCTCCCGGGGACGAAGGAAATTGAAGACAGGAGGAAGGGAACCACGTGCCCCCTTCCCAGACCATTCTTGGACTACCCCCTCCATGGGTCAAGCCCTACATGAAGAAAGGAGGGGGATCATATGGCCCCCTCCTGGATCAATTAATGGCCCTGGGGCCTGCCACCTCTACGGCCGGCTCCCAATGTCCTGGGGTGTGCACCCCATGGGACATACCTATTTGCTGTCTCTTGGCAGGAGCTTTGACAGCTACCACCATGCAAGAGCAAACAGTGAGTACGCTCCAAGCAGGTGTGAGCAGGAAAACTTTTATCGCCCGCTGGGAGGTGACTTTTTATTTGTTTTGCTGTCTTTTTCCAATATTTTTGGATGCTCCCTTCTAGCAGTTGAATGCCGGCTCCCGCTGGAGGTTGGGTGAAGGCATAGACTGTAGGAGAATTGAGGCTCCGCTACGGTCCCCAACTTATCACACTGGGTGCCCTGGATGGGCTCCAGGCACCCATAAGCATGAGGCTAGGCTCCCGGGGAGTGGTCCCCAGGGATGAAACTGGCCTAAGGAGTGGGGCTGTGCAGACCCCTCCAGTAGTTGGGTGTATCCTGTGGGATGGGTACCAGGGGCCAAAATCGGCCAGATGAGGGTGGCTGTTCTGCCCCCTCCCACTTTAATTTTTGGCTTGGCCCCTCTCCTTCTAGAAATGAATTCCTGGGCTGGGCGGTGGAAAAACAAATGTGTATTTTTTTCAGCAATTCCACATTGAAAGATGATTTGAAGTTCTTCGGGGAGGTGAATACAATGTTAATCTATCGGTGCGCAATCTGTAGTGACTGTGACAAATCGGGTCTCTCTTGTCCTTACCTGGCAAGAGAAGAGTCCATGGTTCTCCTTTTAAATTACTATGAGTATTCAAATGTCCAAATCACTTTGACGCTTTGCCCCTTTGGCCCTGCCCATCTTAACAGTATTGTAAAAAATATTTCCATCATTTTCCAGGATGATGGACAGCTTAACAAGAGACCCTCTGAACTTTTCTAACCAATTTTAGTGATGCATACTTGATGCTGATGAATATGAGGACATCTTCACCAAAGAAAGAAGCACCTACATCATAAAATTAAGAAAAAGCACCCATGTTTGGTGGAAATGTACCTCTTTGTACTCTCATTGTCTTCTGTATCGGAAGATGCATGTTATCATAAATTTCTGGAAAAAGACACACAAGGAACAGTCACATTGACATACAACACACAAGATCACTGGTGACATGTCCTCATGCTCCATTACACATTTATAGTGTTGAATATGTACTGGACATTTACCCGAAGAAATAACACTTAGTAATTAACCAGGAGAAAGTACTCCACTTGGGTAGATTTTTTTATGCAAAACTGTTGACTTTTGTTGGATAAAGGGGCAGGTGTGTTTAGGTTGTGGCCAAGTCACTGACACAACTAGTGACACACCTACGGAAACACTAGATATGCACACACACTCAGGAAATCACCCACCCACTGACAGACCCATTCATATACTGATGCCCCCACTCACAGACCCACTCAGATACTCACACGTCCACTTACACACTCACCCAGACACTTCCACATACACTCATAGAACAGTAGCGGCTCCTGAAGGACGTGCTGCCGGGCGGTGATGCAGGGTGGGGGAGAGACAGGGTAAGGGGTAGTAAACTCCAGATTATGGTCTAACAGAGGTAAGTATACAAATAAATAAATAAAATGAATTTCATTGCACGTTCTGCATCGCATTTGGCTCTGCTGCTACTGTCACAGACACACACAGACACTGATGCACCCACTCACAAACCTACTCAGGCACTCATGCACCCACGCCAGTAGGCAGTTATGGTATGGCCCTAGTTTCCATAGAAAGAGTTGTTTTCTTTACCTATAACTTTGGCAACGTTTGAAGAATCCTCACGAAATGTTCAAAACCAGTTTGGCACTAACTTTAGTTGCTGTTGTTCAATTTCGGGGTGATCCCTCAAGCGGGTGTTGAGAAAAAGGGGGTTGCCAAAATGCGTTTTCCTCATATCAATTCCCATAGGAAACTTTAGACTTAGCTACAGCCCGAACTGCTGAATGTAATTACACTAAGGGCCCCATTAGGATGACGGGCAGAAAACCACCCCGACCGCCATGGAGGCACGAAACAACCGCCCGCCGGGACCGTGGAGAAACCGGCGGTCAATTTAGGAACAACAGTCAAAAAAGACCAACCACGGCCGTAGCAGGCTAACAGAAACCGCCCGACACGGGCAGTGGCGTCCAAAAACTGACCGCGGCGCTCGGAAACACCGCGGAAAAGCTACAACCCGCCGCAAGCATAGCAGAGAGTCCGCACGGGAAATTAGCATATCCCCGATGGTCCCGCGGTACAATCTGCTGTTTCCGACCGCCGCAGTCGCATACAGGAGAATGTGAAAGACAGCTGAAGAGCTGCAGGATAGCCACCGCGGCGGACATAACATGAAAAACATAGCAGATGATGCAAAAGCACGAAGTAATGCTAAACATTGCACAAACCAAAGTAGCCATGCCCACCAAATACACAAAACACATTCAAATGAAAATGAAATATGCCACACAGAAACATACAATTCCCAGGACAACTCCCACAACACACCTGACAGCAAAACCCCATTTGGACACATCCACACAGCTGTGTATAAAACTAGCCCCTTCCCTGACCACAATCCTTTGCAAAACTACAGAAGAGAAGGGCATCCACCAGATCTGACAGGAAATGCAAGAGAATACAGCACACCCACCACCACCACCATCACACCAGCACCAACAATCCCCCAGCACATAACACACCTTACACAAAAACACCACACCCACAACTCACACCCCTGCCCCCACAAACACTTCAAACACCACAAACCATGGCATCACAGAAAATTCCCAAATTCACAGTGAATGAGTTGATAGTCATGATAAATGAGATGGTCAGAGTGGAACCACAATTGTTTGGTAGTCTGGTGCAACAGACACCATTAATCGCAAGGACACAAATGCAGGAAAGGATAGTAGGGTCCACCCCGCGATCCAAGAAGGAGATCATGAAGCGGTGGCATGATCTCAAGAGGGTTGTCAAAGAGAGGAGAAGCAAGAACTGGGAGCTGGCTAACTGGACTGGCAGTAGCCCTTACATCCCACAGAAAACATTCACACCATGGGAGGAGAAGGTGCTTGGCATACTGCATCCTGAGAGTCTCACAGGAGTATCCGGGGGAGTGGAGGCTGGTAAGTACAAACACATGTCAACCAACACACTGATATGTACTGGTTTGCACATCTAAAAGCACACACCACACCAGACAAATCACATCCATCTGCACCACACACCCACAAAAAACCGTCTCAAAAATCAAACAGACACCCAATCCCATTTACCCTAAACGTATCTAGCAATATAACCATGGGAGCATGAGCACAGTCATCCCGCTCTACTACTCCAACCATGTCCCCTCTCCCACACCCCAGCAGGATGGGGCCCTCCCCCACCACACCCAGAAACACCTGGAAGCCATTGCATTGTTCACCCTCACCTTACAAGTAGGTAGCCATCTTGCTTGGGAGGCTGTTTGTGGGAGGGAAGCCTGTACTACTATTCCCACCACGCCCCCTGTCCCACACCCCAGCAGGATGGAGCACTCCCTCCCTCCCTTCCACAAACACTTTGAAGCCATTGCAGTACACCAAACAAACTTACAGGTAGGTAACCATCTTCCCTGGGAGGCCTGTATGTGGGTGGGAGGCCTGCACTACTACTCCTACCATGCCCCCTGTCCCACACCCCAGCAGGATGGAGCACTTCACCCCTCCCTCCCACAAGCACTTTTAAGCCATTGCAGTACACCAAACAAACTTACAGGCAGGTAGCCATCTTCCCTGGGAGACCTGTCTGTGGAAGGGAGGCCTGTACTCCTACTCCCACCATGCCCCCTGTCCCACACCCCAGCAGCATGGAGCACCCCCTCACACCACCCAGGAGCACCTGGAAGCCATTGCATTCTTCATCCTCACCGTACAGGTAGGCAGCCATCTTGCTTGGGAGCCCTGTATGTGGGAGGGAGGCCTGCACTACTACTTCCACCATGCCCCTTCTCCCACACCCCAGCAGGATGGAGCACTCCCTCCCTCCCTTAAACAAGCACTTAAAAGCCATTGCAGTACACCAAACAAACTTACAGGTAGGTAGCCATCTTCCCTGGGAGGCCTGTATGTGGGAGGGAGACCTGCACTACTACTCCTACCATGCCCCCTGGCCCACACCCCAGCTGGATGGAAAACTTCATCCCTCCCTCCCACAAGCACTTTGAAGCCATTGCAGTACACAAAACAAACTTACAGGCAGGTAGCCATCTTCCCTGGGAGGCCTGTATTTGAGAGGGAGGCCGGTATCCCTACTCCCACCATGCCCCCTGTCCCACATCCCAGCAGCATGGAGCCCTCCCCCCACACCACCCAGGAGCACCTGGAAGCCATTGCATTGTTCACCACACCCCAGCTGGATGGAACACTTCATCCCTCCCTCCCACAAGCACTTTGAAGCCATTGCAGTACACAAAACAAACTTACAGGTAGGTAGCCATCTTCCCTGGGCTGGCTGTTTGTGGGTGGGAGACCTGCATGACTACACACAGCACCAATTGCATGCAATGCGTCGATATCTTACGTGTACTAGTAATTTATGTACCTCTGTATCATGTAATGAGTAAGCATGGGCGTAAAATCCGTTCCGTTCGCAGAATTTGCGGATTTTCTGCAATTTCGCGGTCCGCGAATCTCGCAAAATTGCAGAAAAATCCCCGAAATTGCATGCGGGCGGATTTTCAAAAACTGAAGTACACGAAGCACCTACAGGGTTACAGATGGTGCCCAAGTTGAAGCTAATTTCTTTGTAACCCTGTAAGTGCTTCCTGAGCGGCGCCTCCAGAGTTGTTGCCTACTTGCAACTATTCTCTGACCCTGCTCTGACCTTCGAAGCAGGGTCAGAGAATAGTTACAAGTATGGCACAATGCTCCAGGCTGTCACAAAAATTAAACCACAACAAGAAGCACTTACAGATAAGGAAGCAGGTGCCGGACTTGAAGCTCAAATTTAGTAACACATTAACCAGCCCCCGGTTGAGGCTGGGCAGGTGTGCTTTCTCCCCATAATCTACAGTGGTGAACCAGAGGGTGCTGTGATGAACCAGAATGTGCAGTTGTGAACCAGAGGATGCTGTGATGAACATGAGGGTGGCAGTGGTGAACAAGAGGGTGGCAGTGGTGAACCAGAGGGTGCTGTGATGAACAAGAGGGTGGCAGTGATGAACCAGAGGGTGGCAGTGATGAACCAGAGGGTGGCAGTGGTGAACCAGAGGGTGTCAGTGATGAACCAGAGGGTGGCAGTGGTGAACCAGAGGGTGGCAGTGGTGAACCAGAGGGTGGCAGTAGTGAACCAGAGGGTGCTGTGATGAACCAGATGGTGGCAGGGGTGAACCAGAGGGTGGCAGCGGTGAACCAGAGGGTGGCATTGGTGAACCAGAGGGTGCTGTGATGAACCAGATGGTGGCAGGGGTGAACCAGAGGGTGGCAGTGGTGAACCAGAGGGTGGCAGTGGTGAACCAGAGGGTGGCAGTGTTGAACCAGAGGGTGGCAGTGGTGAACCAGAGGGTGCTGTGATGAACCAGAGGGTGACAGTGATGAACCAGAGGGTGGCAGTGGTGAACCAGAGGGTGGCAGTGATGAACCAGAGGGTGGCACTGCTAAACTGCCCTGTGGGTGTGAGCCCCCGCACTGCTGAGCTGCCCAGGGGTTGTGAGCCCACACGCTACTGAACTGTCCAGGGGCCCAGTGGGTGTGAGCCCCCGTGCTGCTGAGCTGCCCAGGGGTTGTGAGCCCACACGCTACTGAACTGTCCAGGGGCCCAGTGGGTGTGAGCCCCCGTGCTGCTGAACTGCCCTGGAGTTCTCTCAGTGTGAAAATCATTTGTGCTCAATTGCTTAGGAGCCCTCTGGGTGTGAGCACACATTGTGCTAAGTGCCCGTACCGCACAGCACCATTATGCTCTTGCACCATGAAGTCTGGTGCCTGGATGCTCCTGATCCGTGTAGGTGGTACCACCATCTGGTGCAGTCAAAATGTGGTAGTGGTGAACCAGAGGGTGGCAGTGGTGAACCAGAGGGTGGCAGTGATGAACCAGAGGGTGGAAGTGATGAACCAGATGGTAGCAGGGGTGAACCAGAGGGTGACAGTGGTGAACCAGAGGGTGCTGTGATGAACCAGATGGTGGCAGGGGTGAACCAGAGGGTGGCAGTGGTGAACCAGAGGGTGGCAGTGGTGAACCAGAGGGTGCTGTGATGAACCAGAGGGTGGCAGTGGTGAACCAGAGGGTAGCTGTGATGAATCAGAGGGTGGCAGTGGTGAACCAGAGGGTGGCAGTGATGAACCAGAGGGTGGCAGTGATGAACTAGAGGGTGGCAGTGATGAACCAGAGGGTGGCAGTGATGAACCAGAGGGCGGAAGTGATGAACCAGATGGTGGCAGGGGTGAACCAGAGGGTGACAGTGGTGAACTAGAGGGTGCTGTGATGAACCAGATGGTGGCAGGGGTGAACCAGAGGGTGGCAGTGGTGAACCAGAGGGTGGCAGTGATGAACCAGAGGGTAGCAGTGATGAACCAGAGGGTGGCAGTGATGAACCAGAGGGTGGCAGTGATGAACCAGAGGGTGGCACTGCTAAACTGCCCTGTGGGTGTGAGCCCCCGCCCTGCTGAGCTGCCTAGGGGTTGTGAGCCCACGCGCTACTGAACGGTCCCGGGGCCCAGTGGGTGTGAGCCCCCGTGCTGCTGAACTGCCCTGGAGCCCTCTCAGTGGGAAAATCATTTGTGCTCAATTGCCTGGGAGCCCTCTGGGTGTGAGCACAAATTGTGCCAAGTGCCCCCTGCCCCCAGTACATATATACCCGTACCGCACAGCACCATTATGCTCTTGCACCATGAAGTCTGTTGCCTGGATGCTCCTGATCCGTGTAGGTGGTACCACCGTCTGGTGCAGTCAAAATGTAAAGTCATAACTTGCTACACAGCACAAATAAACACGTGTCCCCCCTGGCACCGGTATGCGCATGTGCCAGGCGTGGAACACCCACATGCCACTGCACCCTACTGCCCAGCGCCAGTCTGTACGGGGCAGTTTAGTATGAGATGGGACATTGTCCAGCAGTAGCAGCTGCATGCACCTGAACCCACTGAGCAGGATCAGAATGGCTTTGGACCAACACGCGCAGCAGAGCTATCTTGGACATCTGAAGGATTCTGGGGTCCTGTGCCAAACGTATTTTTGCATTAATGAGTTTCCCGAGCGCCATCCATGTGTAGCTCCTTGACCAGGAGGCTTCTTTCTCCTCATCTGCTGCTCTGCTCAGTCTCTGACTCTTTATAAACAAGATGCATGTGGACCCGCATAGAAGCCCCGCCCGTTTGGCCCCGTCCACCACACACCAGCGGTATGAAACGTCTTCCCGCCCGTCCCCACTGTAATGGCCAGCTCACTAAAGGGACCTCGGCGCCTTTTTGCGTGCTGGCAAAGTTACAGGCACACGTGGTCACATATTTGTGCATATGGCACAAAAATCCACAAGTTCGTGGGAAAATTCGCAAACTCGTGGATTTTTTTGCCAATTCGCACCAAATTTCGCCCATACTTAGTAATGTGGCACAGTATTGCACTTACAAAAAATAGTATAGATCAGTCAATTGTGTACTGTACAGACAGTGGATGACACATAGATAACGGAATTCTTGCACAGTGCACAACACTGACCATCCCCATCTAATCCACAGGTGACCAAGAACTCACTGTTGAGGACAACAACAACGAGCAGCAGAGCCAGTCTCTTCCCCTGGTACATGGACTCTCGGATGTAGACTCCCAGGATTCTCTGGACGATGAGCTCCAGGCTGGCCCATCTGGTGTGCCAGGGAGCAACAGGTCCCAGGGCCCCATCCTCCCCACCACCATGTCAGCTGCAACAACAACTGCACAGCAGACCCCTGATGGTACGGCCTGTGCCTCCACCACCACCACCACCAGAGCCACCTGAAGTGTCCTCCCTGTCCCAGGGGAGGACCAGCCCACACCAACAACTGTAGACGGCAGGGAGAGTGTGCGTGGACCCACAGTGGTGAGGCAACAGGTCTGTGGCAGGAGGGCTGGTGGGAGGGCCAGGGTCACCCCAGACCTCAGGAGGTTGGAACATCATCCCTGGACCACTTCACCAGAGTCCTCGGGACCTACGAACAGGTCCAAGGACAAAGTGGCCATTCTGAAGAGCTATTAAGCAAGCTCATCTTGCTGATGAGGTCCATCGACACCCGCCTTGGACAAATGGTGGACCTCATGAGCCAGCAAATGGCGTTACTGAGGGACAAGCCTGCGTCCCAAACAACACCTCCGCCCCACCTCTGTTGTGCCTCAGGATGACAGTGCACCATCCTCCACTGCGGCCACAGAGAGGGATGAGTCCTCTGATGCCGCTGGCCATGCAGCAGGGTCCCCCCCCCGGCCAAGCGACCAAGAGGGCGTCTAAAGAAGAGCCTGGGAGTCTCTGGAGGCAAAGCACCAGCCAAACTCCAGTCACGGAGCCAGCCCTGATGGAAACCCTCTTCCCCACTGCATTGACTGTTTGGACTGTCCTTCCCCACACTGCCTTGTGAATGGTACCTGTCTGAAGGACTGGGTCACCACATCGATGTGGTTTCTACTCTTTCATCTCATTTACCATGACTGTCAATTCACTCCTCCATTTCCACCTTCATGTAAATCTGCCTGCTGCCCTCTGTTGTCAACTTTGTAAATAAAATACCTTCCACACTTCAATTGGTTCAGCTTTGTCTTTAGTGCAATATTTACAGTGTTCAAAATGTCCATAATGTATCCAAAAGATGTACAGTATGTAGGCCAGGATAATTTCAAGGCACCTAGGGAGACACAACAGAACAACAGTCACTGGTGTGGCATCTCAGACAGTACACTACACCAAACATTTACATGAGTCAACAGGCAGACAACACAATGTGCAACAAGTGTCAGCAAACTGAGTCCCGTATACGTTCACAGATGAAATGTCACTGCCACATTTCCAAACACAGGTGACTTTACATGTGCCTGTCTGTACCATCCACACATAGCAATCACACCAGACAATGTACAAGTATTACCTCGTCACCCACCTTCAAGTGAAGTAGCGGTGATGAGCTGTTGACGCATGTCAACTCCTTCCTCTTCTCCACTGTCCTAGTCACTGGACTCAGGTCCTTGGGCAGGCAGGGGCCTTGGGTCCTCATCATCATCCAGGAGCAGGGGAATCCTCTTGTGAATGGCAATGTTGTGGAGCATACACCATGCCACAACGATCTTACAGACCTTCCCAGGCAAGTATGACAGTGCACCTCCAGTCCTGTCAAGGCAGCGAAATCTTGACTTAAGCTGGCCAAAAGTCCACTCATTGACACGACTGGTCCTGCCATGGGCCTCACTGTACTTGATATCAGCCGGGGTCCTGGGATTACGTAGTGAGCTCAGCAGCCATGGGCGGCCAGGATATGCAGTCACCTAGGAATGACAAACCCACATTACAATGTTGCAAAGGCAGAGGGCAGCAAATCACACACACAGCACGCCATATTACTAGACATACTCACCCACAATCCAAGCACGCTCGGGAAGCAGATTTGCGATCATCCGTGGCATAATGCTGTTCCTCAGGTTGTACGAGTCATGGGCCGAGCTGGGGAATCTGGCACACACATGCGATATGGTCATGTCTGCCAGGCACACCACCTGCACATTGATCGAGTGATAACGTTTTCGATTGTGAAAAATGTGCTCACTCACCTGTGGTGGCACCAGACCGACATGTGAGCAATCGATGGCACCAACAACATTGGGGATGTCCCCAAGCGGATGAAGTCTCCCTTTACACCAGCCAATTCAGCTCCCCTATGGAAATGTATGTATCTGTCCTTATAGATCATCATGGCTGCAAGAACATTCCTCAGCACCAGGCTAAACATGGGTTGAGACATCCCTGCAGCGCTGGCCATGGTCTCCTGGAAGGAACCAGTTGCAAAAAAATGGAGGGCTGCCATCCCTTTGTACGTTGGTGTAAAATCTGTTAGGTAGTGGCAACGGGGCTGCAGGTGGGGCTCCAACAGATCACAAAGGGTCTTCAAGGTGGTTCTGTTGAGGCAGAATTTGCGAATGATCACAACATCCTCCAAGTCCTCAAGCAGTGTCAAGTGACGTATGAGATTAGACCTCCTACTAGTTGAGATGAAAGTGGACACATGTCAATGACAACCATCATGAGATGGCCACAGCACATCCTGTTAAGGATGTCACGGAAATACAAAGACTGCCCTGATAAATGTGTGACACACCAGGTTACATGGGTGGACGTTTGAGCCACACAGAGGGCACACCTCTCTATTTACCATATACAAGTGCGTCAAACAACACATGGGTCAATGTCACACATACCCAACCATGGCAAGTGCGGGCACCTTTGGATTCAATGGAATAATGGCATGGTGTGCACAATGATGTGCCCTTCACCATGTTGTCACTGTGTACTGGTGAACTGTTCCCGATGGACATTGCCATTGCATGTGCCCCAAATCGCGATAGCTACTGCTTGGCCCCGCCGATGTGTCACTAGCACCATCTCTTACACAAGTGCGGTAGTCAATGGCATGGAGACATGGGAAGATGGCGGTGGGCATGCTCCGCCATCCTACTTGCGGTAGCTAATGCCTGGCCCTGGCGGTGTGTGTCCAGCACCACCCCTCACTCAAGTGCGGTAGTCATTGGCTTGGAGACATGGGAAGATGGCGGTAGGCACGCTCCACCACCCTACTCACGGTAGCTACCGCCTGGCCCCAGCGGTGTGTCACCAGCACCACCCCTTACACAAGTACGGTAGTCATTGGCATGGAGACATGCACAAATGGCGGTGGGCATGCTCTGCCTCCCTGCTCGTGGTAGCTACTGCCTGGCCCCCGCGGTGTGTCACCAGCACCACCCCTTACACGAGTGCGGCAGTCATTGGCATGGAGACATGAGAAGATGGCAGTGAGCATGCTCCGCCACCCTACTCGCGATAGCTACCGCCTGGCCCCAGCGGTGTGTCACCAGCACAACCCCTTACACAAGTACGGTAGTCATTGGCATGGAGACATGCACAAATGGCGGTGGGCATGCTCTGCCTCCCTGCTCGTGATAGCTACCGCCTGGCCCCGGCGGTGTGTCACCAGCACCACCCCTTACACAAGTGCGGCAGTCATTGGCATGGAGACATGAGAAGATGGCAGTGAGCATGCTCCGCCACCCTACTCGTGATAGCTACCGCCTGGCCCCGGCGGTGTGTGTCCAGCACCACCCCTAACACAAGTGCAGTAGTCATTGGCATGGAGACATGGGAAGATGGAGGTGGGCATGCTCCACCACCCTACTCATGGTAGCTACCGCCTGGCCCCAGTGGTGTGTCACCAGCACCACCCCTTACACAAGTACGGTAGTCATTGGCATGGAGACATGCACAAATGGCGGTGGGCATGCTCTGCCTCCCTGCTCGTGGTAGCTACCGCCTGGCCCCGGCGGTGTGTCACCAGCACCACCCCTTACACAAGTGCGGCAGTCATTGGCATGGAGACATGAGAAGATGGCAGTGAGCATTCTCCGCCACCCTACTCGCGATAGCTACCGCCTGGCCCCGGCGGTGTGTGTCCAGCACCACCCCTTACACAAGTGCAGTAGTCATTGGCATGGAGACATGGGAAGATGGAGGTGGGGATGCTCCACCACCCTACTCATGGTAGCTACCGCCTGGCCCCAGCGGTGTGTCACCAGCACCACCCCTTACACAAGTACGGTAGTCATTGGCATGGAGACATGCACAAATGGCGGTGGGCATGCTCTGCCTCCCTGCTCGTGGTAGCTACCGCCTGGCCCCGGCGGTGTGTCACCAGCACCACCCCTTACACAAGTGTGGCAGTCATTGGCATGGAGACATGAGAAGATGGCAGTGAGCATGCTCTGCCACCCTACTCGCGATAGCTACCGCCTGGCCCCAGCGGTGTGTCACCAGCACCACCCCTTACACAAGTACGGTAGTCATTGGCATGGAGACATGCACAAATGGCGGTGGGCAAGCTCTGCCTCCCTGCCCGTGGTAGCTACCGCCTGGCCCCGGCGGTGTGTCACCAGCACCACCCCTTACACAAGTGCGGCAGTCATTGGCATGGAGACATGAGAAGATGGCAGTGAGCATGCTCCGCCACCCTACTCGCGATAGCTACCGCCTGGCCCCAGCGGTGTGTCACCAGCACCACCCCTTACACAAGTACGGTAGTCATTGGCATGGAGACATGCACAAATGACGGTGGGCATGCTCTGTCTCCCTGCTCGTTGTAGCTACCGCCTGGCCCCGGCGGTGTGTCACCAGCACCACCCCTTACACAAGTGCGGAAGTCATTGGCATGGAGACATGAGAAGATGGCAGTGAGCATGCTCCGCCACCCTACTCGCGATAGCTACCGCCTGGCCCCGGCGGTGTGTGTCCAGCACCACCCCTTAAACAAGTGCAGTAGTCATTGGCATGGAGACATGGGAGGATGGAGGTGGGCATGCTCCACCACCCTACTCATGGTAGCTACCGCCTGGCCCTGGCGATGTGTCACCGCCATGGGGCATTGCCTACAGCCAATGGGAGCGATGATTGCGGTGGAATGAAGCAGTTTTGAAAATAGCGGAAGGCATGCTACGCCACCGTGGAGGCGGTCATTGGATGCTTTTGAAAAATACATGTTGGACCTGGCCCTCTTGGCAGGGTCATCCCTAAACTTTTTGCCTTCTTCCAATACTCTCTCTGACCTGTTTTTGTTGGTTTAATGACTCTGGGCACTTTGCCACTGCTGACCAGTGCTAAAGTGCATATGCTCTCCCTGTGCAAAATGTATATGTGACTGATTTCCATGATCGGTTCATTGGATTTACTGTCAGTCCCCAGTAAAGTGCACCAGGAGTGCCAGGGCTTGTGAATGCCAATACTGCTAGTGGGCCTGCAGCGCTGGTTGCGCCACCCACAGAAGCAGCCTTAAAATGTGTCTAGGGTCTGCCATTGCAGAACCTGCGTGCAGTCTGGTACTGTCATGCTGGCTGGGCAAGTGCACCCACTTGCCAGCTCCTAAACCTTCCCTTAACTTCATATTAGTCACCCCTATGGTAGGCCCCAGGGCAGGGTGCATTGTAAGTGTAAGGTAGGACATGCTCTGATGTGTGTGGCATGTCCTAATAGTGAATTACAGCCAAATTCGTTTTTCACTATTGTAAGGCTACCAGTTCCCTTTAGGCCAGATGGGCTGCTGGAATTATTACACTCTATAATCCCAGCAGGCTCAGGGAACATGGTAGACAATAATGTTTAGTATGCCTGAACTCAGAATAATAAAATACTTCTTTTAGTAAAGTTTATTTTAATATCCTGTGTTTGCAAATGCTACTTTTAGAAAGATAGCATTTGCTTGCCTAACCATTTCAGCCCGCCTCTGCTTTTGTGTGTATCTGACTGTCTGAGTTGTATGAGTGACAGGGCTGGGAGGTGACAGGTGGTGAATAGCAAAATGACACCTTAGTGGGAGTTTCCCTGAACTATGCATCAGGCTGTGCTCTGCCACCACAATGCTGGCTCTGCCCCCCTGGGGAGCGACTGATGACTCAGCCTGCACCTGGCCCAGGAAGGACCGAAGCTTGTCAACAAAGTGCTCCTGGCAGCCCCTGTCCCCACAATGCTGGCTCCGCCCCCCTGGGGAGCGGCTGATGTGCCTGCCCTCACACTGAATGAAGAAACCAGAAGTACCCACAACAAGTGCTCAGGGGCTGAGAGCAGTTATGCAAAGGCCCCCCTGGCCTGTGAGAACAAAAGAAACTGGGTATAAAAGTAGGAGCCCTGCTCCTTGTAAATTAGATCCTGTTTGCGCTACAGAAGAAACTCTGCCCGAAGAGAAGGACCTGGAAGAAGACTACAAGGAGGAGTGCTGTCTCTGGCCTGTGTCTGGTGCCTTGCTGCAGAAGGAGAGGAGAGAAAAGACTACAAGAGACTTTTGCTTTTATTGAACTTTGTGCCAAACTTCTACTAAAGATCTCCAAGGGTTTGCTGTGGAACTTGCCCCCTGACCAGCGCCCCAGGAACAGTGGGCTCTAACCCTCCCTGACCAAGGCATCTGCTGTGTGTGCTGCTTATCGCTGCAGCGCTGATCGAGGAGGACGAGAGCATCTACGTCCCCTGCACACCGTGACCGTGGGCTAAACAAGTCGCCATAACAACGTGAGGCCCAGCCCGCCGCTGGCCCGAGCACCGTGACTGCGTCTGCATTTGGCCCCACGAGAACAAAGTAACGGAGGACCCGTCCGGTCCAAGCATCGAAGTCTACTGGGCCCAGCGCCGTAGATGAGTGACAGGGCTGGGAGGTGACAGGTGGTGAATAGCAAAATGACACCTTAGTGGGAGTTTCCCTGAACTATGCATCAGGCTGTGCTCTGCCACCACAATGCTGGCTCTGCCCCCCTGGGGAGCGACTGATGACTCAGCCTGCACCTGGCCCAGGAAGGACCGAAGCTTGTCAACAAAGTGCTCCTGGCAGCCCCTGTCCCCACAATGCTGGCTCCGCCCCCCTGGGGAGCGGCTGATGTGCCTGCCCTCACACTGAATGAAGAAACCAGAAGTACCCACAACAAGTGCTCAGGGGCTGAGAGCAGTTATGCAAAGGCCCCCCTGGCCTGTGAGAACAAAAGAAACTGGGTATAAAAGTAGGAGCCCTGCTCCTTGTAAATTAGATCCTGTTTGCGCTACAGAAGAAACTCTGCCCGAAGAGAAGGACCTGGAAGAAGACTACAAGGAGGAGTGCTGTCTCTGGCCTGTGTCTGGTGCCTTGCTGCAGAAGGAGAGGAGAGAAAAGACTACAAGAGACTTTTGCTTTTATTGAACTTTGTGCCAAACTTCTACTAAAGATCTCCAAGGGTTTGCTGTGGAACTTGCCCCCTGACCAGCGCCCCAGGAACAGTGGGCTCTAACCCTCCCTGACCAAGGCATCTGCTGTGTGTGCTGCTTATCGCTGCAGCGCTGATCGAGGAGGACGAGAGCATCTACGTCCCCTGCACACCGTGACCGTGGGCTAAACAAGTCACCATAACAACGTGAGGCCCAGCCCGCCGCTGGCCCGAGCACCGTGACTGCGTCTGCATTTGGCCCCACGAGAACAAAGTAACGGAGGACCCGTCCGGTCCAAGCATCGAAGTCTACTGGGCCCAGCGCCGTAGATTCCCCCGCAAAGACGGACTGCCGCCCTTTGTCCTCTCCCCCCGATCGGCGTCTTGCCAGAAACAGCCCCCGCTGTGAAGGGCACAGCTGCAACCGGCACTTTGGCTGGGTACGTCCCGCACTTGGGGACCGTACTGCCACTACCGCCACCCTCAGCCGCCGCCGTCAGGACTGAAGCGAACACCGAGGGAAGGACCTGTGACCCCACTAAGCACTGCCGCCCCGGGTGACCCGTGATCTGCCCCGCCTCGAGCCGCAGCTCGCCTCGCCCTCCAGGGAAGCAACGCGACGTGGGACAGCTCCCCTTCCAGCCGTCCGCTTCAAGATCCTCAACCAGACAACTGACTTAAGGTACTGACAACTGTACGCCTCGCACGCCACGCCAGCGCATTGCCATAAATAGCCTGTGTGCCTCTAGAAGTAATCAAGAACTGTGCGCCTTGCTTCAGGACGTGTACATCATTGAGTGCACCTCGCACTGCCCCCTTGAAAGTAGAGAGCCTGGTGCGCTGCGCTTCGAGGCCCGGACTGTGCGCGACGTACACCGGCTGCTGAAGTGAACTGTTCCCTTCCTGAGAACGTCCCGCACCGCCAGAAGCGTGAGGCGTAGTGGGGCTCTCCCCGTGTATCAAGGAGAACTGTGCACCATAGACTGTGCGCTGAGAACAGGGCTTGAGGCCCAGTACGCTGAATCTCCCCGCAGTACGAGCCGCACAAGCTTGGTACGGCTCGTACCACTGTTAGCATTGCAGGAAGAGTACGCGTCTCACGCGAGATGCGTGAGACTTGGTAGGGCCGGGGCTAATAACCGTACGGAGTGCACTGGAGCGTTCTAAGAGGCCCCGACTTGGGAAATCACTGTACCGGGCGCCTAAAAACAGTACCTGACGTCAGAGAAGGGGTTGTGAAGATATTTAACCCTTTGCAAAACGAACATTGCATGAAAAGAACTGTGGCATCCCCAAAGTAACTGGAACCTTGCATTTACAAGTAACTGGAACCGCGATTGAATAACCAAGACTGTATTTACAAGCCTGCGTGAAGAAACCTATATAAAGATATATTTTTGTTTTACTACAATACAGTTTGGTGTCATTGTGTGGTGGGTTGGTGGTGATGGTGTGATACTGCAAATGTTTAACCATATGTGCCCCAGAGATTAGCCTAGACTGCTTGCGCCACACTACCTAGAGGGTAAGCAGGGGTTGTTCTTGAAGGTAATCCTTTGCCCTGACTTGGAAGAGAGGGTCCCTGCTTGTCGCCAGTGCTGCACTGCGCCAACCAGAGACCCCCAATTCCAACAATACACCATCGCGATAGCGTACCCCGGGCCCCTGAGGTGCATCACCGCCATGGAGCATTGCCTATATCCAATGGGAGCGATGATTGCGGTGGCATTAAGCAGTTTTGAAAATCGCGGAAGGCGTGCTCCGCCACCGCGGAGGCAGCCATTGGATGCTTTTGAAAAAGGCAGACCTGGACACCCAATTGTTGCAGCTTAGCACCTAAAAAATGACAGCAGGGGGCTATAAATCTGTGGGAGTGAGCCTCATATTTCCACTGCTCACAGAGCCTGCTCCCTCAGACCCTCTCCTGCTGCTGCCTCCAGAGCCTGCTGCTTGGGACCCTCTCCTGCTGCTGCCTCCAGAGCCTGCTGCCTGAAACCACTCACCACCCACTTCTACCACAGGTGTTCCATGTCCACAGGGATGGCAAGGACAGAGAAGATCCCTGCCAGCCCATTCACAAGCGAGGAGCTGGAGTTCCTGTTGGATGAGGTGCTCGCACAGTACCCAAGGCTATATGGTGCCCCCAATATTGTGGTAAATCATCGTAAAGGGAGGTGTATGGCGGGGTGGCAGACATATAGTTGTACTGCTGCAGTATATGCTTGAGGGTGTGGGGTTGTGTCATACACTGACAAACATGCTTTCTCCAGGGCAAAGGAGTGAGTGTGTCCCAATGTCACGGTTTTCCCTGCCTGCAGTTGTATGTCTGAGTGGAGTGTGTTACTTTGTCAGTTATTCGGTTCAACAGGATGTTGGACATGCAGGTGCCAGGACAGTAATTGCTCAGCTGATTGTCTCTGTGTGCCCCTGTTGTCCGACTCAGTGTGAACCCAGAGGCTATGCCCAGTGCCCACCCACCAAGACGAGATCACATCACTGCACTTACTGTGTCCTTACTCATGTTCATCCACACTGAAATAAAAATATGCACCATCTCAGCCCTGTATAATTGCACACGGCCACACTTGTATAGATGGATATTTTGTTGGTGAGTCCATGTACCCCGATGCCACGCATATTACATACACATATGTTCACAGGACATGCTCATTGAATGCTGCCCAGTCATGCACACAGTGATTCGACGCACAGACACAGGTCAATATGTGATGTATGTAGTGGCCAGACATGCATAGGACTGGAGATGTGTGCAAGTCACAGAGGGGGTTCAGTGCAGTCATCCTGCATGTGTGTGAGATTATCAGGTACCTGTACGCCCTCATAAATGCATGCAATCACATCTGCTTGGCCCATGCAGAATGCCCTTGTGAGGTGTACCCCAGTTTGGGATGGAGGGAGATTTCATTTGCTAATGAGTCTGTGTCTTGCTACTGTACTGATAGATGTTGGTACATGACACTGTGTCACTGATCATTTCCCCTTCTTTTCTCCCATGCCTGCAGCTCAAGGTACACCAGCGTAAGGCCATGTGGAGGGCCATTGCAGATAAGGTGCGAGCCCTGGGGGTATCTAACCGACGACGCACCCACTGCATCAAGAGGTGGGACAACATCAGCCGGCTGGCAAAGAACGTGGCAGAGATGACCTAGGGGCTGCTACCACGCACTGGGCATTTGACACGGCGCAGCATGACACCACTGATGGGCCGCATCTTGGCAGTGACTCATCCTGAGCTGGATGCACATCTGAAGGAGCATCGGCAGCAAGGCAGGGGTGAGTTTTTGGGGAGAGTGACTTTGGCTGGGAGCGGATGAATGTGTACAGGGCCTGTGGCAGCGGTGGCCCATGTGATGTTCGTGGGGTGGTGATGTGCTGTGTCATGTGAGTGGCTGCTGGGATGGGTGCCAGTGTCATGCATTGGCCCAAACTTGCCTTAGAAAGGTGATACTCCCTGCTGTGCATTCACATAGCCAGATGTGTTAGGATCTACATGGTCATTCAGCATTGGGATAGTGTGGGAAATCTATTAGGGGGTGAACAGCAGTGTCCACTATCTGAGTGTGACTTCATGTATGCCTACTTTGCATGCACCATGATCGTTCAGTCCCACACATCGGACAACAATGTGCTCCAGAGTACCACATGGTGTTTGGTATGGGCTACTTGCCATTGTGGACTGTCATGTCCTAATAGGTGTGTGTGTTGTCACCTCCTGTTCCCTCAAAGTCTGTCAGTGGTAATAAGTGGTGTGCCCACATCATGTACCTAGGTTTGGGCAGAGCAAGTTGTGTGTCTGCTACACTTCATCCACGGGCAGGGTATTGTGCTGTGTAGCCTTAACATGGCTCAGTCATGGCAGATAATCAGGGTTACAGGCACTGTTGTGGTCTATGTAATGTGTTGCTGCAATGTGATTGCAGGGTGTGGTGGTCACCATGTTGATTTGGGCATCTCCTGTACTGCATTGATTGAATTGCTTTGTCCTACTGATGACACTAACTCAACCCTGCATCTCTCTCTCATGCAGAATCGCCAGTGGACACGGAGGAACAGGAGCCAGAAACCAATGGTGGCGTGAGTAGCACTACAGCTGCACCGGAGCCCAGTGACACAGAGCTCACCAGCGCATCTGAGGGGGACCGGAGTATGCAGGAGGAATCCCTGCCTGAGACACAAAGTACTATATCATCTGGTGCCAGCGGTGATGCATTCATGTTGGCAGGCACAGGGAATGGGGACTATGCATCATCTTCTACCACACAGCGGCCAGTGGCCAGACTCCCATCCACTTCCTCTGGTGCTGCTCGTGTCCGTGTCAGTAAGAGGGGACGAGTTAGATTCACACCTGGCACAGCTGAGCCTGCTAAGTGGAAAACAGGGCGCAGTACTTTTTTAACAAATCTTTGAAGTTGTATGGTTCTCCGGGGTATCACTCTCCGTTACGAGTGTGTAATAATGATCCTATGGTTGCACCCCCAGGTACTTGGGGTATGTCTCCCGGGATCCTGTTGGCCCTCCTATATAGAGGTTCAATAAGTTCATACCATGGTTTAGTTGTGAAACTTGATATTTTATTGCGTTATATATCCATTGTATCCATGTAACGTTTATCTTTAGTCATTTCATTCATGAGTAAACGTTTTTGTTTATGCGCTATACATTTCACTTCTCCCAATGCATTTCGGCATATAGAATGCCTTCTTCCAGGGAATATTTCGAGAAATGTTTGTGTCTCCCGCGGCAATTCTCCTGAACCGGTTCAGGAGAATTGCCGCGGGAGACACAAACATTCTATATGCCGAAATGCATTGGGAGAAGTGAAATGTATAGCGCATAAACAAAAACGTTTGCTCATGAATGAAATGACTAAAGATAAACGTTACATGGATACAATGGATATATAACGCAATAAAATATCAAGTTTCACAGCTGAGCCTGCACCTGTCCCTCCTGCTGCCCTCAGTGCTGTGTCTGTAGAGCTCCTGTGCCAGCTTTGTGTGGGCCAGACAGCCGTGCTCAATGCCTTCAGTGACCATGACAAAACATTAGGCCAGGTGGTTGCCTACATGGAGGGCATACACTTTGACGTGGGTGGGCTACACCGTACAGTCCAGGCTTGGTCATCCACAGTGACGTCTGCCCTTCAACAGGCACATACTCCCATTCCTGCTCCAGTGCCTTTGTCCACCCACCAGTCAGCGGCCACATCGGATGAAAGTGACCACGGTTCCCATGCGTCACAGCCACGATTCAGCACAAGAAGCATCCAGCAGAAACAACCCAAGCGGGCCCGCCCACAGACACCATCCCCACAGAAGAACAGAGCCACCCCAGAATGCAAAGACAAGAGCCCATCAGGGAAGAGCAAGGCCGAAAAAGCAATGAAGCAGACAGCAGGCTCACATGCCTCAGAGGCATCACCAGCAAAGGACTCTCCTGTCCCTAAAACTACATGCAGAACTAGGCGTGCACTGCCTATGCCCACTGAGGAGGTGTTGTATGGGAAGGGTACACCTAGGAAGGACTCAGGGCCACATTCCCCTGCCACATCAACTCCAATTCCAAGCCCAGTGAAGCAGGTGAAGGAGGGCACTGTAGGGGCTACCCCTGGCAAACAGGAAAAGGAGGGCACTGTAGGGGCTACCCCTGGCAAACAGACAATGGAGTGCAGTGTCTATGCCCACTCATGAGGTGTTGTATGGCAAAGGCACACCTAGTAAGGACTCAGGGCCACATTCCCCTGCCACATCAACTCCAATTCCAAGCCCAGTGCAGCAGGTGAAGGAGGGCACTGTAGGGGCTACCCCTGGCAAACTGCAAAAGGAGGGCATTCCCCTGCCACATCAACTCCAATTCCAAGCCCAATGCAGCAGGTGAAGGAGGGCACTGCAGGGGCTACCCCTGTCAAACAGGCAAAGGAGGGCACTGTAGGGGGACACCCGGCAAACAGGAGAAGGAGAGCACTGTAGGGGGTTCACCTGGCAAACAGGGGAAGGTGGTCGAGAGGCGTATCCAGACAAAGTGTTCCGCAGGATCCAGCACATCACCAAAGGGAGTGCCAGTGTCTGCACCTGATTCAGGTCTGTTGGTGTGTGTGCCTGTTGTGTCATCACCAGTTCCCATTGACCCCAGTACAGGGAAGGCACTTCGAATTCCGAAGAAGTGGAAAGGCACTCCTCAAACCTCTCCCACCCACACTGTGTCACAGGTCTGCATGACTTTACCTCCATGTGCCACTACACCACTTGGTCCAAACAGCGCTTCAGCTTGCCAAGCCACTGATAGCCCAAAAACACCTGGGCCTCTGTCTCCCCAGTCAAGTGGTCCTGCTGTCCCCGACACACAGCCAGCTCAAAGTCCGCCTGACAGCCAAGAGTGAGTGGTAGTCCCCTCATACACCTGTTTCTCATACAGGTGTGCTAGTCCTGCCCATTGTTTACCACCTAGGTGTGTTGCTGGCCATGGAAGGGTACAGTCAAACACACTCACTGTGCAGCTTCTCATGTCCTGACTCTGCACTTTGCCCTGCCCACTGGCATTGTCATTCACTGCTGTTCTGCCCTTGCCTGTGCAGCTTTTCATGTCCTGAGTATGCACTTTGCCATGCCCACTGGCCTTGTCATTCACTGCTGTTCTGGCCTTGCCTGTGCAGCTTCTCATGTACTCACTCTATGCTTTGCCATGCCCACTGGCCTTGTCATTCACTGCTGTTCTTCCCTTGCCTGTGCAGCTTCTCATGTCCTGACTCTGCACTTTGCCATGCCCACTGGTCTTGTCATTCACTGCTGTTCTGGCCTTGCCTGTGCAGTTTCTCATGTACTCACTCTGCACTTTGCCATGCCCACCGGCCTTGTCATTCACTGCTGTTCTGGCCTTGCCTGTGCAGCCTCTCATGTCCTGACTTTGCCATGCCCACTGGCCCTGTTGCCCTGCTCTGTTGGAGTCTCCCCTGTGGAGCCTCTTATGTACTTGCGGTGCCACCTGCCATGGACATTGGCCCTGTTACTCTGCTGTGTAGTACACTCCCCTGTGCCATGGACACTGGCCCTGGTGCTCTGATGTGTTGGAGTATTCCCTGTGCAGCTTCCCATGTACTTGCTGTGCACCCTGCCATGGACACTGGCCTTCCTGTTTGGAGTTTGCCTGTGCAGATTATCTTGCATATGATCAGCATTTTGTGCCTTGCTCTTGTCTGCTGTTCTTCTACTGTCACATCTATGCAATATGTGAATAAAGACAGTTACTCCTGTTGTCTCTTTTGCCATTGTCCTTGCTGATTAAAATTATTTTGGTGTGTGCATTTGGTTGCCTGTGCCCCATGCTCTATATGTCACTTACACCTTGCCAAGCTCTTTGGCCGCATCACATTTTTAAACCGGGGAGACAGGGCCTTCAGTCCATTCAGACACTGATACTTGTGTTATCTGTGATGGCTACTTTACCTGTCATGGAGTTCTCTTTTTAGTGGTTTGCTATTGTTGGCTACATTGTTCACATGTCAGGTGGGGAGACACTGCCAGCACAGGGTGTGATTAGGTTGTGCACTCCGGTTGTGTCTGTGCTCCCATTGCCTTTCCACAGTGTGGCTGACAGGGTATGTATGTTTCTGATGGGGTTCTGTGTGTGTTCTGTAGTGTGTGTGTGTTGCTTTTGGACAGGCATCTGTTCAGCCATACCTGTGTGTGTGTTATGTTTGTGGCTACACCCAGAGTGTGTGTTTGTTTGTGTGTGTATGTACTGGCAAGTATTGGCAGTCTTCAGTGTGTTTGGCACTGGTGTTGTGTGTTCCTTGTCAGCCACTCCAGCAGTGGCTGTCACCCTGGTTGATTGTTGTGTGATGCAGGGTGTAGATTGTGCTTACTTGTTGCTGTTCATGTTGCTTGTTGCTGTGCATGGGGATGTACAGGATGGGCACCTGGCCTGTCATTTCATGGGGTGTGTTGACGTGTGGTTGGGGGTGGTGTGTCCCTGTGGTCTTTGTGTCCTGCCTATTCCTTGGACTGGCCCAGCCTTCTGCATTGTGTGCATGTGTTGACCACTGCAGTGACGTGACCAGGACCGGGAAGTTCGCGGTCGATGTGTGTCCAGGATGCTGTGGGGTGATTTGGTGGCAGGTGGGTCATGTGTGGGTGCCCTAGTGGAAGTGCTGTTGCCCCCAGCAGGGTGTCTGTTGTGAATGTGTACCATGTGTCAGCCCGTGTGTTGTGTGTTGTATTTGTGGAGTTGCGTCCCTGCGCCGGTACAGCGGGTACAGCACTGGATACACATGTAGAGCTGGGTCCATGGCGGTCTTGACTGGGTGGAGTGGACCGGGTCTCTGCTATCGCGCTCCGCTGTCGAGTTTCCACCATCTCTGGTTGGGCAGTGTCTCCGCTGCGGTGCGTCTGCCTGTTTGGGCCATCCTAATTTGTGGAGCGTGGCGGACGTCATTCTGCATGGCGGAGAGTCTCCATTGGCTTCCACCGCCGCAGGCGCACTCTGATGGCGGTGCGCGTTGCTCCGTGGCGGACAAGATTTGACCTATGTTTTGCAATACTAATATGGTGGACGTGTTTCCCACTGCTCGTGGGAGGAAAAAGGCGTTTTTCCACCCTGCCAGCACCACGGTGGTGCCACTACCTGCCATCCTAATGGACCCCTAAATGTGGTAAAAAGGTAGCTGTTAGTCCAGAAAGTACCCTTTTTATTAAATGGTGTAAATCCATTCAGTGGTTGTGGAGAAATGTAAAGGTTTTCAAGATATACAATTTGGGACGCGAAGGGTTCATGGCACTGACGGATCACTGATACAACATCGACTCTCATAAAATCGAATTACAGAATTATTGAGTCAACAATATCGTAAACTAAAATATCGACACAGAATACACAAAGTAGAAATAACACTAATATCGAATAAAAAATATAGTTTAAATAAATCACAATAACGAAAATTTTGACGACAAAAATATCAAACACAAAAATATCGATAACATTAAAATAAAATTAAACATTAAAAATATTGATACAAACAATATCAACAACACAAACATCGATAAAATATATTTTAACAATATCAAAATTAATATTTAAACATAAAAAATACTATTTATGGTAATAAAATAAAATAACACATACCAATTAATGTATATAAACAATACAATTTATAAAGAATTAACCACATTAATTTAAACAAATATTTAAATAGACAAAACAAATTAATAAACAAAAAATATTGTATGTAAAATAAATAAAAAGTTACATACATAATTATCTATAATAAAGAAGAAAATACAAAACATTTATCAGCATATCAAATAAAGAACAACAACAAACAAAATAAAAACAAACAATTAATAAACATAATAATCATTAAATGAATTACAAGGTAACAGCCAAAACATTTCCAGAAAGCTATCTCAACTAATACATTTAAAACATACTAACACAAACCAATTGAAAACTCTAACTAGTTAAACAAACACTATAGAAAACAAAAATCAACTACATGAAAAACTATTCCAAACATCCCGCAATAAAGGTAAGCACAAAACTTCATAACTAAATACATTAAAATAACTTGTAAAACATTATAAAATAATTTCCTTAACATACAACAGAATCAACATCAGTAAAATTGCATCTATAAATTTCAGCTTAAAGATTTAAGTACACATCACCAACAAAATATAACAGAAAGTAAGTACATGACTTCACAAACAACTAACGTAAATTATTTAAAGGTACTAAACTGAATGAATAAAACAACAAAACATAGCTAACAAAACCAGAACATCTAGTAAGGACACTCCATCAACTAAAAAGAGTAAGTATATTCATTTAATTAAAAATATATATAAATAAACATTGAGAGCCCGATTCCGATTCTGGTTGGAAGGGCTCCGAACCATGTTCGGAGCCCTTCCAAAGGAATCGGTACGTGTCGGAGGGATTCCTTTCCAAACGAGCCATTCCGATGGGCTCGGTCGGAAAGGAATCCAACTTTTCTGGATGGCCTTCGACGGGCTCAGAGAGCCCGTCTGCCATCCGGAAATCCTCAAGTACTCCCCCGGTCACCTCTTTACGACAGAGAGAGTATGATGGCAGTTTTTCACTGCCTTTTCGTGCTGGTCTGTCCGGCACGAAAAGGCAGTCAAAAACTGTCTTTGGGGGCCCCCAGCAGGGCCCCCATGAGTGCAAGGCAGCCGAATGGCAGACTGGGGGCACCTATGGTGCCCATCTGTGGATCCCTGCACCCGGTCGCAGGCACCCTGGGGTGCCGGCCACAGGGTGCAGGGATCAACTGCACCCCCTGCTTTTCTCAATGCAGGCATGCATTCCTATCGGAATGCATGCTTACATTGTGAAACATACGAATGCAACTGAAAAGGGTTCAGTCGCATCGTACTAGCAGGGCCGTACCCGACCACAGCACGTCGCTCGGTTACGGCTCCTGACCGATCCGTTCGACATCGGAATTGGCCCCTCAATAATATAAATAATGAAATTACATAAAACAACATAATGTTTTGGTTTTCACAGATTATAATTCACAACCACTCCACCCAAAAACCCTAAAACAAACATTATATTTGAAAAAAAATTAAATAAAAATAAAAACAATTGGACCTAGCTATTAAAAAAAGATACATTTATTAAAAACAAATTATTACTAACAGACACTTTTCCCTTAACAGCTTCTACAATATTCAACAAAAAACAGCAACGAAAGAAAATTCACCAACTGCATTAAGTATCTTATTTCTCCAATAAAGAAATAGACTAAAAAGGGAAACAAAAAAAGAAACAAAAGCTATAACCTTCTATTTTATATTTCACTGATTACACTTCAATAAAAGTCGACCTTAAAGCAACAAAGAAATAGTTAACTTCAAAAACAGAAACAAAAGCAACATTACAGAAAAAGATAACATTAAGTAAGTATATTAATGAACCAACAAATACAACAGATTAACAAAATCAATTAAAAAGCAAATATAACCTAACAATATTTTTTTATAGCCAGCTTTTAAAATTTACAACCTGCAACAAAATAATCAAAAACACCATCAACAAAAATAGTATTTTTTTATCAACTAAATAAAAATTGAAGCTAAATAATGAAATAGCACAATAAAATGTAACACTTTAATAACAATAACATTTTCTTCAGAAAAAAACAAGTGGATAATCATCAACAACAAAAAGAAATTCCATCAAGAATATAAAATCAAAATACATGTAAGTTTCTTTCAAACATATTTATTATACACAAATAATAAATATATACACATATATTGACAGATTAACAAAGAAATGACGGAGGGAGAAAAATTGATTACTTCACAATAAGGGAAACTACTTCCCTTATACATGGGGTACACTTATACCCAAGAGAAAATGAAACAAAACACATTGGAAATGCAGTAAATATTATTCTAACTCTTGTTATGGTAGAGCCCCTGCAATAGAAACCAATGTAGTAAATGTCAAAGAACATAACCATACCCCAAATGTAACTGAAATTAGAGATGCTCTCAAGACAATAAGAGAAGCAAGTACCAGCTCACAGCAAACAAGTACTCAAATACTAAAAAATGTGTTAACTAGGGTAGCTGAGCATGTTACAGGAAAACTACTGTCGATTCCCGCTCTGAAGAGATGTATTTCCCAAACTAAAAGAGCTACAGCTCAAACACCACCTACCCCTCAAACTTTTGCTGAAATACAAATATTACCTGAATATACCATCACTCACAAAGATGAAAAAATCCTTAAAAACTGTGACACGTTGATGATGGATGGCACATTCAAAGTTTGTCCCAAGCCTTTCTATCAATTATACACAATCCACAGTGAATATGAAAATACTAATATACCCTTACTTTACGCACTACTCCGGACTAAATAGAACACTGCTTACATGGAGCTCCTAACAATAGTCAAACAATACACCAGCAACTACTTTCCGCAAAAAATCATCATTGATTTTGTACAATCAATGATTCAATCAATTTAAAAATGATACCCACACACTGCAATGCAAGGTTGCTACTACCACTTTAATCAAGTATCTGGAGGCGCCTATTAAAATCTACTTTAAGTATAGATTACACCACCAATACCAACTTCACCTACCAAATAAAAAAATTAATAGGCCTGACCTATGTGCTAACAAGTGAAATAGCAAACCATTACAACCTACTACTTGAACACCCCTCCAATCAGGCAAATGAAACAAAACTAACTCCCTTCCTAGACTACTTCTAAGATACTTGGGTGGGAAAGTTGCACAGGTTAGGGCACTGTAGGCAACCCAAATTAAAAATACTTTGGTGGAACGTATATGATAGTACTCTAGCTCAAAAAGCAAAAACAAACAATGCAGTGGAAGGATGGCATAATGCTTTCCAAACCACAATTCGGAGAGGACAACCAACCCTACATAAACTTATAGAAGCTATTAAAAAAGAACAAAGCTGTCAAGAGCGCAGACTAGCGCAATCCCTAACAATAATCGCCCCTAAACTAAGTAAACAAACTAAAAGTGTGTATGAATACCTGCAACATAAAACTAGACTATTTGCAAACACCAAAGGTCTAGCATACTTAGACATGACAGCTAAATCTATACTATAAAAAAACAACAATGCTAAACACCACAAACATTTAAAACTTCAAAACATTTAAACTACACAATTATACTCTTTTTAAAAATAATAATTATATAATAATTATAACTATGTCATGTAAAATTTTAAAAATAACACAAATATATATGACATACTATAATTATAAAATTAAAAAATATATAAATAAATCAACGTAACCAAAAACATTTCCCAGCAATAATATTTCAAAATTACTTAAGCTTATTTAGCAGTAGTCGAACCGGGCATTGCAATAATTCCACAGAAGATATATCGAAAACCAAATTCATTAGAAAAGGGAACCCCCCCAAAAAATTTAAAAATACAACTGTAGGAAAAATTATCCAACGTTGCAATCATCTCAATCATGAAATCCTAAAAAACCCTAAAAAATAGTTTTAAATGAAAAAACACCTAACCAAACCTGAACAAAAATCAAATGTAAAAATTCCTACCTTCAACAAATGAAATAACGTTTCCTTTTTTTCTAAGACCATCTTCTGTTCACGATTGGGAAACCTGGAAAAAAAAGAAAACAACACCAACCCAATATAACACGTACAAAACCACAAACATGAACATTAGCAATAAACACAAAATAACGCAATTAAACAACACTTAACTAACACTACGTAACACTCTTCTTTAAGACAACACAACGGCAAACACATAAAACGCTAAGCGACCCATTACGATAGTGGGCGGACAAATCGTAACGGTAAACGGGACTGCTCGCCAGAGGTGCGCCGGTCCCGCAATGCCAATTGAGATGTGTACGCCACCCTGGCTTTAGCATCCTGCATATTCTGCATTGCGGTGGGCGGTGCTGTCAGCAGCACCCGCCGCAGTGCACAATTAGCATGCACAACGTGACCGGCACCGCGCAGTGCCTGCCTACTTGTGTATGCCACTGACGTGGAGTACCATAGATAACCCCCTAAGTGCACCCCACACACATCCTGGGGGCCTGCAACAGTCCTCAATGTCTCCGCCATGGAAAGGCCTTTTTCCACATGCATCCTAATATGGTTTGTTGGTGCCTTAATGGCTGGGGGTGTCACACGGACATTTTGGCAGGCGTATCGCCACCGCTGGCCCAGCGGTGGCGATCCGCCCGTTCTCATAATAGGCCCCCAAGCTACCAAAACAACCCTTAACTACACTAAAAACAATCAAACACAGTTCTCACAAACCTAACTACACTCCTACAACCTCGCCCCTACACTAAAACTATCTTTAAAGTTGATTAAAACAAACTTACCTGAAGCGACAAATTGCAGCTCCAAACTGTGAGGTTCCATCTTCCAAAGTTACCTAAAAACTAAACAGATAGATACAAAAGTGAGGAAACTAGAAAAAAAAGGCTGCTTAATAAAAATTAAAAAAAGACTTACTCATAAAAAAATGGAGAAATAATATTAAAATACAAAAAAAGAAATGTATATTTTTATATATTGTATTTTTTATTACAAATGTTCCGAAAATATGCACATTTAAAAAAATATATATTAAGGGTCCGATTCCAATCTCCGTCGGAAGGGCACCGAATCGGGATCGGCATTAGGGGATCCGATTTGGAGACGGATTTTCCGCCGATTCGTACACGGGTCAGGACGTCGAAGTACGACTCGCTCACATGCAAACCGTGGCGAGCAATGGAGACGTTTCACGACTGACCTAGTACAATGCTCGATTCAGACAGCCCGATTGAGTCGGAGTGTCCGGCTTGCAATAGCTCGCAGAGTTGGCCTTTGGAGGTCTGCGTCGGACCCCCCGTCACCCTCAGCCTTACGACTCGGACACATGGGTCTCCCCAACACAGGCATGTACGGTGCAGATGGTACCATCGCGTACCCACTGTAGGGGGCGCACTTGTCCGTCACATACCCATTCAGTCAATGGCAGGCCATGTACACTTCGTACGACCTGCCCCCATTAACTTTTATGGGAGTCCGACCGAAGCTAGTCCGACAGCATACGGCCCGATCGTACTCGCCCATTCGGACTGCAAGAGTCCGGATCGGTCAGAAAACACCCCAGATCCGGCGCAGTCAGTCAGAGTGCTTTCAGACCCAGATCGGAATTGGCCCCTAAATATATTATCAAAAAACTAAAAATATAATGTTTAATATATATTAACATGTATGTTTATGTCATGTACTATAAATTTACCGAAATTATTAAAATATTTACGAAACAAAATTATGTGAAAATATATATTGGTAAATTATTTCTTATATATTGTATATTATTTGAATAAAAATAATATTTAATATACTAAATAATAAAACATACATCAAATTTATAAAATACATTTTATATAATAGTTTCAAAAAATAACATTATGTAAAATCTATTAAAAAATTGTTTACAAAAATAATAAACAATGAAAATCAAATTGTTGAAAAATAAACTATTAATATATTTATTTTCCTATTACATTACTATACTTCAAAAAAGTACAGATTTTCAATTATGTTGTGAAAATATGTGTATATTAAAAATATTGTTCATTTTCCAAAATTACATAAAAAATGTATGTTAAAAATATTGTTAATTTTACAATTCTACATGAAAAATGTACATTAATAAATATTGGTATTTTCCCAATTCTACAGAAAATGTGTATTACAAATATATTATACTTTTAACTACATCAAAATAATTGGCTAATGTTTCCAATATTGTGAAAAAATGTATAACAAATGCAAATAAGAACAAATAAACTGTAAAATAAAAAATAAAATGTGTAAACAATAAAAATGTTTACAAGAACAACTAACATATTCATAACCGGTCTTATTTACATATACATACAAAATGAAATAACTAATAAACAACAAAAAATGTCAATGCTTATTTCCAAAGCCTACAAAACTCAGGGAAAATGCTGGATAATAAGGCAATTAGATTGCTATTCAAACTCCAAAACAAAATAAACTCAGGGAAAGTGCTGGACAATTAAACATAATAAATTGCTATTCCAACTTCAAATCTAACAAAATTCAGGAAAAGTGCTGGATGTTACACCTAATTAAATTACTATTCTAACTATGCCTATCTCCAAAGCCTACAAAACTCAGGGAAAATGCTGGATAATAAGGAAAATTAAAGTGCTATTCAAATTCCAAAACAGAATAAACACAGGAAAAGTTCTGGATAATATAACATATTAAATTACTATTCCAACTCCAAAACAAACTGAACTCTGGGAAATTGCTGGATAATAAACCAAATCAAATTACTATTCCAACTCCAAAACCATCAAAACTCAAGGAGAGGCTTGTATATTAAACCTAATTAAATTACTATTCCAACTCTAAAAAAAAATAAAGTCAGGGAAACTGCTGGATAATAAACCTAATTAAATTAGTATCCCAACTCCCAAACAAAATAAACTCAAAAAAATTTCTGGATGATTAAACATAATAAATTACTATTACAAGTCCAAAACTAAAAAAACTAAAAGAAAGTGCTATAGAATAAATATAACAACCAATTATTACAACTCCAAATGTATAATAAATAGAATAATTATTTTTACAAAATATATCTTTATAATATATTTTAAAATCAAAAAGTTACAAATATTGTGTTACAAATTATTTATTTTGAAAATAAATTAAAATAAATAAACAAAAATGTATTCAAATATAAATATAACCTCAATATTTTTAATTTCTTTTTTACAAATGTAATTTTTCATATTTATAAAAGAAATTAAATTTCGAATTTTAATCAAATGTAATTTTACTGTACCAATTTTTTAAATACATCTATTTTAATTAAACAATTTTAAATATGCCACAATCCTATCCCCTACAAATACATCTCACAAATAAATATGTAAAATAATAAAAAAGTAATTCTTTAAAGAAAAACATTTCAATGACTCTTCACCATTATCCACTATACACCCAAAAAACCACACCTAAAATTTTACAAGTTCATTTTAAATATTTAAATTTTATACCAAACTTTTTAAATTACTCCCCACCGTTAACCCATAAACCCAACATCCCGCTTATAATAAAAAAATGTAAAAAAATATAAACATTTAAATGCAACATTTTTTCATTACTATCCAACCTTATCCCCTATATCCCCAATATCCCGCTCCAAAAAATTATTAAAATGTTTACAAATATTTAAATTTTAATACATTTTTAAATTAATCCCCACCCTTATCCCCTATAAACCCAACATCCTGCACCTAAAATTTAACAAAAATGTAAAGAATATTTAAATGTTAATTCACAATTTTTAAATTACTCCCCGCACTTATCCCCTATAAACCCGACATCATGCTCCTAAAACTTAATTAAAAGCAGAAAACAAAGTTTTTAACATATATTTTTCTATTATATTAAGCAAATAGTAAGCAATACTAATTTATTAATAAAATACTTAAATAAAAAAATAGATATTATTTACAACTATATTTTTGACATCGACATTAACAAAATCGATTTTATTGCATAACATTAAATTCGATATTTTTAACAATGAGAAAACTTGCCACAATATTTACCACCATTAATATTTTGAATTCGATATTACTGCGATTTGATATTTCCACATCGATATTCTGTCCCTTCACCGGCTCCTATGTGGAGGCTGCATGCGGTAGGGGGAGTGCTCCTATTGGCTGGCCGGAAGCTGAGAAAAATGTTGCGCCCGCCATTTTGTAGAGTGTAGCTGATCCTGGGGGAATGTGTTACATGGTGAAAACCACAGAAGAGGGCAAGGTTGGAGTACCTTGACCCCATGGGGGCAATATTGGGGTGTCTTATACATCTGTTATGAGTTTTACAATGCATAGATTATGTTTTCCCCACGTGAATGGAGTCGCAACTCCGTCACAGCACCCAGCACAGACCCCTGTGTAACGCGGTGATGGAGGCGTGAACCCAACAAGACAAGTTTTTTTTTAAAGGGGCTGCCATTTAATTAAATGGGAGTTGGTCCTGAATTACGGTTGTGAAATGGAAAGAATGTGTAAGGGGCTAAGGTTGAAGTACCCTGCCTTCATGGGGAAAATTTATAAGTTATTAGTTTTATTATGTAAATATAATTTTTTTACTTTCATGGGAATTGCAACCCCATGGCGGCGGTCAAACACTCTAGCAGGCTCTCAGAATCGCACTCAGAGAATCATGCACCCACTTATAGAGCCACTCAGACAGTCACAGCCTCAGAAATGCACCTTTCCAGAGAGACTCAATCATATACTGTTGGGTTAACTGATAGACCTATTTACAGACTCATGCACCTAGTCAGATACCCACTCAGAGACTCATTCACTTATTCATAGAACTATCAGACACTGAATTCCTTCTGAATCACATGATAATATTTGTAGCCCCAAATTACGAGGTGTACAAATAAACACTACTTCAAAACAAACTCAGTATCTGGTGTACATTTCAGAAATACAGAGCTTTCCTCCATAGCCATTTTTGAGTTTTTATTTTTTACTGTGTAATTTGCTCTTTACTCTGTATGCAATGAAAAAACATTGTAAGGTTCATCTCAGTGGTTGGCTCTTAGTACCTTGGGTTCTTGAACAGCCTACAAACCTGTATATCCCCAAAACCAGACAGTTCTAGTGGACATGATATATATTTCTTTTGTAAGTCGTTTTTTGTGACAAGAATCTACTTTGTCACTAATGGCTGTTTTTATCCTACTCATTCTCAATATTTTTTTTTCATTTCAAAAGTTAGGGGATGATTAGGATGGCAGGCGGACCGCCATCGCCTGCCCGGTGTTGGCGATCTGCCAGCCATCGCAACCTGATTTACCCCTGCCATATTATAATGGCGGGGGTAATGCGGCGGACGCAAAGGGCCCCATTAGGATGGCGGGCGGATCGTCACCGCCGGCCCAGCGGGGCGATTGGCCGGCCATCCTCCCATTAAAGACCCCCCGCCATATTACCATGGCGGGGGTCCATAGCAGACGGAAAGCTCATCTGCCGCTTTTCCGCCCGGTCGAAAAGTCAACCTGGCGGAAATAGGTTTAATATGGTGGCGGTGTCTGAAAGACACTGCCTCCCATATTATGATGTGGGGTTTGAAATGCCTTTCCGTGGCGGCATTGTCGCCACAGAAAGGCTTTCGGAGTCTACTTGGGGGGCCCGTTGCGGGCCCCTAGGGACTCCGGGGGTGTGGGGGTGCACATGGCTTCCATGCACAACATGGCAGGCACCGCGCGGTGCCTGCCATGTTGCGCATGGAAGTGCACAACATGCCCTCCTGGCATTCTGGCGGGCGATGCTGAGTGCACCGCCCGCCACAAAGTCAGGAATGCTGGATGTGCCCGACACTGTGGCAGGTGCATCCTAATGGCAGCTATGGGACGCCCGCCCTTATGGTGGGCGGTCCCTTTGTATGATGGGATGGCAGGCAGACAAAGTCCGCCCGCCATCCTAATGTGCCCCAAAGAATGTCTGCCGCTTTTCCGCCAGTCGCCTTTGGGCCACAATATGGTGGTGGTACCCCCCTACACTGCCCTGCACAAGGTGGCAGGCACCGGGCTGTGCCTGCCATGTTGTGCATGGCAATACACAACATAGCATTTCACCATTGTGGTGGGTGCTGAAGCCAGCAGCACCCGCCGCAATGTTGAGAAGGCATGATTTGGAATGCGGGACCCCGCAGGGTTGGCAGGCCGTCCCATTTCCGCTAGGGTGGCGGGCGGACTTAAGTCCCTTCGCCATCCTAAACACCCCCTTAGTTCTTTGGGACAACCTTGAGGGTTTTACACAATTTTATGTGGGGGTGGACAGAATTTTGTCTTCTAATCAGAAATCTATGGCTTACTGGCATAAAAATTAGGAAAAATGTTTAGAAAATAGTACAAAATTGTGGTATTTCTTTTTTATACAGCTCTATGTGTTCCTGTAAGCCAAAAAGATGGTGATTTTGGTGATGCTGAATCAATTATTAGGAAAGAAACAGACACGTTCCTGCCTAGTCGTTTTTCCTTAGAAAACAAAAGATTTAGCTATAGCTTGGCAATTTTCTTGGTCCTGTTCAGGGGAACACACACACCGTGGGTACCCATTGAATCCCCATGATGTTAGGAAATAGGCAATGCATGGTTCTGTGAATGGGGCATGGGGAGCTGGCTGGTGCATGACCTCAATGTTTTTGATGTTAATGATGAGACCATAGTTGCTGCATACCCATGAAAACTCGTGCATACTGGCTTGCTTTCTGGCTCTGTACTAGCATTCAGAGCACACAGTGGACCACTTCACGTACCTGGGCAGTGCCCGTACCTGGTCATTGTCAATCAATGCTGAAGAAAACTGCAGATTTGTGTAAGTCAGCTCTGCCTTTGGCAGAGTGTTCTCCAACGTTTGGCAACATCGAGGAATCAGCCTACCAACAAAGTTGGTGGTGCTTCCAACTATGCTGTAGACTTGCAGGACGTGAACTGTCTACAAGAGTGATGCACAGTGGCTCAATCAATTCCAAATGTCCTGTCTGCGCAAGCTTTTGAGAATCAGGCGGCAGGACAAAGTGCCAGATACTGAAGTCCTTTTCAGAGCTAGTCTGCTGTCAGTTCATACACTGCTGATGAAAGCCCTGACCAAATGGACTGAGCATGTTGTCGGAATGCTAGATGAGCATATCCCCAAACCGCTCCTGTACAGAGAGCTCACTCAGGAAAGGTGATCATATGGAAAACAAAATAAATGGTTCAAGAACACGCAGAAGGCCTCCCTGCAATCCCTCAGATCAACACCGCCACCTGGGAAACCCTCTCTCTGAACCTTTCATTATGGCACAGTCTCATGCACAAAGGCAGAAAAACCTCTGAGGTGAGGCGTTCTTCTGAGGTACGAAGAAAGTGTTGCCTGTAAACCATCAACCGTGTCACCACATGAGTAACAGACATGTGACAGGACGTTCCATGGCTAAATCAAACTGATCGGTCTTCTTCAGGGCACAGAGCCTGGTCAACCAATTAACAAGGATGAACAACATCACCAGGAAATAGAAGACCGTGGCAGAATGTTTATTATTCCAGAGTAATCAGAGTAAATGTGGTAATACTGCATAACTCTTTGATGTAGAATTACAGATAAGTGCGTAATTACTCCCTACTGCATAATTGAGAGAAATTTTGGGGAAAACCCCTATTGCGAAAGCACATTTAGCAAGCACTAGTGTCTGCTCACTATTCGTGTTCTGCTGAATTTAGTTCTGTTTTTTTGTGCAAAATGCATCCTTGCGTTCATTTTAAACCTGAAGGGGCATCTTGCACTAAGGAAAAGTGCTAAATTCCAATAGTACGAAGACTAAAATCATTTCCTAAGAGCGGAGTTTGCAAGTGAGAGCAGCTGCTTGCTGTTTGTGTTCTTTTGCATTTAGCACTTTTCTTTACTCCCACCCCCAGAAAAAGTACACTAATGTAACATGGTGCATTATGTGGATTGAAATTTGGAGCCCTAAATGTAAAGTACCCCAAATAGTCCAAAATAAGGTCAGAACTCTGGTGGAAAAGCCTCATCAGTTAAGGGGTTAAGTAGACAAAGGATAGCTACAGTGATAGGCGTGCCACCTCTTTTCGTATCAGGATGGGAAAAAGCTGTGACTCTCCTATCTAGAGCAACATCAGGGCATAAGGAAGTGAGTACTTGTGTTACTAATATGAAAGAAGCTACACATGTTGTTTGGGTACTCATCAATGGGAACAAGCAGTTATGTTCTGAATTCTGGCTTAGGAACCCTACTTCTCAACAAGAGATAGACAAACCTCTCCTTCAGTCTTTTCATCTGTGCGGTGCACATTGCATCTTGAGATCAATATGTGAATTCGAAAGTTCATATTGAGCTATTAATTGCTATTCATGTTTAATGTTGACTGCACGGCTGGCAGATAACTATAAATTTGGCTGGTGGAGGACCCTCGGTTTTGCTGGAGTTAAGCTCTCCAACATGGGCTTACCTTAGTTAGAACGTGAAATCTTTGACCGGAACAAACAGGCTTGGTGTATCTGACCCATGTTAAATCATGCTCAGTCTGAAATTGTGTCTAGGTACCGGCCTACTGCATCCCCAAACTATCATTGGTGCTTGGTGCGTTTTGGTGATATTTTTACTTAAAAATGTGAAATTTCATATCTCCAGTTCCTATCTCCATTTTAGTAGCATTTTGGGGCATATTACCAAGCAATAGCGATAATTATCGCTATTGCTTGGTAAGGGATAAAATTTTACCGCTAAGCTGCGGCGGTTTTTATCGCAAATGCGATAAAAAACGGCCGCAATGCATGAATATCGCTGAAAAGTCAGCGATATTCATGCATTACCGAGCTAATGCTCTTAGCCATGTTATCCACCTCCCATTGGATAACATGGCTAAGAACTGCTCAGGGCAGGTGTTAGCTTTTGGAGATATTCGCGCTTAGTGCGAATATCTCCAAAAGTTGGTAATAGGAGATAGCGATGTTAGCGACTGTTTCCAGTCGCTAACATCTTGGCACGCCCACTTTGCATATCATTAGTGATAAATATCACTGACATGCAAAGTGGGGCCCAAGATGGTCGCTATCTCCTACTAGCTGTCGCTAACTGGTGTTAGCGACAGCTAGGTAATAGGGAGATAATTTTATCTCCGCTTTCTTGGCTTTTAAAGCCAACAAAGCGGAGATAAACCCCCTTGATAATATGCCACTTTGTTTATTAAAATGTGAGCTATTTTTCTTATTTCGACTGTTTATTACTGGGCATTCATACAATACACATTGCCCTACATTTAGCCTCTCTACTGTGTGCTATAGCTACCAGGGGGTTGAGCTCAGATAAATTTAGTAGCTTTAATTTCCACCCTAATCAACTAGAGTTATTATTCCCTGAGGCAGGTGGCTGCCCAACCCAAATAATAATCCACTTTCTTTCTGTGCCGCTTTAAAAATGGATTTTATGGGCTTTGGAAATGTTTTTTAGCCATGTTATACACCAATGTGACTGCAGGTCAGCAAGATTAAAAGTAAGTGGTGTAGACTGGGGTGGGGTGGGATACATTGCGGTAGATTGGAGTGGGGTAGTTTGGGGTAGAGTGAAATGGGGTAGGTTGAGAAAGAGTTGAGTGGGGTAGACTGGTGTAGAGTGGAGTGGGATAGATTGGGGTAGAGTTGAGTGGTGTAGAGTGGTGTAGAATGAGATAGACTGTAGTGGACTAGATTGGGTAGAGTGGGGTAGACTGCAGTGGAGTAGAATGGAGTGGAGTAGAGTGGGGTAGATTGAGGTAGATTGGAGTGGGGTGGGCTGTGACATATTGGAGTTAGTAGGGTAGAATACAGTGCAGTGGGGTGGGTGGAGTGGGATAGATTGTTTTGTGGCATTTTTGAGTGGGGTAGACGGGGCTGTGTGTAGATTGTTTTGGGTAGATTGCAGTGAAGTCCATTGAGTGGGGGTGGGGTCGATTGGTATGGTAGATTGGACTGGGGTAGAATCGATCTGGGTAGAATGGGGTCAATTGGGATAGACCTGGGTAGGATGGAATGGAGAGGGATTGATTGGATTTGAGTAGGGTAGGTTGCAGTAGAGTGGGGTAGAATTGGGTAGATTGGAATGGGTTAGATTGGGTAGATTGAAGTGGAGTGTGAGACTGGAGTGAGGTAGATTGGATTGGAGCTGAGTGGGGCATATTGGAATGGAGTGGAGTGGGGTTGATTCTATTGGAGTGGAATGGGGTAGATTAGGGTGAAGTGGGGTAGATTGGGTGGATTGGAGTCGAGCAGATTGGAATGCAGTGGGGTCCATTGAAATAAAGTGAAGTAGATTGGAGTGGAGTGGGGTAGATTGGAGTGGGGTAGTTTGGAGTGGGGTAGACTGCGGTAGGTTTGAGTGGTATAGATTGGATTGGGGCTGAATGTTGTTTGGTAGAGTGCGCCGGGGTAGAGGGGGTGGTGTGGGTTACATTAGAGTGTGGTGGAGTGGGGACGCGTGGACATGAGTAGATTGTGGTAGATTGGGGAGGGGTAGAGTGGGGTGGATTGGGTTGGATTAGGCTGTTTTGGGTTAGATTGGAGCGGAGCAGATTAGTGGATTGTGGTAGATTGGGGTGAGGTAGATTAGACTGGAGTGCAGTGAGGTAAATTTGTGTAGAGTAGAGTGAAATGTGGTAGATTGGAGTAGAGTGGAGTTGGGTAGATTGGACTGGATTGGGGTAGATTAGAGTGGAGTAGGATAGAATGGGGATAAAGGGTAGATTGGAGTGGGGTAGATTAGAGTGGATTGGAGTGGGGTAGATTTGGGAAGATTGGAGCAGAGTGAGGTAGATTAGAGTGTAGTGGGGTAAATTGGGGTAGTGTGGAGTGGGGTAGACTGGAGTCGAGTGGGGTGGAGTTGATTGGGTTGGATTGAGTGGAGTGGGACAGATTGCAGAGGGTCCGATTGGTGTGGAGTGGAATATATTGGAGTAGAGTTGGGTGGAGTGGAGTGGGGTAGATTGGAGTGAAGTGGGATGGAGTTGAGTAGGGTCAATTGGGCTAGATTTTAGTGGAGTGGGGTAAATTGAGGTTGATTGGATTGTAGTGGAGTAGATTGGAGTGGTGTGAGGTATATTGGAGTAGGGTGGAGTGGTGTATATTGGGTTAGATTAGGGTAGATTGGATTGGAGTAGATTGGGTAGATAAGATCAGAGTGGGGTAGATTGGAATGAGGTATATCTGCAGAATGTGGGGTGGAGTGAAATAGATTGGTGTGGGATGAAGAAGGGTAGGGTAGAATGGAGTGGGGTGAATTGGGTTGATTGGAGGCAAGTGGGGTAGATTGGAGTGGGATAGATTGGAGAGGAGTGTGGGCAGAGTAAGGATTAGTGGAGTGGAGTAGATTGGGTGGAGTGTAGTGGGGTAGATCTGGGCAGAGTAGAGGGGTAGATTTTTGTATATTGGAGTGGGGTACATTGTGGTAGATTAACGTGATCTTGATTGGGGTGGATTGGAGTGGAGTGGTGTAGATTGTGGTATTTTGGAGTGGATTGGAGTGGAGTGAGGTGGGGTAGATTGGAGTGGAGTGTTGTAGAGTGGAGTGGGGTATATTGGGGGAGTTTGAGTGGAGTGGGATTGCTTGGAGTGTAGTAGATTGGGATGGAGTTTAGTAGATTGGGGTAGATTTGAGTGAAGTGGGTAGAGTGAATAAGGGTAAAAAGGGCTAGATTATTGTGGAGTGCAGTGGGGTAAATTGGGGTAGATTGGATTTTAGTAGAGTTGATTGGAGTGGGGTAGATTGGAGTAGAGTAGATTGGGTGGCTTGAGTTAGATTGGTGTGAGGTGAGGTGGTGTAGATGAGGTTTTATTAGGGTAGATTGAATTGGAGTTTATTGGGGTAGATTGGAGTGGAGTTGAGTGGAGTGGGGTAGAGTGGAGTGGGGTAGATTGGTGCCACGTGTGGTAGATTGGAGTGAAATAAATTGGCAGTGTAGGAGCAAAATGGAGTAGGGTAATTGGATTGGATGGGAAGTTTGGAGGGAAGTGGGATAGATTGGAGTGAAGTGAAGTGGGGTAGATTGGAAAGGAGTGGGGTAGATTGGGGAATAGTGGAGTGGAGTAGATTTGGTGGAGTGTTGTGGGCTGGATTTGAGAAAAGTGCAATAGTGTAGATTTTGGTATATGGGAGTGGGGTACATTGTGGGAGATTGGAGTGGTGTCAATTGGGGTGGAATGGTGCAGATTAGAGTGAGGCAGATTGGAGTGGAGTGGTTTAGATTGTGGTAGATTGGAGTGGAGCGGAGTGAGGTAGATTGGAGTGGAGTGGGCTAATTTGGGGTAGGTGGAGTGGGGTAAATTAGAGTGGAGTAGGGTAGTTTGGAGTAAAGTGGGATAGTTTGGAATGGAATAGATTGGGGTAAAGGGTACTGTAGTGGAGTAGATTGGGGTGGAGTGGTGTGTATTGGGGTTAATTGTATTGGAATGGGATAGAATGGTATGGAGTGGGGTAAATTGGAGTGGGGTAAGTGTGAGAGTGGAGGGGCATAGAGTGGTGGACACAGAGTAGAGTAGTGTAGAGTAGAGTAAAATTGAGTGGTGTGATGTTTCTTAGAATGGCGTGGCATGTTTAGAGTGGAGTGTCATAGAATGGAGTGGTGTGGCATAGAGTGGAGGGTCATACAGTGTTGTAGACTCAAGTTGTGTAAAGTGGAGACTCATAGCGTGGCATATGCATAATGTGGAAGCGCACTGCCATTACAGACAACACATTTTCAATCGAAATTACCATTACATTTGCACAAACATACTGTTTTACGGCGCACAAAGGATAATGTGTGGAAGTATCATCTAATGTATTGATGTGTTTTGATGGTATTCAAATACTTGTTTCCACCACTCTTCAGAATTACAAAAAAATGTCCTTCATTTCTACTTTCCTTATTCTGATATATTCTAAAAAATCACCACAGTTAATTTTAATGTCTGCTAGAAAAAAATACCATCCTACAGCCTCCCCTCTCCCATGTGTACCCAGTGGACTATCACATATGTGGAGTGGTGTGGCTCACTGGTTAGAGGCAGCAGACCTGGAAGCAGAGACCGGCCCGGGACCAGGGTTCAATTCCCGACGCGGCAGGGTCGTGGACCAGGGTCAGCGGACTTGATCATTCTCGCCTCAGTGCCTACTCTAACCAGGGATCACACTCGGCAACTCTGGGCATTAGCTTGCCTCATCTCTACAACGGCCCCCCACATTCACCGGGGAGATACCCAGTAGGGACCATCTCACAGGGATAGCCAAGACGGGTTCCCCAGTGGTCTACAGCGCCAGGACGCCTCAGGGCAGCAGTGCGCTTTACAAGACACATACATTTACATTTACATTTTACATTTACATATATTCTTTCACTTTGAAGTGGGAGAAATAAAAGTAAATATCAAGCTCCCCAGAAGGCAGATCTCGGTCTTTGAATGAAGAGCAAATGTAACAAGACAAGCACAAGATTTAAAGGCCTGTTTATAGAAAGCAAATACTCAGAAGTATACTGTAAAAAGGGATGCTCCATGGGAGAGCATATCTAAAGTAAATAAAGACAGTAAATAGGAAGCAAGGAACTATGAATTACTGACTATAAAAAACAATAGTAAGCAAGCTTTCAGAAAGTCCACAAGAAGTTGTTAGAGAAACAGACAATGCTGCCATCATATCAGCTACCTCTCTCATTACTTATTGACGTTATGCTTATATCTGACCCTGTACAGCACTCCATTGAGTAATTTCACACTAGCAAAATAACACATACATACATATCCTTATATTCATAGAGAGATCTCATTCAGTTTGGAAACAGCTATAAAATAGATCAAGGATTCGTTTGAATTGTAATTCAAAATCTAAATAAATGGTAAAGTCTGATTTTACATTACTATTTTGGAAAATACACATTTAGAAATGTATTGTCTTTCTGCCTAAAACCAATAGGCCTTTCTGCCAGTGCCAAGCTGTCACCTAACTACTAATAGCTCCCCTGTGGTGAGATATGTATTGCTCTTTTGCAGTGGGTAAAGGACCCTGGATGCAGTATGGGAGTTTAGGTCCTTGACAAGATGGCCTGGGGGTTTGCCATGCCCTTCCTGAGCTTCAAAGCATGCCTACCCTGTCAGTGGAAGATAAAGATCATGCGTAGGCCTTCATCCCATTTAGCCTTTTTAGTAAGTATGGCTCCAAATCCAGTGGTGAGGGAGGAGCTGACCAGAACTGGTTTAGAGGGTGGACAGATGAATGCCACCTACCCACAGGCTGGCACTGGGCAAAAAAGTGGCACCCCCAGATCTCTCCTCAGAACACTTTGAACCTAAGAAGAATCAAAAGAAAGACCGTACTGCTGTATGAAGAACCTGAAGGAAGACATGGGCTACTTACCTTGAACTCAGAACCCCAGTAGTGACCCCAAGGGTCAGCTGGCTGGCCTCCTGTTTAGCTACAAGGCTACAACAAGCTTAAAGAGGACTTTTCTTGTTTCCTGCTGACCAGTCCCAACTGGACCTTACTTGCTCCCCTCTACTGTCCCCTATTGGAGTGAGACCTGACCCACAAGTACTGTCCCCCATGTGCTGGACCCTCCCTTTCCTGTGGTCAATGTGCATTTCTCCCCACCACACTGAAAGTTTAACCAGACACACCAACAAGTATTGAAGCCGATAACCTTCATAGACGGCTTTCCCAGACTCAATGGCGAACTGCACCTGTTCATCTACTTCACCACACTCGATTCCGGGCAGCCTTGGACCAACACTACCAACCTTTATCGATGGCTTCACATTGTCCAATACCCTGAAGCATCACACAGGGGCTCCCCGTTGTTGTCAATCCCTTCCTCTAATTCAGTCAGTTGACTGTTTCCGTGGAAGACTTTTAACCTCAATAAAAATGTTCTAGGTCCAATGGCAACTTTCCACCAGGATGAACCTGATCCCTGTATCTGACCCACGATTCATTGCGGTCAGCCTTAACTTTTGACTTCAACCCATTCTAATGCAACCAAATGTCCATGGTTGGCCCCTGGTACTTTTTTGGCGCTATGTTTAATTCAAACTTGACAAATGCCTATCTCTGGTACTGCTTATTCGATTTTTTTCCACTTTTTATTTATAATATTATTCTCTGTTTTTCCAAATTGTTTGGGATTTTTCTTGTGCTATGTTGACACTTTATTGCAATTTGAGTACTGCATGGATACTTTATTCATTGCTTCTCAGTTAAGCCTATGTGTTTTGTGCCATAGTTACCGGGGTGAAGCACAGGTTTATTTAGTGACTTTTGTGATTCACCCTGCAAGAATTGGGATTATTATTTGAGGTAAGTTCTCAACTTCTTCAAATAATAAACCAAATTCTTCTATCTCTCCACACTTGTAGCAGAGTACTCCATATAAAAGAGAGAGAATAGTAGTAGGTGGAGATTTATGCCCATAATGTAGTGGATTGCCTTAGTGTGTATGTACAGTTTTACTATACGAATGCTGCATTACATACTCAAAAATGAACTGGTAAATAGGACACTGAATTTTTTAATTAACAATTGCATCAACATACAGTTTATTATTAACATTTACATTTATATGAAACATATAAAAACAGTGTAGCAGCTTTAACTTCCTTTTGATGCAGATAATTGAAATAACTGGCAATCCAATTAAATGGTACTCATTTTAAAAATGCCACAAGCACAAAACATGCATTGAGAATACCAAAAACAGTACATTTCTGTCTTCCAGTATACACAAACTCGCATACACGCAAACTACTCCACTGAATGTTTTACAAGTGTTAAACCGTGCATGTGTGCCAATGCGTAAAGATGGGAATATATGCTGTTGTTGGGGAGTCACAATCTAGCTCTTCGCAGGGAGTCATAATCTAGTTGACATATAGAAGTGCTTTATTTTTTATCTGTTGATATATTTATTTTCCCTGGAATAGGCAGGTCACGTAGACGGAAGCCTACAAGGTGGAGAGTACAGGCTCACTGAGAAAGGCCTGAGCATGTTACCTTTGGCACCTGTATATTGGAAAACATTGACTTCACCAGCCAGGTTTAGCCTGCTATTTCCTTTTGAGATCTCCCACAGAACATACCTACACCCTAATGCATTCACAAAATCTGTGACTTCCTGCCACGTTGCTACATTCTCCTCTTCACTGGGGTCATGTAATTCTCTGTAGTTGTTTATTACAAATGTAACTACAAGTTATCTCTCCATTCCAGTGAAGTTCATCCTTCTCTTAGGTGGTATGGCCACCTCTGGAGACTGTATATGGTATCTGGAATGCACAATGCCATGCAGTACAGGAGGAAAAGTACAAAAATAACAATTGATGGACTGAATGTTGCACAATGGCAGAACATTCACCCCCCAGTCACAGATCTGGGTTTAATCCATCGTTATTTTGTTCACCAGACCACCCCAGTTCAGACATGGCTATATGCAAATCAGCCTTGACCCTGTGCCTCATGGCAACAGTTCAGCCCGAACTGCCAAGCCATGTCTTTCCTGGACCGGAACCAAGCATGCTAGGACCGGTTTCTGGCTATCAGCCATCATCAGCCAGGATAGCTTGATTCCAGTGGCCTGGAGAGCACGGGACTCACGTCTGAGCATTCCCGTCCCACTCGGGCTAACAAATGTAAAAACAACAATTGATGGACGAAATGTTGCACAATGGCAGAACATTCACCCCGAGTCACAGATCTGGGTTTAATCCATTGTTATTTTGCTCAACAGACCACCCAAGTTCAGACATGGACAATCAGTCTTGACCATGTGCCTCATGGGAACAGTCCAGCCCGAACTGCCAAGCCATGTCTTTCCTGGACCGGAACCAAGCATCCTACTACTGGTTTCTGGCTATCAGCCGTCATCAGCCAGGATAGCTTGATTCCAGTGGCCTGGAGAGCACGGGACTCACGTCTGAGCATACCCGTCCCATTTAGGTTGACTAATGCAAAAACAACAATTAATGGACGGAATGTTGCACAATGTCAGAACATTCACCCCCAGTCACAGATCTGGGTTTAATCCATCGTTATTTTGCTCACCAGACCACCCTAGTTCAGACATGGCCATATGCAAATCAGTCTTGACCCTGTGCCTCATTGGAACAGTCCAGCCCGAACTGCCAAGCCATGTCTTTCCTGGACCGGAGCCAAGCATCCTAGGACTGGTTTCTGGCTATCAGCCGTCATCAGCCAGGACAGCATGATTCCAGTGGCCTGGAGAGCACGGGACTCACGTCTGAGCATACCCATCCCACTTGAGGTGACAAATGCAAAAACAACAATTGATGGATGGAATGTTGCACAATGGCAGAACATTCACCCCCAGTCACAGATCTGGGTTTAATCCTTCGTTTTTTTGCTCACCAGACCACCCCAGTTCAGACATGGTCATATGCAAATCAGTCTTGACCCTGTGCCTCATGGGAACAGTAAATGTAAATGTAAATGTAGTATACTTGTAAAGCGCACAGCTGCCCCAGCAACGGGGCGTCCCGGCGCTGTATAACTCTGGGGAACCCGTCCTGGCTTTCCCTGTGGGATGGTCCCTGCTGGGAGTCCCCAAGGTGGAGCCAGGCATCCCCGGAATTGGTGGGGCCGTTGTGGAGATTAGGCAAGCTAATGCCCAGAGTTGCCGAGTGGAACCCCTGATTAGAGTAAGCACCGAAGCGAGAATTATGGAGTCCGCTGACCAAGGTCCACGACCCTGCCGCGTCGGGAATTGAACCCTGGTCCCAGGCTGACTTCTGTTCTCAGGCCTGCCGCCTCTAACCAGTGAGCCACACTACTCCACAGTCCAGCCCAAACTGCCAAGCCATGTATTTCCTGGACTGGGACCAAGCATGCTAGGACCGGTTTCTGGCTATCAGCCGTCATCAGCCAGGATAGCTTGATTCCAGTGGCCTGGAGAGCACGGGACTCATGTACAGGAGGAAAAGAACAGATCCCAGGGTGGGTGCTCTGTTTATGTGCTTTCGATGGTAAGTTCTGTCAGATGCATGTAGGTTTCCTCACAAGCATCCATATACAGCCTATGCTGTGTAGAACTAGTCTTATAGTTGTATGCCTAGATTATACTCAGATAGTAATGGGGATAGATGCAGTTAATGGGGATTAATGGTGATACACGTGCCTCCATCCCCTAATGTAAGGGAGTGAAGACTAGTACTCTTAATGGAGAGGCATTTCCATTGGGGAGACACTGAATTACATATAAGTGGAGATTTACACCTAGACATAGGGTGAAATCTACATGTGTGGAAATCTCCAACCATACATTTAATTTTGTAAAAAGCTGTCCAGTCAACTCGCTAAACTTCCTCTATTACTTTTTTTATTCTTTATTAAATGGCGTAACTAAAATTTAGCTGTATTAGCTCAAAATAAAGACACATATTGCGCCCCCACATTGCACACACCAAAACAGAATATACATTCGCTGCTGTTATAGTTTGTCTTGGGGTTCTATGAAGTAAGGGGTCCAAAGGAATAAATGCATCAAACACTTTGTACTGCTGAGTAATGTATTAAAAACACAATGCATGGGAAGTTTAACAGTAGCACACTTTGGCTGCCCAAGACATGGGTCACAGTAAAGAAAAGAAGCAAACTAGAGATATTCTCTCAAGACAAAACATAATGATTGGCTTCTAACAAGAAACTGTGCTGTTATCTTTGCCTTGCTGCATTTGCTCCTTAATGAACTGTTAAATAGCAGTAACAACAACAGAGCATTTCCTGGGGAAACACATGAACCTAGATAGAAAGGTTCCAAGGCAATTCTCATTATTTTTAGCCCTTTTAAAGAAACTAAAAGTGCAGTCTTTGCACAGAAGCACCATAGGTGGTCCATAACTACTTCTGTTATTTCCTGACTTGGGTACTTAACCTGTTATTTATGGGCACATTTAAATTGTAATATTTGAAATATAACCAGTCCTTAATCTCTCAAGCCAAAGAATAATTGCAGAAAACGGGTTCTGATGCAAACATCTTTCACCTAATAATTCAATATAGTGATAAAGGAAAATGTCCTAATTCGAACTTGGGCTACCAAAAGTGAAAGGCCCTGGAAAATAGGCTATAGTAATCAGTAATCAAAACAAAAAGAAGGCATACAAGGGAAAAACGGCAGACGCGAAAAGATTGGACAACAGTGACGAGGGAGAGAGCAGGGATGAAAATGAACCAGCAAGAGTGAGATAAAGAGACAGTGAGCTATAAAGTGCGAATCTATGACTAAGGACCAAAGCACATAAAGTCAGCACTGACAGTGCCAATTTAATATGTTCTATGCCACAATTCTGGGCTAAATAGTTTGTAATAAATAGTTGGCGAGCTGCTAGATAGGTGTTTGGCACTGAAACATTAAATTACTGAGCTGCTTTGGGTTCAAAAATGAGCATCTATGATTATATTGCTACAGAAATTACAGAGCACAACACAATAACATAACTAAATGCAAATTTTCAGCACAACATTATATACAGAGCACAGCACGAGAAAAACAACTTCAAGTAATCAACTGCAGTACACACAACACAGCAGTGTGTAATAATACAGTACAATCAATCAATCAATCAATCATAGCATTTTTATAGCGCACTACTCACCCGGGGGGTCTCAAGGCGCTTGGGGGAAGGGGACTGCTATTGCACGAACAGCCTGGTCTTGAGTTGTCTCCTGAAGGCGAGATGGTCCTGGGTCAGCCGAAGGTGGGTGGGGAGGGAGTTCCATGTCTTGGCCGCCAGGTAGGAGAAGGATCTTCCTCCGGCGGTGGCTCTTCGGATGCGTGGTACGGCGGCGAGGGCGAGGCATGTCAAACGTAGCTGGCGGGTGGGCGTGTAGAAGGTCAGGCGGTCGTTGAGGTACTTGGGGCCCAGGTCGTGGAGGGACTTGCGTGCATGGGTGAAGAGTCTGAACGTGATTCTCTTGTTGACGGGGAGCCAGTGCAGGTCCCTCAGGTGGCCGGAGATGTGGCTGCGTCCGGGGATGTCCAGGATGAGTCGGGCGGAGGCGTTCTGGATGCGTTGGAGTCTTTTCTGTAGCTTGGCTACGGTTCCGGCGTAGAGGGTGTTTCCGTAGTCCAGTCGGCTCGTGACGAGTGCCTGGGTGACCGTCTTCCTGGTTTCGGTCGGGATCCATCGGAAGATCTTGCGGAGCATGCGTAGGGTGTGGAAGCATGCATGATGAGGAGACGGCATTGACTTGTCTGGTCATCGAGAGGGAGGAGTCCAGGGTGAAGCCCAGGTTGCGTGCGTGGTCTGTTGGCTTGGGAGTGATGCCCAGGACAAGGGGCCACCAGGAGTCATCCCAGGCGGAGGGCGATGGTCCCAGGATGAGGACTTCCGTCTTGTCTGAGTTCAGTTTCAGGCGGCTGATCTTCATCCAGTCGGCGACGTCTTTCATCCCTTCGTGTAGGCTAGTTCTGGCGGTGGCGGGGTCTCTGGTGAGGGAGAGGATCAGTTGGGTGTCGTCGGCGTAGGAGATGATGTTGAGGTTGTGTTGGCGTGCGATGGCTGCAAGGGGTCTCATGTAGACGTTGAAGAGGATGGGGCTGCGTGATGATCCTTGCGGTACGCCGCAGATGACTTCGGTGGCCTCGGATCGAAACGGGGGGAGGCGGACTCTCTGTGTTCTTCCGGCGAGGAACAAGATGATCCATTCCAGTGCCTTCTCTTAGACACCTGTGTTGCTGAGGCATTGGACTAGGGTGCGGTGGCAGACAGTGTCGAAAGCTGCGGAGAGGTCCAGGAGGATGAGGGCTGCTGTTTCACCGTTGTCGAGCAGGGTTCTGATGTCGTCGATGGCTGCTATGAGGGCGGTCTCTGTGCTGTGGTTGGCTCAGAATCAGGACTGCGAGGGGTCAAAGGATCCGTTTGTCTCGAGGAAGGCGGCAAGCTGTCTGTTGACGGTCTTCTCGATGACTTTGGCAGGAGAGGGGAGGAGCGAGATGGGGTGAAAGTTCTTGAGGTCGGTGGGGTCCGCTGTTGGTTTCTTCAGTAGGGCGCTGAGCTCGGCATGCTTCCAGCTCTCCGGGAAAGTGGCGGTATTGAAGGAGATGTTGATGATGTCCCAGAGTTGGGGTGTGATGATTGAGTTGGCCTTGTTGAAGACGTGGTGGGGGCAGGGGTCGGTTGGAGATCCGGAGTGGATGGTGTTCATCGTGCGGGCTGTGTCTTCGGTGGTCACCGTGGTCCATGTGCAGAGGGTGGCGGTGGGGGCATTGGTTCGACGGTTGGGTGCGTGGATGGTGCGCCGAAGCTGTTGTGGATGTCGCCGATCTTGCGGTGGATGAACGAGACGAGAGAGTCGCAGAGGTCTTGTGACGGAGTGATGTCGTTGTTGCCGGTGCTGGGGTTGGAGAACTCCTTGACGATGCTGAAGAGTTCCTTTCTGTCCTTGCTGTCGTGGGCGTTGTCGTCCAGTCGTTCCTTCAGTGATTTCTTCTTGGTGGTGCGGATGAGCTGGTGGTGCTTGCGGGTGGCTTGTTGAGGGTGGTCATGTTGTCTGTGTTCTGGTCGCGGAGCCAGGCTTTCTCGAGGGTGCGGCAGTTCTTCTTGGAGTCCCTGAGTTCGTCGGTGAACCAGGTGGCTTTCTTGCTTCTGGGTCTGCTGGGAGGGTTCTTCAGTGGCGCGAGGTCGTCTGCGCAGGCGGTCAGCCACTGTTTGAAGTTGCGGGCTGCTTCGTTGGGGTCCGTTGTGCTGGCGGGCGGGTTCTGGCTGAGGGAGGTGGTGAGCTGCTCGGCACTGATCTTGCTCCAGCTCCTGTGAGGAACCTGTTGCGGGTGGTGGTGGGTCGTTGTTCTTCTGAAGCTGAAGTGGACGCAGCTGTGGTCAGTCCAGTGAAGTCCGGTGGAGTGGCTGAAGGTGATGTGCTTGCTGGATGAGAAGACGGGATCAAGCGTGTGGCTGGCGTAGTGGGTGGGGGTGTTGACCAGTTGCTTGAGTCCGAGGTTTGCGAGGTTGTCCAGCAGGGCGGCGGTGTTGCGGTCCTTGTTGTTCTCCAGGTGGAAGTTGAGGTCCCCTAGGAGGATGTAGTCAGTGGAGGGGAGGGTGTGTGGGCTGATGAAGTCTGTGATGTCTTCGCTGAATTGTGTGCGTGGTCCCTGTGGAAGTGTAGATACAGGTAAGTGAACACAACTCATAACTCAAAGTGTAGACAGAATGAACAATAGATCAATATCCAGTCCAGTACTTGTTTTTAGAAGAAAAACAAGTATTTTATTTCTAACTCTACACATTCAATGGAATAACGGCATTCATGAAAAATAATACAGTACCCTTGAAGTCAAGCCTCTAGTAGTTGTCAGGCAAATCACTGTCCCACCTTGTTTCTTATAACATGGTCTAGGTTATTTCCTATTCACTAGTGGCCACATCCTTGGAATGCTTAGCAGTAGGCCGTAATCAAAAGTTTCCCTTTGACTTTTAGGAATTAGTCAAAAATGTCTATAATGCTGCTGCACAATCAGCAGTGAATACCCCAGGAACCCACAGGGCCAGTTCTAGTCTTACCTGCTCCTGCAGAACAGAAGAATTCAGCGTTGCAGTGAGTGCCCTGAGCACGGGTACTTGCTCATTCCGATGCTGCTCAGAATAGTCGACTGCACGCGGTACTTGATGCAGCACCCGGTAGGCGGAAGATCACTATCCTAAGTAGAATGGCTGACTCTTCCCAGCAATTGGAGCAGTGTCCAGTTTGTGAAGATACTTTCTCTTTGGAGGGGATTTGGTTCTCGGCTCCTGACTGGAGCCCAGCAAGGATGCAATATCCTCCTCAATGTAGGTGTCTGGCAGGTTGGTGGAAATTCAGTCATTGTTTTTTGTATGTTGGTCCTTGGTCATGGAGGGCCTTGTGGGCATGTGTCAGGCATCTCTTCTGGATTGAGAGCCAGTAGAGGTTCCTGAGGTGAGGGTGATATGGGTCCATCTGGGAAGCTCAAGGATGAGTCTGGCAGCTGAGTTCTGTATAGTTTGGAGTCTCTTCAGGAGCTGGGTGGTGATTCCAGTGTAGAATGCGTTGCAGTAGTCCTGCCGGCTGGTGACTAGGGCCTGGGTGACGTTTTTCCTGGTGGTGACGGGGAGGCATCTGTAGAGCCTTTGGAGCATGCAAAGGGTGTAGAAGCTGGAGAAGGAGACTGCATTTATCTTGTGTTTAATGTCAAGTTTGATGTCCTAGATGATGCCAAGGTTTCAAGCGTGGTTTGTAGATGTGGGTGCTAGTACAAGTGCAGAGGGCCACCAGGAGTCATTCCATGGAGAGGTGTTGTTCCCAGAAATCAGGACTTCTGTCTTGTCCGTGTTGAGCTTCAAGCAGTTGGTCTTTATCCAGTCAGCAAAGCTCGTCATTCAGTTGTCGAATTGGTTCTATTGGTGGGGGGGGGGCTTCTGACAGCGAGAAGATGAGCTGGATGTTGTCTGAATAGGATATGATGTTGATGCCATGGGTTCTGATGATGTTGGCCATTTGTTGTATGGTGTTTTAGATTCTGAATAGATTTTCCTGATTCATGCCCTAATATAGGTACAATTCACGTTGCCCTTATATAGGCATAGAAATCAAGCCCTTATTTAGGCATAGCCTATGCAGCTCAAATACAGGCATGGCTACTTCCATCCGTTCACCAAACGTCACAATGATTTCTTGGAAAACCAGCTTAAGCCGTTAGGGACTTCCCCTTGCTTTAATATTGATTTCTCCAAGAACTCAGTTAGTTTTACAATGAACAACTATTCCCCAGGGGTTTATTCATGACGTTCATATGCCTGACTTTAGGTCAACAATGGCCTTCCCAAACACCTTCCGGGTATAAATATATCTTCACTTGCTATAGCAAGGCACGGTTGTTCGGAGCAGTTCGACGACGACCTACTTTCCAGACCCAGCTTGCTACAGCAAGTGCTGAAAGAAGCCGACTCTCCAGTTGATGCACTGATCAGGAAGCTGCCCTCCTCTGCTGAGAATCCACCCCTTGCGGGGTGTTGGGAAATCGAGTCCCGAGAAAGCGATACCAGACCTCCTTCATTCTGATAAGGTATGGAGCTGATTAGAACCTAGAGAAACCTTTGGTAGATTCTTGACAAAACTAAACCTAAGGTTCAGAGCGTATATACAATGGAATACTATTCCAGAGTCTGGAACCATTATATGAAAATAATCGGCCTCTGCTGCGTGCATATTTGATCTTAGGCACACAGACTAAACTTTGTTTCCCAGACCTGAGGATTCTGTTAGGAACGTACGGTTGACTGCAGGTACGGATCAGGGGTGGACCCTTTCCTGCCAATGATTTGTGGATAATACAAAGAGCTTTAAATTGTAATCTTTGCTGGACAGGTAGCCAGTAAAAAATGGCCAGGGCCGGCCTAGCAGAAGTACGCTTGGGAGCGTTCATCAACATGTGTGCCGCACAATTCTGTACAATTTTTAATCTTTTGATAGTGCCCAGGGGGGCTCCAAGGTATAACGCATTGGCGTAATCAAGCACATTGGCCTGTACCAATAATCGTCTTGCTGCAAACTGGAGCATAGGTAGTATCTTTCTAAAGTTTGCTGCCACTATGCGAGATTGATCTCTAAAATCTAGGTTGGAGTCAATCCATACTCCTAAGCTCTTGACTCGATTTTTCGGGACCGGTGGGACGCCCAAGCAGATGATCAATATTTACAGGAGCAGATTTCCCAAAGAGCATGAGCTCAGTCTTGGATCCGTTAAGTTTCAAGAAGGAGCTCAACTTTCTGAAGGCAGGTGGCCAAATCAGGGTATAATCAGAGTATCGTTGGCATAAGAAATGACCTGTACCCCAAATGGGAGTAATATTTCTGCCAACAAACTCATATAGACATTGAACATAGTGGGGCTCAGGGAGGATCCCTGAGGCACCCCACAAGTCAATGAAATAGGTTTTGAAGAGCATTCTCTTCAAAAACCAAGTACACCCTATCCTGGAGAAAGGATTATAACCCCCTAAGATCCAGCCCTGTCACTCCAGCATCCCTCAGTCATTGTATCATGAGGTGATGGTTGACGGTATCGAAGGCTGCGCTGAGATCCAACAGGATAAGACCAGCGCAGCCTCCACTGTCAAGGGTCTTCCTGATTTCTTCTACTGCAGCCAAAAAGGCTGTCTCTGTTCCTTGTCGGGGTCTAAAGCCAGTCTGTGTAACATGTAGACGGTTATTATTTTCCAGGAATGCCGATAAGATTGAGTTAGTATATTTTTCCGCTAATTTACTAACCTATGGCAGCAAAGAGATTGGGCGGTAATTTCCCAATTGTCTGAGTCAAGGTTCATTTTTTTTTAAAGAGCTTTAACTCTGGCATGTCTCCATTGCGGTGGCACAATCCCGGTTTTAAATGATGAATTTATACAATCAAGTATAACAGGTGACACTACTTCAGAACCTTTTGGAGAACACTATGGGGGGCAACATCTGACGGAGAACCAGATTTGAGTTCTTTAAGCAGCCTTTGCAAGATCTTGAGATCCAGAAGGGGAAATTCCTCCAGCAGTGGACTGGGGGAGGGGCAGTTAACTCCACCACTTGATACCAACATTTGTGAGGCAGGAATAGAGGGGACAGAGTTGTAAAGATTTTGTATTTTTTCAGCAAAAAATTTGGCAATTTGGTCACATCGCAATTGCACATTATTATACGCAGCAAGGGAAGTAGCAGAAGTGAGAAGATTCTTAGCAAGTTTAAATATCTCACGCAAAGAATTCGCCGCAAGGATCTTTGCCTGATAGTAGAAAGCTTGCACATTTTTAATTTTAATTTTAATTTAATTTTATAGATATTAATAGCTTCTCTGTATTTGACTCTACTCAATACAAAAATATCTTTCCTCCAATATCTCTCAAGTTTTGTACATGTCTGTTTAAGACAACGTAAGTGGTGGCAATACCATGAGGTTTTTTTTTGCTCCCACTTTTTCAGAAATTTCTATTTTGAGAAGAACAGAGTTAAGTGCCTGATCGATCCAATTATTAAGATTGTCCTTTGCCACAATAGGATGGGGATGGGATATGGGGACAGTATCGGTCAAGTCGCTGATAAAGGTGCCTAATGGGAGTCTAGACCATCGATGAGCAATTTTTGTGGCTCTGACCGTTCGTATATTCACATCAGGTAAAGTCAGAGTGAAGGAGAGTATGAAGTGGTCCGACCATGGGATGGGAACAGCATCTTTTACCGAGAGATGGTTTATATTGGAGAATATAGGGTCCAACAGGTGACCTTTAGGAAAAGGATGGGTCTGTTCACTTTTAATAAGAACTGTAACATAGCCAATTCGTCAACCAGTCCTTCTGTGGAGATTGATGAATTATCCTCAAAGTGCAAATTAAAATCACCCAGGATTGTAAAATTAGGGGAGAAGCTAGCTAAATTAGCTGCCACCTCCGGAAGGACCTTCTTAAAAAGCCCCAGGGGGCCTGGCGGACGATATATCAATATACCTGAGAAAGTAAATGTAGGTGTTAAATCAATCACAATAGAAAGGCATTCACAATCAGGGACAGGGTTCTCATTTATTCTGCAAACAAAATTAGCTTTGTAAATTATGGTCAAGCCTCCTCCCAGACCTGATTTGAGGTCAAGCCTTTCAATAGCATCGTTTGATGGAAGATATTGAACAACATCAAAATCAGTGTCACTACTAACCACGTTTCAGTTAAAAATAAAACATCCAGATTTTCTTTTCTATAAGCAAATGGATTTCAATTGAATGTTTAGGAAGCTAGCGACAATTGAGTAGGATCATGATAATCTTTCTTTCATTGAGAGAGACAAACGAAGTGGGGAGAGAGTTTTGGAAGCAGAATCTACAGTTAGTACATTGTGATTTAATATCTGGCAGCATAACTTGTGCACATTTACTCGGTACCTCGTTCCTCATAGCATGAAGGTGTGCAGTATCAAAAGTGATTTTTCCTCTCTCAAAAACGGCCTAAGTTTCTGCCCCTGGCCCCGTAGGGGTGCGGCAGGGCGCAGACGGGCTTGCCTTAGGTGTGTCTTCGGCGCGCCAGTGGCACGCCCGCTGCGCACGTCCGCTGCGCAGTCGCGTCATGTGCCAAATTATGGTGGCCGGAATGATGTGAGACAGAGTTGAGAACTAGACTGCTAACTTATGCCCCTAAAGTATTTCCCCAGAGCTATAACACAGCTCAATTGATGCGAAGTGGACAAATATTTTTAAAAGCACTATTATCAAAGTTGAAACACATTCATTTTAAAAGAAAATAACCAGGCAACAATCATGCAGTGTAAGGAGTATTTTAGTCTATGTAATTTACGTATGTATTTTTATATGGCTTAGAAACCTTACAATGCTCTTATAGTATTATTTTATAATACTATTCTCGCTGAACGCATTATACTTTGCATTCTGTCTAACGATTATAGCAGTTCACCTCTCTTGCATGAGACAGAAGACTGTTCAATAAACCTCTTATTGAAAACGCCCGTATCTCTATTTCTCTGGGACTCTGTAGAAATAAAGCATGCGCGATTGACTGAGTTAACTAGTTATCTATTGTTTCCATGACTCTGAGAGAGATATTCTTATTCTTGAGAAACAAAGTTGGCATGTTTATGCGGTTGTCAGAAACGAATCCCTTCTTGTGTATTCAAGAAAGTTTCTAGTGACCTCTGAGCTAGCTGGCACTCACTATTAAGTTTAGTATATTCGATAGAGACCTATTGAATTAAGTCCTACATCAAATCTATAGGATATATTATTCCAATGTGCAGAGCCTATTGGGAATGTAGGAACTACACTACACATTGGTGTCAAGGAAGTGTGGAACAGGATGGGGCTGACTGATGATCCTTGAGAGACGCTACAGATGAATCTCTTGGGTTTAGAAGTCAAGGGTGGTAGGTGGATTCTCTGGGTTCGTCCTGTGAGGAAGGATGTGATCCATTTGAGGGTATTTTCCTGGATCCCGAAGTGGCAGAGTCTTTTGATGAGGGTGTAATGGGATATGGTATTGAACACTGCTGAGAGGTCGAGGAGGAACAGGGCCACTGTTTTTCCCAGATCAAGGAGGATTCTAATGTCTGTGGCAGAGATCAAGGAGGTCTTGGTTCTCTGGTTGGCTTGGAAGCCAGATTGGGAGGTGTCCAGCAGGTTTTTGCTCTCCAGGTATTCGGTGAGTTGCCTGTTGATGACCTTCTAGGGGACTTTGGCAGTGAAGAAGAGCAGAGAGATGGGGGAGTAGTTTCTGAGTTCACTGTGGTCAACAGAGAATTTCTTGAGGAGGGGTCCGTTGTGATAGATGCGTTGAGAATGATGGTAAGTTCACTGCTGATTTCCTTGCTTCAGAGGGTAAAGCAGTGGTGGGACAGTCGCTAGCGTTACCAGTGCAGCCATTAATATTTCTCAAGTGAGTGATGCAGGAAAACAGTCACTGAGAAAGCTACAAGATCTGACGTATAGTCAGTGTTTAATTTGTGTTGTGGATGCCAACAGCACTCATTTTTGGGGACCGGCACTTACTTTCCCTCGTATGATATATACAGAAAAAGAAAGCGATAAATACAGAAGGAGGCAGCCGCGGTCGGTAGTAGGAGTTCCTGCAGGGCAGTGATCTGGGGAGGGGGAGGGGCAGGGTGGGGGCTAGTAATGTATGGATTATGGAGTATAACAGGTAAGTAAACATATAAATAATTAAAACGAATTTCGTTGCGCGCACTGCATCGCATTTGGTGATGCATTGCGCGCAACGAAATTCGTTTTAATTATTTATATATTTACTTACCTGTTAAACTCCGTAATCCATACATTACTACCCCCCACCCTGCTCCTCCCCCTCCCCACGTGTCCGCCCTGCAGGAACTCCTGCTACCGACCACGGCTGGAAGGAGGAAAGGAGAAAGAAGAGAAAGACAGAAACACAGTGAAAAAGGAATGAGGGATGAAAAAGAACCTGCAAGAATGAAATACAGAGGCAAGGAGTGTGCGGTCGTGAAAGCAAGATGCATGAGATGTAATCAAGACTTCTACGCCACTCGGCAGTCCGGACATTAGTAAAGCAAATTTAAAAAAAACATTGCAAATTTTGTTTTCAATTTGGACTCCGATCTACGTCTGTCCTTCTGATTTTAGACAGAATGATATTTTAACTTATATGATCTAGTGCAAATAACTGTTTTATTGTTTACATTTCCTTTGTTATTCACCTAAGCCGTGTTCACGAATAGGGTATCAGAACCTGTTAAAAATCAAGACCAGTTCGTGGGAACAGCACATAAACTCGTTCATTTTTAATAGCTGGAAAACGAGAGAGCCATACATCTTATAAAAAAGATTAGCGACTTCCTCAGGGCTCATACCGATCAACAGGCTGATCAATTTATGGAGGACATTTAGATGCCAGTGTTTACACTGACATTTTCATTGACCTTTCTTAATGGTTTTACATTGTGTCATTCACAGGAATTATATCGCAACAATGAATAAAGAGCAATAAATCATGACTGTGGCATCATTCATGTGAATGATGGGTCTTAGAAACACTGACAATGTGACATAAACCGCGACTATGGATGGCCAGCAACCGAGGGAAGAGAGCCCTTTGCAAGAGCTAATGTGCTCCCGCGCGCACATTGCGTCTGCGCGTGCCTCTGGCACCATGCCTTAGCACTTTGGGAGGGAGGGGTGGGGGGGAGTGAGCAGACCCAGAGACCAAGTAGAGTGTGAAAAAGGCAGCTTTAATGAAACAGGTGCACATTTACACAACGTAACCTCGGCAACAGCCTAACAATCTAAACCTTTACCAATTGATTGTATTGTTTTTTCCAACCCCCAAAACACCCACCCCCGCCCCTCACCCTCCGTCAAACCCGCCCCCACCCGTACATACCCCATCACATATTAAAACCATACAAGAGCCCCATTACAACATTATAACTTCAACATGCCCCAAAACCATATCTCAAAACCCCACTTACAGCCAAAGCCCGACCAGATCCCTCAGCCTATGCCTCCAAACCCGAATTCCACCTGCACAACTTCCCCTGACAAAATCCAAATTCCAAAATATCAACTCCCCTCATGCCCAACAGTGTGAAATCAAAATAATCCGCACCGCACCTATTCCAAGCGACAATGAAATAACAATAATAGACAAACCCCATGTCCACCTGTGACAAACCGCTGCGCCCGAATAAAGACCAGGAAAAATACAAACCCAGAAAAACCCAAAAATTGGAAAAAGAGGGGGCAAAAACCATAAGGGAGGGAGGGAGGGACAGAAAATTCAAAACCCCACCCGAAAGCTCCCACCAGCGTCGCGCCCAGCGCAAAGGGCAAGTCTCCAATGAAGAAACAGCTTCCAACCAAACACCGTTGCCTTGTTGCCTCTGATCTGTCTTCGAATGTGAAAGCCAGATATGAACTCCTTTACCTGACAAACGAACATCACCCCACAAAACTCCTTTGGTAAACCGATTACCCAACAACTCAGACACCCGAAAAGCGCCAAAAAACATCCAAACCATCAAGGTGGCAAACAGGCAAGCTTCCGACTCATCCCTACAAACTGCCGGCAAAATCGCCACTACACTTGCCAGCCTCTGCCATGACAAAGGAGACCTCACCGCCTGAACACCACCCCGCTCCCGAGCCCACCCTTCCAACATTCTCCGACCCAATTCCCCCGCAGACGGGGAATAACCCCATAACAACTTACCCATAAATGAAACGCCCGCCAACTTCCCAGCAATAGTAACTCTGGTTAAACCCTTATCCATTAAACACAAAATAAACTGAACCACATCCTCTGATCTTTGCCACGGCAGTTCCCTCTTGATAGCTCCAGAAGCCAAAAAGTCTTTCCACGCCAACTCATAAGCTGTTCTTGTAGAAGGTGCCAATGACCCTACCACCAGCTGAAAGACCCTGTGTTGCCTACCGTCCACAGATGTTCCGGCATGGGAGTCGGCGTCTCGTTTTCCTCCAAAGCTAGCCCACGGAATCTCTCCCACTGTGAACGAGACAAAGCATCCGCAATGTCATTGTCCACACCAGGAATGTGCCGGGGTCCTAAAGCAAATATCAAATCTCAGGCATCCCAACACAAAGACCCTGAGCAATTTCAGAACTTGCACATCCTTCGCAGATTGTCTATTGATCACCTGCACCACAGCCAGATTGTCAGTCCTGAAAAGAACCTTCTTGTGAGCTAAATCCTGGCCCCACAACGTAACTGCCACAACAACCGGAAACAGTTCCAAAAAGGCAATGCTCCGGCCACCATTCTTCCAATCCTCGGGCCACTGCTGAGCACACCATCTTCCTTGCCAATACAAGCCAAAACCCTCACTACCAGCCGCATCAGAAAATATCTGCACATCCCAAATCCAATCAACCTCCCTGTATAGAGGAACACCATTGAAGGAATGCAGAAAGGTGACCCACATACGCAAATCCTCTTTGACACCCGCTGACAGCCGAACCCGGTGATGTGGCAAGTAACGACCAGACAGAGCCCTGCCTAGACGCCTACAGAAAGTCCTGCCCGCCCGGACCACCCGACATGCAAAATTAAGGTGACCCAGTAAGACTTGAATCTCCCGCACCATGACTTTCTCTCTAGGTAACATTTTCTCCACCAACTCCAACATGTTCTGTTTCTTATCAAGGGGTAAACGGGCTTGCATGGACTGAGAGTCAATCTCTATGCCCAAAAAAGACATGGTCGCGCAAGGACCCATGGTCTTCTCTGGAGCCAAAGGAACACCCAAATGGACCATAAGTGTCTGGAACTTAACCAAAGCATTCTGGCAGTCTAAAGAATCAGCAGCACCCACAAAAAAGAAATCGTCCAGATAATGTGTGACCAAAGTGTGACCAGATTCCTGTGTGAAGAACCATTGTAAAAACGTACTGAACGTTTCAAACAACGCACATGACATGGAGCAGCCCATTGGCAATGCTTTGTCCACGTACCACTTCCCAAGGAATTGGATACCCAGAAGCGGCCAATCTTCAGGATGGACTGGAAGCAGTCGAAATGCGGATTTAATATCGCATTTTGCCATCAAAGCAGAAGGGCCCGCAGCCACTACCAAAGACATGGCCACATCGACAGAAGAATAGGAGACAGAGGCCGCTTCGTCATCAATAAAGTCATTCACAGAACTACCTTCTGGCCACGACAAGTGTTGGATAAGCCTAAACTGCCCCGGGTCTTTTTTGGGAACCACTCCAATTGGTGAAATAATTAAGTTCTCCAAAGGCCAATCATCAAAAGGACCTGCCATTCTGCCTTCACACACTTCCTTGTTCAACTTCTCCTGGACAATATCCTTATGGTCACCCGCTGACTTAAGATTCTTCGACCACCTCCTCACACGAGGTCCCACATAACCTAGATGAAAACCATCTCTGAAACCAGACACCAAAAACTCTCTCAGCTCAGCAGACCCATAACCTTGTAGCGCCTCAGACAAATGTAGCACATTAACCGGTGTATGAGCCTTTGGGCCCAACACCTGCTGAACCTCTCTCTCCCCTGGGAGCCTGAGGTGTCTGTGGCGTGGCATGATGTGTTGCACCCTGCTGTGACCACTGTTGCTCACCCGGAGGTCTGAGTCCCCAACATCTTGACAGAGGGTGGCTCTTCTTCCCACACTGCGAACATTCATGTCGGAACTTACAAAACTCTCTAGTGCATGTCCCTCGATTGAAATCCCAGCAGGTCCCAACATTAGCCTGTGCTGATGTACCTGTCCCCACCCCTCCCCGGGTGGGTCGCGCCTGAAAGGGGCGGTAAAGTAAAGGCAAACCACTGGCCGTAAAGATTGTTTTACCACTAGTGGACGCACCCATAGTGTGTTGCCAAAGGTCTGTGTCGAATTCCCCCCATTTCGCCTCAGGATCCCAAGCCATACGCGCCCTAAACTCCTCATCATATTGCGCCCAAGCAAAGTCATTTCTCGTGATTTGAGCCTTACGAATCACATCCATGTATTTGAACAGTGAAACGCAGCGCTCAGGGAACTTCTCACAGTATACACTGGCGTATATTAAAAACGCCGCCGTCCAATTTTCAATGGTCAATGGGACTTTAGGGCGCTTAGCTAATTCGTATTCCTCCTCCTTGGAACCCTCTTTAGCACGCACTTCCCTATGTAATAACTTTAAGAGTTCCACAAACTCACCATTCCATATTTTCTCCTTAGTGCTCAACATTAAATGAGCTCCCAATGGCTTAGTGACGCCCATATAGGGCAACTTCTTAATTTTCAACTCTTTACTATGCAAAACCTTACCTGTGTCAACTGCGACTGTAGAAGTCCCACTGTCAACCTTAGCCGCCACAACCTTGGCAGCTCCCTCAGTACCCACACTCTGGTCCTTAACATAACGGCCCTTATGTAACCTACCCTCAGACCCTGTAGAGACTAAATCCTCCCCAGACCCCACAGACACCATTTTAGCCGGAGGCTCCACATTCTCACCTGGACGTAACAAAGGAGGCTGACTCGGCTCCGCTCTCCACTCCACCTGCGAAACGTCATCCGCCGTCCGAGGAGCCCTCACTGAGGGGCCGAGCGCTCATGGTCTGGACAATTCCGCTCTAGCACGCACCACCGGTGCCTGTGAAGAACTAAGAGATACATGAAAATGTCCCCCCCCGGACACAGTATCCCGCACTTCACCCTCCTCAGGACTATCTTCATCGTAGTCAAGAATTAACGATTCATCCAACTGGGGAGGAGCAGGCAACACCACCTCCTTCCGGACCCTATCAAGGTCTGCGAACGATCACGGGCCTTACCAACCCTTAAATGTGAGCGAGGCGGGGAAGCCGACTGTACTCGCCGGTACGCCCCACTACTAACACCACTCACAACAACATTCTCCGTCATCAAATTTGTAAGACCGTGCGGAGCAAGAGAAGTCGCGCTTGACCTGCTCTTGGCAACTGCGCTGGAATCCCTCGGTGGAGCCAGGGAGATCGCGCTTGACCTACTTACACTGGCTGCGCCGCCATCCCTCGTTGGGGCCACTGAGGTCGCGCTGAAACTGCTTTTACTGGCCACGACGGGATCCCTCGTTGTGACGGGACGTGCCGCGCAAGGCTCCACCCTCTTTTCACCTTGGCGCAAATGGGCTGCCGTCCGCCCTACCAAGTCCGCTGCTCCAGACCGCTCCCTAACCTGAAAAGAAAAAGGCCGGACTGATGTGCCAGGGTTAAAACCACCTAAATAACCAGCAGCTGGGCACACGTCCCCCGCTGCCCCGTCAAAACTCTGTCTGCCCTCCTGAAAATCAACTGAAACAGGCCGCTTATTCTTAAGAACCGCGCTCAAACGAAGCGGAGGGGGAGAAGGGGAACAAACCTCCTCATCACTGCTGCATTCCAACATAGACTGAACCATAACCGACGCTGGACCCTGTACCTGAGAACCCAAAGCCATGCCATCCCGTTGCGCCCCCCTCCAAAGAACCCGACGCCCTATTCTGTCCACCAACCCGTAAACCCGGGAATTGCACAACGCCAGACCTCGTACCCTCTGCACACCGAGACTCAGCATTACCAAACTGAGCGGCATCACGCAGCCCTTCCCGAGGGAAAAATATCCAGACCCCCCCAAGACCGAACCCTAACCCCCGGGGGATCCCCACCCATGGACCCCAACACTGTATCAGAACCCACCAAACCCTTGTCTGACACAGAACAAGAAGGAACCTGAGGAAAAACAAATACCTCACCACCTAAACCTGATTGCAAAAAGGGGGAAACATCCTGCCTCCCAGTCTGCGCCCACTCCCCCTCACCCACAGAACCACTGCATACTGAAACAACCTCCCTCCCAACAGATAAAGGAGGAGAAAACAATAAGGGGCTAAAAGGCACCCCGGATAAACCTGCCACACCAACTCCCTCTAAAGAAGAACCAGCCTCCTGAGCAGCTGAAAAAGAAACTTTATGGGGCCGAGGAGGAGTTAATATAAACCCTCCCCTTGCCGTCCCCTGCGCTTGCAAAACATCCTGAGAAAAAACAACCTGTCCAGGAACCACCGCTCCATGCCCCTTCTCACCATGCCAGCTCTGTATAGGTAAAATAGAAAGTGGCCCGCGCTCCAATGGGGCCTCTACCCCTCCCCCCACAGCGACGTCACCAACCGCCACTGCAGAGGTCGAGGCAGAGCGCCGAGTACCCCCACGTTGCACAGAGGCCCTGTGACCTTGCTGCGAAGGAGCTGAAGCAGCTCGCTCCCGAAAGGCGGACACCGGTACTTCAACCGGCGCCGCCTGCATGATTTCCCCAGCCGCCAGCTCCCCTGCTGCAAAACCGCCCGCACTAGCGGGCTCAGAGAGCCCAGAGCCCCTCCCCCGCTGCGCTTTGACCGCCGGGGCCGCTCTGCGAGAACGCGAGCGGCCCCTTTCACTCACCGCCTCATTACGGCGACGCTTTGGAGACAAACACGCCGCCACCACGGCCGACACTCCCGCTGACGCACGTCGCAGAGGCCGCTGCTGCTCGACCTGCCGCTCACCAATAACCAAATCCAGGCGGCCCGCCTCGCTAAGGAGGCGGATCGCTTCCAGGACACGATAGTCCTCGGCTGCCATTTGAAAAAGAGAAGCTAAGAAGAAAACCTAACTGTGACAGAAAATTCACTATACTAACACCCGACCACCAGGTCACCTAAGCCTAAAATGGTGGCCGGGAGGAGGAGCCCACGACCCTTATAGGCTGGGCTCCTCCAAAACTAAAAAGAAGCCCAAAACCAGCCCAAACAATAGCCTGCTCCAAAATGGCTCCCACCCGCCCCTCCCAAACAGCCCGGGGGGGGGGACCTCCCAGGGGTCGGCTGCCCCCCCCAAGCCCCCCTTCAAGTCTGGCCTGCCGGTGGGCCAGTGTTTCTCAAGCCCTCGGCGCTTCTAGTTTTTATATCATTTAAAATGGCTGTGTCTTTATTATAAATGGTGACGATGTAAAGTGCACAACATGCATCCAAGGAAGCAAGGTGTGGAATGCTTCGCTTTGTATTTTTTTCAACATGGATGAAGCGGATTGGGGGGCGGGGGGGCCGTCTTGTCAAAAATGTATGCAAAATCATGTGCTTGGTTTTGTTGGTTATGCATGTGCATTGTTAGACCAAGGAGAGCCTTGGGGCGTGGTTTAATGACGGATGAGTGGTAGCCAGTGAGACCGTGGAAGGGAATATAAAATGAATCCTCGTGGTAGCAGGGGGACATCAGAGTGTAGCATTAGTAAGCAAGGTTTTAATGTACTTAAAATGGTACAGCAATTGCCACCCTTCCCTCTGCTGTCAGACTGCAGTGAAGGGACACAGCAATGGCAGGGGCTGAGTTGGTGCGCCACTGCCAACAAAGACAAGCTCTCCACCGTTGGGGTGAGTATGGCTGTTCTGTGGAGAGGAGACACGGAATGAGGGGAGCCAGGTAAAACAAAGAAGGAAATGGGTGCAAGGAAGAGAGTGAAAGCGCCTATGTTGTGAAGAGTATTTGTATCCCGCGCTATCGCCCTGAGTGTATTCTGGCACTGAGCCAGGCACTATCGCCCTGAGTGTATCCTGGCACTGAGGCAGGCACTATCGCCCTGAGTATATCCTGGCACTGAGGCAGGCACTATCGCCCTGAGTGTATCCTGGCACTGAGCCAGGGCCGGCCTGGCCTGGCCTCGGACTGAAAAGGGGAGCTCTTTGAAGAGCCTGGTTTCAGCTTCTTGTGGAATTCAAGAATTGAGAAGGTGGCTCTGGTGTGTTAGGGCAGGTCGTTCCAGGCTGTAGGAGCGATGCAAGAGAAGGCCTAACCACCAGCTCTGGTTCTGCCTATGCGTAGAGTGTGAGAAGGAGTCTGCCTGAACGGAGCCTACTGGTGGGTTTGTAGAAAGAGATTTGGTGGCTTCGTTACAAGCCCCTTGCGCCACCGGTGCTTTACTTTTAATATGGGGAAAAGTGATTTACCTGCAGGGCAAGGGGCTTGTAAATAAGCCCCTCGGTTGAGTCTGTTAAGGGTGCAGAGTCCGTGCTGAACTTGGAGAAGCTGTAGGCTGCATGAAGAGCCTTGAATGAAGCACAGTGTGGTACTCTGCAGCAGGTGCAGGTTCTTCTTGCAGAACCTGCAAAAGGGTTTTTACGTCAGGCGCAGCCCTGGCCGTGCCCAGCCCACTCGGTTAATTAGATGGTACAGCAGCATCACAGAGGCACAGCTTTTCTGTGGCTCAGCTTCTATCCATTCCAATGGTTTTTCATCTCAGACACCAGCTGCTGATTTTCTGCTTCTGTAATAATTTCATGGTCAAAATAAAGAACTTCTCGACGAGCTTCTGAAACAGAAAGGACTGTCACTTCTGTGCTCCTCTACTTCCATGATACAGAGAGGGGGAAGCACCACAATGTGCCTACAGCCAGTCTCATGGCGCTGCTCTGGCGCATGAACTCAAGATGTCCTAATCTGATTGGTCAGACATTGCCAATAACGTTAGTGACTCTCAAATCAGCTGCAAAGAGTAGATGCAATGCCTCAATGAGCTCATGTGATGTCAGGGACCAGAGCTTCTCCAGACTGTGCCGGCACACCATGGACATTAGTTCATGTCAGGCTGGTACTTGGGACTGCTGGCTCATAGGCACTTTGCCTGAGGGATGCATTTCCACAAGAAACCCCTTTGCCAATCACTACAGCTAAACATTACACTGCACAATATTTCTGTGAGCTGATCCGAATGAGACTTGAAAAAGTAAGGATCATATTATCAAAAACTAGTGATATTTATCGCTAAAAAAGCTTAGCAACATTTTTTTTATTGCCAAGCATCGCCGTATTTTATCGCAGAGATAACATACTATTAGCAACGTTTATCTCCATTGCAAAAAAATAACCGGCGATAGCGGCCAAATACGTGAATATCGCTGGAAAACCAGCGATATTCATGCATCACAGCCAATAAGGTCTCAGCCAGAATATCTGCCTCCCATTGGATATAATGGCTAAGAACTGGTCTGAGCAGACGTTAGTTTTTAGCGATATTCGCGCTTAGCGCAAATTTTGTTATCGCTACGCCTGCCTTGCTAATAGGCGATAGTGATGTTAGCGACTGCTTTCAGTCGCTAACTGGTTGGGTACGCCCACTTTGCATGTTATTAGCAATAAATATCGCTGACATGCAAAGCGGGCCCCAAACCGCTCGCTATCATCTAAAAGCTATCGCTAACTAAAGTTAGCGACAGCTTAGTAATAGGGCGATGAAATTATCGCCGCAAAAGCGGCGATAATTTAATTTCACCTGCCTTGATAATATGCCCCTTAGTAACTAAAGGGGGTAACTCAAAGGGACCCATGACTTGTGGGGGCTTCTCCAAGTATATTATATGGTGTGATGGCATAAACTTAATAAACTCCTAGAACTGTCAGTAGCTAAACATAACAAACATTTTTCAGGGGATTGCCAATAAATTAAAATAACATTTGTTTCAAGATGTGTGTTATGTCATCTTACTGTTTAGCCTATTCCTTCTCATAAACAGACGTGAAACACGTGCTAATTACCCGATAGCAGCAAATATTTGGGATGCATGTTATTTTGAAGGAAACCATAATAAATGTTTGATATGAATGTGTCACAATCGTCCTTGTTGTCTAGTCTTGTTGCTAAAATCTTGGTTTAAAAGGTTTAGCAAAGCTATCGGCCTTTTTGAGGCGCATTACACTGGACATGTCCCTGGATCAAGGATGAGGGGGTGGGTGGCCTCACTCAAGGAGGGCAGCTGGTCCTTATTGAGCTCTGAAGAAACACCATGAGACTGCAGAACAAAGACTGCTGCTGGTGTTTAGGTGGCACAAGCCATTGTAGAGGTTGAAATTTCATAGGGAAAAAACAGAGCAGGGTGAGAAAGAAAAGAGTGTTGCTTCTGAGTTCCGAGCATGTTTTGTACTCTAAGGGCCTTATTTATGAAGCCATGCGTCACTTTTACGCCGCTGGTGATGCACCAGTGGCGTGAAAAATGTGCCTTGTTGCACCATATTTACAAAGTGACGCATCTAGGTAGGTGCGTCACTTTGTAAACCCCTGCACCACATTATACCTGCGCCAGGTATAATGTATGCAGGGTGGGCGTATTGACGCAAGAAAGGGTCATGGAAGTGACGCAGTGAAATCTATGAGATTTCACTGCGCCACTTCTGGGACTCAAATGCGTCAAAATCTTACACCTACCTCACAGCAGGCCTAAGACTGACGCAGACCCTTTCACATGAGGCTTGCCCCATGTGAAAGGACACATTGCTGGAGTTGCGTCACTTTTGTGACACACTCCAGCAATGCATCAATTTTGCGCCTAGAGATACGCCAGAAATACTGACGTAGCTGTAACTCCTTGCGACATTATGCATCATACTTTAAATATAATGCATCATTGGTGTCGCAAGGAGGGTGCAATGAAAAGTGACGCATAGCTGTTTTCACGCAGTGAAGCCTCACTTTTCATAAATGAGGCCCCAAGTACGTATAATGAGATGCGCCAAGATCCCTGGCCCTCATCTCAATACCAACCTCAGAAACCCTGTTTAAATCTTCTATACTATGCGACTGCAACTCGCTGTGAGAGTTAAACCTCTGTCCAGTCAGGGGTGTTTCTCTGAAGAGTTTTGGTAATTTGATTAATGATTTTTAATTGTACATAGGGGTAAGAACGTTTTGTTTCGACTATGGTTATAAAACACTGCTGTCTTCTACATTAATACCATTTAGTATAAAGAAGAACTTTGCAGAGTAGTCCCATCGTGCGACTTCTCCCCACTACAGCCATTCCTGCTGAGACTTAGCTCAACTTTGCTGTTTACATTTAAGATACACAGATCAGATGGTCTGCCCATCTTCAAGATGGGAGCTGCAACCTTGTTAAACAGGTGCCGGTCATCCCTTCCACCTTCAAGCTGGTTGCTGGAGGATGCAAATGCCTCACCACAGGGTGGCGAACCTTCAGGGTCCAACCTCTTTTTTCTTTTTAAGTATTTTATAGGTTTTTAGCTTTTCTGGTCCCTTTATATAAACAAGTGCAATGTATCAGCGACCATAGCCATTATAAAGCAGAACCAAATAGAGCACTAACAGGATGCATAGCAAGAGCAGAAATATTATAAAGTAGTGTAAAGTTCCTGTGTTCATATGTAGCATCATCTCAGCACAGGGTTCAGAAGTCCAGTAAAGTATCAAATTCAAACTCTGACCTCAAACACACACCCAGCCAATAGCTAAGATTTTTTGTTTCAACAATCTGTAAATCTCTGAGTTCCAAGTTGATTATCCATGGCAGTGCCACCCAACATCATCCAATGACCTATCACCACTTTCATTACATTTACTCCCCCGTGAGATGTCAGTTATCCCGGTGAGAGAGACCGAGGTGCCTCTTCCTCCTGCTCTGGAAAAGTGAATCTAGAGCCTACTTTTAAGCTGCTGTCCCGGGGTACAGGCCTAGCGTATCTGCTACTATTTCCCTGAGACACTGTGGTTAGCTGTTCATTTTAGATCCTGTGTCACCGACGCCATAAGTTGACTATTGTCAGGCACATCCAGACCATATGCATAAAGTCAGCATCCGTACGTGAGACTCATTGGCAAGCCTTGTCTGCAATTCCCACTATTACGTTCAGTCTATGAAGTGTCAAATAGGTAGTGTGAAGGTAGCTGAGATGAGTATTTTTGAATTCAGTGTTTCTGGGTACTTGACATATGTATAGCAGGATGGTGGTCATTTTTATGTCTTTCAACCCTCTTCTCAGTGCCTCCTTCTAGGTTGCTCCACAATCATTAGGGGCATGATTTTATAGAACCAGGAGATTAGCTTTTGTCTGCTCCTAAATGTAAGGAGTATCTGCAACAAATCATGTGATTGGGTCACTGTAAGGCCTCCCCCTAAGCGTGACATGTTGTGCTAGAGAGTGCACTGTAAATCAAAAATCTGGACACCGGCAAGCCATCCATCCCTGCTATGGATGTGAAACTTTCCCCTATTAGAACATGCCAGCCTGCATTAAATGCTCCATCCACCGAGTGGTGAAGTATTTCTCCCTACCTACTGGGAATCCCACTAGTGGTTTTCTTTACCACCTTCTTCCAATTCTTGTAGCAAAACAGTAAGCATCTTAGTGCGGCCTGCTGTATCTGTCTTCCTACATAGCGCAAGGCCACTCTTTTGGAACCTCCTCAGGGTAGCACAGCTCCTCTTGCCATCTAGCTACTGGGCTATCTACTGTAACTGTGCCACAACGTAGTAGAGTTCAAAAGGCAGTACCGCCAGACCTTCCTCCTCAAATGGTCACTGGAGAAGGCGGAGTGAAAACCGCTGTCTTCGTCCATCACAGGTGAATTCCCTCAGGAGTGTATTCATATCCCTGAACCGAGAGTGGTGAACCCAGAATGCCAGACTTACAAAGACATTTAAGACTCAATGGCGTTTCACCATTTTAGTCTGCGTAGCCCTAGCCATAAGGGGAAGGAAGAGAGTATGCCAGAATGCCACTAGGGCCCTCAAAGACTGCAAAGCATTTGCCAACATACCATCCTTGATGTCCTTGTCCTCATAGTAAATCTTAATGCCTAAATATTTGAACCTTGCAGGGTCCCATTTAATACCCCTACCAGTTATTGCCTTCAGAGATATCCTCAAGTGGAATGTATGCAAAATGCACATGTTTTATCTCAGTTGCCATACAGCCCTGAAACTACCCCAAAGGTGCCTAGAATGTGCTTTCCCCAAGGTCTCTCTTGTGTTGCATCCACAAGGAACAAAAGCATGTCATCAGATTACGAGATGCTGTGCTCGCCCTCTCTCAAGTGTATGTCTCTTCCCTGTCCCTCATTTCAATCATGGTGGAAAATGGTTCAATAGCCAATGCAAAAAGCATGGGTGACATTAGGCAGTCCTGTGTGGTGCCCCTGCTGATCTCGATTGGGGCCAATATTAGTTGTCCAGTGCACATTACGGTGTTCACTCCCACACAACGAAGCATCAACCACTTCTCCCATTCCACTGACAAGTTCATCCACCTCATAGCAGCCATTAGGTAAGGCTAGTGCATCGTGGCGAAGGCCTTATGTAGGTCAATGGAAATGTTGGGTAGTTTTCCGGTAGGGTCTCTTCTAGCCAATTGAGCAATCAACGGATATTGAAAGACATGTTGTAGTGTAGTATGTTCATGATAAAATTCTGCCAAGAAACTGTTGCTCATCGTATTACCTCAAGCCAGTGCACCCCGGATCTCTGCTTCTATAATAGGGCCTAATAGTGTAGCCTCCCTCTGTAAGTGTGACAGCTTTGCTCTCTCTAGGAAAACATTGGCTGCTGCCATAGAGACAGTAGTTTGTCATTGATATAACTTACTGTAATGTTGAGTGAAGAACTCCTGTATGTCCAACTGTATATGCACTATGTTTCCCTTTTTGGTCTAACCTGTGAGATTTGTCCACTCTGGTTTTCAGACTATACCAGCCATGTTAACATCTTCCCAGATCTGATACACTCAGCAAAAGAGACAGGCAGATATTCCCTGCTCATGTACTGTTGCAAGTGCTCTTAAAGCGCAATGCATTGTTCACAGTTTCTCCAAAGCCACTGGGTCATTTGAGCTGTCCACTATAAGGGGCGGAGTTCCCTCTCTGTATCTTAGTGAGGTCCAGTTCCAGTAATCTACATACCCCCCCAAACTGTTGCATGCATAGCCCCCTCAGCACAACTTGATAGCCTCTCACTCTGTGTACTTCTGAGCTGTGGACAGCTGATTGTGCTGAAAGTAGTCCTGTATAGCATCCTATATTGCATCTCAAGTCACTGTGCCCTGTAGGAGTTAGTGGGATAGGTGGCAGGTCGGTATCAATGTTCAGCCCTAATATAAATGCAAGAGATGTGATTCATGATCTGAAATGATGCGAGATAAGTATTCAGTGAACTTAGTAATCACCCCATTAACAAGAGCCTTATCCACCGGCTCCAGATGGCACAAAACGCGGCAGCAAGACTAGTACTGAATCTCCCGAGATACAGTTCAGCCAAGGCCACACTTAGGAGCCTGCACTGGCTTCCGATGGACCGCAGGATTACTTTCAAAATCCTGTGTCTGATCCATGAAGCCTTCTATGATGCCGGCGTGGAAAATATCAAGTCGCTTGTCCAGCATTATGCCCCCAGTAGACCCCTTCAATCTGTTCATAAAAATCTACTCATGGTCCCTAGGTTCCAGAGGGGCCAGATGGGGTGGTAGAGCCTTTTCCACGGTCGTGCCCAAAGTGTGGAACTCTCTCCCTCTAGAGATCTCTGGCCAGGCCTCTGTTCTTTTATTTCGCAAGGCCTTAAAAACCTGGCTTTTTCCTTGACACGCTATCTCTAGCTCTATTCTCTCTGTGTTCCGTTCTTTTTTCCACACCAGCGCCTTGATGCCCTTGGGCTAAGCCTGTGCTTTACAAGACCACATTCATTCATTCACCCCAGGGTATTAATACTAAACATTGCATCTCAATGAACATTAGGAGCATACACACAGGAGTAGAAAGCGTATTCTCAGCATCCGGGATTTCTGGGTCAGCAAATACATGCAGTACTCAATGTATCCCCCAGTGTCTAAAATCCCAGGCAAGTTTAATAGCTGGGGAGTCCGCGAGAAGAGGATCAACCTGTGTAGGTGTGCATCTGCAACACAGTTATAGTCTCTCCTCATCAAATTGGACGATGTGGCTCCTGTGCTAATATCATAGTTTATGCTTCTAAAATTTGTATTTGACCAACATTTGGGGTGTAAAGGTTTTCTAGCATCTCTTTCATGCCATCTAGCCCCACACTTCCTAGCGCCGATCCCCTGAGTTGATCGAAATTAATGCACTTGGACATACACTGACTAGCCTGTAGCATATACCTGCCCTCTCCATTGCCTCCTCAACTGTGGCACCTCTGTATTCTCTAGGTGTGTTTCTTGCAAAAATTGAATTTGCACCGCTCAACGGTAGGCCTGCTATTTATACTGTTTGCCAAAGGTCCCAATGTCCTTCGCTCCATGTGTGGATGGTGTATGCACCTGGTGAATATGCCATTTGTACATCATGTAATAGTGTGAGTGTGTGACCTCAGTGGCCACCTTGAATGTAGATTGTATAATTGTCAGGGTAGGCAAATATAATCAAACCATCAGCAACCTCAACTCCCGCAACCCAGGGCCGAGTGGCTACCGCCTTTCACCCAACAATGTTCAACTGTGGAAATGTTCTCATATTTGTATTTCCAGGCCCCTAATCCAAGGAGTATGTGGGGGGGGTTCTTAGATTCACTAGGCTACTGTTTCACTCACAAACTTTCAAGAGCAATATCCATGAGGGTCTCTTCCTAGGGTAGTCATCCCACAGTGGGTTCAATATATAGTGCCCAATCAAATGCGGGAAAAGGAAGGGTCACACTCAGTACATTGCACATCCCACTACTTGGGTGAGCTAAATGTCATCTGTAGTTCCGATCATTAGCCTGGTTTAGGCTTGCTACTCTCCATAAGATGAGAATAGTCCAGAGTTGTCCTGTTGTGTATCTTCGAGGTTTTCACTAGGAGAGTATGAGGATAAAACAAAAAATCTGGTCACCATTTCCACTGCTTCTACCTGAGACAGTTACCTTTTTGGTTGTCCATTCACTGTTCTGTCCGTGTTTGTGCCTTTTGAGTGGAACCAATCACCATGTACCCATGCTAGTTCCAGCCTTGTACTTTTCTAACCAGTTTCAGGTATCAGCGGATGCATCAAAGTAGTTGGCCTGCTCATCCACCATGATCTTCAGCCTTGCTGCGTAAAGGAGCATGTAGGTAATGTAGGCAGTTCCTTTTTGTCTCAACATTGAGGTCTACTGGCGTTGCACCTCCACTGGAGTGTTGCCGTTGCTGAGAGCTCCTCACCGATAGCTTCTTCATTCTTTTTTCCATGTTCCATATCCATGTTCATAATTTACGAATGACTGTCTCCTGACGAAGGCCTTTTGGCCGAAACGCGCGTAGTTCCATTCCACCGCATTGCCTTCCTCCACACTTCCATCGACCGAATATATCGTATAGCACTTGTTTTGTGTTGTTATTATCTGTAATTATTGTCCCCTTTTTGCACAAGTATGTGAATATATGTAATGTATGTATTTCAATGTTAATTTATATGAACAGTATATCCTTTTTTACTAAAAAAACAGACAAAAAACATTACCAATGCAAAAGAAAAGATGAAAAAATTAAATAAAATGTTTTCTAAAAACTGATATATCAATATGTCTCAGCCAATAATCATTTAAAGTCGCACAATTACATGTTTATTATAAGGGCGGTATAATCATCAGTTGTTTGCTATATTTTTCTTTATCTAAATCTATTTCTTTTTGAGTTTATCCACAAACTTATGTTGGCCGTCACGCAGAATGCCCAGGTTAACAGTTACCTTGTCTGTCTTGGACGCAATGATCTTCCTGGAGATGTTAACCTATAGAATTCTGTCCAATTTGTCATCAGCATGAAAGGTTGTAGACCGCTAGGGCACGCCTGAGCCTGCAGGTCTTCAGCATCAGTTGGGGTTCTATCTGGGCCAGTGTGTACCCCCAAGTCTCCGGCCAGCATTCAGTTCCATGGCGATACCAAAGGGGATGATGGACGGAGCGTTTGAGCAAATCAAACACTCACCCCCGTCAACTGATCTGGGTTTAATCCATCATCATTCTTTAGCTCACTCCACCACCCCAGTTCAGACATGGCCACTCTTCCCTCTACGCTGCGCGCGCGAGTGCACCTTCCCTGACGTCAGCGCGCACCACCTAGCGTGGAGCGCGCACACAGGATGTCGCTAGAGAGTCGCACCGCCCGCCGCTTTTAAAAAGCGAGCGGCACGAACATGAGGCACTTTTTCAGTGGTGGCGGCGGGCGTGAGGAGTGCGGAGTGCAGGTAAGGAGGCAAGGGGGGGCTGGTGGGGATTGTGGGGATTATGGCAACTATGGCGATTATGGTGTTTGCGGCTGCGTGGCCGCGTGGCAGACTGTGGCCTTTTGTTTAAATATTGCTGACAATCAGAGCCCCTTAACGGGCTCCGATTAACAGCAATACTTAAACAAACTGCCACAGTCTGCCCCGCGCTTTACTAACAACAGCGTAGATACTTTCCAAACACAGCGTGTGCTAAAGTACACGCTCTCTTTGGAAAGTGTCTACGCTTTTGTTAGTAAAGTGCGGGGCAGACTGTGGCATTTTGTTTAAGTATTGCTGTTAATCGAAGCCCGTGAAGGGGCTCTGATTGTCAGCAATATTTAAACAAAAGGCCACAGCTGTTGGGGAAACAAGCGGAACAGAAGGCAAGAGGGCATAAAGGCACAAAAACGAGACAGAAAGGCACAAAAACGAGTGGGACACAGGACAGAAAGGCACAAAAACGAGACAGGAAAGCACAAAAACGAGTGGGTCACAGGACATAAAGGCACAAAAACGAGTGGGACACAGGACAGAAAGGCACAAAAACGAGACAGGAAGGCACAAAAACGAGTGGGACACAGGACCTAAAGGCACAAAAACGAGTGGGACAGAGGACAGAAAGGCACAAAAAACGAGTGGGACAGAGAGCAGAAGGGCACCAAAAACGAGTGGGGCAGAGGGCAGAAGGGCACCAAAAACGAGTGGGGCAGAGGGCAGAAGGGCACCAAAAACGATGGGACAGAGGGCAGAAAGGCACAAAAAACGAATGGGACAGAGGGCAGGAGGGCACCAAAAATTAGTGGGACAGAGTGCAGAAGGGCACCAAAAATGAGTGGGGCAGAGGGCAGAAGGGCACCAAAAACGAGTGGGACAGAGGGCAGAAGGGCACCATAAACTAGTGGGACAGAGGGCCGAAGGGCACCAAAAACGAGTGGGACAGAGGGCAGGAGGGCACCAAAAAAGAGTGGGACAGAGGGCAGAAGGGCACCAAAAACGAGTGGGGCAGAGGGCAGAAGGGCACCAAAAACGATGGGACAGAGGGCAAGAGTCTATATCTCCCACGGTCGAAACCGTGCTCTAGTCTATAAACATCTGTGGTCATGCCAGCTAACACTTCCCTCACTTACCATAGGAACAGTGCAGCAACCCCCCCCCCTTTGTTTTCCACAGAGGGCAAGAGGGCATAAAGGCACAACAACGAGTGGGACAGAGGGCATAAAGGCACAACAACAAGTGGGGCAGAGGGCAGAAGGCCACCAAAAATGAGTGGGGCAGAGGGCAGAAGGGCACCAAAAACGATGGGACAGAGGGCGGAAAGGCACAACAACAAGTGGGACAGAGGGCATAAAAGCACAACAACGAGTGGGACAGAGGGCAGAAGGGCACCAAAAAGTAGTGGGGCAGAGGGCAGAAGGGCACCAAAAACAATGGCACAGAGGGCAGAAAGGCACAAATAACGAGTGTGACAGAGGGCAGGAGGGCACCAAAAACGAGTGGGGCAGAGGGCAGAAAGGCACAAAAAACAAGTGGGACAGAGGGCAGAAAGGCACAAAAAACGAGTGGGACAGAGGGCAGGAGGGCACCAAAAAACGAGTGGGACAGAGTGCAGAAAGGCACCAAAAACGAGTGGGACAGAGGGCAGAAGGGCACCAAAAACGAGTGCGACAGAGGGCAGGAGGGCACCAAAAACGAGTGGGGCAGAGGGCAGAAGGGCACCAAAAATGATGGGACAGAGGGCAAGAGGGCATAAAGGCACAACAACGAGTGGGACAGAGGGCATAAAGGCACAACAACAAGAGGGACAGAGGGCAGAAGGGCACCAAAAACGAGTGGGGCAGAGGGCAGAAGAGCACCAAAAATGATGGGACAGAGGGCAGAAAGGCACAAAAAACAAGTGGGACAAAGGGCAGGAGGGCACCAAAAACGAGTGGGGCAGAGGGCAGAAGGGCACCAAAAATGATGGGACAGAGGGCAGAAAGGCACAAAAAACGAGTGGGACAGAGGACAGGAGGGCATCAAAAATGAGTGGGACAGAGTGCAGAAAGGCACCAAAAACGAGTGGGACAGAGGGCAGAAGGGCACCCAAAACGAGTGGGACTGAGGGCAGAAAGGCACAAGAAACGAGTGGGACAGAGGGCACCAAAAACGAGTGGCATTTGGCGCCGCAGACACGCGAGGTTCGGTTCCTGGCGCACATAGCCATGGTTGCAGCGCACAGAGACCCTCCACTGCCGCACACAGAGGAAAAAAATTAGAGGGAACATTGGACATGGCCATATGCAAATCAGTCTGACCCTGTGCCTCATGGGAACAGTCCAGCCCGAACTGCCAAGCCATGTCTTCTCTGGACCGGAAACAAGCATCCTGGGACCGGTTTCTGGCTAATCATCCTTCATCAGCCAGGCTAGCTTGAATCCAGTGGCAGTGAGCAAGGGACCATTGCTGCATTGGGCCCCGCCCTGCAGTGTGCAGATCTTTGGGCTCAGCCGTGTCCCCGGGCAGAGGAGGAGATTACCTATGTCATCACCTTGCCTCTTCCCATCCTTTGGTCAACTCATGCAGGCCCTGTGGCATGGGTAACAGCATTATACAAGTCACTGCCCTCCCCAGTCCATGGTTGCCATCTTACTGAGTGTACTGACTCTCTTGCCCACCCAAGATTGTCCAGTGCGATGGCTCCACTCCTCCACCGGGGCACCACACCCCTAGCCCCTCCGGGTATGCAGGATGGAAAGTGTTGATGGTGGGCTCTGCAGGACCTCAATGCCGAGCTGCCATCCTCCTCCGAGGTTAGCCAACCCCTCTGCCCCCCCAGGGGCCGCCATCTTCAACACAACACTCCGCAAACCAGATCCTTTGGCTTCAACTCACCAAATGGTTCTTGTAATGCTAAGAGCCATGAACCAGTAGTAATTTCTCCATCAGGATCTTCCTACACATTCTCTGATTTGCTGGCCACCAGTATTACGGGATCTGTCTGCTTTCCCTATAATACTTTGAGGACCTGAGGATCTACTTTGTTCTTATTTCAATGAAGTGTGACATTACACAATATATACTGCTAGGAACCAAGGTGTCTGGTTTAACACTATATTGCACTGTATTACCATTTTGCTATACATTTTTTTTTTGTTCAGATCAACCTTTGATTTTACACTACACATTTAAAATACTATGATGTTAAGGTGATGCACCTTCAATAACCTCACAACCCATAATTATTTTGATTTCAATACGATACTCAAGTCATTCTCTTCCCCTGTAGTCTCTGGCAAGTGCTTTTTTCATTCAGACAAATCTCCTAGAGAAAGATCTGAGGGAGAATAACAGCTGTTTTAGTCTCTTGGAAGCACATACATCCTTACAAGTACAATATATTAAATTGTATTTTTGCTCATATGCAAGAAGCCATTAAGAAGCTATCATTCCATTTTTAAAGGTATGGAGAATGCATTGCCAAGAAAAATTATTATCAGAGGTCAACATGTTTGTTTCCCTCACTGTGTTTGGCAACTTCCTTGTATATCCATTAAAAGTACTGCTGACAAAAGAGTAGACCTTGCGCCAAAATACAAACTTGGAAATATTTAAATAAAATGGAAGCTTTTATTCTGTTTGATCCTAAAGAACACATCTAAGGAGCTCATTTAGAAACCTGTGGAAATGTGTATAGTAGTCATTTAGTGCACATTGTTGCCTTTTCTTTGAAATGAGAAAGGGGTGATGATATTTATCAAACCACAAAAACATAAAATGATCCCGCTCTTAATGGCTGGTTAACACAAATGCAAATAAAATCTGCATTATTAGTTCAGGTGGATGGTAGACTGTCAAAAGAATGTCATTATTCTTATTAAGTCCAGTAAAGCCTCGAGTAGCTATTATGCAAAGCAGACAAGCTTAACTTCAGAAAATGTGTGATGCATTTGGAAGTACCAAAACAGTTAAAAAGTCAAAAACACAACACAATACAAATGTATAACAAGATAGATTGATTTAATGAATAACATGGCCCCAAAACCGCAAATATTCAATAAGGCGAACCGGATACATGAATATTTAAAGATTTTAAAGAAAATTGCTTTAAAAGTGTTGCCCCTCTATCCATGGTCATTTGGTTGTTCTTGACTAGTACCTAGATGCAATTTAGGGTCAGCTATGATGGAGCTTGGGTCAGAAATATTACTGATTTATTCTTTGAGATAGAAGTCAAAAATCCTCAGTGGGCCAAGGCACCTGGCTGTGTCCAAGAAGGACCCCATGAGTATTGATAGCCATCGGACAACGTCTTGGTGAAACCATGGGCCTTTGGCAGGAAATCTCTGAGTAGAGGATATTCCTAATTCACGACTAAGGAATTTCCACCACCAGCCAAAAATACAGGGAAAGGCTGACGGCAGTAGTCAAACAGGGCTCCACAGACTTTCTGAAACATCCTGCTGAAACAGATTTTGCTACTTCAGAAAATCTCAGAGTGGAAGCAACCTGAATGTTTGGCTCAGCGGCAGTGCACATTCAATGGAATGACTTGGTAGGTTTATTTCCGGCTTCTAGAGGTCTTTTGAACCAAAAAGGTTCTATGTCCCAGATGTAGGGAAGAGTACACTTTAACATAGCCATGGATCACAGTTCCTCCGGAGCAGCACGTGGAAGTCAAGACTCAGTCCAATGGAAGCCACCAGTAGGTTCCAAGCAGGTCTTATTGACACTGGTCAGCTAGCCTCTTCAGGAAAGGGTTTTTTGTAGCAGCTTGTTGTGTCCTTGTAGCCTAAGAGGAGGTCTGTCAACTGACCCTTGGAGTCCAATACTTTGTCCTACGTACAAGTAGGAGCAGGTTCATCCATTCAGGGCTCCTGCCTGGTGTCAACAGCAGGTACAGCACTTCTACTTTCCACAGGTTCAGTAGTATTCCCAAGAGGGTGCCCAGAGGTGCCACATTTATGCCTGGAACTAGCTTGTGGGTGAATGTTACTCCTGGCTTTTTCTAACCAATAGAGGAACATATTTCCAGGTAACCCAACCCACTTTTGCTGCAGTTCCTGTATGCCATACTGCAAACAATCTCACAATGTACCTCTCTACCTAAATCCAACATGGTAGAACCTGTCTTCCCCGTGCAGAGCTTCTGTGGCCACCCTAGAGGACTGACTAGGAAAATGAGAAACCCCTCCTCTGTGATCGCTCAAATCTTGTTCTGGGTGCAATTCATTTCCCATTGGGATTGGTGATTGCCTGACTGGAGGGACAACTACAACTCCAAAAGACAGACAAAAGGCAACCATTTAAAAGTATCTATTGTAAAGTATTTAATACAAATCAAACTTTACCAATAAAATGGGATGATAATAAATATTGTAAAAGTCAAAGAATTAACCTTGTAACAAAAATAACATTATTTAATTTTAATATGATATCCCAATGCTTGCCTATTGAACAGTTAACCCTGTTACTGTGAAAATAGCTTTTGGATCTTTTTCACCATTCAGACATGTTTTATATTAACATTTTTATATGACCTACTTTAAAATACCATATGCCCTGCCTTCTTGAGCATTAATGTCTACTTAGGCTGACTTGTGTATATTTAAAAGGAGCTTTAAGGCTTGTCAGGGGGGTATTTACAGTTTAAAAAAATGGTATCCAGGTCACAGTAGTTGGCCTGCAGTCATGTTTGTGTGCCACTCTAGTGGTAGCACAATGGGTGCTGCAGCCCACCAGTGATGTGTAAAGTACAGGCCCTAGATCCACTTTGTACTATATTCTAGAGACTTTCAGGTAAGTTAAGTATGCCAATTAGTAGTGTTGGCATACTTAATTTAACTTTGACATATTTTAGGGGGTCGAAGCACATGCGCCTCTACCTGGGTAGCAGAGTCTTAGTGTACAGTCAAAAAAACAGCAACATTAGTCCAAAAGAAGTCCAATATTCTTACCACAATATATTCCCTATTATTGCAAAAATCGGAGAAAAAAACCTGAGTTGTCAAATATTTACTAGTCAAGGAACTACTATCAGACTGCAAATGAGTCTGAGTATAATGCATTAAAAATACAGAAATTCTCATACTATCATGAAAATCTAGTGTGGAGTCTACACTAATATCTCATCAACTAATTCTGAAAATTACGCCCATTAATCATCCTCTAGTAAATCTGGTTAATATAAAATGACAGTGCTTATAGTGCGGCAACATAAATCATTGAAGGCACAAAGGAGGAAACCTGAGGTGAGACAGCAGAGTCGGCTTTAGTGGGTGCCACTGGTGTTCATTACACTCATTAATTATGGGAGAACATGATACAGTGTATGTGGTAGGAAGAAAGTTTCACAGCTTATCAGTTTAGCCATGTTCACCTGGCACAGTAGGAGCATCTTCATATTTTACGCGGAGATCTACCTGTGGACATTAATTATTTGGAAGGTGTTACAATGTTTAGGCTGTCTTGGCTGTGTGCTCACATTCAGGGATCTTGGTACACTGTTCTGCAGATGCCATCTATTTTTAAGGGAGTTTTAAATCACAGAACAACGTGCTCCCACGTTTTCTTTTCTTGTTGCTATAAAAAAATACCTCTGATGGAAGACACAACGTGTGACCTTCAGTTGGTGTTAAAAGACCACCGTTGGATGTTGCCCTCTCTGAAGGGTCACCTCCAAACTTTTTACCTTCACCCTTCTTGTTTTATGAAGCCATTGTAGTTGGCTTTTAGCACTGTGTACACTTTACCAATGCTAACCAGTTCTAAAGTGTTTGTGCCTTTGCCTTTAAACATCGTAAAATTGTCTCACACCCATTGGCACATTTGATTTACTTGTAATTACTTAGTAGAGTGGTACTTCAATAAACTAAATTCTACTAGTGGGCCTGCAACACCCATTATGCCACCAACCTAAGTAGCCCTTTAACCACATCAATGCTACAGAAATTCTCCCTCTGTGCTGAAAGTGCTTGAAATCCATGGTTCATGACGAGCTCAGCTCGTCATGAGCACACAAGCAGTGTACATGAGCATGGATGGGGTTAAAGCAGTGCTTAATTTGAGCAGGAGCTTTCAGGTGCTCAGCACCTGCACTTCCTTCACAGGGCCGGGGCTACAATTTCTGACCCTGCAGGTGGTGGTCTCAATATTAATTGTTCAAATTCAAAATAAAAAGAATAACATACATTGCATGGTTTCTGGATGGTAAATGTTCATAGACAGGCCAGCATATGCCTGTCTAGGCAGGCATGATTGTGTATCACCAAGTTAGTGATGATGTCATCTCGCCGATCACAATTCATAGAAGTCATTGACAAACTATGTCTTGCATTTTATTCCCAGTCTGCTGCACCATGCCACTGCCTGAGCCGGCTTAGGCAGTGGATAATTGTACCTGAGGGCTGGTTCAAGACGAGTTGAGGCAAGGAAGCTGCGAGAGTGCTTTTGGAACTTGGGAGTGAGGGCTCTTGAGGAAGACTAAACGAAAGTAAGTGTGGACATTCCACTTGCTGTGTAGCCAGAGTAGCATATCCTGCAGCCCTGCATTGCTGCTATCCTCAACGTGCTCGATGCGGCTGTGGCCCAACACTTTTGTGCGCCATGGCGTCACCTGTAGAATCTGTGCACTGCACCCCAGCATGGTAATTGCTGAGCGTGCGTTAGTCCAGTAGGCACCACAGCCATACTTACCGGCATTGGCAGCATTACGGCTGGGGACAATGCCTGGGCTGTAGCAGGCAGGGTCACAGCAAGCTGAGCAGTGGATGCCAATGCCGTCGCCATCCCTGGACCTACTAATTACAGGCAGCACTAGCAGTGACATGACCTGCTGTGCTTGAGCAGCCGTCGGTTCCGCAATAAACCCATTCATACCGTACTGATTAATATATGCAAAAAAAGCATTTTTATTTGGTGTACATTTTGTTTTTGCACTCGGTGTCGGTAAGAAAGTAAAAAACATGCCATCTTCCTCTTCTTTAGGAAAGACAACAGGAAAATGCAGAGTTCAAAATAGGAGGGACATGTACAGACTAACGACAAGGGTCACAGGCAGCAGCAGTGTTATAGATGAGAGAGAGAGAGGGAGTAAAGAGGAGCAAGAAACAACAGGAGAGGAGAGAGATAAGACTGAGCTAAGTAGAAGAAAAGGAGAGCAAATCAGATTCAAAGAGAAAGCAGCCATGATGGGAAGAAGAGAGCATTAAGAAGAGAGAAGATAGAATGAAAGCATGTAGAAGACAGGACAGAGGAAAAAAGTAGACAAATGATAAAACAGAAACACAGCTAATCCCTGCTAGAAGAGTGATCGTAAAGAGCCAAGATCGAGGGGAGAGAGAGCAGAGCATGGATAAAAGTGAGGAGGAAAAAGGGCAGGGTTAGAATGAATAGAGGGCAAATCAGAAATGCAGGGAATAAGGTAACACACCAGGTGTGACAAAGATGATAGAAAACAATTAGAGATGTGAGAAGATAGACTCTTAGAGCAAAGATGTAGGGGACAGACAACAGATCGAGGTTTGAAGATACAGACTGAGGCAGTGAGAGTGTTGAAAGTGGGGCTCACCGGAGGAAGAAGTGAGCTGTGGCCTCCTTGGCAACATTTTCAGCACCTGCACTTCTTTTTTTTACAAATTAAGCACTGCTTTAAAGCATGTCTCAGGTTTGTCACTGCAGCAGTTTTTAAATGCTATTTTAACCTGGCAAAATATACCTCTTGTTAGGCCTAAACCCTCCATGTTAAAATATATAAAATGCACCCTTAAGGTGGGCTCTAAACATCCCTGAGGGGTGGGTGCTGTGTGTTTAAAAAGTTGCACATGTACCTTTAAGTTTTAAATGTCCTGGTAGTGAAAAATTCCTACATTTGTTTCTCACTGCTATAATGCCTACCTCTCCCATAGGATAGTAGTTGGTTACTGTATTGCATTTAATAAGGTATACATTCTCTTTAGCTATAGAGTGGGATTGTAATTCTGAAAATTGCGCTTTTAGAAAGTTGGCCTTTTCTTATCCTAAACCTTTCGTGCCAGCAGCCCGTTTCCTAGGTCACATGACTAGATGTAATTGGCAGTTTGCCGTTGTGTATCCCTCCCAGACAGCCACAGAATAGGGGGACTGGGGGCTGGCAGGAGGAGGGGCCATCCCGGCAAGATGGGAGGGGAACAGGTGTGCACAGGCCCACTTGCACTTCAAAGACCTTCCCTCAGCACACACACGCAGAGCTTCGCACTAGCCTTTTGTGACCAGACATCCTTGGACCAAGGCAGAGAGCCAGGAAATTCCAGTCGCCTCTGTGGAGTGGGGGGGGGGGAACTACCGAGCCCCAATGGGAAATCTGGCACCAGGCATAAAATTAGGACATTCAGACCCTCTGTTTATTAAACTAATGAGCCTGTGGATACTATAGAAGATGGACTGCCCTGCTGCCTGAGGCCTGCTCTGCTGTCTGAGGAGGAAGACTGTACTGTACCTGTTCCCTTCATTCCAACCTGCCTGAAATGACTCCAGGGGTCAGCTGAAGACCTCTTCTTCCGAGCTACAGGATCATAACAAACCCCAAAGGCAGCCTAGCAACGGCCTACTTGACCTGCTCCACTGGACCTGCCTGAGCCTGCTGGCTCTAGAAGAGTAAGTCCCTGAATTCCAGCAGGTGCCTTCCTTGGTCCCGGGACCTTCAATGGCATCAGATTGCTCTTCTCTCAAGTTATCAGGAATCCTGACGTTTTGGGCTCTCCTTGATAGTAAACCTGTAGTGAACAGATTTGTTTTCTGTTATTGTTTTATCCCTTAAACATTTCTCATTTCCAGTGCCCCTTTTGGTGATTTGATTGAAGCCACAGGCAATCCACCAGCCACTCCAGATTGGAAGCTTTTCTGTTTTTAAATAAAATAACACTTTGCAATATTTTTTTAAAAAGGTGTCATAGCACAGAGGTTCTAGTATTTATTGTACAATGCAGATAATGTCAAGGTATGGAGAAAGAGAAAAGTATGGGCTTAGGTTCTTCCAGAGCTGAAAATGGTCTAGTTCCAATCATAGTTTCAAATTGACGTTGTCTGCCCGGCAGTCCCAGACTTGCCTTCTAAGGGTGATTGGATTTGGTCGACTTAATTTTTTCCGTCTCCTTTCCAAAGGACACAAGTAACTATGTAATTGGGAACAAATCAATAGCCAGTTCCTCAAGGCCATGAGACTGCTCTGGCTGAGCATATTATAGTTGACGATTCTATTCACCTACAGCTAATGCAAGGGTTTTAAACTAGAGCTGATGTGTTGTTTGTTTCTGGCCTGACATCAATCAAGCTGCTTGGTTATGGACACATTTGTTTTGAAGAGCAGAGTAGATTCAGTTGTGGTGGATTACAGGCAGATCAATACCAAAGACAAACCCTGTATGAGCTCTGGGTCGATATAGTGGGGAATGCAGCATTTACGGGACAAGAGTAGCCTAAACAATTAAGAAAGTGCATGGTCCAACGTGACTCTTTTTCCCGTGCTTCTATTTTAGGTGTAGTTTTCTAGCACCCATCATCAAATGTAATACTTTTCATTCGTTAATCCAGCCTTCACTGTTCAACACCATCAGTATTGCTTTACATCAGCAAGTTGTTATATAGCTCTCCCGTTTCTGTTAAATGTCAACACAAATAATCAGATTTCCACAAGGAGAAAGCAGATCCACGGTACTCGGTCAGTGATGCCTACATTGCAAAGACCTTCAGTTCAAAGTTTGGATTGAGGTACATTTGGAAAAGGTGTAAATCATATTTCAAAGTGCTCGTGCATTTGTAGAAATAGGATTCCCCAGTTTTGTGAACTGCAGTTGAGCCTAGAAATGATAGTGCTACTCTGCTTGGAAGTGGGTCCTGACTGACTTTTAGACTGCCTAGTTTCGGATATCTAGTGCGAATGAGAAACCAATACAGAGTCTCACCCGCTGTAGGCTACAATGGACAAAGCCTGCGGTGGTACTACTAGAATAAGAGGCTCCGTGTTGGTTACACATATACACATACATACATGCATGCATATCAAAAATACTCTCTGACTGGTATCTGTGCACACATAGCCTGTTTCAGATGGAACCCTGGATGAATTGGTTGTGGCTTTTGAAGGCCTTAGAATTTAAACAGACATTACCTGGATATATTAGTTTAACTAAAGTGTAAATCTGTAGCGCTTCAATGTATTTACACATTGGGTGAAAACTGTGCTACATACTAATTTTGTTTTGGCTCAATATAGAGAAATAATTGACATGATGTTTACTGTATTTAAAAGGTCCTGAACACAAATACAATAGTCATTTGGCCGTATTTGATCTCCTTTATGCTTTTTTAGATTTTGCAATATTTTCTTCACCCGGTACTAATAAAATTGGAGTTTGAAAATTCCCTACAAAACCAAGATAATTACTCTGCGGATATATAGTAGCTCAAAGCCAGCCATACCAAATGGGCCTATCTGGAAGGGATTATCCTTCATAAGGTAAGGAACACGGTTGGGCAGAAAATGGCACTGGGTAATTAGAGAAAACTAATTGGCATTCCTGGACATACCCTTCTCAGTGGGACAAAAGAGGAATAGGCAAAACTCTGGCACAAGTCATACAAAGTGATCCATTTGAAGTCTAGAAGGAAAGTAACACGTTTTAAAGTATAAGGGACAGAGCTAGGCACATAGAGGGCTTTTGTGACCACACCTATGTTCTGCCACATTGAAAATTCACATGATTCTGGGCAGTTCCAGGGCTTCTCAAAAGACGTGTTTGACAGAGAGATGGAGGGTGTTAGAAATGGGAGTCTCTAGTTGGCAGAGGTATGCACCCTTGTCCAAGTAGGAACCTTTCCTTCTAGTCAGGGTAAGAAGATTACACACTTTAGATAACACCTGCGACCCCCTTGGTAGCTTGGCACGAGCAGACAGGCTTATCCCATAGGCAATGTGTAAAGTATGTGAACCCAAACATGCAGTAACAATGAAAACACCACAAATGGACACCACTCCAGTTTAGAAAAATAAAGTATCTTTATCTAAACAAAACAAGACCAAGATGACAAAAATCAAACATATTTGTATCAAGATAACACGTTTACGAAAATTACTTCAAAAATAGAACTTGTAGAAACAAAATAGCTTGACCTGGGGCTGTTACAATGTTGTGACAGGCACACATCCAAAGTACAGTGCCAACAGCAAGATGGACCCACTAAATGCCACTACCTTGGAAAAGAAATCAACAGGAAAGGTATGATGTCGTGGAGGGATCACTGACATAATATCGAGGGACAAAATATTGACTATCAAAAATATCGGCGACAAAATATCGACAGACAGAATAGCGACTTTGTATCTACAACCAGGTAAGTACAAAAATATCGAGTAAAAAATATCGTTTGCAAAAATATAGTTTATAAAAATATCGACTTTATTAAAAACAATGTTAAATTAAATTAATATTAAAAATGAATTACTAAAATATACTTAAAAATACTTAAATTACCTTATAATAATTAAATAATTGATGAAAGTTATAAAAAAATTACAATCATATCTGTTAAAACATATATATATAGTAACATAATATAATTAAATAATATCCAATATTATTACCGTAGGATAGCGGTAGTGTAAAAATTACTATTCCCACTCCAGAGAGTGCAACAGTAGGGAAAGCGTTGGATAGCGTAGGGGTAAAAATTACTATTCCCACTCCAGTGAGTGCAACAGTAGGTAAAGCGTTGGATAGCGTAGAGGTAAAAATTACTATTCCAACTCCAAAGAGTGCAACAGTAGGGAAAGCGTTGGATAGCGTAGGGGTAAAAATTACTATTCCCACTCCAAAGAGTGCAACAGTAGGGAAAGCGTTGGATAGCTTAGGGGTAAAAATTACTACTCCCACTCCAGTGGGTGCAACAGTAGGGAAAGCATTGGATAGCGTAGGGGTAAAAATTAGTATTCCAACTCCAAAGAGTGCAACAGTAGGGAAAGCGCTGGATAGCGTAGGGGTAAAAATTACTATTCCCACTCCAAACAGTGCAATAGTAGGGAAAGCGTTGGATAGCGTAGGGGTGAAAATTACTATTCCCACTTCAAAGAGTGCAACAGTAGGGAAAGCGTTGGATAGCGTATAGGTAAAAATTACTATTCCCACTCCAGTGAGTGCAACAGTAGGGAAAGCGTTGGATAGCGTAGGGGTAAAAATTACTATTCCCACTCCAGTGGGTGCAACAGTAGGGAAAGCGTTGGATAGCGTAGGGGTAAAAATTACTATTCCCACTCCAGTGGGTGCAACAGTAGGGAAAGCGTTGGATAGCGTAGGGGTAAAAATTACTATTCCCACTCCAAAGAGTGCAACAGTAGGGAAAGCGTTGGATAGCGTAGAGGTAAAAATTACTATTCCCACTCCAGTGGGTGCAACAGTAGGGAAAGCGTTGGATAGCGTAGGGGTAAAAATTACTATTCCCACTCCAGTGAGTGCAACAGTAGGGAAAGCGTTGGATAGCATAGAGGTAACAATTACTATTCCCACTCCAGTGGGTGCAACAGTAGGAAAAGCGTTGGATAGCGTAGGGGTAAAAATTACTATTCCCACTCCATTGAGTGCAACAGTAGGGAAAGCGTTGGATAGCGTAGGGGTAACAATTACTATTCCCACTCCAGGGGGTGCAACAGTAGGGAAAGCGTTGGATAGCATAGGGGTAAAAATTACTATTCCCACTCCAAAGAGTGCAACAGTAGCGCAAGCGTTGGATAGCGTAGGAGTTAAAATTACTATTCCCACTCCAAAGAGTGCAACAGTAGGGAAAGCATTGGATAGCGTAGCGGTTAAAATTACTATTCCCACTCCAGAGAGTGCAACAGTAGGGAAAGTAAATACTTCTCATATTATTTAAAAAAATATAAATTAATATCTAGAAAAAAATAATTAAAAGTAATTACAAATTTAATATAATATAATAATTAATCAATTAAAATTACAAATTACAATTAATTTTTACTATTAGTTACCTATTCAAATTAATCACAAATTAACAATTAATGAATTAACAATTTAAAATTAATTAACAATTAATTCAAAGTAAATACAATTAAATAAATTGAATTATTTAATTAATTATGAATAAATTACTTCCCACCCTATTTCCCTATAAACTCATAACCTACTACAGAAAATAAATTAGTAAAATTAACATAATTAGCAATTAATCAATTAATTCAAATTAATTGCCAATTAAAATTTAATTAATTACCAAATATACATTAATTAACAAATAATTAAAAATGAATACCAATATATACATTTTACATATTTAATTAATTATAATTAAATTACTTCCCACCCTATTCCCCTATAAACCCACAACCCGCTACAGAATTAAATTACGCAAAAAATAAATAAATAAAATTCATTAATTAAAATTAATTATAACATAAATACACACTTTTCACACATATAATAACATAACAAACACTATAAAATTACACTGAAAAATTAAGGGAAGAAAAAAGTAACTGTAAAAAATTAGAGAGGCAGTGGGGAAGAGACTATAACCTAGCTAATAAGGAAATTTATAAGCAAGCGCTTAATGCCTACCACTTATCCTCTAAAATAGCTAAGGGTAATTATACTAAAGATACCATTTTAGCTGCACAGAGCAACCCTGGCACCCTTTTTAAAGTTTTAAAAAACTTGGCAGGAGCGGCCCATCAACCGGAACCCCCGACTCTGTCCACTACGCAATGCAACCACATAGCTAACTTTTTTAATGAGAAATTAACTAAGATGTATTCTAATTTTAGCAATGATGAGGCCACAGTTTCTTCTGCAACCACCTCTCTCCCTAGTGAGAGAATGGAAAGGGTAAATTCCCCGGAGAATGTACTAACTAGTTGGCAATCTTTGGACAACGCGACTTTTGTAGAAGTGCTTAACAGCATCAGGTCAGGCTCACCTCAGGACCCAATCCCTGCGTCCATTCTAAAGCAGCTGGATTCTTCCATTCTGGGTGTAATCAGATCTTTATTAAATGCTTCTTTAGAGGAACCTGTGGTACCTGATGACTGGAAGCGTGCTATGGTAGTCCCTTTGCTGAAAAAGGCTGATGGCGACGCAGAGATTTTTTCTAATTTTTGCCCAATATCATTACTAGCAATCTTTTCGAAAATCTTGGAAAAGCACGTAAATAAACAACTATCTGACTTCGTCAGTGATAACAATCTGCTGCATTATTCACAGTCAGGGTTTAGAAAAGGCCACTCCACGGAGTCAAACCTATTAGGGGTTACTGAAGCCATCCGGAAAGAACTGGATGGAGGTGGCACCGCGGCACTAATTGTTTTAGATTTAAGTGCCGCTTTTGACACCATCTCCCACGATACCCTGATTCAGACATTAAATGACATAGGAGTAAGAGGGAAAGCACTAAGATGGCTGGAACAATTCCTTGCACATCGGACCTTTCAGGTCTTTTCCAAAAACAACTCTTCTGATATTCTGAACTCCCTCTACGGGGTACCTCAGGGCTCTATTCTGAGACAATTATTATTTAATATTTATGTTACCCCACTAGCCAAAATTCCTGAAGAAATGGGCCTTACTATTTATTCCTACGCGGATGATACGCAATTAGTGTTTTCCCTAGCAACTACAGACAAGTCTAATATTTCCCCTCTCCACTCTGGACTCCTGAGAAAGGCCGTTTGGCTTCACTCAAACAAATTAAAACTGAACGGGGAAAAGACAGAGCTACTTATCTTTGGTGATCATAAGGATCTTTGGGGCCCCACTCATTGGCCGGTTGAAATTGGCCCGACCCCGGTTGCGGTACAATCTGCTCGCAACCTTGGGATAATAGTTGATGATAAGCTGTCAATGCGTGCACAAACCGCTAAAACGGCCTCAACATGCTTTGCAATCCTTAAATGGTTGAGGAAAATACTGTGGCAACTCCCGGAAGGGGCACAGAGAACAGTATTACAGGCCTTGATAGGATCTCGTTTAGATTACGGAAACATCCGTTACTTAGGATCTAATAAAGAAACTATTAACCGTCTTCAGGTTATTCAAAATGCCGCAGCTAGGTTGCTCCTTCATCTCCCAGGGCGCACAAGCATGTCAGAACATTTGAAAAAATTGCATTGGCTGAAGATCGCCAATAGAGTGAAATTTAAAGCACTCTGCTATATGTTTCGGATTAATGTGAAGGAAGCACCTACCTATTTATGTAAATTGGCCCAGAAATACTTGCTCTCTCGCACTCTTCGGTCCATGTCACAAGCCAAATTTGTTGTCCCCAGGTTTAAACGAGCACGCCTGGGTGGACACTCATTCACTTATTTGGCCCCAGTCCTGTGGAATTCTCTTCCACTCAAACTGCGTCTGGAACCTAGCTCCCTCCAATACCGGAGGGGAGTCAAAGCCTGGCTTTTTAATCAGTAGCATCCACAATATTCTTAGTTTAGTTAAACAGATCCAAGGCACCGGGAAACCCTCAGGGTAGCTGTTGCGCCATACAAATGAAATAAATAAAATAAATAAATATAAAAAATTCGATATTATTAAAAATTTGATAATTTTAATAACCTATATTATATACTTCGATATTTTAACTTTTTATATTTTTAACATTCGATATTACATTACTTACCTTCAAAACGATATATTTGATGACTATATTCTGTCCATTCGATATTTTGTCCAGCCTATATTTTGTACTCGATATTATGTCCATTCGATATTTTGTAGTCGATATTATGTCTCTTTACCATCGTGGAGGCGAGACATCAATGGCCGAGGGGAGGCCAGCTCCTTTCTGCCACGGGAAAAGTGAAGAGTCGAGCCTGTGAGGAGGTAAGCCATCGTGTCCAGGACAGAGGATATTAGGCGGCATCCGCGATGAGGTGTTGATTCCAGTGAGGCAATGCGACTACGAAGAGTTCATGAAGTCACCATTGTCGGTTATCTGCTCTGCAATAATGTGATGCTGGCGCTGGCGGTGACAGCGTCAGTGTGAGCGTTGGCGTCGGGAAAGCCGATAACTGCAGGCGTCGGCATTCATCCAAGGGCGTCGGAGCAGAAGTGCAGATGGGGCGGTGCATCGTGCACTTCACTAGCTGTGCTCCCGGTGCATGTTACGGTGTCACTGGCAGCAGCGCTGATGACATCTGAGTTGTTCTTCTTGCTTTGCAGCATTAACCACACAACTCGCAGGGCCCAGGTACAGGAATTGACACCCTTTTGAATACAGGAGCCAAAGAGGGGTCCAAGTGCTGACCAGTGGGTTATAGGTGAAATCTTTGTGTCTTTGAGACTTCAGAACATAAGTCAACCACACACAAACCCTAGGATATTCTTCTTCAAGCAGGTTTACAGTATTTGTCCTCTTTTGGGCAGAAGCAGCAATTGCAGGCCAACCCAGCAAAGTAACACAGCAAATGGGCAGTACCAGCTCTCCACCTCTCCACCTCTTCTCCGTAGTAGAAGTTCCTCTTGAATCCAGAAGTGCATAATTATCTGGGGTTTAAGTTCCATTACTTATACCCCATTTTCTCTTTTTTCTCTTTGAGGCAAGGGTCTCTGAGCCCAGTCAAAAAAAAAGTTCTGTCCTCTCTTGCCCAGCTTCAGAAAGGAGATGGAGACAGCATTGTGAAAAGGAAACACAGGCTATTCAGGTGCTACTGAAACTCCTCCCTCTATTATAGTGCGGACCAGGTCTATTCAGACCAGCTGTGAGTCACCCAGGAAAGGCAGGATACACCTCAACCCCCTCCTTCATGACTATCTAGAGTGAATGTGCATCCCCATCAGCTTTCACTCCAAAACAGGCAGAGGCACACAGAATGGTTAAAGAAGAAAATGGATTCAAGCTAGCCTGGCTGATGGAGGGTGATGCCTTGACACCGGTTCCAGGATCCTTGTTTCCGGTCCAGGGAGGACCTGGCTTGGCAGTTCTGGCTGCACTGTTCCCACAAGGAACAGGTGTATTTGCGTATGGCTGGTTCCAAACTGGGGTGGTGTGGTGAGCAAAAGAATGACTAATTAAACCTAGATCATTGTGACTGGGGGTGAATGGTTGCATTGTCCAGCATTCCGACCATCAATTGTTTCCTTTGCATATGTCGCCCTTAGTCTTGGCTGATGAAGGGTGATGCCTTAAAACCGGTCCCGGGATGTTTGTTTACGGTCCAGGGAGGACTTGGCTTGGCAGCTCTGGCTGGACTGTTCCCACAAGGAACAGGGTCAAGACTGATTTGTATATGGCTGGGTCCAAACTGGGGTGGTGTGGTGAGCAAAAGAATGATGGATTAAACCCAGATCATTGTGACTGGGGGGGGGAATGTTTGCATTGTCCAGCATTCCGTCCATCAATTGTTTCTTTTGCACACACTTTCTAAAAGTGGCATTTTCAAACACACAATTTGAAAACCACCTTTACTAAACAATGTGTTATTAAGTTCTGAGTTAAGAGAGCCTAAACACAATTTCTCGATCTTGTCCCAGTGGAAAGTTACACACGTCAGATTTTACAGTGCAGCTCTCGTGATGGCCTTTGGATCAGACAGCCTTTCAAAAGTGAAACACAAAATAGACAGTATTTCATTTACAGCACAAGTAAAACACACCAGTACATGTCCTACCTTTAACATACACAGCAACCCTTCCCATGGGGCCAACTTGGGTCTACCTGAGGGGTGCTTAACATGTAAGAAAAGGGGAGTAAGGGGCCTGGCAAGCAGGTAGCAGTTTACAACTGTGTGCGCAGACACTACAGTGGTCGGTCTGAGACACCTTTACAGGGCTACTAATGTGGGTGGCACAACCAGTGCTACAAGCCCACTAGTAGCATTAGAGTTACAGGTCCTGGCAGACTACTAGGGACCAGTAAATCAAATATGCCAATCATGGATAACCAATTACAGTCACAATTAACACAGGGGGACCTTGCACTTTTACACTGATCAGCAGTGGCAAAGTGCCTAAAGCATCTAAGCCAGCAAAAACGAAATCCATCACACAGTCAAAAATGCAGGAGGTAGAGGCAAAAAGTCTGGGGAAACCACGCCAAGTCTAACAGAGAGGATATAGCTTTGGACTGGGCAGAAATGGCAATCTTCTAAAACTCTCTTGAGCTACTTTTGAACCCCTACCTAAGAGAAAGACTTTGTGGGAAGAGGAAAATATGGAGAAGTGATTAGGTAACCGGAAGCCTGCAGTGGAAACTAAAAAAATAACACAAGTACAAACAGGAAGATAAAAGCAGGAAAACAATAGAAAAGTTATCACAAATGTTACATTGTCTGCTCCTAGGAGTGAGTACTGTGTTGGGTAGAAAAAGATCTTAAGAGGGCAATGAATCGATTAATCACAGAGTTCTGTAAGACACCCGCCAGCTCCGATTGAGAAGGACTACTGGGTGGTACTCTGTGCTAAAGGCTCAAGTCTTGGAGTCTAACTGGCACTGGAAGAAAGATAACAATTTAAATACCCAAGAGGAAGGAGAACGGTATTCTGGACTGGAATACTGGGTCAGGGATATGACCGGGGCCTGACTGACCGTAGTGGGCACCAGGTGTTTTCCCAGTGGATCGGAACAGTGGGGGGCAGTTTTCAAGCAGTGGGGGGTCGTTTCTGTTACTGAGGGCCGGTTTTGCAGCAGTGCTGCATTTACGGCTCCCTGTAACAAAAGCAGCAGCAGTGCTAAAACTAAAGCATTGCTGCTTCTCACTAGCATTCTTAAACCCCCCTCCCTCCAGCCCTACAGCCCTGCATTTGACTGGAATGCACAAAACTGGAAAGCTCCCCACTAACTAACTAGGATAGGGCAGGAATATGCAATCAGGATAGGAACATAGAATACCAGTCTGGATATGTGCAGACAGAACTAAGGCCAAGACAAAAAGAGGAACAAAGAGAAGGATAAACAAGGGATGGCAGCAGACACAAATAAATAATCAGAACAGGAACATGCAATTAACCCTTTCGGTGCTCTTGACGGAATGGTTCCGTCATGAGCACACGTGCTCCTGTGCTCATGATGGAACCATTCCGCTATAAGAACAGGGGCACTGAATCCCTCTACTACAGCAGGAATTTCCTTTTTTTGCCTCTGGATGTGGGGGAAGAACTTACCCAACCTCCTGAGGCCATTTTGCATTATTTTTGCAGTGATGATTGCACGCATGGCTCGCTGACATCATTTCATTGAAAATTGAATTGAAACTTAGTTTCTGTTTCATTGCTCTGGTGCTCGTGGAGCTATCTCAGCCCCCGATCACCGAAACACTTGGGAGAGGTATCATTGGAAAGGGTAGAATCGCCCCTTTCCAATGGTACCCATCCCTAGTGGATCCCTGCATGGGCATCGCCCCAGGAGGACGACACCCAAGCAAGTATCCATCCACTAGCCACTAGGGAAGGGCCCCTTGAGCAAGGGCCTTTGCTCCCTCATATAATTTGGGTATAGACAGTGTTTCTGCCCACCTGAGGGGCATATGGCGCCAATAGGCATGGGGTGGGTTCTGTCCAGAATGGGCATGCAAATGCCCCCACCATACATCTCTCCCAAAGTAAATGAAAGACTTTACCCCCCCCCCCCCCCCCCCCCCCACAGGAGGCAGATGGGGCAATAGCCCACTAAGCACCAGGGATTTTGTCTTTTATATACATAGGCATGGGGGCTTCCCAGAAGGGGCATGTCAATGCCCGCCCCAAAAAAAATACTACAGTCTTTCTGCTCACCTGGGAGACAGATGGGGCAATAGCCCCTTATTGTCCCCTGCCCCCCAAGAAGGCCCACTAAGCACCAGGGATTCGTTTTTTATATATGTAGTGGTAGGGGCTGCCCAGAATGGCCATATAAATGCCCCCCCCCCCAAAAAAAAATGCCACAGTCTTCCTGCCCACCTACTAAGGTCCAGGGATACTTTTTTGTTTTAATTCAGGGGGGTCAGCCCAGAATGGGTATGCCAATGCCCCGACCCTTCCAAAAAAGATGTCAGAGGCTTTCTGCCAGCCCAGGAGGCAGATGGGGGCAGTAGCCCCTTATCTTACCCCAGGGGGCAGAGAACTCACTAGTCGATAGCAATTATGCTGGCTTTTTTATACTTAGGGGTGGGGCTGCCCAGAATGGGCATCCCAATGCCCCGATCAAGCCCCAAAAAAAGCCAGAGTATTTATGCCCCCGTTAGGGCATATAGGGTCAATAGCCCCCGATATTCTCCCTCCCCGGGGTGGCAGAAAGCCCACTAGGCACTGACTTTTTTTGCAATGTGCCTACCTGTGGATTTTGGGTCCTAGTGCAGCCGGCACCTAGGGAAACATAGCAAACCTGTATATTTTTGTAAATTACACACTTAGGGGAATCCAGGATGGGGTGACCTGTGTGGCTCTCACCAGGTTTTACCCAGAGTCCCTTGCAAACCTCAAAGTTTGTAAAAAAAAAAAAAAACATGTTCCCCACATTTCTGTGATGGAAAGTTCTGGAATCTGCATGGGTCTACAAACGTCCACCCAACCCACATTCCCCAAAGTCTTCCGATAAATATGATGACTCACTTGTGTGGGTAGGCATAGTGCCCGCAACAAGAAACGGCCCATAACGCAACGTGAACACACCACATTTTTACAGTGAAAACGTACCCTTTCTTGGCAAAGTACCTAGCAGTAGATTTTGAACCCTAGCTCTGCCGGCACATAGGGAAACCTAGCAAAGCTATACATTTTTGAAAACTAGATACCCAGGGAAACCAGGATGGGGAGACTTGTGTGGCTCTCACCAGGTTCTGTCACCCATAATCCCTTGTAAACCTCAAACATTGTAATTCAAAACACATTTTCCTCATATTTCTGTGATGTAAAGTTCTGGACCTGAGTTGATCCAGAAAATTCCACAGACACCGCATACCTCAAAGTCTTTCGATGAAAATGATACCTCACTTGTGTGGGTAGGCCTAGGGCATGCACCAGGAAACAGCCTAAAATGCAACGTGGACACCCCACATTTTTTCAGTGAAAACTGACCCTTTCTTGGCAAAGTGCCTAGTTGCAGATTCTGAACCCTAGCTCTGCCGACACTTAGGGAAACCTAGCAAACCTATAAATTTTCGAAAACTAGACAAAAAGGGGAATCTAGGATGGGGTGACTTGTGTGGCTCTCACCAGGTTCTGTTACCCAGAATCCCTTGCAAACCTCACACTTTGTAAAACAAAAATAAAATTTCCCACATTTCCATGATGTAAAGTTCTGGAATCTGTGTTGGTCCACAAACTTCAACCTACCCAGCATTCTCCAACGTCTCCAAATAAAAACTGGTACCACACTCATGTGGGTGGGTCAAGTACCCGCGACAGGGGATTGCCCAAAACGTATTGTGGCCATCAAAATGACCTAATACAAAACGACCTGATTTTAAAAGGGGGGGCACATGGGTATTTGGCCCCGAGCTCAGCGGCCATCTAGGGAACCATACAAAAAGGGTCAGTTTTCACTGTAAAATTGTGGTGTGTCCATGTTGCATTTTGCGCCGTTTCCTGTCACGGGCACTAGGCCTACTGATACAAGTGAGGTACCTTTTTTCTCAGAAGACTTTGGGGCATGCAGGGTGGGAGGAATTATGTGAAGCCAGTGCAGACATAATCACTATTATCAGAATAAACTACTCACATGTGTTTATTTGGACCACTGCGGCCTCTTACAATCTGATGGGGCTTACAAGAATATCATGGTTGCAGTGAATTCCTGCTCTAGGTTCCAATGGGTGTGGCCCCAGCGCTTCGCTGATGCTCGAACTGTTATAAAAGATTTGCACGTTTTTATAGGTACATCGCAATCAGCACATTTCATTCTGACTGTGGCCCAGCGTTTAGCTCTAGGGCTTAAAGGAAAGCTATGGGAAGTCTGGGTTTAGCATTGCAGTACTCCTCTCCGTACCATCCTGAGGGAAATTTGGTTGTGGAGAGGAAAAAACAGGGCTTAAAGCAATCTTTAACAGCTAAAGTATTAGACTCTGGTGGCAATTGGGTAAAACATCTGTATGGAGTACAAAGGGCATTGAATAATCAGCCAAGAAGCTCTTTAGGGGTGTCACTCCTTATGAGGTCCCATTTGGGACAAGAATGTGGGTACCTGATCGTGATTGAGAAGGCACAGTGGCGGATCAAAAACCTTTTGATATCCATAAACGTTTGGCTGTTTTACAGGACCTGAACCAAACCAGTGCACAACAGAGTACTGTCAATACAAAGAAGAACGCCACTTGGGAAGTAAAAGTGTCACGGCAAGACCTGTCTGGATCCCTAAAGTCGGGCATATGGTCAGAGAAAAAATAGCGGGCAAAAAAGAATTCGTGCCATCATACAGAAAGCTTGTACCTGTACTGGCAGTTGAAGGAACAAGAACTGTACTTCTGACACCTCTTGCCGGCAAAAAGGAGAAAAGATTTGTCTCAATTGATCAAATCAAAACACACTATGTGACCGGTGCTGAGTAGTTGGCCATGTGGACTCCGAAGTAACAGACACCCTCCTCTCACAACTATACAAGAAGTTCAAACAGTAAGACTCATCATGTTTGAAGGGTCACCTGTACGGAATGATGGACTAAGCAACAATGCAATGGAACTCATTCCTCCTGATACTGAAGTTTAAAATGAGAACTCAACTGAAAGACAAATTTCAATTCGACCAAACACGGATATCTACGTCAACATCCCCCAACAAGAGCAAGTTACAGTTTCCACAAAACTTGCGGAACTACTGAAAATTGATCAAACTGCATCTGGCTGTTTTGTACGCTTTGGCGCCTTTTCATTGGATCCAAGCGAACCTGAAACACCACCAGCCCAAAAAACTTGCCTACAGCGATTTAAAGAGTTTCTGATCTTTCTTAAAGAGACTTACCTAGTATCACCTTGGGTGGAACTTAAGGTGTCTACGTGAATACTTTTCTTTCTTTTCTGGATAGGCTAAGCTATTGTTTGTAGTATGCTTATTAATGGAACTTATCTTCGAGAAAGCTCTGCGGCACAAAAAATGAATGTGATCCTGAAACTGCTCCTATCATCACATTGTGGCGAAAGAGACCTGACATCATTAAACAGTTCAGCAGTTCCTATACCTGATGGTATAGTATGGGACGAGGTTGATTTCCAAATATTTGGCCAGGCTGTACTGTTAAAAATACCACATTTATTTAAAATATCTTTGACTGATATTATTACCTCAAGTACATTTTCCGAGGATTGGGAGTATGAAACTGTAAATAATATGTTGTCTGATTTAGAGAAATCAGCGAATTTTTCTAATATTGAAATATTGGTACACACATCAGACTTTGAGAAAATGTATTGCTATCAACATTATGGTCATCACTTTCTGCATAAATCTGCTAACCCTAGGAATGTTTCACATATCACCAATGGGAACATTGCCCGACAGAGCCGAAAAGCAGTTCAAAAACATTTGTAGAAAATTTTTTCAGGGTTTCACACGTCAGACCCAGCCTCATATTACTATAAGGTTGCACCTACACCAGCGCAGAAAAATATGTTGACAAACACCAAACAGATCTATTCTGCTTCTATTATTGCCCAGTTCTCTGAACAAGGTTTCGACTTATGGAAAGACACCATAGACCTAAAATGTGTCTGGGGTACTAGAGACTGGCAGGTCCAGAGAACAGTGGCACTATTTAGAGCATGCCTGATTCCTAAACAAATAATGTTTTTGAATGAATCAGTGCAACAAACAACCTGTCTTGGATTAGCCAGGAATAAGGATTTGAATACACCTCGGCTGCCTGAACCATCACACACTGAGGGTAGCATAACATCACAAAAAGGGTTACTCTGGATAACATTATGCAATACAATAGTGCAAACCGGATTGGAAGGAATGGTTGGTTTGGTCAGTAGACACCAATAACTGTCGAGAAAGATTCTTGGGCAAAACTAAAGGCTATCGTACTAACAGCCCAGATCCACGTTATGTGCAAAGACAATACTAAGGGGTAGTGAAATCGTACAGTGTTGAGAAGTTATGCCTTGATTGGCTACAAACCTCAACACTCACACAGGTGAAACAACACTTATGCTTACTTACAGGGGATGTGGACCTGCAGGATTTTTGATTAGGTCCTAGGAAACCACGTCAAAATCGTTTCTTATACGCTGTCTATAATTAAATCTGGAAATTCTCTCAACAAGAGGCAGCAGAAAGATTACGAGAAATAGATTGTATTAATCTAGAGAAAGCTCTAGCAGTGGTTGAGAATGGGTTTACAACATTAACATCCAGGATATATTCCCTGGGCAACATTGTATTTTCTGCTATCAATGTACTAGAACAAGATTTGCCTATATTACAACACGGGCAATCACAATTACGTTCTATTATGTTATTAAGCTGGACACTGCAATCGTTGCGTGCAGGCTATGTGCAATGGCATTTCATGAACAGCGCGTCTCTGTTTTCCACGTACAATCTGACAGAAAAACAGACAGAAATGGCACAGCGGGGAGCAAAGTATACAATGCTGCGCATTGAAAAACTGGCCAGAATAATATTTACAGTGGGGGAATCACCATCTACAGATTGGTTAATCCATGGCCACATAACTCTCCCGGTCACACATTTTCAATTCCACCATTACCTAGAACAAAAGCAAAAGCAAAAACAACAGGTGATGGACAGAATGCAGAACAATGTCATACATTCACCCCAGTGCAGAGATCTGGGCCTAAATCCATCGTTTTTTTGCTCACCATGCCTTTCCAGTTTGAACCCAGCTATATGCAAATCAGTCTTGACCCTGTGCCCCATGGGAACAGTCCAGCCCGAACTGCCAAGCCAGGTCCTCCCTGGACTGGAAACAAGCATCCAAGAACCGGTTTTGGGCTTTCAGCCCTCATCAGCCTGGATAGCTTGATTCCAGTGGCATGGAGAGCACAGGGAAGGCATAGCTTGGCAGTTCGGTCTGGACTGTTCCCATGAGGCACAGGGTCAGACTGATTTGCATGTGGCCATGTCTGAGCTGGGGTGGTGTGGAGTACAAAAAACCGATGGATTTGCGCCCAGATCTCTGTACTGGGGTGAATGTATGACATTGTTCTGCATTCTGTCCCTCAACTGTGGTTTTTACATTTGTCACCCCGAGTGGGATGGGTATGCTCAGAAGTGAGTCCAATGCTCTCCACACCACTGGATTCAAGCAAGCCGGGCTGAAGACGGCTGAAATGCCAGAAACCGGTCCTCGGAAGCTTGTTTCCGGTCCAGAGAAGGCATGGCTTGGCATTTCGGGCTGGACTGTTCCCATGAGGCACAGGGTCCGACTGATTTGCATGTGGCCATGTCTGAGCTGGGGTGGTGTGGAGTGCAAAAAAACGATGGATTTGGGCCCAGATCTCTGTACTGGGGTGAATGTATGACATTGTTCTTCATTCTGTCCATCAACTGTGGTTTTTGCATTTGTTACCCCGAGTGGGATGGGTATGCTCAGACATGAGTCCCATTGTTTGCATTCTCCCTGAGGCGGAAGCCGGGGACCTTAGCGCTCTCTTGCGCATCTATATTTTTTATAACCAATGTTATTGATTTACGAATAATATTGCCACAGTCTTCCTGGGTTCGTGTATTTTGCTTGTAGTACCCGGCACTGAAGGATCAAGGAATCATTTTAAAATCTGTAAATATTTTAAAGCGCAGTTTTAGGAAATAATCTTGTTCCTTACCTGGGGCGAGACTGCTTCGCTCCAGGCAGCGTCACGACCGGCCCACACAGCGCTGCTCGTGCTAGACGCTGGTCACTGCCCCCACCCACCGGAGCCGCCATCTTAGGTAGGGAAGGTCGACGGTCCAGACTATCGTCCCTCCCGCCCTCCCAGGTTACTTAAGGGTCTCCCATACCCTCACAGCGGTATTGTTTGCATTCTCCCTGAGGCAGAAGCCGGGGACCTTAGCGCTCTCTTGCGCATCTATATTTTTTATAACCAATGTTATTGATTTACGAATAATATTGCCACAGTCTTCCTGGGTTCGTGTATTTTGCTTGTAGTACCCGGCACTGAAGGATCAAGGAATCATTTTAAAATCTGTAAATATTTTAAAGCGCAGTTTTAGGAAATAATCTTGTTCCTTACCTGGGGCGAGACTGCTTCGCTCCAGGCAGCGTCACGACCGGCCCACACAGCGCTGCTCGTGCTAGACGCTGGTCACTCCCCCCACCCACCGGAGCCGCCATCTTAGGTAGGGAAGGTCGACGGTCCAGACTATCGTCCCTCCCGCCCTCCCAGGTTACTTAAGGGTCTCCCATACCCTCACAGCGGCATTGTTTGCATTCTCCCTGAGGCGGAAGCCGGGGACCTTAGCGCTCTCTTGCGCATCTATATTTTTTAGAACCAATGTTATTGATTTACGAATAATATTGCCACAGTCTTCCTGGGTTCGTGTATTTTGCTTGTAGTACCCGGCACTGAAGGAACAAGGAATCATTTTAAAATCTGTAAATATTTTAAAGCGCAGTTTTAGGAAATAATCTTGTTCCTTACCTGGGGAGAGACTGCTTCGCTCCAGGCAGCGTCACGACCGGCCCACACAGCGCTGCTCGTGCTAGACGCTGGTCACTCCCCCCACCCACCGGAGCCGCCATCTTAGGTAGGGAAGGTCGACGGTCCAAACTATCGTCCCTCCCGCCCTCCTCACGACCACCTCAACTATGGATAAATACAACAGAACTGCCCGTCCGCGCAGCGGGCGGGTGCAGCGGGCGCGCCAGCGGCGCGCCGGTGGCGCGCCAGAGGCAAGCCAAAGGCAAGCCCGTCTGCGCCCGTTCGCGACCGGACGGGACCAGGGGCCACCCCCCCTGTCCAAAGTAGAATAGATGGCGTTTCACCTATACGGTATGACGCTTGTTCCTTGAAAATTCTAATGCCACCTATAAAAGATCTTTGTCGGCACTCAATCCATCCGAACTCAACCACTGGCACTTGCTCTCACTGCAAGTTCCTACTCTCTAGTAATAGGGGCACTTCTTATACTGCCAAACCCTATAAAATGTTTCTCTTAAACTGTCGCTCTCTTACTAAACATGCAGTTCAAATGTCACTTCTTTTAGAAGAAACCAGTCCTGATGCTATATTTTTGACAGAGACCTGGCTTAAAGACGCATCTGACCCGGACATTACTGCCCTTATGCAATTGGGATATGTACTTCACAGGATGGACAGACCGGAGGGTAGAGGAGGAGGCCTAGGCATTCTTCTTAAAAATCACTACCATTGTAGGACCAGCCCGGCCACAATATCCAACTGTGAGAGCATGCATTTTGCTCTGGACTTTGCTCCCACGCCACCTTCTCTGGTCTCCTCATTTATCGTCCCCCTAACCAAATGGGAGAGTTTCTCGACTCACTCCATTCTAAAGTCTCAGAACTAGTGGTCACACGATCTCATTTCTCCCTATTAGGAGACATTAACATCCATCTGGATGACCCAAGTAACTCTGTGGCCCGATCTCTGTTAGATAATCTGGCGGCCCTCCAAATCACACAGAATGGTTTTAAACCAACACATGAAAAAGGACACCTTCTAGATGGGGTATTTAGCAACGACCAAAGACTCGAGGTAGGGACTCCTCTGCCCCTTGCATGGACAGATAACTACCTGATCCCCATACAGTGGATGCCAGTCACTCCGGCCCGACTCTCCCTCGCACTATTTTGCAAGGAAGAGAATGGACAAAACTTTCCACTGACCGGTGGACTAAATCCCTGTCCCCTGCCCCCTCCCAAGCTGAGGCTGACCCTACGTCTCTTTATGATAACTACACCAATTGGCTGCATACAGCTCTGGATTCCGTCGCACCCATGAAAGCCCTTAGAGAGAAGACTAAATCAAGGAACTCACCATGGTACACCCCCCAACTCAAGGAGTTGAAAAGAGTTTGTAGGAAACTGGAAAGAACATGGAGGGTTTCCCGCAACAATCTAAATAAAATTAACCATCAGGAAGCAATTAAAAAATATAAAGCAGAAATTAAATGTACAAAATCTTCTTATTTCGAAGACAAAATTACCACTGCCTCTAATTCTCCTAGAGAAATTTTTAAAATTGCAAAATTCCTTATTGACACCCCGTCCTTTCCCCTTGACTCTAGCAAAGCTCAGATACGTTGTGACAATCAGGCTGAATATTTTTATAAGAAAATACAGAACATTTCTTCTGCATTTGATTCACCTAACGTGGCCTATGATGTTGGAACCATCCCACCACATACAACGCCCCATAAACTGGATGAGTTCCCTCTGCTTAACGAGGACTCTCTTGATACCCTCATGCGGAAAGTTAGATCTGGGTCACCCACTGATCCCGCCCCCCCCTGCCATCTAACAAAGATTATAGACATTATTAGGCCTGTCATCCTCAATATTTTAAATTCTTCCATTACCACAGGGCTAGTCCCTTTGGCGTGGAAATGTGCCCAAGTTAGAGCACTGTTAAAAAAAAACACCTTGGACCCAGACAACATGGCCAACTATCGACCTATTGCGCTCCTCCCCTGGGTTAGTAAATTATTGGAGAAACATATCAATGCCTCCATCACACAATTCCTGGAAAACAACCATTCGCTTCACGACTCCGAGGCAGGTTTCTGTCCTAAGTTAGGAACTGAGGCAGCTCTTCTGACGGTGACTGAGTTGGCAAGGAAACAGATGGACCAAGGCGGCACTACAGCAATTATGTTGCTTGATCTTAGTGCCGCCTTTGACACTGTTAACACCAGCATCCTTCTCCACCGCTCACGCCAAATAGGAATCTCAGGGAAGGCCATACACTGGCTTCAGTCCTTTCTGGAGAATCGTTCCTTTGAGGTAGTAGAGGGCACCACTCATTCAAAAATCTGGCCCCTTGATCGAGGTGTACCCCAGGGCTCTGCTCTGAGCCCCACTCTTTTTAATATTTATATGCAACCTCTTGCTGACATAGTGCATTCGTTCGGTCTAGATATAGTGACCTATGCTGACGACACACAATTGGTTGTATCTATGAACCAGTCCAATACCTCCCCTCCCAACCTCAGTAAATGTCTGGTTGCAATCAATCAGTGGATGACCTCTTCGCACCTGAAGCTCAACGGTGAGAAAACGGAGCTCATGATTCTGGGCAATTCAGCTATCGCTAGCCCTCTGTCAGACTGGCCCCCATGCATGGGAAACCCGCCTCAACCTAGATCCCAAATAAAGAGCCTGGGCATGTGGCTGGACACAAAGCTAAATTTTACACAACAAACAACCATTTTGTCCGCCACCTGCTTCGGCCTTATGCGCATGCTTAGGAAAGTGTTGCCACTCCTTCCCTCTCAAGCTCGCAGAATAATGGTGCAAGCCATTATCTTATCTCGCCTAGACTATGGGAATTCCTTATACCTTGGGGCTCCTGTCTCCACTATAAGGAAGCTCCAGATTACTCAAAATGTGGCAGCCCGCCTTTTGCTGGGCCTTAACCGGCGAGAATCAGGCACAGCAGCCTTGAAGAAACTTCAATGGCTTCCCATTAAGGCCAGAGTACTGTTCAAATCTATGTGCATTATGCACAAGGCCATGTGGAAGACCGCTCCATCTATGATCTGTTCTTTGGCGACCCCCTATCTCCCTCATAGATCCTTGCAATCTAGTACAGCTTTCCTGGCCACTATGAACAAAATCAAACGTACCAGATGGGGCGGGCGCTCCTTCTCCTGGAATGCCGCCAAGGCTTGGAAATCCTTGCCTACCACCCTTCGCAGCGAATCTAACCTTCTGAAATTCCGGAAGGATCTGAAAACTCTTCTTTTCATCTAACCCGGCCTTCTCAGCCCACCGCAGTCAGACAATACAGCGCTACGAGGCCTCCAGGTTGTTTGCGCTTAACAAAATGCAAGCAAGCCGGGCTGAAGACGGCTGAAATACCAGAAACCGGTCCTCGGAAGCTTGTTTCCGGTCCGGGGAAGGCATGGCTTGGCAGTTCGGGCTGGACTGTTCCCATGAGGCACAGGGTCAGACTGATTTGCATGTGGCCATGTCTGAGCTGGGGTGGTGTGGAGTGCAAAAAAACTATGGATTTGGGCCCAGATCTCTGTACTGGGGTGAATGTATGACATTGTTCTGCATTCTGTCCATCAACTGTGGTTTTTGCATTTGTCACCCCGAGTGGGATGGGTATGCTCAGACATGAGTCCCATGCTCTCCACACCACTGCATTCAAGCAAGCCGGGCTGAAGACAGCTGAAATGCCAGAAACCAGTCCTCGGAAGCTTGTTTCCGGTCCAGGGAAGGCATGGCTTGGCAGTTCGGGCTGGACTGTTCCCATGAGGCACAGGGTCAGACTGATTTGCATGTGGCCATGTCTGAGCTGGGGTGGTGTGGAGTGCAAAAAAAAAACCGATGGGTTTGGGCCCCGATCTCTGTACTGGGGTGAATGTATGACATTGTTCTGCATTCTGTCCATCAACTGTGGTTTTTGCATTTGTCACCCCGAGTGGGATGGGTATGCTCAGACGTGAGTCCCATGCTCTCCACACCACTGCTTGTTTCCGGTCCAGGGAAGGCATGGCTTGGCAGTTTGGGCTGGACTGTTCCCATGAGGCACAGGGTCAGACTGATTTGCATGTGGCCAGATCTCTGTACTGGGGTGAATGTATGAAATTGTTCTGCATTCTGTCCATCAACTGTGGTTTTTGCATAGAACAAATGCAGGCAGGCAGATTTGAAGAAATGGGTAATGAATTCATCAAGGAATCTTGGAAATTGCATACAGATTTTGATGCCGTAGTGGGGAAAAATACGTTTTTATTAGCGTTAATAACTGTGAGAATGCTTTATATGGATCACTTCTACGCAGAAAATAATGCTTATGGGGCCTGTAGCGGTTCAGTGGCTAATTTGTCCTATCACTAAGAAGATGCCCCAGCTGACGTGATCACTCCAGTATTCAAATTACTTTCAAATGGGAGTTACTTGATGCTGAACGATCAAGGTTGTTGTGGAATGCTTCCGGGCATCGCCTAACTAGAAAGCTGTTAGTTCCAGGGTTGCTTGCTGAATGCAAGTATTGTTTCCCTTAACGCATACAGTCAGGGAGGCGCCGCTATGGCCTTCATTAAATATTTCACTAATATGGTATGATACTATGAGCTGACTGAAAGGGATGTATGATGTTACAACGCATACTTTTACAACGCCTACCTTTACATCGCAAGTTTTACAACGCATACCATTACAACGCATAATGCTTTTGGGCGCTGGATAGTGAATAGTTTAATTTACTATTCCAACTCCAGTCCCAGTGGACACAAGGGAAGGTTATTGGATAGTAAATTAACCTATTCCCTATCCTAGAGTGCCCCCAAGCGCTATGCGTTGTAATAGTTTGCATTGTAAAAGTTGCGTCGTAATGGTAGTGCGTTGTAAAAGTTTTGTTGTAAAGGATGTTTCCCGACTGAAAGCCATGCTTACACAGAAATTCGTGCCCTTAACCTCCACTGGAGAGACTTTTAATCTCCAAGTTGCAAGGTCTTCACCAGAGATACAGGCACTTATACATACAAAGTGCCCTTTCCAGTTCGCCGAAATAGTAAATGGTATATTTAACATGTCTGATATGACAGGCATTGTCCACCTATTTAAGAACATAGGTTCTAGACTGTTAAACACCTTTCAGATGTTCCTCAGAGTTATACCAAACTTTATACACTCCGTATTAGGATTCATTTTTGGAGGACTGCCGCTGATCCTGTTTCTAATTGCAGGTATCCTGATTGTCATGTTTCTGCTACGTAATGGATGTCCCAGTCACCAAGGAGATGGAAACAGTACTCCTGGAGAGAAAATACTGTGATGGTACAACTTCTAGGCACACCTCGCCTAATGGAACTAAGTGCTTCTTGGTTCTTGTCGTTTAGACCAGTCTGGATGAACTGCATCTTACCTGTCCTCAGATGCCTGTTTTGCAGGGGAAGAATGCATGTTGGATCTCTGTCTGACACTTCCATCATGTGCGTATTATTATTCCATCGTTATTTTGCTCACCACACGACCCCATTTCAGACATGGTCAATAGATTAAACCCAGATCTGTGACTGGGGGTGAATGTTTGACAATGTTCAACATTCCGTCCATCATCTTGTTGTGTTGCATTTTCACCCTAAGTGGGAACGGTATGCCCAGACGTGGGTCCTGTGCTCACTACGCCCCTGGAATCAAGCTATCCTGGCTGATGAGGGCTGAAAGCCAGAAACTGGTCCTAGGATGATTGATTCCGGTCCAGGGAAGACATGACCTGCAGTTTGGTCAAGACTGTTCTCATGAGGCACAAGGTCAAGCCTGATTTGCATATGGCTATGTCTGAACTGGGGTGGCGTGGTGAGCAAAATAACGATGGATTAAACCCAGATCTGTGACTGGGGGTGAATGTTTGACAATGTTCAACATTCCGTCAATCATCTTTTTGTGTTGCACTGTGTACAAAAACACATGTTATAAACATGAACTTCCACTCTTTGATAATTGTATGCATCTGACTTGTTTTCCTCCTGCCATATTTATAACTGTGCGGTACAAAAGGGGACAGTAATGGACGGAGCATCTGAACCAATCAAACACGCACACCCAGTCAACAGATCTGGGTTTAATCCATCACCGTTCTTTAGCCCACTCTGTCACCCCAGTTCAGACATGGCCATATGCAAATCAGTCTGACCCTGTGCCTCATGGGAACAGTCCAGCCCGAAATGCCAAGCCATGCCTTCCCTGGACCACAAACAAGCTTCCGAGGACTGGTTTCTGGCATTTCAGCCGTCTTCAGCCCGGCTTGCTTGAATCCAGTAGCAAAGTGAGCAAGGTACTCAAGTCTGAGCATACCCTGCCAACTTCTGGTGAGCAAAGCGGTACAAAAGGGGGTGGTGATGGACGGAGCATCTGAACGAATCAAACACTCACACCCAGTCAACAGATCTGGGTTTAATCCATCACCGTTCTTTAGCCCACTCTTCCACCCCAGTTCAGACATTGCCATATGCAAATCAGTCTGACCCTGTGCCTCATGGGAACAGTCCAGCCCAAACTGCCAAGCCATGCCTTCCCTGGACCGGAAACAAGCTTCCGAGGACTGGTTTCTGGCATTTCAGCCATCTTCAGCCCGGCTTGCTTGAATCAAGTGGCAAGGGGAGCAAGGGACTCACGTCTGAGCATACTCTGCCAACTTATGGCAAGCAACGCGGTACAAAAGGGGGTGGCGATGGACGGAGCATCTGAACCAATCAAACACTCACACCCAGTCAACAGATCTGGGTTTAATCCATCACCTTTCTTTAGCCCACTCTGCCACCCCAGTTCAGACATGGCCATATGCAAATCAGTCTGACCCTGTGCCTCATGGGCTTCCGAGGACCGGTTTCTGGCATTTCAGCCATCTTCAGCCCGGCTTGCTTGAATCCAGTAGCAAAGTGAGCAAGGGACTCAAGTCTGAGCATACCCTGCCAACTTCTGGCGAGCAAAGCGATACAAAAGAGTATGATGATGGACGGAGCATCTGAACCAATCAAACACTCACACCCAGTCAACAGATCTGGGTTTAATCCATCACCGTTCTTTAGCCTACTCTGCCACCCCAGTTCAGACATGGTCATATGCAAATCAGTCTGACTCTGTGCATCATGGGAACAGTCCAGCCCAAACTGCCAAGCCATGCCTTCCCTGGACCGTAAACAAGCTTCCGAGGACCGGTTTCTGGCATTGGTGACCAAAATAACGATAGATTAAATCCAGATCTGTGACTGGGGGTGAATGTTTTGCCATTGTGCAACATTCCGTCCATTATCTTGTGTGTTTTGCTGTTCACCCTTTGTGGGAAGGGCATGCCCAGACGTGGGTCCCTTGCTCACTAAGCCACTGGAGTCAAGCTATCCTGGCTGAAGACGGCTGATAGCCAGAAACCGGTCCTAGGATGCTTGATTCCGGTCCAGGAAAGACATGGCTTCGCAGTTCGGGCTGGACTGTTCCCATGAGGCACAGGGTCAAGACTGATTTGCATATGGCGATGTCTGAACTGGGGTGGCTTGGTGAGCAAAATAACGATGGATTAAACCCAGATCTGTGACTGGGGGTGAATGTTTTGCCATTGTGCAACATTCCATCCATTATCTTGTGTTTTTTCATATTTATAACTGTGACTTTGTCCCACAGAAAAGGAAAGAACAAATTCACATTAGCTCTGGTTTCTAAATTGCTAACTTCTGAACCAGGAGACCTTCAAAACAAATTCTATCAATTCTACTACGACAAATTGTGTGAATCTGTTTGGAAAAGTCACTGTCTCTCTGCCTACTCCCCTATTCTATGCCGAAATGCAGTTGCTCAAATCACTGGCTCAGTACAACAAGCAATGCTGTTCAGTGTTTTTAAGTGGATTTACTGTTGTTATTTACTGTGAGTATGTATGGGATTGCCTCTTTTTGTATGGCCACTAAGCTTTTTGACTGATGCTGATGGTTTTTTTGCTGAGAGACTGCACTGAGGCCTGCTAACCAGAGCTCAGTGCCTGTTCACAGGCACATTGAATCGTCTCATACCCAATTGGTTAAGCTTACTTACCTTTATGTCCCTGGTAAAGGGTACCCAAGGCATCTAAGTTAGAGGGTCAACCCCAGAGGCTACAGCACTAGTTGTGCTAACTGTGGGTGTGACACGAGTAAAAGGAGACCCCCAACCCGCATTGCAGGCTGTAAGAACTGGTTAAACTGCTAGCCCAATTTTGCCATTTAAAGTAATTGCAAAGTCAGACTTTCCCATGGTTTTGTATAAGTTACCCCTGCAAAAGGTCTATTGAGTCCTAAGGCAGGATGTAACATATCTCATGGGCAGAACATGTATTCTACATGTGGAAAGACTTGGTCACCACCATTGGCGAGTACAAAATTACATGCAGAGCCCCTCAGCTGTGCTAACTCTGGAATGGTGTTACCAAAGTCGGTATTCCAAGGTATCAAACAACTGATTTCCTTATAGTCCATTATGATTCACAGGTCAAATTAATCTAACCAATTGCAGTGTGTAACCTAAACAAAGTTGCCACTTTGTTGCTTATAGTCCCAGGGTGTCCATACCAGGTGAGCACATGGTCTTGGCACTGAGACAGCTTTCTGCCCTCCTGGGGAGATATGCTAATGAGTTCCAGGGAAGGTTACAATAAGGGCCTTCTCTGGAAGGAGGCGTCACCCCCCTCCTGCAGGAAGTCGCATGGGTGTTGGCCCAAAAGGTGAGCTTCAAAGGATACTTTGTCTTTGAAGAACAAATGGGTGACACTTGGGAGAGTGACTGCTCCATTGTGCAGGTGGACAGGCTGGCACTAGGGTCTGGAGAGGGGAAACCAGTTTTCCAGTGGCATGTAGCTCCTTTGCTAGCCACTTCTTTTAGGTTGGGATAGGGAGCACCACATGTCAGGAGAGGGGTCTACTGTTAAAATTGGGGGTCTCTAGTTGGCACAGGTAGGTACTTGTGACTAAGCATGGGCGTAAAATCTGTTCCGTTCGCGAAATTTGCGGATTTTCTGCAATTTCGCGGTCCGCAAATCTCGCGAAAACGCACAAAAATCCGTGAAATCGCATGTGGGACGGATTTTTAAACACTGAAGTACATGAAGCACTTACAGGGTTACAGCAGGTGCCCAAGTTGAAGCTAATTTCTTTGTAACCATTTACAAAATGGTTACAAAGAAATTAACTTCAACTTGGGCACCTGCCGTAACCGTGTAAGTGCTTCCTGAGCGGCGCCTCCAGAGTTGTTGGCTACTTGCAGCTATTCTCTGACCTGCTCTGACCCTCTAAGCAGGGTCAGAGAATAGTTACAAGTATGGCACAATGCTCCAGGCTGTCACAAAAATTAAACCACAACAGGAAGCACTTACAGATAAGGAAGCAGGTGCCGGACTTGGAGCTCAAATTCAGTAGCACATTACCAGCTCCCGGTTGAGGCTGGGCAGGTGTGTTTTCTCCCCTTAATCTACAGTGGTGAACCATAGGGTGCTGTGATGAACCAGAAGGTGCAGTTGTGAACCAGAGGGTGCTGTGATGAACCTGAGGGTGGCAGTGGTGAACCAGAGGGTGGCAGTGGTGAACCAGAGGGTGATGTGATGAACCAGAGGGTGGCAGTGATGAACCAGAGGGTGGCAGTGATAAACCAGAGGGTGACAGTGATGAACCAGAGGGTGGCAGTGGTGAACCAGAGGGTGGCAGTGATGAACCAGAGAGTGGCAGTGGTGAACCAGAGGGTGGCAGGGGTGAACCAGAGGGTGGCAGTGGTGAACCAGAGGGTGCTGTGTTGAACCAGAGGGTGGCAGTGATGAACCAGAAGGTGACAGTGATGAACCAGAGGGTGGCAGTGGTGAACCAGAGGGTGACAGTGATGAACCAGAGGGTGGCAGTGGTGAACCAGAGGGTGACAGTGATGAACCGGAGGGTGGCAGAGGTGAACCAGAGGGTAGCAGTGAAGAACCAGAGGGTGGCAGTGGTGAACCAGAGGGTGACAGTGATGAACCAGAGGGTGGCAGTGATGAACCAGAGGGTGGCAGTGATGAACCAGAGGATGGCAGTGATGAACCAGAGGATGGCAGTGATGAACCAGAGGGTGGCAGTGATGTACCAGAGGATGGCAGTGATGAACCAGAGGGTGGCAGTGGTGAACCAGAGGGTGACAGTGATGAACCGGAGGGTGGCAGAGGTGAACCAGAGGGTGGCAGTGATGAACCAGAGGGTAGCAGTGAAGAACCAGAGGGTGGCAGTGGTGAACCAGAGGGTGACAGTGATGAACCAGAGGGTGGCAGTGATGAACCAGAGGATGGCAGTGATGAACCAGAGGGTGGCAGTGATGTACCAGAGGGTGGCAGTGATGAACCAGATGGTGGCAGGGGTGAACCGGAAGGTGGCAGTGGTGAACCAGAGGGTGCTGTGATGAACCAGAGGGTGGTAGTGGTGAACCAGAGAGTGCTGTGATGAACCAGAGGGTGTCAGTGGTGAACCAGAGGGTGACAGTGATGAACCAGAGGGTGGCAGTGGTGAACCAGAGGGTGGCAGTGATAAACCAGAGGGTGGCAGTGGCGAACCAGAGGGTGGCTGTGATGAACCAGAGGGTGAGAGTGATGAACCAGAGGGTGGCAATGGTGAACCAGACGGTGGCAGTGATGAACCAGAGGGTGGCAGTGGTGAACCAGAGGGTGACAGTGATGTACCAGAGGGTAGCAGTGGTGAACCAGAGGGTGCTGTGATGAACCAGATGGTGGCAGGGGTGAACCAGAGGGTGGCAGTGGTGAACCAGATGTTGGCACTGGTGAACCAGAGGTTGCTGTGATGAACCAGAGGGTGGCAGTAGTAAACCAAAGAGTGGCAGTGGTGAACCAGAGGGTGGCAGTGATGAACCAGAGGGTGACAGTGATGAACCAGAGGGTGGCAGAGATGAACCAGAGGGTGACAGTGGTGAACCAGAGGGTGGCAGTGGTGAACCAGAGGGTAGCAGTGATGAACCAGAGGGTGGCAGTGGTGAAACAGAGGGTGGCAGTGATAAACCAGAGGGTGGCAGAGATGAACCAGAGGGTGGCGCTGCTAAACTGCCTGGGAGCCCTGTGGGTGTGAGCCCCCGCGCTGCTGAGCTGCCCAGGGGTTGTGAGGCCACGCGCTACTGAACTGCCCCGAGGCCCAGTGGGTGTGAGCCCCCATGCTGCTGAACTGCTCAGGAGCCCTCTCAGTGTGAAAATCATTTGTGCTCAATTGCCTTGGTTCCCACTGGGTGTGAGCACACATTGTGCTAATTGCCCCCCTGCCCCCAGTACATATATACCCGCAATGCACAGCATCATTATGCTTTTGCACCATGAAGTCTGGTGCCTGGATGCTCCTGATCCGTTTAGGTGGTACCACCATCTGGTGGCGTTAAAATGTAAAGTCATAACTTGCTACGCAGCACCAATAAACACGTGTCCCCCATGGCACCGGTATGCGCATGTACCAGGTGTGGAGCACCCGCATGCCACTGCACCCTACGGGAAAATTCACGAACTGGCGGATTTTTTTGCCTTTTCGCACGAATTCGCGGACCGCGAATTCACAAATTTCGCCCATACTTACTTGTGACAAGTAGGGACCCTCTCCTCTAATCAGGGTAAGGGGGTACACTCCCAAGATATCCCCTGTTCAGACCCCTTGGTGGCTTGACACGAGCAGTTAGGCCTATCTCGGAGGCAGTGTGTAAAGCATTTGTGAACACCTACAGTAATCAAGTGCCAACACTACAAATGGACACCACACAGGTATTATATAAAAAATAGTTCGCTTTTATATCAAGACTTAGCACAAAACCAAATAACGACAAAAGTAATCCACAATACTGTCAGCAATAAAGAGTTCTTGTTAAAATGCTTATCTTAGAGTTCTGAGCGCTTCATACCCTTTGTCCGGTTCTCACGGTGATAAAAATACCCAAAAGAGTCTAACAAGCGTAACGGACGCTCTGGTCCTGTGCGTACAAAAATGTGGTGTGAGTCATACACAGTACCTTTTTGTGGGGAGTTCGTCACGGACGATGCGTTGGAAAAAGATGGCGTTGCACGGTGCGTTGTCCTCCGGTCACGGTGCGAGCTACAGCTCGTTGATGGCGCTTGTGCGGATCTAGAACTCAAAGTCGTGTTGATTGTGGCGGACGTTGCTTGGTGCGGTGCGGTCAGCTTACGTTGCGGCGTACAACCCGTACTCCGGGAGCAGGGGTCATACAGTCTTTAAAGGCGGTGCGAGTAGAACAGTGCGATACGTACCCAACTCCATGCGATCCTCAGACTCTACCTCAGCAGTGGTGTACGTGTCATCCCGACCTGTGTGAGTCGATGTGTGCAGCGTTGTACGCTGCGGGGCCTTCCAGTCACGGTGCGAGCTACGGCTCATTGACATCGTGGATACGAGTCGTTGGGCGCAGAGCTGGCGTTGATTGAGGCGGCGATGCTTGGTACGGTGCGTTCAAGATACGATTTGGTCGTATGAGACCTACACAGCTCCAGGCCTCGGCGGATACTAAAAACAACGTTTCCAGAAGTGATTTGCGAGGCGGATGAAGTCCACTGGTACTGGGACTTCGTTCAGGGGCAAGCTCGCTTCCAAGCCCTTGGAGATCTTTTGGCACAAGTGAAAAATAAAGTCTTTCAGTCTTTCTCTTCTCCTTCAGCAGCAAGGCAACCACTGCAGGCCAATCCCGCAGGTCAGGGACAGTATTCTTACTTCAGCTTTCCCAGTTCCTTCTTTTTAGGCAGAGGTTTCTTCTTGTCAAATCTGGATCTACTTTCTTGGGAGCAGGGTCCCAATATTAATACCCCTAAATCCTTTCTTCCTCTGGGGTAGAGGGGCCTGCCAAAACCAGTTCTTGAGCACTTTGTTGACATGACTCTGACTTTTCATTCAGGGAGCAGGCTAGAGACATCAGACACTCCACAGGAGTTGGAGCCAGCATTGTGGTGGAGAGGCAAAGTTCTATTCAGAGCCCAGGTGCACTCCTCCCACCCATCTGGATGTAAATCTCTCTATTCACCACTAGGCTACCTAGCCCTGCCCTCTGGAATTCCCCAGCCCTGTCACTCACAGAAACCAGACAGCAGATACACCTCCTAGCATAGGCGGACTGAAATGGTTAGGCAAGCAAATACCTACTTTCTAAAAGGGGTATTTGCAAACAGAGTATTCAAATAAACTCTACCTTAAAGATGTATTTTATTGGCTCAGGCCTGGAAGGATACCCAGGCTCCTAAGATCGGGGAGTAGAAAAAGGGCCAACATTTTTGCATGGGGTTAGAGAGGCCAATTTCCGAAGCCAGAGGCTGCCCTAGAAAGCATTACAAAATATGGAAGAGGTGGGCAGACTACAGGGCCATATGGATGGAACCGCCAGCACTGCCAAGAGACACTGACGGACTTTTGTAGAAGGGTTCTAAGGGCGTCATGCCATGTATAGCACTGTATATGTAACTCCTCATTTCTTTGCAGGATGTAGATGCCACTGTGCCGGGGGGGGAGGGGAATCCAGGTTGGGGGAAAGGGTAGTGGTGGGAGGAGGGTTTAGATGGGTCGGGAGTTAAGGGTTTTGTTATATGATAAAATATGGATTGCTGTATTCGATGACAATTGCTTGCTTGCAGCCCCTCCGGGGTACGGAGTGCTGCTAACTATTGATTATGTGCGATCTATCAATAAAAAGAGTTTTGAAAAAAGATGTATTTTATTATTCTGAGTATATTTGTAGGTAACAAGGACCCCCTGATTTGGATCGTACTCCTGGGTCAGGGAAAACAGTTTTGTGCAAAGGTATCTACCCAGGCAGAAAAAAGGAGATTGAAAGCTGGCTATCAGAAAGAACACATAATTATATTCATAAAAAACTTAATAAGACAAGCAATGGACTGAAATGATATCAAAATAAATAATTTTTAATATAAAAAGAGAGATATCTATGGATACAATGATTCAATAAAAGATAATTACATGATGTGGATAAACATAACTTATTCTAACACTCCATCATAGTCAAACATGTAAGTATTCATTAAAAAGTTGAGTGAACGATTTTTTCCTTTTTAAAAAATTTTTTTTCCCCTAATGCAAAAAGAAAATGGGGCTGTGTGTCTACGCGTTTCGACAAAAACCATTTGTCTTCATCAGGACAGTTCGATTTCAGCCAATTAATCTAAGTTAGAAAAAATATTTAGAATAACTGATTCGTAGTAGATGGGGCAGGTAGGGCACCTCTCCTATTTGATCCGGAGGCGGTATGTGATTGCTGTCTAAGCAGTAATCACTGCTGCCATCCTACCAGGGCCAGCATCTACTTCTTAGCGTCTTTAAAAGTACAGGGTCGGTAACCTCATAATTTTCCTTAAGGGCCGATGTTTAAGAAATGTACTTTTTGCTGAAGTTTCGAGGGAAAATTAAGGGGGGGGGGGGCAGATGACTGTGATGTAAAAATTTCTTTCTTCCCTTTTGGTTAAAAAGTCGACTAGATCTCACAGGGCAACTGTTATGTCAAGCTGTGTGCAAGGTAGATTACGCTGGGCTCTAGAAGTCGTCTTTCTCCGGACCTCTTGTGATCCCCAGGTGAAAGCAGTTAGGGAGTGCTTGCAAATTCAAATAATCCCTGTTGTGACCGCAGGCAGCCGAACAGGGCAAAAGACGATAGAGAGCGGTGAATCAAATGTTTATAAACTCCGCTCGTGCCTCGACGGTGACGGCACTCAGCAAAAATTGCCGGTGTATAAGACGCGGATGTCAGAACAGCTCTGCCCTCCTCAACGATTCTTGCAGGAATTTATTATTCTGAGTTCAGGCATACTAAACTCAAATTTCTACCCTTTTCCCTGAGTCTGTTAGGGTTATAGAATGTAAAAATTCTAACAGCCCATTCTGGCCTCTGAGAACAGGTAGCCTTGCAATAGTAAAACACGAAAATGGCTGTAATTCACTATTAGGACATGCCACACACATCAGGACTTGTCCTACCTTATACTTACAATGCACCTTGCCCTTGGGCGCACCATAGGGGTGACTAACATGAAGGTAAGGGAAGGTTTAGGGACTGGCAAGTGGGTGCACTTGCCCAGTCCGCATGACAGTACTATACTGCACGCAGGTTCTGCAATGGCAGACCTTAAACACATTTTACAGGGCTGCTACTGTGGGTGGCACAACCAGTGCTGCAAGCCCACCAGCAGCATTTGGATTTACAAGCCCCGGGCACTCCTGGTGCACTGTACTAGGGTCTGACAGTAAACTAAGTAAGCCAATCATGGAATCCAATCAATTTACACAGGGAGCACTTGCACTAAGGCACTGGCTGGCAGTGGCACAGTGCTCTGAGCAGCAAACACCAGCGAAAACATATGAGGAAACAATGGAATTTCACCAAAAACAATAATCCCCAAAATGTGGTTATCTAAAAATGTAGAGCTTTGAAGTGCGGCCAGCCGCTACTGTGGTACAACGCAAACACAAATCCTTATCCCACCGCTGCCACCAATGTTGGAAATGGGATCCCTGGCTGGCCAGGGCTTTCGCCAAAGTCAGTCAGAGACCACCACTCCCAAGTCAGGGCAAGGGAGTTACACGCCAAGATAACCCCTACTCACCCTCTAGGTAACGTGGCGCGAGCAGCAAGGCTAAACTTGGAGGCGATGTAAGTTAAGTATTTGCGCATGCACCCCAGCAACAACAACCAAAGGCCCACCACAAAGGAAAACTCCACACAAGGTTATATAAAAATAGCCTTTGTATTATAATAAATATACATCAGATAAAACACACATCTTGTTACACTGTGCCAACAGGCATGGGCAGAATTTACAAGGGATATTTGTACAGGACAGGGCCACTTGGACCACTGTCAGGGGTATCAGCACTTTTAGAACTTAGCACTGGTAGAAAGTAAAATCAGTGTAGCACACAATATAAAAATAGAGCACACAACCAGTAATCACTGGTAACAGGACCTCACTAGCACCACCTGTACTAGGGAGAAAACAACCACCTACATATCACAATACCTGTAGGGGTGTAAGAACATAACACATGATGCAATGCATAACATTCATTCAGAGGTGTAAGAAGGGAAAACACATGATGCATCACAATACATTCAGAGGTGTAAAAGCACACAATTGCGCCAAACTAAGATAAGTCACCACCTGTGACAGTCCCTGTGTCCCAATGTCAGAGCCTAAACGTGGCAGTTGCCCACAAAGTGCTGGGCAACTGGTGCAGGGGAAGTTTGGGCAACGTTGGAGCCTCTCTGGCTCAAGAACCACCACTGTGGGCGCAAGAGCCTCTCTGGGCTCTGCACAAGAAATGAACTGGCCCTCCTGGGCCTCTCTCAGGCTCTCAGACAAGGAGGGGCACACGAGCCTCTCTCAGGACTCCCACGAAATCAACGTGCCCCCTTGAGCCTCTCTGGGCTCTGGACAAGAAATGGCGCCCTGAGCCTCTCTGGCTCTCGAAACGAATATGCCCCCTTGAGCCTCTCAGGGCTCTAAGCACAAATGTGGGGCATTGGAGTCCCTCACGGGGGACTCTGCATCAGAAGGACTGCCCCCAGAGCCTCGTAGCTCTAAACAATAATTGCGGGGCGTGGGAGTCCTTCACGGACTCGAGAACAAGGGCGCCGTGAGCCTCGCAAGGCTCTAAGTAAAGAAATGGCCCCAGGAGCCTCTCGGGTTCCAAATATTCACGAGCGCGAGGTCGCGCTACGGGGGAGGGGCGGACACTGACAATGTGTCCCGACGCCCCTCTCCCTTTCCAGGCACTCACCGGCTGTCTGCAGGTCCAGGACTCTTCCTGGGCGGCGGGGCTCCTCTTCTCTCGTCCCGGGGCTCTCCTCTCCACTCGGGGAGCCTCGGGGACCCGGCCGGCAACTTCCCTTCTTGCTGCTCGGCTGCAGGGGCGGGACTTCCGGGTCACCCTCCCTCGGGCCGCGCAGTGATTGGCTGGCCGCCTCACCACTTCCGGGTCGCCGCGGGCAGCGCGGCAGCTCGCTTTAGGCAGTCAGGCGGGGTCCCATTATCCGAGGAGTGGGCTCCCTCGCGATAAATTCCAAATATGAAGCGAGGTAGGCACTCACTAGGCGCCGCAATTTCAGGCACATGCCGGGTGGGCACCGGCGGGGCACAAAAAGCGCCAGCAGCGCTAGCCTCAAGGAAAGGCGCTCCCAAGCGCCAGGGGACACGATAAAGCGCTCACAGCGCTAGAAGCAAAAATGAAGCGCTCTCAGCGCTAAGAGCCAAATGGAGCGCTGGGCAGGAGATTTCAGCGCTCCCCAGCGCTGAAGGACAGAGAGCAGCGCTCTCAGAGCTGCAGGCAAGGAGTCCTCAGTGCTCCCCAGCACTGGAGGACAGGACAAGGCTCCAGCAAGGGCTGGAGGCAGGCAGGGGGGGCAAGGCTGGGCCAGAGCCAGCACACTGGGTCTCCAGGCAGGGAGACACCCCAAGTGGCGGTCCTCCTGGCCCCAGCAGCAGCAACAGCCCCCTCTGGCAGGATCCAAAAGCAGAAAATGTTCTAAGGGGACACAGCCCCTTCTTATACTAACAAATCCTTTGTTTCAAGGTGCAGGGTGGGAGAGAAACCAGTCGCAGCTGGTTTTGGAGCACCCTTGATTGCCCAACCACCCCTTTCATTCACTGGGGAGGCTAGGGTCGTTAGCCACACAACAGGGGGGCGGAGCCAGCATTGTGTGGGGAAAACCCAGCCCATCCAGGACACAGGTACACTCCTCCCACACATCACTCATGCTAATCTCACACTCACCACCGGGCAGACCCATCCAGACTTCCTGGAGCCTGGCATCCCAGCCAGCTCCAGCCAATCACGCTCCAGCACCCTCACTGCACACGCACATCAATGTCCAGAAGTAGCACTTCCCTTCTAGACACATACATGCCGCAGACACCATCTCGCAGCATTCACTCTCACGAGTTTACACATACTAAACTCGAGCCTGCACTCCCCACGCCTCAGGAACTACCCGGGACACACTCATTCCCCATGCATTCCTATGGGAGGGCAGGCCAGCCATACTACACGCACGCACTTTTACTCTGGGACCCAGGGAGAAAGTGTGCCAAGCCAGAAATCATGAACGCCATCAAAAGCAAAAAGTTCAGGGGTGAACCTGCCATAAAGGCCCGGGTCCAACAAGGCACAGCAACAAAAAGTGGAAGGGAGGTCCACGCCAAGGTGCCAGGTCTAACACGTGTCCCCTCCAGCTGAAATGTGGGGAGAACTACCCTATCCCAGGGAGTTCTCATCACTAAGGCTGAAAAACCTGGACAGACCGTCAGCATTGGCGTGGTCTGAACCAGGGCGATGTTCCACCGTAAAGTCCATACCTGTAGGGAGATGGACCACCTCAACACCTTTGGGTTCTCACCCCTCATCTGCATCAGCCATCTGAGGGGCCTGTGGTCGGTCTGAACTCGGAAATGAGTCCCAAACAAGTATGGTCTCAACTTCTTCAGTGCCCAGACCACAACAAATGCCTCACGCTCAATTGCACTCCACCTCTGTTCCCGTGGAAGTAACTTCCTACTGATGAAGGCTACAGGCTGGTCAAAGCCCTCTTCAGTAATCTGTGATAGAACAGCCCCCACACCATGCTCTGAAGCGTCTGTCTGTACAATGAATTCTTTTGAGAAGTTGGACGCCTGAAGCACGGGTGCTGTGCACATGGCAGTCTTCAGGGCATCAAAAGCCTTCTGACAGGTGTCAGTCCACTTCACTTTCTTGGGCTGCTTCCTGGAAGTCAGCTCAGTCAAGGGTGCAACAATGTTGCCATACCCATTGACAAACCTCCTGTAGTGCCCCATGAGTCCTAAAAAGGCTCTCACCTGTGTCTGAGTCTTTGGGGGTTCCCATGCCAGGATGGTATCAATCTTGGGTTGTAGGGGCGCCACCTGGCCGCTTCCTACCTGGTGACCCAAGTACACAATGGAACCCTGCCCGATCTGACCCTTAGTTGCCTTGATCGTGAGGCCTGCCTTGTGAAGCACCATCAACACTTCCCAGAGGTGCTGCAAGTGATCTTCCCAACTGGCGCTGAACACTGCAATGTCATCCAGATAGGCGGCACTGAAATCCTCCAGCTCAGCCAACACCTGGTTGACCAACCTCTGAAAGGTGGCAGGTGCATTCTTCATCCCAAAGGGTATAATCCGGAATTGGTAGTGCCCATCTGGTGTGGAGAATGCTGACCTCTCCTTAGCCCCATCAGTCAAGGGGATCTGCCAATACCCAGACGTCAAATCAAACGTGCTGAGGTACCGTGCAGCCCCAAACCGATCAATGAGCTAATCAGGTCTAGGGATGGGGTGCGCGTCAGTCTTCGTGACTGAATTGAGCCTTCTGTAGTCCACACAGAACCGGAGTTCGGGTGTGGCACCCGGCGCTGCAGCCTTTGGGACCAAGACCACTGGGCTGGCTCAAGGACTGCTAGAGGACTCAATCACCCCAAGTGCAAGCATCTTTGAACCTCCTCTTTGATGGAAGCCCTGACCCTGTCAGTTACCCTGTAAGCCTTGTGCTTCACAGGTAAGCTGTCTCCTGTATCCACATCATGGACGCACCAATCTGTGATACTAGGAACCAGGGAGAACAGATCAGAAAACTGTCCCAGCAGCTGGCGGCAGTCATTCTGTTGCTCAGTGGTCAGGGTGGGAGAGAGGTTAACTCCATCCACTGACCCATCTTGCTCTGTGGCTGACAGGAGGTCAGGAAGAGGCTCAGTCTCCTCCTCCATTCCAGCATCTGTTGCCAAGAGCATACCCACTTCAGACCTCTCCAAGTGGGGCTTAAGGCGATTGACATGCAGGACCCTCAAGGGGTTCCTGGGAGACCGCCAGTCCACCAAATAGGTAACAGGACTCTTGCGCTCTGCAACCTCAAAAGGGCCGGTCCACTTATCCTGGAGCGCACAAGGCTCCACAGAGGCCAAGACCCACATCTTCTGACCAGGCTGAAGCTCCACCAGAGTGGCATTCTGGTCGTACCATCGCTTCATCTCCTCCTTGCTGGCTTCCAGATTTGCCTCAGCAAGTGCTCTGAAACGCCTAGTCTGGTTCCTGAAGGCCAGCTTGTAGCTATATACATTCTGCGGAGGTTTCTTGGGAGATTGCTCCCAGCCTTCTTTGACCAGACTTAGAGGTCCTCTCACAGGGTGGCGGTACAGGAGCTCAAAGGGGCTGAACCCTTGCGACTTCTGTGGCACCTCACAGTAAGCAAAGAGTAGGCATGGTAAGATGACGTCCCACTTATGCCTCATGGGTTCCTCAAGACCCATTATCATGCCTTTTAGGGTGCGGTTGAATCTCTCAACCAACCCATTTCCTTGGGGGTGGTAAGGTGTGCTAAACTTGTAGGTTACACCACACACTTGCCAAAGGGACTTCATATACTTGGATATGAAATTGGTACCCCAGTCAGACAGCACCTCTAGAGGAAATTCCACAGTGGAGAAAATTCCCATCAGTGCACGTCCCACCACAGGGGCCATCACTGTCCTTAGAGGGATGGCTTCGGGATTCCGTGTGGAATGGTCCACCAGGACCAGGATAAACCTGTTGCCCATGGCTGTCCTGGTGTCCAGTGACCCCACAATGTCAATCCCTACTCGCTTGAAGGGGGTACTGACCACAGGGAATGGCTGGAGAGGAGCCTCTGCTTCCTCCCACTCATTTCACTTGCCTGGCAAGTCTGACAGGTCCTGCAGTGATTGTCTGAACTCCTGCACATTTGTGGCCAATAAAAGTGGGTGACAAGCCTTTCAAAGGTCTTGTCCTGCCCCAAATGTCCTGCTAATGGCACATTGTGAGCCAGCCCCAGTAGGAAGGCTCTGTAGCTCTGGGGTACCACCAGCACATAGGCTGACCCAGGCTCAGCAACCTTAGGCTCTGAACACAGGAGGTCATTTTCCCAGTAAATGAAATGTGTTCCAGACTGATCACTGTTGGCCTGGTCTGCAGCCTGCTGCCGCAGACCCACGAGAGAAGGACATTCTTTCTGCCCTCTGCAGAATTCCTCCCTGGAGGGGCCCCCTTCCTGCTGCCAATGGGTCAGCTCAGGCAGGTCCCCCAGTTCAGCTATCTGTTCCCCTGTAGGTTCCAGGGCATCCCCCTCAAAGTCTGCTTCTTCCTGGACCGTGAGAACTACAGAGGCCGGTTTCCCGCACCCCCTGCCTCTTCTCTTTAAGGCCGGTTCCTGGGCCTCCCTCTCAGGCTCCAGGACCTCTTGAGCACCCCTACTGGCTGCCATTGAATGTGTGGTCATGCATGCCCAGTCAGGCAGACCCACCATCCTCAGGTGAGTACTCTTCTCCACCTTTTCCCAAGGGGAGCTCTCCAAATCGTTCCCCAACAGTCATCAGGCATTGCGGTTCTCACAGCTACTTGAAGAGTACCAGAGGCACCCCCCCACTCAAAGGGAACCTGAGCCATTGGAGACTGACTCTCAGTGTGGTCGGCATTAACAACTCGGCAGAATGCATGTGGGACAACCTGCTCTTGAGACACCAGGTGAAACCTGACAGCTGTCACACTGGCTCCTGTATCTCTAAGAGCCCCCACCTTTTGGCCATTGATGGTGACCCACTGCCCATATTTCTTAGTGTTCCTGGGCAGTTGGTTTTCTTGGACCACCTCACAGTCTCCTAATGAGACAAGGGACATCTCTGCGGGACCCCCCCCCCTTTGGACAACTCTTTCCTCACCCAGGGCTACACTAGCCATCTGCCGGGGGGCTGCACCAGGGGGTGGAGGTCTACCAAACAGGTGACACTTTTGATCAGAGGCAAAATGACCCAGTTGACCACACTTGTAACATCTTGGGGGCCCTCTTTGAACAGGGGGACCTGTCGGGCCCCTGTCGGTTTCTGGGGTGGGGGAGGCTGAGAAACTTTCCCTTGGTTCCCTTGGGGATTACTTTGGGGCCTTCTTTGGAACTCCCTCTGTTTTCCCTTGTCCCCCCCACTCTTCTGCTGGGGAACCTGTCCACCCTTGGCGGAGTCTCCCATGTGACCCTTGTGGACCCTGGTACTGACCCAGTGGTCCGCCTCCTCAGCAAGCTTCCTACGGTTAGTCAGCTTACTATCAATCAGGTTCTGGTGTAGCTCAGGAAAACAGTTACTGGACAAGTGCTCCCATGCAACTAAATCAAGAAGCCCTTGAAAATCATCAACTTTGCTACCCTTCACCCAACCATCCAATGCTCTGCAGAAAAACGTTACATACTCAACACTCAACTTTGTGCAGCCCCTGAACCTTTGTCTATACAACTCAGGAGTTAACCCATATCTGGCCATCAAAGCATCCTTCATGTGTGGATAAGAATTATGAACATCTGAGGGTAAATCCAGCAGTGTGTCCCGCCCCTTACTCAGGAACCGTCCCCACAACCCCACTCCCCAATCCTTCTCAGGGACCCGGTGGGAAGACATGGCTACCTCATAGGCCTTGAACCACTGCCCTAGGTCATCATTCATAAAAAATTCTTTAACCACCTCCTTTGGTATATACACTCTTGATTCTACCTGCACTGGCGGCATGCTGCCACCAGAGGGAGTAAGCTCTAAACTCTTAGCCTTTAGCTCCAATTCCCTCAAAGCCATCTCATGCTCCATTTGGATTCTTCTCTCATCCAGAGCCAGCTTTTTCCTTTCCAGCTCCAGCTGCCTATTCAATTGAAGTTTTGCCATCTCTGTTTCATGTATTCTGGTTTCCTTCCTGTCTGCCAACTCTTCTGGCGACAGGCCTCTGCCAAAGCCATTGTTGCCCTCCGTTTGCTCAATTTCCACCAAGTCTCTAGGTACCCTCCTTGAGTCAATCCAGGCCCTCAGCGCCTTTTGGTAGTCTGACTTGATTCTACATCCAGTCTGGGGAACTTTGAATTTTCTGCAGAAGCCCTTCAGCTGGGCTTGGGTGTAGCTCTCTAGTCTCTCTTCTTCCCATTCTATTTGACCTCTATCAGAGACTACAGATGCTGCCTTCCCCCCATTGACTGAACCAGGCATGACTTTGTAAAAATGGAGATCTCTCAGCAAACAAAAATCAAAAAGTATGTGGTTGCATTATGGTCTGCTCTCACTTAGTAGTGTTCACCAATCACTGTACATGAATCACAAAAGCAAGTCCAGAATCCTCACCGCTGACCACCAATGTTAGAATTGAGGGTCTCTAGTTGGCACAGGTAGGTACTTGTGACAAGTAGCGACCCTCTCCTCTAGTCAGGGTAAGGGGGTACACTCCAGAGATAACCACTGCTCACCCCCTTGATAGCTTTGCATGAGCAGTTAGGCCTATCTCAGAGGCAGTGTGTAAAGTATTCATGAACACCTACAGTAATCAAGTGACAACACTACAAATGGACACCACACAGGTATTATATCCAAAATAGTTAGCTTTTATATAAAGACCTAGCACAAGACCAAATAACGACAAAAGTAATCCACAATACTGTCAGCAATAAAGAGTTTTTGGTAAAATGCTTAGCTTAGAGTTCTGTGCGCTTCGTGCCCTGTGTCCGGCTCTCACGGTGATGAAAATACCCAAAAGAGTCTAACAAGCGCAGCGGACGCTCCGGTCCGGTGCGTACAAAAATGCGGTGCGAGTCGTACATCGTACCTCTTCGTGGGGAGTTCGTCACGGACGATGCATTGGAAAAAGATGGCGTTGCACGGTGCGTTGTCCTCCGGTCACGGTGCGAGCTACAGCTCGTTGATGGCGCTTGTGCGGATCGTTGAACTCAGAGTCGCGTTGATTGTGGCGGACGTTGCTTGGTGCGGTGCGGTCAGCTTACGTTGCGGCGTACGAGCCGTACTTCGGGAGCTGGGGTCGTACAGTCTTTGAAAGCGGTGCGAGTAGGACACTGCGATGCGTACCCAACTCCATGCGATCCTCAGACTCTACCTCAGCAGTGGTGTACGTGTCATCCCGACTTGTGTGAGTCGATGTGTGCAGCGTTGTACGCTGCGGGGCCTTCCAGTCATGGTGCGAGCTACGGCTCATTGACGTCGTGGGTACGAGTCATTGGGCGCAGAGCTGGCGTTGATTGAGGCGGCGATGCTTGGTACGGTGCGTTCAAGATACGATTTGATCGTATGAGGCGTACACAGTTCTCGTCGGCGTATACTAAAAACAACGTTTCCAGCAGCGATTTGCGAGGCGGATGAAGTCCACTGGTCCTGGGACTTCGTTCAGGGGGCAAGCTCGCTTCCAAGCCCTTGGAGATCTTTTGGAACAAGTGAAAAATAAAGTCTTTCAGTCTTTCTCCTCTCCTTCAGCAGCAAGGCAACCACTGCAGGCCAATCCCCCAGGTCAGGGACAGTATTCCTCCTTCAGCTTTCCCAGTTCCTTCTTTTCAGGCAGAGGTTTCTTCTTGTCAAATCTGGATCTAATTTCTTGGGAGCAGGGTCCCAATACATATACCCCTAAATCCTTTGTCCTCTGGGGTTGAGGGGCCTTGAGCACTTTGTTGACATGACTCTGACTTTTCATTCAGGGAGCAGGCGAGAGACATCAGACACTCCACAGGAGGTGGAGCCAACATTGTGGTGGAGAGGCACAGTCCTATACAGAGCCCAGGTGCACTCCTCCCACCCATCTGGATGTAAATCTCTCTATTCACCACCAGGCTACCTAGCCCTGCCCTCTGGAATTCCCCAGCCCTGTCACTCACAGAATCCAGACAGCAGATACACATCCTAGCAGAGGCAGGCTGAAATGATTAGGCAAGCAAATACCTACTTTCAAAAAATGGTATTTGCAAACACAGAGTATTAAAATAAACTTTACTAAAAGATGTATTTTATTATTCTGAGTTCAGGCATACCAACAGCCGGAGCCGGTAGCGGGAGTACCGGCCGGGCGGTGACGTGGGGAGGAGGAGGGGCAGGGTGGAGGGTAGTAATGTGTGGATTACAGACATTAAAAGGTAAGTAACGATAAAAATAAATAAAACTAATTTTGTTGCACACACTGCATCGCATTTGGTGATGCAGTGTGTGCAACGAAATTCATTTTATTTATTTTTATGGTTACTTACCTTTTAAAGTCAGTAATCTATACATTACTAACCCCCACCCTGCCCCTCCCCACGTCATCGCCCGGCCGGTACTCCCACTACTGGCCACAGCTGCATACCAAACTCAAACTTCTACCATGTTCCCCGAGTCTGTTAGGATTATAGAATGTAACAATTCCAACAGCCCATTCTGGCCTATGAGAACAGGTAGCCTTGCAATAGTAAAACACGAATATGGCTGTAATTCACTATTAGGGCATGCCACACACATCAGGGCTTGTCCTACCTTATACTTACAATGCACTCTACCCTTGGGCCTACCATAGGGGTGACTAACATGAAGGTAAGGGTGGGTTTAGGGACTGGCAAGTGGGTGCACTTGCCCAGCCAGCATGACAGTACTAGACTGCACGCAGGTTCTGCAATGGCAGACCTTAGACACATTTTACAGGGCTGCTTCTGTGGGTGGCACAACCAATGCTGTAAGCCCACCAGCAGCATTTGGATTTACAAGCCCCAAGCACTCCTTGTGCACTTGACTAGGGTCTGACAGTAAACCAAATATGCCAATCATGGTATCCAATCAATATATCAATTTACACAGGGAGCACTTGCACTGTGGCACTGTGCTCTGAGCAGCTAACTCCAGCGAAAACATATGAGGCACAGCAACAAAAAGTGGAAGGGAAACCCATGCCAAGGTGCCAGGTCTAACATCTACCATATTGAAAGTGGGAACAATGGTGCATCCTGGGAATGCACAGATACCACAATTTGCAGTAAGTGGTCACAGGTTAGGAGGAAACCTGGTAGCCAAATGGCTACAAGCTGCATCCTTCCCTGAGGGCATTTTCTGAGCATAAGGAGGGTACCCCAAACTCAGATCTCGACTGGCTGGAAGAAGGACAGAGAAAGGACTGCTGTGCCTCACCGTGTAACCAGCAAAGAGAGCCTGCTACTCCTGGTGACTAGCAAAGGAGAGGGACTATGCTTGCTGTGCCCTGTTCAAGAAGAAGTTATCTTCAGAGTTCAGCCAAAGTGTGTGTTGTAACGATTCTTGATGACCCTCCCTTGCAAAGTACAAGGAAGTGCCTCCCTCTGGAGTCATGCTGGAGCTCTCAGGCCAAGGTACTGTGCTGAGGGGGGCTCCTTGAACTCGGGTCACCCCGCACTGCGGGGCTGCAGGAGCCTATGCTACGCCACTGTCCAAAGCCAAGAGACTCTAGGGGCCAGCTGAATCGCCTCCTTTTGGCAACACAGTGACATAACAGTGCACCCACTTGCAAGGAACTAACCTTCCTTTTTCTTACATGGAAGGCACCCCTCAGGTGGACCCAAGTACCCCCATGGGCAGGGTGCACTGTATGTTAAAGGTAGGACATATACTGGTGTGTATTACATGTGCTGGTAAGGAAATACTGTGTATTTCGTTTATCACTGTTGAAAGGCTGTCTGCTCTATAGGATAACATGGGAGCTGCATTATAACATATTACAAATGTCTACCTTCACATTGAGATAAGATAGAAGAATGGAGTTTAGACTCTCTGAACTAGGAATTTAATAAAACACTGTTATATTCCATATAGGTACCACCATAAAGGCCCAAGATACTTCATTACCCTTAACCTACATTCTTCCCTACATAACACTTGTCACGGTTAACAGGGACTGACCTTTTACCTAGATACAACACTGCGTTCAGAACACAGGTTTTCCCTAGTTCGAGATATCATACATTATGCATGAGGCTTCTTGGAAGCACAGCAGGACGACCATCTGCTGTATAATAGCTATGTATGAAGTTAATGCCCGACGTCATCCTTAGGCCGACACAGTAATACAGTGAGGTAGACTCCTGGGGAGGCCTATGGGTGTATATATACATCACATCTTGCTAAGATAGGGCAGAGCAGACAGATGCTTCCTGGATGACACTGACCAGAGACGCTAAGGTTCCTGCATGCAGACACTCCAGCTTCCAGTGGTCTAACATCCCACACGGGGTGTCCAATTTGAGCCCAGGACGGGGTCTCACAGTCTCTCACTCTAGGTAATGGGATTGACTAAATCCTAGAGGGATTCCTGGCTTAACACCTATACACATGCTAGGCACATTTAGGTACATCTAGTTAGGGAAGCATCGTAGGTGTATGCATCTTTTTATCATATCTTTTATATACTCAAATGTATTCATAATTATTGTAAGATGGTAGAGATATACCATCCATTTATCTTTATAGTACTGCTAACTGTTTATATATTATACTGTCTAACGGTTGTTGTAGCTTATCTATTTTACACTAGAATAACAACTGTTCAATAAATACTTATTGAACATGCCCTGCCTGTTTATCCTGTGTATCTCTCTGAGACAAACTAAGTAAGCTCGAGTGACTGGGAAAAAAGTAATACATTGTTTCCACGGTCTTGAGGGATCAGGGTTGTCATGTTCAATGGTTGCCAAGAATTATTCTCTCCTTGGTAAGAGGAGATTCTAGTGGCACTGTGAGCTAGTTGGTACAAAAGGCCAAAATACCCAGTGGGGGTGTTCAGAATCAGTCTAACACCAATCCTACAGTTGATGCTGTCTGATTTCCAGATCCTGTATACTTTTATAGGAGCCACATTACAACACTTTTAGTAAAGTTGGATTTTAAATTGTTGTTTGAAAATGGCACTTTTAGAAAGTGCACATTTTATGGTTTAACAATTCGATGTGCCTCTGCCTGTTTGTGTTTTCACTGTCTGATTTTGGAGTGATGGGAGCTGGAGATGTGCATTCATATAAATGGGCTGCATTTGGAGTAGTGGGAGGAGTTTCACTAGCACCTGAATATGCTGCGTCTCCTTTATGCAATGCTGTCACCACCTCCTGTAGGGAAGCTGGACCAGAGAGGACAGAACTGGTTTGCACTGGGCTCAAAGACCCTTGCCACAAAGAATGTAAATAGAAATTGGGGTATACGTATTGGACCTTTAAACCCCAGAGAATTAGAACAGTTCTGGACTCAAGCGGAACCTCACCTTCCCAACGCCGTGCAACGTGTGTTGACTTTGTTTCCAAGGTACTGTTGTTTGGGGGGTCTGTGTTACTGCATGCCCAGCCCTCCCTTCTTGCAGCCGACGCCATAATTTGGATTTGTGTCACAGTGTTGTTAGAGCCCCAGGTGGAGCAATTTTTGTTTCCACAGTTCTCTTTTTGAAGTAACCATTTTAAAAGTAATATCTTGATACATGTATGTTGGATTTTTGTCGTTTTGGGCTCGTTTGGTTTACATGAAGATACTTTATGTTTCTAAACTGGTGTTGTGTCAATTTGTGATTTTTTAACTGTGTTACTGTGTATTTGGATACAAAAACTTTACACATCGCCTTTGGGATAAGCCTGTCTACTCACGCCAAGCTACCAAGGGTATTGATCTGCATATGCAGTTTACTATTTTGTCTGCTTCATGTGAGTGATGCTGGTCATTTTCTTGTTTCTCTTTGTACAGTATGCTCATACCTTCTGAAGTGAAGGAATGTGTTGTATAAAAATGCTAGAGCAAATAAATATGTTACTGGTCATTGTTATAGCATTTTACAACAGTGCATCAAGAAAGAAATTACCTTTGCAGGTTCTAAGCACTGTTATCTTTTTGTATGACTACCTACCTGATATTTGTGTTAGCCCCATTTGTGTTTATATGTTGTGCTTATGTGATTTTGAATGTTAGTTTTTTACCTGTCTGCTAAATTTCTTCTTGTGTCTTGCGATGTGAAAAAGACCGCATGCTGCTCCTCATGGGGCACCATGCTGCATGGTAGGAGGGTAAGATTGGCTGTGTGCTGTACTGTTCTCCGCAGTATTGAGAGATGAGTTGGCAAGTGTTTCTCCAGGAAGTACAGCATAGTGATCCCATGAGCAACACATGTTGAAGCTGCTATCCTAATGAAAGTGCCACATAGTGAACCTACTAGCAGCACACTTTGAGCTGGGAACAGAAGATGTTGTGCTTTACAAGTCGATACAAAAGGGGATGATGGACGGAGCGCTTGAGCAAATCAAACACTCACCCCCCAGTTAACTGATCTGGGTTTAATCCATCACCATTCTTTAGCTCACTCAGCCACCCCAGTTCAGACATGGCCATATGCAAATCAGTCTGACCCTGTGCCTCATGGGAACAGTCCAGCCCGAACTGCCAAGCCATGTCTTCCCTGGACCGGAAACAAGCATCCTGGGACCGGTTTCGGATTCATAATCCTCATCAGCCAGGCTATCTTGAATCCAGTGGCCAAGTGAGCATGGGACTCACGTCTGAGCATACCCTGCCAACTTATGGCAAACAAAGCAATACAAAAGGGGATGATGGACGGAGCGCTTGAGCAAATCAAACACTCACCCCCAGTCAACTGATCTGGGTTTAATCCATCACCATTCTTTAGCTCACTCAGCCACCCCAGTTCAGACATGGCCATATGCAAATCAGTCTGACCCTGTGCCTCATGGGAACAGTCCAGCCTGAACTGCCAAGCCATGTCTTCCCTGGACCGGAAACAAGCATCCTGGGACCGGTTTCGGATTCATAATCCTCATCAGCCAGGCTATCTTGAATCCAGTGGCCAAGTGAGCAAGGGACTCATGTCTGAGCATACCCTGCCAACTTAGGTCGAACAAATCGATACAAAAGGGGATGATGGACGGAGCGCTTGAGCAAATCAAACACTCACCCCCAGGCAACTGATCTGGGTTTAATCCATCACCATTCTTTAGCTCACTCAGCCACCCCAGTTCAGACATGGCCATATGCAAATCAGTCTGACCCTGTGCCTCATGGGAACAGTCCAGCCCGAACTGCCAAGTCATGTCTTCCCTGGACCGGAAAGAGCAAAATGCCTCTCTGAATTATTTTATTTTATTTATTTATTTGCAGAGTTTTATAGAGCGCGAACAAGATCCTTACGGATATCAGAGTGCTTCACACACAGATGGGTTACAAGAAACAGAGGAATAGGGATTAAACAAGTCAAATAGTTCAAAGATGAGCACAGGTTTAAACAAAAGGGTCGAGGTGAGGTAGAAACGGTTCATAGGTCATCATGCCTAGGTGCTCCTTTCTGCACAAAAACAATCCTTCCTGCAATGGAGGCACCCTTTAACCATGTTGCAAGGGTGCCTACGTTGCTGGTAGGCTGCCAAAACAGCACTAGCACAGGCAGAAAGGACAGGAAGGCACCAAATTGGTGTTGTGTGGGAAAACCAACAGCAATGCCCATGGAACTGCTCCCTGGTGCAGAGTAAGGCAATGCAGTGCCTTGTCCTACTTTGTCTTACTCTCTATCTATGAGGTCATTCAAACCCAGGAACAGTGGCTTTGCATTGCCTCATAGATATGGTTGAGAGGCTTGCACCACCAGAAAAAGTTACTCTCCAGCAGTGCAAGCCTCTCATAAATAAGCCCCTAGAAGAGTGCACATGGGTCACAGTCTCACTGCTAACACATTTTATCAGGTAATTTAAATAGACTTGCATATCTAGGGGTTTTCATACCTTTGGATGAATGTGATAAACTGAGTCAATACTGTTTTCTATGTTCTTAGGTCATGGGGACTACGATAATGATGAAGGCCAAGCTAGCAGTGCCATTATTACTTGCGTGTAATCTGCATTGAACTGATCCCTTCCTTCTTTTTCCAAACCATGAATGTTAATGCAACCAATTTTTTGGGTAGTCGTAGTGAAATCATGTGCCCTTTACACCCTAATTGGATTAATTCATTCAATGAACCAGCCTTCACCCCTTGACAGCTTTTGTTTGTCGTTAAAGGGCAACAGCAGAGGGCAAAATGCGGAAACCCCCCAAAAAAGTCAGACACTTATTTACTACAATTTTGAGCAGAGGACACAAAAGATAACATCAGTTGTCATACCCTTGCGAAACCTCACAAAAGCAGCACTTAAGTTGAATTGCATCGGTGCATATTAGGGGTGGGCATAGTTCGCCAAGTAGCGCTGCGCTTAGCTACGCAAAGTGCACTTCGCAGTACGCGAGCTTCGTGTAGCACTACGCGAACTGCGTAGTAGCATGTTTGCACTGTGCAAGATGTTGTTTTCAATGATTGCACAGTGCGGACAAGCATCCGGCACTGTGCAATCATTGAAAATGGCATCTTGCACAGTGCCAGCTGTACTTTTCTGCCGCTCGAGTGGATTTTTACTCGAGCTGCAGCTTTCTCAAATCGGACTGGTAGTTTCTCATCGCTAGCGGTCGCGAGCATGCACGACTACGCGCAATGAGAAACTTGACCTCCCCGCGTTGAGAATCTCAACGGGAGGTTTATCATCGGCCACTTCATATTGCTGATCACGAACAAGGAAAAAGTCTTGCGAAGATGTCATTTTGCTTGCTCGCGGTCGCCAACTTGACGTTGAGGACCTTGAGCAAGCAAAAAATGACCGCTGCACTACGCTACGCTATGCTACGCATTTTGCACTGTGCTATGTGCAGGTCGCGTAGTGCGAAGTTACGCAAACTTCGCAAACTATACGAGCGTAGTGCTTTGCCCAGGGTTAGTGCATATGTACATTTTAGTAAATGTGGGCAATGGTTCCTAGGGCCCAGCCTCATTTCTGTTCCAGTCTCTAACTTGGGAAAACCTTGGCAGTGGAAGGATTAACAAAGATCAAGCCATAGGGGTAACACTGGCTAACTCTAATTGACATCTTTGTTTCCCCCAGTCCATCAATGCTCTGATTGATAATGCAGTGGGATGGCAGATAAGGGAAGATGTCAAAGTAATAGTTTCTTTTTATTTGATTAGTCACCAATTACTGGCTGAAGGGAAGCTGTCACAAGTCACCTTTACTTACACCTGTGCATTGGAAGCCAAATGTTCGTTCATTCTTGTACGTATTTATTTTGTTTAAGGGAGATTAGCAGTCGTAAGGTAGAACAATATTTTGCCTTTTATCTGGAGACTCTAGTTGCCTCACCTAAAAAGGTGAATTACATTTTATTATAGCAAACTGTAAAAGCAATGTAGATATTTTCATTTTGTCTCTGAGCTGACTATGATCTTAAGATGAGGGGGGAACATACTACGGCATTTTGATCTGGAAAATTAAATTTGTATCTGGAAATCTAGGCAAGAAATCGCTGTGCGTGATTTGTTTCATTCCACGCAGATTTATGAAGGGACCTTAGTTACTGTAGAGAGGCAGCTTTTAGTGACCGTGCTAAAATTCATTAATCGCAGGATGTTTAAACTAGCGTTTCCAAGAGCAGTAAATTGTGGATAGAAATGATATTTTTGGAAATGTTTAGCAGCATTGGTATGCACTGGCACACACATAACTGAGTCCATCTCTACTGGAATGAAAATCATGCCATTGTTAACAAAAAATACCACTAATCCCATTGAGGCCCAAATTAGTTTTATGTTTAACATATTTATTCTATTTAATTAACACAGGAGACAGGCAGAAAACTGTGTTAAACAGAAAAGAAAAGTTGTGGATTGAAAAAAAGATTTAAAAAAAGGAGGTGAACATAAAAAATGATCAAAGTGAAATTCCCCATTGAACATTAGACCATTAAAAACAACTCATGCAGTGCGTCTTTTTTTCTAATCACTGCTCCAGAACAACTACGAACATAAAGTGCCATATAGAAGAGAATCTTGTTTATGCTTATTTGTAATTGTACTGTCAATCACAGTTTCTTTCATAGATCAACAGTTTTTGACAGATCGGTTTGAGACAGTCATGTACTGAAGAATGATGAAGAAACTGTTATCTAAATACTCTTCACTGACTTGGAGACCTATTTATTAAAAAGGGTGGGGCCTTTTTACAAGCCTCTTTCACTTTTTCCCATATAAGCCCAGCCGTCGCCAGGGGCTTGTATATTAGCCCTGGTGTAACTTGCGCTTGGCGTAAGTCAGGCTCTTCTGCGGTGTTAAATTATAGCTGTTTTCCCACTTTAGGACGGAATCTGAATTCCCCTTCTTACACAATTGAAGCATCTCACAATAAATCTGCTTATTCCATAGTATTTACAATAAACTGGTATAAGGCAATATTATTTGAAAGAAACCAGTCTATGGTAGTGGCATTTACAATATTTCCTCACTTCTGCCCACTTTCTCAAACCTACGTCAAAAGGGCAAGAGGACTCTAATGTTGTTGCTGATGTGATTTCCAGATAATGACTTCGAAACTGTGTGAGACCATCTTAGCCTTCAATCTTTTCAACGTCGGGTAGCTGAGTATGATTACATTGTGTATTTTCAACACCTGTTATTTACAGCACTTTGCAGCAAAAGCCGTGCATTATTTAACAATGTGTAGAAGAACGATGTCAAATTTTCTTATTTCATGCGTTGTGTACATTTTGAACGTTTAATATTAGGAGCATTACTGTTTTACATCCACCATGCTATCTCTTTTTATCACTTGAAATATTATGCATCAAATATCGACCCTTCCCTCCACACTGACTCTGAGAGCTTGATTGTCTGGTCCAGTTTCCAACTGTTATACGGTTCCTACGAATTTGATAGGAATGTGTATTATATCAACAAAACTTAATTATAGAGAGACTAAGGGGGCCATTAGGATGACGGGCGGACAAAGTCCGCCCGCCATCCTATCGGAAAATGGGACAGCCCGCCATAAGGGCGGGGGTCCCGTGGGGGGTATTAGGATGCGCCTGCCACAGTGGCGGCGCATCCTGCATTTTTAACATTGTGGCGGGTGGTGCTCTCAGCACCGCCCGCCACAATGCTATAAATGCTTGTCATGCATGTGCATGCACAACGTGGCAGGCACCGCGCGGTGCCCGCCATGTTGTGCATGCACATGTAGGGGGGTACCATAGGTACCCCCCATGTGCCTCCCCCACCCCCTATCATCCTGGGGGCCTGCAACGGGCCCCTAAACAGAAAGACCGCATGCCGCAACACCGCCACGGAAAGGCACCCTCCCGCCCTCATCCTAATATGGTTGGCGGTGTCTCGCAGACACCGCCACCATAGGAAAGCACTTTTTTCGTGACCGGCGGAAATGCGGTGGGCGGACTTTCCGTCCGCCGCGGACCCCCCAGTCATCTTAATGTGGCAGGGGGTCATTTTGTTGAGGATGGCGGGCAGATTGTCCCCGCCGGGCCAGCGGTATCTACCGCCAGCCCGGCGGGGGCAATCCGCCTGCCATCCTAATGGGCCCCTAAGCCTTCTTGTCACGTTAGTAAATGTTGGTTTCGGTATCTCATAGTGCCACGTCTAAACTCCTAACCTCGACATTTGTTGGTTGGTTGTTGGTAACCTCGAACATGACGACTCTGATTCCCAAGAAATTTGCAGAAACAGGTCTAACCCTTTTGTTTGTCACATTTGCATTCCGAAGGTGTCACAAAAAAAATATTCGATAATATATTTTCAATTGTATGTTGAAAAGCTCTAATACGTGTAAATAAAACATGAACTGCAATTATTAGAAAGATGAGACACATTATTGTTATAAGCACCATTAGAATGGTGTGGAAAACAAACAATTCAACCACGTAATTGTTCCTAATCCTATCACTAATGAATCTATACTAATGAGGGCATGTGCGCAGTGCCCGTCTGTAAGACCTGTTGAAATTGTCTAACCCAGACATTGGTATAATGTTTAAAGCAGTCAGCAGCTGTGCATTAACGAATGCACTTCGTTTGAGTGTACCACCCTACACACTTCTCCTTACTTGGCTAACTTCCTTCTGAGGATGAAGGACAGGGAGTGCAGAGCTGCATTGCAGTCACATCTCACAGCAGCTACCATGACAATTCCAGTGTAAAGTGCCTCCAACCAAGTTCAACATGGACATTGTTTAAATAATAAAACACTGACTATATCACACGGTGCCACAGGCTTAGAACAGCGGCATTAGTTAGTCTGGAGAGAAAGGGTTATCTCCTATGACCACAAAAATAAACAAAGGCCATTGCAATCTAATTTGTGTGACCCTGTAACTAACAGTGCAGACTACAGGATAACAATGTCTACCAAAAAAAAATATGCGTGTGGCACTTTCTCATATTAGCAGAAAACATGTGCGGACCACCATGTGAAAAAGATGGTAAGTTAAAAAGCAAAACTGAAATGGAGAATAAATGTAATCCCTACGATACCATAGTGCACCAAGTAGCTTCTCCTGTAACATAAATGTGAACAGTTTATTTTCCTTTCAAGGTTTTATTTCTTTAACACCTACTGAAAAGATAAGTAAGAAGGGGGAATTGCATGAATCAAGAGGGCCAGCCAAGCAGTCATGCGGACTTAAGGACTGCAAGCTCTCTCTGCTCTGGCCAACCCGCCCACCCGAGAGCCACTCACTTAAATAATAATGATAATAACAATATGTTATTATCATTTTATTTTTCCTATTGAAGTCATTGGGGCGGCGCTCCTGGAGCCACTAATGGTCCAAGGATACTCATGGTACTATACCTTGAAGCTGCTATTAAACCCACTTTGTATTAATTGTGGCTTACCTTCCTTATGATATCTACCTTACATGCGCAATTCTTTCCCCTCTGGCTGATCTGGTGAAGGTGCTTTTGCGATTCCAAACTTTTATTTGTTTTTCTGTTATCTTTTCTATGTTAGTCCACGCCTTCGTTTTTCTTCTATGTCTGTTTTCCTTTCAGAGCTATGTCAATCTATAACATCTAACTCAAAGTTTCATATTCTACTATTTATGTCTGTTTTGCTGCTATTGTTCCTTCCTAATGTTCACTGTTATGGCTACATTTCCTAAGGTTAAAATTGTTTCTATGAAGGTTTAAGGCTTAAGACATCCAGTTAAAGATATACAAATATTAGACTATTTGGCTAGACAGAAGGCCAGCATAAGTTTGCTTCAAGAATATGATATTTATGATAACAGCTTTTCCTATATGAATAGGAAATGGCCTGGTCATATACTTTCTTCGCCAGCTGTAGGAAAAATATTTATTGTGGCAAATCTATTGTCTAAAAAACTTAAACTTTAGATATTAGGTAGGGGTTCAGATTCTGATGGCAGAATTGTAATTTTTAAAATCCGAATAGATAATACAATTTTGCATTTGCTCAATAGTTATGGTCCAACGGCTGATGACGCAACACTTTTTGACTACTCTTAGTTCTGAAATGATCAATTTAGATGTGGTTCCTCTTATTGTTGAAGATGATTTTAACTTAGTATGTGACCCTTTACTAGATAGAATTTCTTCCACTAAATGTAGACCCCCACCCCCCCAGGTTTTTGCAAATGCTCAAATTCTTATTTAAAACTCCTAAATATTGTTAGGTATTTAGCGTGTTTTATGGGTGGTGGGTTGTGGAAGAGACGCTCATACCTTCTTGTTCAGCATGAGGTGGCCGGGGGTTAAGGGTTGGCTTTGTCAGGGTGGAGAAGCAGAACGTGTGGACTTGTACCTCCTCCAGTCATTCATTAGCCTCCACCCCTGAGGCGGCCAGAGAGAATGCAGACCGTTGGGTCTCCCTGCAATTAAATCTTCTAGGGCCACATGTATCAACCTATTTTGCATTCAGAAACGGGCCGTTCCCTGAATTAGCACATTTGCGAACTCAAAAAATGCTTTTTACATGTATCAACCCTATTATGTAACCTGGTACCGAATCAAAAATGGGTTTGCGATTCAGTATTAGGATGGTGCCTGTTTAGGGGTCTCTACCGAATAGCGAATCGCAGCGGTATGTGTGAATGTTTTGTGGCCTTGAATGCGGTTGCAAAACATTTGGGGGGCAGATTTACAAGAAAGTGACGCATCTGTAAAGAGGCATCACTTTCCCTGCGCCACCCTGAGAAACCCTTTCGCCACTATGGATGTGCCGTATTTACAAAGCGGCGCACCATGGCGCAAGGATTGACAGATGCGTCAGAAATTCTGACGCATCAGTTGACGCAAAAGTCACGCATTGCTGGAGTTGTGTCTCAAGCACAAAGCAACTCCAGCAATGCAGGGGAAGGCCTATCCTCATTGTGCTGTGTCACTCCTTACCCCTGCTTCAAGCAGGCATAAGAATTTGACGCAGTGGCGTCCTATAATTGGCTGACTGAAATTGTATAGATTTCATTGCGTCACTTCTTCCAAGCTTTTTTGCATTGGAACGCCCACCCTGCATACATTATACCTGACGCAGGTATAATGTGATGCATGGCTTTACAACGTGACGCATTTTCCTAGATGTGTCACGTTGTATATGGGCCGCATTTTTATGCTGTTGTTGCGTCACAAAAAGTGATGCAACGGCGGCGCAAAAATGACACAAGGGGCTTGTAAATCTGCCCCTTGCAATTTACCACCAACTTCAAGTAGGTGATAACCCATTCGCAAATGGGAAGAGGTCCCAAGGGATCCCTTCCCCTTTGAAAATGGTTGTAAAAATGTTTTTAAGAGCAGGTCGTGGTCAAATCGATCACTGCCTGCTCTTAAAAAATGAAACAAAAACATTTTAATTTCTTTTTTTAATCACAACCCGTTTTCCTTTAAGGAAAATGGGCTGCATGTAAAAAAAATGGATTGCTTTATTTAAAAGCAATCATGGACATGGTAGTCTGCTGACCCCAGCAGGACACCAATCCCTTGCGATTACAAGTGGGTCGCAAATTGTGATTTACCTCATTAATATTCATAAGGTAGGTCGAATTGCGACCCCCTAGGAATTTCTAATCATTAGTAATAGCGATTACCTAATTGCGATTCACAGAAAATCGCGACTAGGAAATCGCTAATGCAAATGTTGATACATGTGGCCCCTAGTTCCCAAGGGGACAGGGCCCAGGTTGGGCAGTTCTTTCAGCTCTGTTCAATGACCTCTTCGAATGTAGAGCCCTCTGAATCTGCATCCAAGCAGACCTCGTGATTGGGAACAAATGAATTGAGGGTCAGGGTTAACTTTCACACTGAGCCCCTCCCATGGGACACTTCTTTGTGGTAGTGAGGGTTCACTGACATGGAGGGTTCCATGCTTCTAAATGGCAATCCCAAACAGTTACGCTTTGGCTACACACATGGAAAGATCCCTTTTGAAAAATGCCTTTTAAAAAAAAAAGTATTTCACCAACTGTTACTTTTTCCAAAAGTAGGCTAACATGGTAGGGATTGTTTGTATGAATGACATCTGCGTTGGTTGAGCACCTGCTATAGAGATCTGTTTTTGTCCTAATGTGTACTAACAGAAAATTCTGTTTACAATTCATGCTTTATATTGAATTCATCCTGTCCTGGGGCAACTGCTGTTATAGGTTTGTGATTGCTGCAGCGAACTTCCTTTCTTTCACTCTTCTGTAGTATCCTTTGGTTCGCGGGCAGTGCGGCGCCTGCCTTTCAAAATGGCACCCTAACCTGATGCTGTCCTAGGCAGTGCCTCTTTTCTTTGTAATTCCTTTTGATGGTCTGCCTGCAATGGCTCCTGCTTCTCTTCAAGGACAGGGTTCCAATGCATTGTCCACCTATCAACAATGTCCTCTGCCCTGCTTTTTGTCCTTGACAGTCTTCTTTTCCTACCAGGACACAGACATTGGTTTCTCTCAGAGATCTTTTTAGTGGTCCCTGGTAGAGTACATTTAAGGTTGTCACATGTTTGTCATTTAGTGCAGAAATCACTAGTTTTCTGCAGAATCACAGGAGTCCAGCACCTACATTTTTTAAATGTAAGTATTAATTCCTTGCATGTCAATTTGTATAGCACTCCTCACAAACTGAATTGTCTCCTGGCCTTTTAATCACCGTCAGACTGGGAGGAGTTTATTTCACAGAATTTTAATATAATTCTGCTCAAATGTCACTATTTTATGAACATCAAGAAATTAATTGAAATTTATATTATTGACTTCCTAACATATGCTACTTTGGCACAATTACTTCTCCTATGGAAAACAAGCACATGCACAAATCAATAAGTAGCTAAACGTGTAGGCAAATATATATATATATATATTTAAGCCTCAACCCCTCAGCTTGGTGAAGACCAGTTTAACATTGCATCAGACTCAAGATAGACACCTTGTAAACATTGAGGTACTGCAGCCTTCTGACAACATTTTGAAACTTTGGTATCTGATTTTAGAGGGATCACTAGTAATGACCTGAGGGAATGCAGGTTTGCGGGACTTAAGCTGAATCTGACTCAAGAAGGACACCTAATAATCAATTGAAGAACTGTAGCTTTTAGAAAGATTTTTGAGGATCTTGCATCTGATTAGAGAGGAACCTATAGTAATAATTTTAGTACTACAGGTTTGTGAATGTCTTGCTGGCCTGAGGATAATACATTGTAAAATAAATATGAAGTAAAATTTCAACTGAAAAATCACAGAGGATAAGTAATGTTACAGTTAGATTTGGTAATAATACTGTAGCTCGCATTAAAAGAAATAATACAAATTCAGTGAAAAAACAAAGGTTAAAATGATGTAGTATACGCTGCTCCGGACCTCACATAGTACAGTACTCATGCCAGGTCTTACACATACAAAGGTATGCATCTAGTCCTAATGAGGACGCTCCTAAACCTCAGTTTTTTTTCTGTGAAACCCACTGCTCAGCTGTGTAAGCCTAATCTTTTCAGCTCAAAGTTAATAAGCAGTGAAGTGCTATGTTTCAACTCAGTAGGAAACAGCGTGAACTACTTGGATGACTCTGCTTATTATCACATTCTTCCCCAGTCACAAATAAACAATAGGAGTGCCCAGCATCACTTCCACAAAGCAAGAGACAGAATAAGGTTCTATCAAATGGCAATAAAAATAAGAGGCCAGGATCTGACAGAAGGATGTTGCAGTCTATACATTTAGGTGCTTACCTCTAACGGTACATTTTAAGAGAGGTCTCTTTTTTTTCTTTGTGTTGGGAGACCAATAATAAAGGGTAGTGCTATTTGTGTGGAGTTGAATTGTGTGGCGTGGAACAGTATGGATAGTTTTGCCTTTTTGGTGGTGAAAATAAACAAATAGTTAGGAGATGCGTGCAATTGTTGTGTATATATGCATAATGGGGCATAATTCTGCTGCCATTTTACATAATTATGCAAAAGCAAATTTCACACACCCCTTGAATTGATGTTTTGTGAGTTTGGTCTGTGAGTTATCTTATCTGGCGGTGTCGTAATCTAAGTATGATTTGAATCTGTCCAAAATACACAAATTGTGCTTGTTGGGTCTAGGACAAGGCCACTGAAATTATGAGGCAGAAGAGGGCCAAATTATGCTGAAGGTAACTAAAACATGCAGTAGGAAAAAGCAAATTATAAGTCTGACAATATCACTTCAATATTTTGACATTTTTGCACTTGTTAATGCTGTCTTGACACATGTTGCACCTCATTAGTTCCAGTTTAACATCTGAACATAGAATATTATTATTATTATTATTAAACTACACTTGTATAGCGCTGTCTACCCGGAGGCCTCGTAGCGCTTATGACTGAGAACTTACTTAGCGCGGGCTCAGGGCAGATCAGCAGGATTTAGCATACAAGTGAGTTTTCAGGGCTTTCCTGAAGGAGAAATGATTAATAGTTCCCCGGAGGGGTAAAGGGAGGGTGTTCCAGAGCATGGCCGCAGTATATGAAAAGGAGCGGCCTCCCCAACGGGATTTCCTAACTCTGATGGAAGTAGCCAGCTGAAGGGTACAGGAACGGAGGGAGCGGGACGGGACATAGGGAGTGACCAAGGACTGTAAGATTGCAGGGCCAGTGCGATGAAAGGCCTTGTGTAAGATACACATAGCCTTGAATTGTACTCTAGCCGCGATAGGGAGCCAATGAAGCTCCCTTAGGGCATACCTTGCTGACTGCCAGCGAGGAAGATTGTAGAGCAGACGGGCCGCACTGTTTTGGGTGACTTGGAGCTTTTGGATGACAAAGGAAGGGGCTCCCATGAAGAGGACGTTCCCGTAGTCCAGGCGAGATAGTATAAGGGCCTGGACCAGGATCCTCCTAGCCTGGAATGGAAGCAGGGGGAGCACCTTCCGCAACATCCTCATCAACCCAAAACAGGTAGCCGCGATCTTTGTGGCTTGGACCGAAAAGTTCAAGGCTGTATCAAACCAAATCCCCAAGCAACAGAATGGGGACCAGTCCGCCTTGTAAAGGGCCTTTAACTGTGCTGCAACATGTATAGCTGTATTTTAGTTACCTTTTGAAACGTTTGAGCTTGAAGCAATTTTTTGGGGTCAAAATCTGTAGGTTATGCAATGGGTAATGGATTATGATTGAAATGCGACAGAACCATAAATATGCCAAAAATGCAACAGCCTTACAATTGCAAACTCCAGTGGCTTTGGTCTAGGGTAAGAGACATGCACAGTTTCTGGCTTTTCAGTCAGTAGAAGATTGCATTCTGGGACTTGTAGTATGTGCATAGAACTAACAGTATGCAAAGTGCTGTTAGGATCAAAGCTCAGACTTGGATTGGTACATGGTATAAAGCACAGACTGACTGATGACATCAGGACATTTGCCAACCAACCATAGGGCAGGTGCTTAGCTACCTTTGGTGCAGCGCACAGTGTCCCAGAGTTCTGTGGGGCCTGTGTGCGAGCTATACATGGCTTTGGCAGCAGGGTGGCTAACGAATACTGGCACTATAAATGTGTGATGGGAAGAGATTATATTTACAAATCTGTGATGGGATACTATTACTGGCACAGTAAATGTCTAAGGCTACACGATTGATCGCAGAATAGGAAAATCATAGGTCAATGCTGGTGAGGCGAAACTGCTTGCTGTACTCTGAAGATGGGTTGTCATTAAACATGGGCAAGCCTATTGCTACAATAGTTGTGTGATGGGGCCTGGTTAGTGGTACAAGAAAAGTAAAAGGGAGGTGCGGTAACCAAGGGTTCTTAAATCATAAGTGTGTTAGAGGTTAGACTTCTATCTCTGTTCCAAAAAGTGGATTTTATTAGAGCAAAAGCCCGGGAAATGATGGAAGTGCATTGGTACCTGTAGATGCCTTTTAAGAGGTAAAAACACATGTTCCAATGAGTTTTCCTGGAACAAAAACCCAAGAGGAATAAAACAGATAATGTGCCGGATGTATGACATTACAACGCATGCTTTTACATCGCATGCCTTTACAACGCTGTTTTTACAACGCATGCCTTTACAACGCATAGTGCTTTTGGGCGCTGGATAGTGAATTGTTTAATTTACTATTCCAACTCCAGTCCCCGTGGATAGTAGGGAAGGTGTTGGATAGTAAATTAAACCTATTCCCTATCCTAGAGCGCCCCCCAGCGCAATGCGTTGTAATGGTTTGCATTGTAAAATTTGCGTCGTAAAGGCACTGCGTGGTAAAAGTTGCGTTGTAAAGGTTGTTCACCAATGTGCCTAAAGATAACAAAACTTGAGGAGTGTGAGATATATTTTTAACAAAACAGGTTGGTCATCTCGAACCTCCTTTAAATGTTGCTGTTTTGCAGCAAACCCGGCTTGCACCAGATAGGGAGTCAACCATAATAGTCCTAGCTGAGTGGCCCAATAAAAGTTAGGGAACATTACAGAGAACCAGTCCAGACACGAAGGTAAATGGGTGACAACCACCCCACTCCACTGGCGCAGTTAGGGTAAAATCATGTCTTACTCTTGAACTGGAAACCCAAAATTCAAGCTTTATTCATGGACGGTCCGACTTGCCATTCAGACATTGAAGCATTTCCTGTTGGCCTGCACACAATGTAGCAAGGATTGAAGCCTTTCTTCTAGAAAAGATGCACATTGGTTTAATGGATTCGCCTTGTCCTTAGCCTGCAGTTGCTGTTTCTGCCAATGACAGGAGAAGGACTTTGCTGTGTGCTGTGTGCCCTGCTTGAAGAAGATCTTCAAGGGCCTTTGTGTTCTGGCCTCCTCTTCTGAAGTCTCTGGGACACAGATACTTCTTTCCCAGCTCCCCTGAACTCTGTGGCCGTGAGTTCTAACCTGCCAGGAGGTGTCTGTAACAGTATTGGACCTCTGGAGGTTGTTGCTGCTGTTTTGGAGCTGGAAGAGAGAAGGAACTTGAAGAACTACAAAAACAACACATTGCTGTATTTCTGACGCATCTCCATGGTTTGAGAAGAATTTCCAAGCATCGCAGTAGCGCTACAAAAACCGATGCAGCACCTGTCGCCACTGCAAGAATCAATGCATCGAGGGGTCGCGAATAAAGAAAACTGATGCAGTGCTGCTCACCGCATCGATTACCAATGCATTCCGGATTTCCACATATGGCACCTGTGCAACAAGTTTTCCCGATGCACCGATGCATCACCTGCGGACCAGAACCGTCATGAAGAATCGACGCATCACTTCCCCCTAAAAACCGCATTCGACGCATCAGTTCTCCTATGTGCAGCAGAAATGTCGCATTGCCTTCCCAAGGTCTCAGGAACTGACACATCTCTTTGTTTTTTCCACTTCTTCACTCTGCAGCTGTTTGGCCTTGTAAATCTTGACGCAACTACAGGTACTTTGTGTAAAAGTCAAGCATCCATAGTTTTCTATGGTACAAGTTCTTGAAACTTTTTTGAAAGTCAAATCTTTAATGGTGTATGTCAGATTTATGTTGTTTTGGTCTTGTTAAGTTTAGATAAAGATATTTTATTTTTCTAAATTGATGTGGTGTCCATTTGTGCTGTTTTCACTATGTTACTGTGAGTATTGGTAGAAATACTTTACACATTGCCTTTGGGATAAGCCTGTCTGCTCGTGCCAAGTTACAAAGGGGGTGAGCAGGGGTTCTCTAAAGTGTGTACCCCTCTTACCCTGACAAGAAGCAAGGGTCCCTGTTTGGTCAAAGGTACCTACCTCTGCCAACCAGAGACTCCCATTTCTAACAAGCAATATATAATTATATCCTGCAGTTATATTTATATGTTTTTATGTGGTTGGAGTTGTGTTTATTCCTGGGGGCAGGGTAAGAAAATTTGGTTCCCATCAGTAAATGTTTGGAGTAATAGATGTAGAGATGAAAAACAGTCATTTATATGGAAGTCATACTTGGAGGTGTATTACGAGCCACTGCACAGGTTTCGCCGCCATCTTAGGGCGGATAGCCTTAATGTGTGCTAATGAAGTGACAAATGTCACAGAATATACCAATATGTACTTGTTTCCTATAGTTAAGTGTCGTACAGTCAGTGGAATTGTTTGAATTCTTAGGGAAAGGGGAAGGAGGTTCCAAATGTGATGTATTCCTCTGCCATAGATGTCAACAAGGAGAGAGAATATATATATTGTTGTTCCCTTCTGAATAGCATGGTAGTTCTTCACGAGGGATTTGTCTCGAGAACAGTCCACCTGATGATTTGATTCAGTGAAATGGTTGCACATTCTCATGATGATGCTTCCGCATCGAATGGTGCTTTGTACTCCCGTATCTGGATTTTGACTGGTCTACTTATCATGCCAATGTAGAGAAGTTTACAGGGGCACATAATTAGGTATCCACAGTTCTTAGTATTACAATTAGTGTGCCGCCTCTGTGTCCAGACAAAAGGTGCCCCTATTTAATATATTTGTTTGTTTGGTGCTTGGGCATGCATTGCATGTACTGCACTAATAATGTCCTGTGAAAGGAGGGAGATGCCACAGGGTATTCTCTTCAGAATTTTTCTTGGGTCGTGGCCTAGTATGTACTAATTTATCTCTCAAATTCTTGGTTCTCTTGAATGCGTACCTGGGACGTGCCATATTCAAGCTGTCTGTGGTCAGGATTTTTCAGTGTTTCATTACAATATTCCTGATTTTGTATGACAGAGGGGTAAAGGTGGCGACGCACGTCATCACATCCTCAGTTGGTCATGCGTTGTTCTCCAGAAGGGCTTACTGATTATTGTTGCGTGCTCTCTTGTTGGCCTGTTTGATCACTTTCGTTGGGCAGTTTTCTACTGCGAGGTACCTACTGAGAGCTGGTGCTTGTGAGTTATAATCCCTTAAAGAGCTATAGTTCCTACGGAAGCTCAGAAATTGGCTGTAGGGAATGTTTTCACAGAGGGTCATGGATGGTGACTATCCATCAGAAGGAGGCTATTTCAGTTGGTGTTTTTTCTATAAGTTCTGGTATGGAGATATCCTTGGTGAATAGAGATTAGAAGATCTATGAATGGGAGCTCCTTGTCACACAATGATTTTGGGAATTGTAGGTATGGTTTCAGAGTGTTGATCCATTTACTGAATCTATGACAACTGTTTTCTGTTCCTTTCCAGAAGATGAGAACATCATCTATTTAGCATCTCCATGTAAGGATGTTATCCTGAAAGGGGTTGGACACATTCAATATATACTGTGATTCAAAATGAACCATGTACAGGCAAGCCAGGCTCAAAGCAAAGGTACTTCCCAGGAAAGAACTTTGTGTCTGATGACCCAGATTTGTTTTATATATAAAGAAGTTATTCTTTAGAGCCAGAGTGACACAGTCCATGATGAAGTTCACTGGTACCGTCGTCGGGCGTGTAGTCGTTCTCAGTAGGCTATCTATCACTTCGATAGAGACATCTTGGGGGATGTTCGTGTAGAGTGCTTCCACATCAAGGGTCATCAGAAAGGTGATGTTCTCTGCATTCGTTGTGTATTAGTAATTAAATTGAGTACCTCCCTCGTATCTTTAAGATAGGATGGGATAGTTTGTACCAGTGGTTGTAAAGAGCAATCACAGAATTGGCTCAATGGCTCCAAAAAAGACCTGAATCCTGAAACAAATGGTCTTTCAGGTGGTGGATGTATTCCCTTATGTATCCTTGGTAAAACATAGGAGTACGGTATCTTTGGAGATGTGTTTACTAGAGAGCCGGCTTCGTGTTGGAGATCCATCCGTGTGTTTCAGCTTTGTGTCAGCAGAGGTTCAGTGGGGTCAGACTCCAATTTCTTGTAATACCTTGTATTGGCCAACTGGTGTAGGCATTCTTTTTTTTAAAATGTTTTTATTAGTAACCGCAAAACATGTGCATACAAGGACATCACTGTAGGACTTACAGAATTCTGGATTTGGACAGATATCTAACCTCATTTATGCATTACATAGCTTCAGCACCTTTTGTACTGTGACGCATTTCCAATTCCACTGTTGGGGACACCACAATATCTCCCCGGTACTTATTCCAGTTCAACCACTTTCGGTCCCATTTCATGTTATAAACACTTCCGATCCGCCAACATGCATCTATTGAACTCTTTGCCCACACATGGACACTTGGCGTGTTTGCTCCCCCCCAACTTTTCGCTATCTCCCTTTTGACCAGGGTGTAGCCCAGCATCACAAGTTTCTACTCTTCTTCCGTCAGATCAGTTGCCTCCCAGATAGTTAACAACCCCAGTTGTGGCGTTAGGATCAACTCCTTATGTAGGGTGTTCTGCATGTGTTCCGTGGCTCCCTCCCATAGGACCCGCAACCCCGGGCAGCACCACAGCATATGGTAAAACGTGGCCTGTTGGCCACATCCGCTCAGGCAGAGATCGTCCGACCGCGAACCCACCTTCACCAAAATTGGTCCCGTCACATTAGAGCGGTGCAATATCTGGATCTGATTCAACCTAAGCTTTTGCGTGATGGCCGCCTCCCGCAAAGAAATTAAGGCCTTCTGCCAGTCTTTGTTAGTAATCGCCCCTACATCGTCCTGCCATCTGTCCCTGAGTCTTGGGAAGGTATCTGGATCGTTATTGCATAATTTCTTGTATGTGAGTGAGATAGCTTTCGAATCCAAAGGTCTATCTAACAATCTATCTTTGAGCGGCGAAGAGTCTGGAGTGTCCGTGAAAGATGAGAAGGCCGCTCAAAGAGCATGGCGTATCTGCAGGTACCTATACGTCTCACCCTGAGCTAGTTGGTACAGTTTCTGGAGTTCCTCAAACGTAAGTATCTTCCCCTTTTTATCCAAATCTTTTACCACAGACACGGGCTGAGAAACTAACGTACCCAGTTTTTGCGAACTCCAAAGTGGAGCAACCTTAGTTAGGATGCCAGCCCATCCCAGGCGCGAGTTCACTGTCTGCCAAACCTGTAACGTGTGTAAGGTGGGCCCGAGAAATCGTCCCTTGCTCTTCCTGTTACTAACATATAGGGCCCCCATATCTCCGGAGCGGTCAGTTTGGTATTGGTCGAGCGCATACGCCGGATCCTCCGGAGGGCGGTATATCCATCTATTGACAGTAACTAGCTGTGTCGCCCAGTAAGAGAGCTGCAGGTCGGGGAGTGAAATATCTCTATCATACCAACTCTTTGCCAGCTACTTTAATGCCACCCTTGGGGCCCTCCCATCCCACAAAAGCGTACGGACCACCCCCTCTACCATTTTGAAGTATGAATCCGGAACTTTGTGCGGGCAGTTTTGTAGGATATACAAAAATCGAGGTAGGGCCAGCATCTTAAAAAGCTCTGCCCGACCGAGCAATGAGGGTGGGAGGGACCGCCAGTGCTTCACGTCCGCTCGCAGTCTGGTCAGCGGGGTGGGCAAGATTGGAGCTATAAAACAAATTGGGATCTGATGTGATATAAACCCCCAAGTATCGAAACCCCTCTTTCGCCGCCACTATGGAGCAACCAGCCGGAAGCCTATTTATTTATTGTATTTATTTATATGCAAAGTCTTATGTAGCGCTGGCTAGACCCGGAGGTATCAGAGCGCTTTACATGAGGATCAGTGAGTTAAAGAATACATAGTTATATCAATTGAATCAGCGGGTTACAGGTTTCATAGTTACATCAATTTGAATCAAAGAATCACAGGGGGGAGGGGAAGGGAAGGAGAAACGAACAGGGAGACGAGGAGACGAGGAAACACAATGTCAGATGACCGGCTGGGTAGGTGATGGCCAAGGGGCCAGACTCCTCTATAGCTGTATAGGACAGCTCCACCGGGCATCGGCCAAGGTTGCTTGGGCTCCTTGGTAGGTAAAAACAGTTTTGGGGTCCGCCCAGGGGGCATCGTCATAGTTCCATCGAAGGGGGAGGGAAATAGACACAAACGGGGCGCCAAGTCAGATGACCGGCTGGGTAGGTGACAGCCAAGGGGCCAGACTCCTCTATAGCTGCATAGGACAGCTCCACTGGGCATCAGCCAAGGTTGCTCCGTCTCCGCAGAGGGTATAAACAATTTTGGTGTCCGCCCAGGGGGCGTCGTCATAGATTCCATCCAGGGAGCTTCCGGCCAGAGCTCCTCACCAGTCGGCCATCTTGGATTCATCTAGCAATAGGATAGGTGAGTCGGGCTGGTATCCATTCACATGTGGTTCAGCTGCAATGCATACAATACCATTTATATCCCAGTGACAAACAATGGAATCTCCTACAAGCGTGGGTGACTGTCAGGTGCCTGGCTCAATGCTTCTCAAAAGTGGGAACTGAGACCTAAAAGGATGAGCTCCATGAAAGTTGCAAAGGGCACCGGCACAATGCAGGATAATCTGGTTCCAGGCTGCTAGTATTAACAGAATGCCCCTTGATTTGGTGTGACAAGGAAGGGTTAAAAGGAGCTCTGCGTTGAAGCAATTACAGACGGCTGTATCGCTGATTGATTTTGCCGACAACTAAATCACGGGTGCCATCTTAGGGTCAGGCACCGTTCTGAGGAAGATCATCACTCTGTTGTATTCAGATTCGTGTAGACACATTCCTTATAGCCAGCGCGCACAGCTTTAGTAATATTTAATTGTCCACAATTTCAGTAATTAGCATTGCAGCTCCACAGGAGAAGGTAAAATGCTTCTCGAACACTTCAGACAGCCTGAGTATTTGCCGAAATTCGTGAAGATGCCTAGTACTACGGATATAGAATTGTAAGGGGAAGCCAAGTTCAACAGTATATCATCTGCATACAAAGATATGCGGTCCTCCACATCATTCGCCCATCTCATCCCTCGTACCATCACATCCCGGCGTATCCATGCCGCAAGGGGTTCCAAAAGATGGGCGAATATCAATGGGGACAGCGGGCATCCCTGCCTGGTACCACGCCTCAATTGAAACGTCCTAGAAGTATTGCCATTCACTTGCACCTGGCCCAAAACATCCGTATACAGCAGCCGAACCCAATCTATAAATTTCGGTCCCAGACCCACCCTTACAAGGACTTCGAACATGTACGGCCATTCTATGGAATCGAAGGCTATAGAAGCATCAAGAGAAAACAGCGCGGCATCTTCCTCAATATATGGCCTATGGGCCATTACGTTATGTAAACAACATAGATTGAGGGCTGTGTTTCTCCCCGGCATAAACCCATATTGATCTGGGTGAACTAACTTGGTGATAACCAACCCCAGCCTACTGGCAAACACTTTTGCTAGCACTTTAGCCCCGACATTGATCAGAGAGATGGGCCTTTATGAGCCACACATGTCTGCCAGTTTGCCTGGTTTGGGAATCACTACTATCGTGGCCATGCTCTGATCCAAAGGGAGCCGGCCGACCTCCAGGCTCTCCTCATACATAGCCTTCAAATGTGGTATCGTAAGAGAGGCAGTGGTTTTTAGGAATTCAACTGGGATACCGTTGGGTCCCATTGCCTTCCCTGATTTAATCCGCCCTATAGCTTTACCAATTTCCTCAGCAAAGAGATCCTTATCCAGGGTGTCTCTATCCTCCTCCGACAGGGTTGGGACATCGCTATCTCTGAGGAGCTGGTGCGAGTCCTATGCTGTTTACGTAGAAGAGGAGGAATATACCTGTTCTAAGTGAGCGGCAATCTCCTCTGCTATATGCCGCGGATGTGACACGAATCCTGGTGTTGGCATTTTTGATCGTAGTCCGTTGCGTACATGATGGCTGCCGCTCCTCCTTTGTTGGTTGGGTTTTATTATAATTGTCTGGTCTTCTGTGAGTGTTGAGAGAGCTCCCCTCAATTTCAATGGTAAGTTGTAATTGGTTTTTAGAAAGTGTTTATTCTTTAATAATTCATATCTCTGGTTCCCTACTTCGGATTTTGTATTGTTATTGTTTATTTGTTCATAAAAATATAACCTATTTTTATAAACTGGTGTTGGATTTTTATGTTGTGTTGAGTCTTACTTATTCAATGTATTGGTGTTTTTAAATCCTTTACAAAACTGTCCCCTAAGTTAAGCCTGCCTGCTCTCAGTCAGCTGCCAAGGGTTGTGCAAGGGAAAAATGTATTGAAACCTTTAATTAACCTTTTATTGTGTTTCAGCCATACTACTAGTGGTAGGTCTCTACTTATCACTACCATTAAATCACTTTCCAACAATGTACATGTCATTTTGGGGCTGGTTCACAAAGTTAGCACTAAATCTACATCTTAGTCCAAGTATAGATATGCTACTCACTAGAATTCACCAAGCAGGGAATCCAAATGGAAAGGGACACATTGAGCAAGTTTCTGTAAGAAGTCTTTCGACAATTGTGATATCTAAATTTACTTTAGATTGATTCCATATGTGCAGACATTTCTGTGGCAGAGAACTCGACATAGGGAGAATAAAACCCCCTAGCATAAATGTGCATTTCTTTGTTTCTCCACAGGGAACATATTTTTTCTAGGGAAAATCCCCGTCCATTACACCCCCCCAACATTTAGGGGTGATCCATTTTCCTTCTCCCTTGAACTGAGAATACCACCCTTTTGTGACAGTTATGGGAAATGTGAGAAGTTTGTGAATGCTCGCAAACAAGGCGGTCCATGCCTTGAAACGCTCGAGATCACCCTAGATTCCACTCCTTGATGTTGATTGAAGAGTGCAGAAATCTCCACACTCCATGACAGCAAACTCTGCACCTCTAAAAGGGCTTATCGTGGCCACGAATAACTAAGGCTTAAACTTATACTTGCAACCATCTTTACTTTTATGAATAGGTTCCATTGTGTTTTTCTAAATGTATATTCTTGTCTAGTGTAGCATTTACTTAATACAGATTTAGTTGTCTTCTTTAAATGCGGTGTTGTGTAGATACTGAATGAAAAGCCATTTCTTTCACCTAACTGAGACGACTTGCAGTGGTAATGGGTTTAGTCATTACTGCATGATTCATGTTTTTTGGATAAGGACCCAACATCAGTTTGTTCCTTTGACACCCACCCACAGCACAACTCGTTTTCTGAAATGGATGAGGCTATTTTGTCACTTCAGTTGTGGTTCATGGAGGAGAGATGATGTCAGGAAGAGGAGTTTGCTGCCTGCAGTAGCACTGCAGGGTGGCTAGGTCATAGCAGCTACCGTCCTTGCTGCTGCTTAGTCCTTCTAAATTGAAAAATTCCAGTGTTGCTTTGTCGATTTATTCTTTTCAGGCACACAAGGAAAATGCTAGCCTCACTGTGCTACCTCTATGCTACGGGTCTCCAGCAGGTCATTTGCAGCAGACCAGTAGCTCGCAGGCTGTCTTGGAGTAGCTATCTTGTCAGTGGAGGACTCGATTATTTTGCTGCCCTACTTCTAATGATGCCAATTAAAACTCTCGGTGCTGGTTCCCTTCAAAATAGACAGTCCAGGAGCAGCAGGGAGCCTGGCCTCTTGTGTAATGTACAGTTTAGATCTGCTGCCTGGTAAGAAGCTTGACAGAAAAATAAGTGCCATTTTGAAGTATTTTTATCTTCTTTATTTGTCTGCCTTTTTTTTTCATTTCCGTCTTTGCGTTTTTTAAATTTATAACAGTTTTTGCTTTGCTTTTCTTCATTCTTGGTTTCATTTCTGTATCTTCCTCTCCTTTTGTTTATTTATGTGTGTCATTCATTCTCTTCTTCAATCCTTCTCTCCTTTATTTCTATCCTTTTATCCTTTCTTGCTTCATTTTCACTTTCTTTTTTCATTGCTTCTTTCTTTCTCTTTCTTTTTTCTTAACTCCCTTCTTTGCTTTCCTCCTCAGCCTTGTACTTTTGTTCTGTTCCTTCACTTTGCATTCTTGCTTCCTTTGATAGTTAATTTTTTAATTCCTTTCTAGTCTTCATTCTTTACTTTATTTCTCCTTTGTTCCCCTCCTTAGATCCTTTCTCTCAGTCAACTTTCTTTTCTGTCCTTTCTTGCATTCATTCACATATTCAACCTTCCGACCCTTCTTTGCTTCCTTCCACAGTTCCTGCATCATCCCTTTCTTCCTGCTTCTCTGCTTAGTTAATTTTGAGTCGTTTCTGCTTTTTCTTCTTTCTGACTCTGTTTCCTTCGTTTCCATCTTCTCCTTCTTTCCTTAGCCGTTTTCTTACTTTTTTCTTCTTCTTCTTTCTTTATCATTTCTCTCCGTTTTGTTTCCTGCTCTCTTTCCACTGTCTTTTGTTTTCTCTCTCCTTTCTTGTAAAGTACTAAACTTCGTAAATGTTTTCGATCATTCATTTGTTTTCACGGATATTGCTGTGGACATGGAAATGGAGGCAGATATATGTTTACTAGCAGAAAACTTTAAATTATGCATGCACCTTTCAGATTGATGACAGTTAATGGTCCTAGTTAAAGATGTAATGTATATGCTAGAAAAATAAAACTGCAGAAGTTGCGATTGTACAGAAAACTTTCACTTTGCTACCACCAGTAATTTTTACTCTTGAGTAGTCGATAAACCTGGCCCTGTTTCTGGTCAATAACCAATGGAATGGAAGTTCAAGTAGCTCAGTGAGTGATGTATTTTGGGTATTTTCTACCTAATCAGAGTAGTGTCATTCGGTGTATTGTATTGTATTACAAAGACCACATACCATAGTGAAACACTCACTTTTCCATTGTGATTCATAAAAGATCAAAAGGACAACATTGGATACAATGTTTTCAACATAGGCGTTTAAATGAGGCTCTTGTGACTAATAAGTCCTATTAAAGGCATGATATATACATTAAAGGAAAGGAGTGACAACACTGAACCTTGAGGAATACCACATGGGATAGGTAGGGATGTTGAAATGAGAAACAGTTTGATTTTTTGTATTTCCCCTGCATTTTTGGGCAAAATAATGTGCTTTGAAAGCAGTGGCACACAATAATACAATGCTTATCATTAGTTCAAATCTGTAATTTAGGGTGGCTAATATAGATTCATAAAATTAAGGAGGGGAAATTAAAAGTATGCCACACCTATTGAATCATTTTTCATTCCTACTGAAGCCCAGTAGACACTAGATTGTTGGCAATACAGTCTTTTTCTCACACTGATAATAGTCCAATTTACAAAGATTTTTTTCAATTTTACTGGTTTAGCCATATTGTGTCAGTTTGATATATTTTCCACTCTTTCTTGAAGTACTTTGTTATACCACTACTGAGCATGACCCTCCCAGGAAGTCTTAATTCATGATTCCCTAACTTTTTATAACTGCAGATATATTTCAAAATATGTGTAGCGTTAATTTACAGGTATTTAAATTTGGTTTGCTATTAGAAATTACATACTACATGTGTAGAAATTCCAGTGTTTAAGTTGTGCCAGTTAATATAAATGCAATGATACTAAGGGGCAGATTTATGAGGCCCTTGCGCCTCTTTGCGCCGCAATTGCGTCACTTTATTTGGCGCAACGGCGGCGCAAACAATGCGCCCTATTTACAACGTGACGCATCCAGGAGATGCGTCACGTTGTAAAGCCCTGCGCCATAAGGAGGCGTTCCTGCGCAGGGGGGGGCGTTCCTGCGCAGGAACGCCTCCTGAAAGTGGCTGAGTGAAATCTATAAGATTTCACTCAGTCACTTTCAGGCCAATGCTGCGTCAAAACCCTGCGCCTGCTTGAAGCAGGCGTAGGTCTTGACGCAGCATTGTGAAGATGGGGCACCCCCGAGCCTTGCTGGAGCTGCGTCACGCTTGCGACGCAACTCCAGCAATGCGCCACCTTTACGGCACAGATGCGTCACGCATCTCTGCCGTTTTTGCCCCATGGTGCGCCGCATTATAAATGCGGCGCACCATGGGTGGCGGAGCTGTGGCGCACTGTGGCGCACATTAACTGGCGCATCCCTGGGGATGCGCCAGTTAACATAAATCTGCCCCTAAATATTGTAACTAAGGTGATTACTTTTCAATATTCTTCATAATATTGTTAATAAGAAAGGTGAAGGTTTGGGTATCAGCAGGGCCATAGCCACAGAGGGGCAGTTGAGTGCCGGGCCAGTTCATATTAATTTCTGTCCCCCTAAATGAACCAGGCAGTTTCCATAACATTTATCGAAAACTCAGTTACACTAAACAAACTGCATTGACATTTGAATGCTGTGAGAAAGTCATAATTTTTGCCATGATCATCCCCAAATTTTGACTAATACTGGTGGTAACTGACTCTGACTGTGCTCTGGGCCCTGCTAGCTGGGCCAAGGGTCAGTGCTCTGATTAAAAAGGGTGTATGGTAATTAGGTATAATTACAGTTGGTAATGACATACCCCCGTAAGTCCCTAGTATATAATAAGGTAAGTGGAATTCAAACTACCTATAAGTCCCTAGTATATATTAGGGCAGGGAGGTTTAGAGGCCCAGCAAAAATCCTGCACTGGAGTGTGCACTGCTGTGTTGCTGCTGTAATTTTTAAAGTCAGCCCTGCTTTGCACACTGTCTTTAAGAGTAAATTATTTGCAAATTCGACTTTGGAATTAAAGTTACTTCCAAAGTAGAAATCAACCTGATTTTGGTGAATAGGTCACCCCTAAGGTCTCCCGTAAGTGCCCCAGGGGTGGAATGCCTTATAACTACAAGCAGGGACATGGTAGATTATATTTTATATGCCCTGGTGAGGAAAAATTGCCAATTCCTGTTTATTCCATTGTAGATACTTAGCTCCATAGGCTCACATTGGCCTACTTTATTTAAGTATAATTATTCTTAGGAAGGAGCTGAAAATGTCCCTCAAGGACTTAATAGATTAGCAATGATAAATACAAGAACTTGCTACTGTTGGATTTATCATAGGTAGTACAGAAAATACGTTATAGAACTTTCTTTTCTGTGAGCCAAAATCTAGCAGCCTCTCCTGATTTGTGTGCCTTAAAAGTCATAGCCAAACTGCTTTTATAAATTGATATGTGGCGTGCATATAGCAGACATTATTTGAGGGCTGGGTAAATCAAATTGGGCTTCAAAGAGAGCAGGACAGTAAGGAATGCCAGCCAGGCCTACCACCTCTTCCTGTATCCCCAGCTAGTTGGCAGGCACATGAATGGGAGGGGGAGTGTTAATAGCTAACAGCCACACCAGTAGGTTGACTTAGCCAGGTTCTACTCCCAAGTAGAGGAATTCTCCACCTTGAATTTTAAAGTGTGGTGATTTGTGGGACAAGAATATTCCAGATTTTGGAGGAAGCTGTCATGCTTTTGGGTGGCACCCTGCACCTCATTGGACAGGGGTGACCCCTGCTTGTCACCCCAGATCATTGAATAAATATGTGAGGGCTGCAAAGCAAATCAGATGTGCGGTCTGTACCTATAAAGAAAAGAAGGACTGCCCTGCTGGAACCCGGGTCTGCACTAAACAGGATTGCTCCCTGAAGGAGGTCCTGTTGCACATTTGGAACTACAGCCCGGAAGATGTTGCCTTGCTTCAAAAAGGATTAAGGAGTAGACTCCCTGAAAGCAACAGGTTAACAGAGCTTCCCTGCACATCACCCTCAAGAAGTCGTCAGCCCGGAGTGCGTCCAGTGGACTTTTAAGGATTTACCCAGGTGCATTGTGTTTTGGACACTTTGAACCCTCAAGAAGAAGGCCCAGATGTTTGGAGCAACATTTGGAAAGTGTAAGTGGACCAACCCGGCCTCGAGGGTTAAGCCGGCTATCTTAAACTGCGACAGAGCCTGGATTTCAGGTTCGTCCCACTGAAAGACCCGTAGCTCCAGACTTCCAGGAATTAACCAGGGCCTCACCGAGAAGCAATCCAATGATTTCCCGTTGAAATTGGCCTGTTGGAGGGGACCGCACAACGTCAAGAGAAAGTCCTACAGAAAAGTTTCAAAGTGTGACTGTAAAATTTTTACTGTGTCTCCCGGTTGTTGCATCTGACCAGGACTCTACCACGGTCAGCCTCAAACTTTGACTGTGTCCTGGTCATGCACGACCAGATGACCCAGGTAGGCGCTATATGTTTTTAAGCACTAGAAAGTGTTTATTCTTTAAAAATTCATATCTCCGGTTCCCTACATTGGATTTCTGTCATTTTGGTCTCATTCTAAAGATACAAACATGTCCTATCTTTATACATTGGTATGGGAATTGTTTTGTTTGTTGTGTCTTATTTATTTAATGTATTGTTTTTAAATGTTTTACATACCTGTCTGCTGAGTTAAGCCTGCCTGCTCGTAACAAGCTACAAAGGATTAAGCCAGGGGCTAATGCATTGAGACCTTGCTTCGACCTTATATTGCATGGTTAGGCACTCAGTAAGTTACTGGCAGCCTTTGCCATTTCTCCACCAGGCTGTACAATACAACTGAGTTGGAAAAACCATAGTGCGCATGACTGGCCAGCCTAAGATGGCCAGCCAAACCATCATGCACACTTCCAGTGCCCAACAACTCCTCCTCCCCGTGCTTGCTGTCACTAAGGATATCCGGCCTTCCCTGCCCTTGACTCAGCAGCATTGGCTGTCAGAAAAAAAGAAAACGATAATACAACATTTATAATAGCGTTTTATTTTTATTCTTCAGTGAATGGGGCTATGCTCCTCCACCATTGCGGGAGAGCCACCGCTGTAAATGTAGATTGTGGAAGATGGAAATTCTCAGGAGCCACGGGCGAACGGGTATTCCCACAATGAGGGAGGAACTTTGTTGACTGCAGGGGTCCCTTCTTCATTTGGACTCATAAAGCCGAATTAGGGCTAATTACATAAGACATGAGAACAGAGCAAATAGGTGCTGTATACCTTTATTTTCATTATACCTCTACATTCACTTATTGAGAGACTTGACGACTGAAGGAGTGGTAACAGGGTGTAATGCCCCTAGGTCCTGATGAAAAGCCTTGGGGTAGGGCTTGAAACTAGTCAACCAGGGAAACTAAGGGTCATTTACCCTAGAAGTTTCACGTCATCCCTGTTTTTTTTATCATATTGACTAGGCAATTGAATAAAATAATCCTTTTCCCACTAGCCAAATATTTTTCACCGAGTTTGTTTGCAAAATAAACCCCTCTCCAATATCAATGCAATCAGTGTTGGTGTATGGGCAAAAAAATACACTCTCAATGCTCCCACATACCCATCGGTCATAGCACGCTCCTTTCCGCAGCAGGTTAGGGATGAATCCTATGATGAAGAATGCCACCAAGGAAAAAACGTTTTTCCTGTTCACTACGAGGTTGACATTGTTTTCAAATTTTCTAGGAGTGACTCTTTTTATTTATTTAATAATACTTTGGAGGACGATTCCTCTCCTTTTCTCCTCTGTTGTCCCCATTTTGATGTTTTGAAGCTGGATGTCTATCATCTCCAGCAAGAGGTGCGGGAAAGTAGGCTCTGAACTGAGACCAGCTCATTTATTTTAAAAAACTAAAATTGCACTTCATAAAGCTTGCACAGTTTAGAAATAACACAAACTTGTGAGTCAGCCGACTGTTCAACTTTACACCCCTCTACTGTAAATCCCATCTAACTAATAAGATTTAAAGTTGGATTGTGGAAAGTTGATTGAATTTGCTTTAATATGTACCTTTAAAAAATTCATGTATTCCTAGCCTATACCTAGAATCACACGGATACACCCTAAGTATCGAAACCATAAAATTGATGGCACAGAATATTGAGGGTAAATATCGAATCCAAAATATCGACACGTAAGTATAAATTTGTTATACCTTTCTCCATATATATGTACCTACACAATATATATCTTCAAGGTATATAGATGTGGAGTTAGGAATAGTAAATCTGTACTTTCCTATACTTTTCGATATTCAATCCTCGATACTATTGTACCATGATATTCTGGGGATCAATATTTAGTAGTCCAGCCAATCACATCAATTATAATTTAAAAAAAAGCAACAAGAAATGTGTGTGCTTTAAATCTTTGAATCATATGCTTTTTTCCTACATGCATTTGGGAAACAATGCACCTATAATGAACAAACAGATTCAATGTTTGTTCATTGCTGAGGGCCATGTTCCCTAAAATCTTATTCCTGCCTGTGGGCCTGTAACTAAGTCTGTCTAAAATCAAGTAGTTACCTTTACATAATTTTGAAAGTTGTTGCTACTGTTCCGAAAAGAGCGTATATGTAATCAAAAGCTGCCATCTTGCGGTCAAATGAAAAATGACAGCGATAACCTAACAATCCTTGGTTACAATGAGAAGCAAAGCATTTTAACTCGAGAAGTCCTAATAAAAAAAAATCGAGGCCAATCAGTTCGAAAGTTAATCACAGTGTTTCCCCAACCACACATGTCGCTCCACAAATGCACAAACATTACTCCCTTGAGTCTGAAACGTCTGGAAAAACAGTCTTTCACCCGGCATTACTAACAGAAGCTGCTTCGAGTGTTGTAGGAAGGCTGCAGATATTGGGGCTTTTGTGTTATGCGCTCTGTTCTTTATAATATGTTGCATTATTACTTTCTTTCAGGTGACCGGGATATGTGTAGATATCTTTTTGATACATTGTATTATTTTGTTTGGCATATATGTATGCCTCGAAGCTTTCATTACATTGCCTTGAATTTACAAATAACTAATATATAAAACACGAAAGTAAAATGTCACTACATGAGTAGCTCTGACTCTATAAATCTGTTGAGTGAACAATAGATTAACATGTGTTGGGAATGTTGAACTAGCCAATAGGATATTCTTATTGATATTATAAAATAACACATATATGGGCATATTAGCAAGAATTGGCGATAACTATTGCTAACCTAGGTTTTTTTCTCGCTGTCTAACCCTGCAAGTTATTGCCCTGTTAGCGACGTATTACCAACCTGTTGCTGACAGGCGAAAGCTTCAGGGAATACTGCTGCTAACATTAGCGTGATGGCGTTATTGATACCGACTATAGAGGGTGGAATCTAGCAAAAAGCCCTTAGCAATAGAAAAAAGGCATGCTAAGCAGCAAGTGTGGACTTAGCCTATCAGTCCACTTCTAATATAAATGATGTACAAAAAAAAGTATAAATGCAGATTTGAGCAGCCAGGGTCAAGTGCAGCACACATCAACAACCCCCTCAAGCCACCCAACAACCGGGTTGAACAGGATGAGAGTCTGGATGCATTGCTGGACATGAGTCTGGTTCCTGGATTCCTTGCTGGACTTGCGTCTGGTTCCTGGATCCCTCGCTGGACCTACGTCTGGTTCCTGGATCCCTCGCTGGACCTGCGTCTGGTTCCTGGATCCCTTTCGGGACTTGGATCTCGTTCCTGGATTCCTTGCTGGACCTGCGTCTGGTTCCTGGATCCCTCGCTGGACCTGCGTCTGGTTCTCATATCCCTCGCTGGACCCGCGTCCGGTTCCTGGATCCCTTGCTGGACCTGCAAAATTTTGCTGGATCCCTCGCTGGACCTGCGCCTGGTACCCATATCTCTCGCTGGACCCGCATCCGGTTCCTGGATCCCTCACTGGACCTGCAAAATGTTGCTGGATCCCTCGCTGGACCTGCGTCTGTGGCCTGGAGTGGGATGTGGAATAGCTGTGGAGTCGAGGAGCCATGGAGGGAGACATTGATGTGCAATAATCGCCCGTACATGGTGGTGAAGTCTGGCAGGTCGCATGGAGACACGTAGCTGACCTGTGTGAGAAGCCCGCCTCGTGCACCTTGGTGCAGTCAATGGTAGACGTGATCCTGCGCACCAACGTAGTGAGGTCCGCTACACATACTATAATCCACCACTAAACTGCGGTGCACAGAGGGGATTACCAACTGTGGGTGCCGTCTCCCTGTATCACTGGACAGATGATATTGGGCTGGCCGGACACTCTGGAGGGTGAGGCCACTGTGCTATGCCAAACTTGTGTGTTCTGAGTGCGACAACTACACACCTAAGGGAGCCCAGCTGCATCAACTGCATCGGGTGGTCCACCAGCGCACTACCTGTTGACTTATGTACCCATCCCAGTGAAAGCACACCTGGCTCAGGCTCCTGCTGGCTGAGTCACAGATTTGGAGCGAGTGCAGTGGACTATGCCACGGGGTCAATGTCCAGGTAAGGAGAAGGTGGGATGCATAGTGTAGGAGGGCCGGGGGGGGGAGTCGCTCATGCCAATCACACGTAGATAATGCATCCCCAGTGGTGGCTCCACCACTATGTTGGAAAGTGTTGCCTCCCCACCCCAAACAAGGCAGAAGAGGAATAATCATCACATGATGATACCTCAATCAATCAATCACTCAGGGGAATTGTAAGCAAGCTACTCACCCATGAGGGTCTCTCTTCACTGAGGGGTGGGGAGGTGCAGATCTGTTAGCGGAAGAGCCATGTCTTGAGGGCCTTCCTGTAGGTGTTCATGAAGGAGGCACCTCTGATGTCTGCCGATAGCTCGTTCCAGGTATTGGATGCAATGTGGGAGAAGGATTTTCCGCCTGCTCTGACTCTGTGGATGCGCCGGGTTTCGGACAGTGCGAGGTTGGAAGATCAGATGTCTCATCTGTGTACTTGGAAGTTGATTCTGTTGTTTAGGTATTTGATTACGTTGTTGTGTAGGCATTTGTAGGCGTGAGTGATGATTTTGAAGGTGACTCATTTCATTCTGTTATTTGGGTGTTATCTTTTCGTATGATGGTAGTTGGTCTCAGGAACTAGTAAATGTTAGGTCCAAGATGGTAAAAAGTGCCTACGGTATATTCAAATTCGCCTCTAAGATCGGTGACAGACGAATCAGGGACATGATGCAAATTTATAAGGCAAGGAGTGTTTCTATTGCATTATATGGGGCGGGGCTGTGAGGCTACACTAACGTAGGTTCCCTGCAGAGGGAAGAAAATAGCTTCATTAAAAAACTTCTATGCCTACCTACTTCAGCCTCAACTGATTTGATTCATAGGGAAGTGGGGAGTGCCCACTTAAGTGACCTAATTTTGTTAAGGCCTTTAATGATCTGGCGTGCGATTTGGCACAAGGAAGAGACAGCCTTTAATCAGCATGTTATTAGGGATTGTCTCGACCTGGATAATGATACTAAGATACCCTGGCTTAAATATATTGTTGACAGTTTCCAGATTATTTATGGACTCAATATATTGGTTGACCCATGTTCTGTCGGAAATTTTTCCAAGCAGGACATGAAAAATATCTTTATGACGTACAGAGCCCCAAAACATCTAGTTGTTAATGGTCGCCTTACTTCAGTTAATCTGTACAATAAACATATCAAAAGTGAAGGCTTCCAGCTGTATTTGAGCCTTCTAACAAGACCAGCCCATAGGTTTGTTTTAACCAGACTTAGATTTGGAATGGCTCACGTTTTGGTGGCTTTCCCTCAACCAAAGAAGCACCCAGTTGGACCCTGCCCATGTGATGGTCATTCGAAACAAAGCACACTGCACTTTATGTTAATATGCAATCTTTATCTGAATGTTAGGGTTGCTTATTTGAAACCAATGTTTATAATGTATGGTATTTATAATGTGGACGATGCCATGAAGTTGATTTTTAATACGAATTCTCCGGACATATGTTTTTATACCGCTATGTTTTTATGTAAATCAATCCAGCTTAGGAAAAGTATGATATTTTAAATATTCACCTGTTTTATACCTGTATTTGCAACTGTATAACATTTTGCTGTGTGCTTTTATGGTCATTGTATATCATGTACCGAATAAAGCTTCATGAAATGAAATGAAATGACTCATTTCAACACGGGGAGACAGTCGAGTCTGCGGAGGTGTTGGCTGATGTGTCAGTGCCGGGGGATGCCGAGGACGAGTCTGGTGGCGGTGTACTGTAATGTCGTTAGTTTGCAGAGTAGGAATTTGTAACTGGCGGCGTACAGTGCATTTCCATAGTTTAGTCTGCTGGTGATGAGTACATGGGTGACTGTCTTCTTTGACTCTGGGGGTATCCATTTGAAGGTCTTGCAGAGGATGAGGAGGGTGTTTGAAGCAGCTGGAGGTGACGGCGTAGACCTGTCTGTTCATGGTGAGGGATGGGTTGAGTACGATGCCGAGGTTTCTGACTTGGTCCAAGGGGCTTCCGAGGATGAAGGCTAACAGGCGTTGTCCCATGCTGAAGGGGTGGTTCCAAGGACAGGGACTTCTGTCTTATTGGCGTTGAGCATCAGGCAGCTGTTGGTCATCCAGACTACGACGTCCTGCATACCTTTTCGGAAGTCAAGTCTGGCGGTGGTGGGGTCTTTGGTGAGGGAGAGGATGAGCTAGGTGTCATCAGCATAGGATACGATGTCGAGGCCGTGTTGTCGGACGATGGCGTTGAGGCTGCCATGTAGATGTTGAAGAGGGTCAGGCTCAGAGATGAACCCTCTAGGACTCCGCAGGTGATTTATGTGGTATCGGAGAAGAAGGATGTTAGTCTGATCCTTTGGCCTCTTCCGGGAAGGAATGTTCGGATCCAGTCGAGGGTTCTTTCTTGTATACCGGCGTCGTGTAGTCTAGCGACTAGTCTGCGGTGGGAGACAGTGTCGAAGGCCGCTGATAGGTCGAGTATGATGAGGTCAAGGTCAAGTATGATGAGGGCTGTGGAGTGGCCTTGGTCCAGGAGGGTGCGGGTGTCGTCTGTGCCGGTGAGTAGGGCAAAGTCGGTGCTGTGGTAGATGTGAGAAGGGCAGGGGTTGGCGTGGTCCCTCGAGTGGATGCCTCTCATGGGTGAGGCAGTGTATTCGGCTGTGACCGGTATCCCGGTGGAGATGGTGGGTTGGCTGGTGTGTTGGGGGTAGGGGGAGGGGCCGACTGTGGCATCTGGTGGATGGACTGCAAAGTTGAGTATTTTTGATCTTGAGGTGGAACTAGGTTCCACGCTTATCACAGAGCTCTTGGCACAGGGTGATGTCTGTGGCTTCAGTACGTGGTTTGGTTAATTCATGAATGACCTTGAAAAGTTGCCTGGAGTTGGTGGAGTTGTTGAGAATTTGGTTGTGGTAGTCCATCATGGCGTCCTTGTCGGTGGTGTAGATTTCAGGTGTCTTGGTGTTTCTCCAATTCTTCTCCAGGCATCTGCAGGTGCGTATTGCTTCTTGGAGATCAGTGGTAAACCAGGCGGCTTTCCTGGGGAGCTGTTGGGCTTGCGTGGCGGGGTAAGCTTGTATGCTCAGCTAGAGATCCAAGTTTGGAGTTCACTGGCTGCAACGCTGGCGTTGGCTGTGTTGGAGGCTGGGGTGGTGGTTAATGTTTGGCGGCAGTGGAGGCAGGTGAAATGGCCGTGGGTCGTGTTTGGCGAGGCCTGTTGTCAGTCTCTGAGTTTTCTGTGGTTGAATGTGTGGAGGGTGGCTGATATGTAGCAGTGGCTGGCTCAAGATCCAGGGTTCCTGGTGCTGGTCGCGGTCGGGACACGGTAGGGCGCAGACTGGCTTGCCTTAGGCACACCTTCAGCGCACCTGCAGTGTGCGTCTGCAGTGCGACTGGGCAGCGGCTGCATTAAGTAGGGGATCATCTGAGATGCAGGAATGCGTGAGGACAGTGGTGCGGGGCTGCAGGGGCAGCAGCCGCAGGAATCAGGAAGTGAGGGCTCAGAAAAGACAAATGAAATGAAAAGGGAAAAACAAGGGATAACTAACTAATGTGATCGTGCTATGTATCCTCAGGGCGTGGGAGGGTGGGTAGGACTGCTCCAAACACAGAGCAGGGCGTGGGCGGATTGGCCTGCCCACTCAAGTGTGCAATGACTGTTTGATCGGCCCACTCATGACACCCAAAGCAGTCATGCGCACTTCCCTATTTGCAATGCAGGCTGCATTTCAGCCTACATGGAGAACATGGCCACCCCTACGGCCCCTGGCTGCATGACTTGTCACGTGGCAATTACCAATCACACCGCCGCATCGCCGCATTGTGATTGACTCAGGGGAGGGAGTCTGGCTGCCTACTTTCTTTTCCTGGAAGCAGACACAGGAGAGCAGAAGCTACGAAGACATGGGACACAGCTTTGAGGTAAGACTTCCCTTAATAAATTTTTAGCAACAACTGCTCACACACACATCCCCACATCCATGCACCATCCAGTGTTCTTTCTGGCATTTACCACCTCACAGCTGTCCACCCCCGCACTTCTCAATGGTGCCCATGCACAGCGGGCATACCACTCTTGTGCCAAAGGCACATATGTACTTGCAACGCATGCCATAACATTGCATTCCATTCCAATGCATACTAATACTAAGCACATTGCTACAGTACAGCAGGTGTTGCATAGCAGAGACTTTAAGAACACTGTTCTCACTTCGGTGAGTGCAACCCAAAACTACCTTTTGCACCACTAACCCAACCGTGAAGTCTGGAATTCCTTTTTGAACATCCACAAAACAATCACAAATCTCATTTGAGACTAATGCACACCCCATTTTTCATATTGTACCCCATAATACACCCCATTTTTCATTATTTACCCCAATACACCCCATTTTTCATATTTTACCAAGTACACCCCATTTTTTATATTTTACCCCAAATTACACCCTATTTTTCATATTTACCCCAATAAAAACCCGAAATTTTAATTTTTACATCCGAAAACAAGACCCACCCGAAATACTTAAATTACACAATTACTGACCTTGCAATGCGTTGTATTCAAATGCGATGCTATGGCATGTGCGTTGTCAGAGTTGCGTTGTTAATGATGTACTGCCTGCGTTGTAATGGTCGTCTCCCGAGTCCGGGACATCCTTGCTAATATGGCGAAGTGCAGTTAGCTGGAGTTTTTAGGATATTTAGAGGTGTAACGACTACCTTGCATGTCAGAAGTGAAAATTATCGCTGGCATGCAAGGCGATAGAAAAACCGTCTGGTATCGCCGGAAAGCTGTCACTAACGCCTGTTAGCGACAGCTTGCTAATAGGGAGATAAATATATCACCACTTTAGTGGCACAAAACTGCTGCTAAAGCGGTGATAAGCCCTTGCTAATGTGACCCATAGTATGATACTAAATGTGTGACAGGATCCTATGATTAACACTACCAAAATGTGTAGACAGAGTAATTACACCCACTCTAAGCACCCCTACTCTTTTGTGATTAATTAGTCTATATTTGTTTTTAATTTTACCAGCATGCACATTTATTATGTTGAACCATGATAGTGAGTGTTCCTCACTGCAAACATAAGTGTTGTTCTGTTAGAGTGATCTAGACACCTCCCAGAAGCTCAAAATAAACTGGAAATTTGCAATGTGTTGATGCATTTGGTGATGGCATTCAAAAATTTAAAAGCAATTATTTGATATTGAAGGTAGGCGCATTCAAATAATATGTATATGCATCAAATGTAAAGTGTTTGAGGTATAAGACAGAGTTATATGATCCCAACTTATTCACGTGATGGTGCCTCCTGACCATTAACATGTGTCTAATTACTGTCTACTGACTGACCAAATTAAACAAAGCCTCCTCAAGCATTCCTAGGGATCCTCTCGCGAGTTAGTCCAATCAAGCATCACCTGCCATGCTATCATCTATCCCATCATCATGGTCTCGAGGTGCCCTGGAGCACCACAAAAACCACACTCTGAACCCCTGCTCTGAAATACGAATCTCTGCCCAGCACCAGTGTGCAAACTTTACTGAATAGAAAAATTAGTTCATCTATACCATCATATTATTGGCCTGTGGATCAAGTCCTCCATGCTCACCTACCTCCACGCCCTTCTCCCAGGTATCCCAGGTGGCAAGTTTCTCAATCTAAGGAAGACACTGCTACTTGAGGTCCCTCAGACACAAACCTTTGCCATAGAAATATATGTCCATCAACCAAAACCAGCCATAACACCTTCGAGTCTCATGATGAGCTCAGCTCGTCATGAGCCACGGTGCTCGTGTGACGCTCGCATGCTGGGAAAATTCCCTGCTGTGTGAGCGTTCTAAAGAAACAGATGTGGTCATGACGAGCTCAGCTCTTCATGAGCACAGGACCACCGTGGCTCATGACGAGCTGAGCTTGTCAAGAGCACGGGGGTGCTGTGCGCGCCCCCCAGCACAGCAGTGGAATTTACCCAGCTGTGAAGGGGATATACTTTCTCATCATGAGTTTTTCAAGACCTTCCTATTTGTCAAGCCTGGGAACTACCCAATTACACCTACAATCCTCTAGCAGCCTCTGAAGCTGAAGTGCCTGGTGCCCACAACTACTTGTGCTGAATTGAGGAGGTCTCAGGGGCTGGATCCTTAACCTCTATTCAGTAGTCCCTACAGTTGTATCAACATCCTTAGTCTGACCCTGACCACAATATATACTCCTTACTTTGGAGTTAGAAGAAGGGTAAAAATTAATATGGGGCATCTTAAAGAAGGTGGCCTTATGTTTATTTGCTCCTCTGCAGCATTGACCTGCAAGGAACACGAATAATTGAACCACAGGGAGAGAATAAGCCTACTCTACTCCACAGGGAGAGAATAAGCCTACTCTACTACTACTCACTACTCATTCCTCCTAACATAATTAAAAAAAAAAATCTTTTCTTTTCTTTAAAACATTTTTTCTCTATTCTTTATTATTCTTTACTCCCTTCTCTCAAACAAATCTGACCTATTTGGATGTAAGTTCCTTGAGGGACATGAACTGGAAACAGCAAAACTCAGACCAGAAGTGGTCATATGTCATATATCTGTTTTTATTAATATTCTCTAACTAGTGACCCATCAGCGGCTGCAGGTCTTTGTAATTAACTTTCATGCTTAGATACCAAGATGACATAGGTTGTTTCATTAAATGATTATAGGAGAGTAGGATCTGCTTACTACGGTTACCCCAACTTTTTTGCTGGTGTTTCACTGTTTTTCAACTTTAGTCTGGCTGGGGCCCTGCTAACCAGGACCCCAGCCTAGCTGCTTCCTCTCTAAATTGATTACATGTACATAAGGTACACTCGAGATTGGTTGTTGTGTTACCCTTGTGAGTCCCTAGTATATGGTACCTTAGGTACCAAGGGCATAGGTACCACAGAGGCCTACTAGCGGCTGAAGCATGTATTATGCCACCCCTGGGAAGCCTTCCAAAATGGCACCACAGGTTTGCTACTGCAGCCTGGGTAAGGTGGTGCAAGCACCCCTTACTAAGATATAGGCTACCTATATCTACCTTTAATCACTGACACATATACACCTATAAGTCACTCCTAAGGCAGGCCTTACCAATCCTGAAGGCAGAGTGCTTGGTTTTGTGTGAGAGGGTGCCCATGCATGAGCATGACCCCCCTGCAGCTTTCGGAATCTATTCTCTGTAGCTGTTCTGTGATGCGGCCAAACCATATACTCCGAAGTGCATTATAACATTGCGGTAAATGCTAACTTTTGAATGGCTGCATGGAAACATGTTGTGTTTGGTGTCAAACACTTTGGAATCCTACCCCCCCCCTGCCAGTTCTGGCAGCGAGGGTAGAGTTCCACCCTTCTAGAGGGAGAAGACATGTACACACTTACCTGACCAGTAATAGTTTAAAAGAGCCCCAACATCACAAAATAGATGCTGCAGTCACAGACACGAGTCTGACCTCCTGCTGCTGGATGAATCTCCCGCAGGGGAGGCCTGGACAATAGGTTTCCTGTCACACCCCACCTCCCCAGACAGGCTTTAGTGTAATGGGGCTGGGTGGGAGCATTCAGTGAATGCTTTTTAGACAGTGCTGGGGGCACACTTGGTGTCCCTGTGCATACCCCAGTTCAAACCGGTGGAAGGAGCACTCAGCCCCTGATCTGGCGTGAAACTGGACAAAGGGAAAGGGGTGTAACCACCACCTCCCTGGATCCACACACAGGTAGGTCCCTAGAGTAAGCCCAACCCCTAAACTTAGTATAAGTATAGGAACCCAGTCCTTAGGACTTTAGATTACCCTGGATGAACCTCTGCAACATACATCCTGGAACTTCGACATTCTATTTCGACTAGAAGATGGAAGAATCTCCCTTGGGGTCAAGGAGTGACTCCCCTGTTCAAACAGACACCAAAGAAGCATCTTGCCAGTCTGCATTTCCAAGGCTCCTGCCGGATCCCAATGGGAAACACAGGACATGGACTTCCAGACATCTCCGAGGCAAATCTTAGACCTGTAGCCATCACGAGAGACGTGGGACCGGAACACCTGGACACCGTGCACATTTGCTAGTGCATCAACTTCCCGAGTTTTCCCGAAGTTTTGCATTGGGCTACTTGTAGTCCAAGCCCCGAGCACCATTTTCACTGAAGATAGTGGGCCTACATTCAACAAGTGTTCCGTGGGCCCGCTTCTAGCATTTCCGCTTGAGGCTCCTTTGCGATCCTTGGTCCGTTGACTGGTGGGTTCCCTCGAAGGTAACTCTTCTGTCCCTCAGACTTTCTGCATGGGTTGCTATTGCCAAGGCCTGTTGGGTCCCATTCAGAATACGACACCGCAGCACTCGCCATCCTTTGTGGGACAGCTCGAATCCAGCTCCTGGTCATCGTCGACGCCTCCTGCTCCTCGTGTCTGAAGAGTCAAGCTCCACCTTTGTCACCTGCAAACACCCTACATTGGTTGGCATCTTCTCTTCGCCTTCCTGGTCACTGGCTAGTGTCCCAGACTCTGTCCCCTCTGCTTTCAGGTTCTTCTAGACTGCGATCCAGGCTTGGAGCCATCAGGACACTTTCGACTTGGTCTCCTGCAGTACTTTCTTGCAGCTCGCCATTTAAAATGACGACAAAACTCGACACGAAAAGACATCTATGCACCTGGCTTCCCTGGGTGAGGTAGAAAAGGGGCTGGTGATGAACAGAGTGCCTGGATTAAGCAGACCACTCTTACCCAGTCCAAAGATCAGGGCTTGATCCATCACCGTTTTTTAGCTCACTGCACCATCCCAGCTCAGAACTTGGCTATATGCAAATTAGTCTGTTCCTGTCCCAGGGCATGATGGGAACAGGGCAAACCAAACTACCAAGCCAATTCTTGTACTGGGAAGGAAACAAGCTTCCGGGGACCGGTTTCTGCCATTTCAGGCATCTTCGGCCAGGCTTGCTTGAATCCTGATGGTGCAATGAGCAAGGGACTCACATCTGAGTATACCCTTCCACGCTTATGGTGGACAAAATGATTCAGAAAAGGGGCTGGTGATGAACAGAGTGCCTGGATTAAGCAGACCACTCTTACCCAGTCCAAAGATCAGGGCTTGATCCATCACCGTTTTTTAGCTCACTGCACCATCCCAGCTCAGAACTTGGCTATATGCAAATTAGTCTGTTCCTGTCCCAGTACATGATGGGAACAGGGCAAACCAAACTACCAAGCCAATTCTTGTACTGGGAAGGAAACAAGCTTCCGGGGACCGGTTTCTGCCATTTCAGGCGTCTTCGGCCCGGCTTGCTTGAATCCTGATGGTGCAATGAGCAAGGGACTCACATCTGAGTATACCCTTCCACGCTTATGGTGGACAAAATGATTCAGAAAAGGGGCTGGTGATGAACAGAGTGCCTGGATTAAGCAGACCACTCTTACCCAGTCCAAAGATCAGGGCTTGATCCATCACCGTTTTTTAGCTCACTGCACCATCCCAGCTCAGAACTTGGCTATATGCAAATTAGTCTGTTCCTGTCCCAGTGCATGATGGGAACAGGGCAAACCAAACTACCAAGCCAATTCTTGTACTGGGAAGGAAACAAGCTTCCGGGGACCGGTTTCTGCCATTTCAGCCGTCTTCGGCCCGGCTTGCTTGAATCCTGATGGTGCAATGAGCAAGGGACTCACATCTGAGTATACCCTTCCACGCTTATGGTGGACAAAATGATTCAGAAAAGGGGCTGGTGATGAACAGAGTGCCTGGATTAAGCAGACCACTCTTACCCGGTCCAAAGATCAGGGCTTGATCCATCACCGTTTCTTAGCTCACTGCACCATCCCAGCTCAGAACTTGGCTATATGCAAATTAGTCTGTTCCTGTCCCAGTGCATGATGGGAACAGGGCAAACCAAACTACCAAGCCAATTCCTGTACTGGGAAGGAAACAAGCTTCCGGGGACCGGTTTCTGCCATTTCAGGAGTCTTCGGCCCGGCTTGCTTGAATCCTGATGGTGCAATGAGCAAGGGACTCACATCTGAGTATACCCTTCCACGCTTATGGTGGACAAAATGATTCAGAAAAGGGGCTGGTGATGAACAGAGTGCCTGGATTAAGCAGACCACTCTTACCCAGTCCAAAGATCAGGGCTTGATCCATCACCGTTTTTTAGCTCACTGCACCATCCCAGCTCAGAACTTGGCTATATGCAAATTAGTCTGTTCCTGTCCCAGTGCTTGATGGGAACAGGGCAAACCAAACTACCAAGCCAATTCTTGTACTGGGAAGGAAACAAGCTTCCGGGGACCGGTTTCTGCCATTTCAGGCGTCTTCGGCCCAGCTTGCTTGAATCCTGATGGTGCAATGAGCAAGGGACTCACATCTGAGTATACCCTTCCACGCTTATGGTGGACAAAATGATTCAGAAAAGGGGCTGGTGATGAACAGAGTGCCTGGATTAAGCAGACCACTCTTACCCAGTCCAAAGATCAGGGCTTGATCCATCACCGTTTTTTAGCTCACTGCACCATCCCAGCTCAGAACTTGGCTATATGCAAATTAGTCTGTTCCTGTCCCAGGGCATGATGGGAACAGGGCAAACCAAACTACCAAGCCAATTCTTGTACTGGGAAGGAAACAAGCTTCCGGGGACCGGTTTCTGCCATTTCAGGCATCTTCGGCCAGGCTTGCTTGAATCCTGATGGTGCAATGAGCAAGGGACTCACATCTGAGTATACCCTTCCACGCTTATGGTGGACAAAATGATTCAGAAAAGGGGCTGGTGATGAATAGAGTGCCTGGATTAAGCAGACCACTCTTACCCAGTCCAAAGATCAGGGCTTGATCCATCACCGTTTTTTAGCTCACTGCACCATCCCAGCTCAGAACTTGGCTATATGCAAATTAGTCTGTTCCTGTCCCAGTACATGATGGGAACAGGGCAAACCAAACTACCAAGCCAATTCTTGTACTGGGAAGGAAACAAGCTTCCGGGGACCGGTTTCTGCCATTTCAGGCATCTTCGGCCAGGCTTGCTTGAATCCTGATGGTGCAATGAGCAAGGGACTCACATCTGAGTATACCCTTCCACGCTTATGGTGGACAAAATGATTCAGAAAAGGGGCTGGTGATGAACAGAGTGCCTGGATTAAGCAGACCACTCTTACCCAGTCCAAAGATCAGGGCTTGATCCATCACCGTTTTTTAGCTCACTGCACCATCCCAGCTCAGAACTTGGCTATATGCAAATTAGTCTGTTCCTGTCCCAGTACATGATGGGAACAGGGCAAACCAAACTACCAAGCCAATTCTTGTACTGGGAAGGAAACAAGCTTCCGGGGACCGGTTTCTGCCATTTCAGGCGTCTTCGGCCCGGCTTGCTTGAATCCTGATGGTGCAATGAGCAAGGGACTCACATCTGAGTATACCCTTCCACGCTTATGGTGGACAAAATGATTCAGAAAAGGGGCTGGTGATGAACAGAGTGCCTGGATTAAGCAGACCACTCTTACCCAGTCCAAAGATCAGGGCTTGATCCATCACCGTTTTTTAGCTCACTGCACCATCCCAGCTCAGAACTTGGCTATATGCAAATTAGTCTGTTCCTGTCCCAGTGCATGATGGGAACAGGGCAAACCAAACTACCAAGCCAATTCTTGTACTGGGAAGGAAACAAGCTTCCGGGGACCGGTTTCTGCCATTTCAGCCGTCTTCGGCCCGGCTTGCTTGAATCCTGATGGTGCAATGAGCAAGGGACTCACATCTGAGTATACCCTTCCACGCTTATGGTGGACAAAATGATTCAGAAAAGGGGCTGGTGATGAACAGAGTGCCTGGATTAAGCAGACCACTCTTACCCGGTCCAAAGATCAGGGCTTGATCCATCACCGTTTTTTAGCTCACTGCACCATCCCAGCTCAGAACTTGGCTATATGCAAATTAGTCTGTTCCTGTCCCAGTGCATGATGGGAACAGGGCAAACCAAACTACCAAGCCAATTCCTGTACTGGGAAGGAAACAAGCTTCCGGGGACCGGTTTCTGCCATTTCAGGAGTCTTCGGCCCGGCTTGCTTGAATCCTGATGGTGCAATGAGCAAGGGACTCACATCTGAGTATACCCTTCCACGCTTATGGTGGACAAAATGATTCAGAAAAGGGGCTGGTGATGAACAGAGTGCCTGGATTAAGCAGACCACTCTTACCCAGTCCAAAGATCAGGGCTTGATCCATCACCGTTTTTTAGCTCACTGCACCATCCCAGCTCAGAACTTGGCTATATGCAAATTAGTCTGTTCCTGTCCCAGGGCATGATGGGAACAGGGCAAACCAAACTACCAAGCCAATTCTTGTACTGGGAAGGAAACAAGCTTCCGGGGACCGGTTTCTGCCATTTCAGGCATCTTCGGCCAGGCTTGCTTGAATCCTGATGGTGCAATGAGCAAGGGACTCACATCTGAGTATACCCTTCCACGCTTATGGTGGACAAAATGATTCAGAAAAGGGGCTGGTGATGAACAGAGTGCCTGGATTAAGCAGACCACTCTTACCCAGTCCAAAGATCAGGGCTTGATCCATCACCGTTTTTTAGCTCACTGCACCATCCCAGCTCAGAACTTGGCTATATGCAAATTAGTCTGTTCCTGTCCCAGTACATGATGGGAACAGGGCAAACCAAACTACCAAGCCAATTCTTGTACTGGGAAGGAAACAAGCTTCCGGGGACCGGTTTCTGCCATTTCAGGCGTCTTCGGCCCGGCTTGCTTGAATCCTGATGGTGCAATGAGCAAGGGACTCACATCTGAGTATACCCTTCCACGCTTATGGTGGACAAAATGATTCAGAAAAGGGGCTGGTGATGAACAGAGTGCCTGGATTAAGCAGACCACTCTTACCCAGTCCAAAGATCAGGGCTTGATCCATCACCGTTTTTTAGCTCACTGCACCATCCCAGCTCAGAACTTGGCTATATGCAAATTAGTCTGTTCCTGTCCCAGTGCATGATGGGAACAGGGCAAACCAAACTACCAAGCCAATTCTTGTACTGGGAAGGAAACAAGCTTCCGGGGACCGGTTTCTGCCATTTCAGCCGTCTTCGGCCCGGCTTGCTTGAATCCTGATGGTGCAATGAGCAAGGGACTCACATCTGAGTATACCCTTCCACGCTTATGGTGGACAAAATGATTCAGAAAAGGAGCTGGTGATGAACAGAGTGCCTGGATTAAGCAGACCACTCTTACCCGGTCCAAAGATCAGGGCTTGATCCATCACCGTTTTTTAGCTCACTGCACCATCCCAGCTCAGAACTTGGCTATATGCAAATTAGTCTGTTCCTGTCCCAGTGCATGATGGGAACAGGACAAACCAAACTACCAAGCCAATTCCTGTACTGGGAAGGAAACAAGCTTCCGGGGACCGGTTTCTGCCATTTCAGGAGTCTTCGGCCCGGCTTGCTTGAATCCTGATGGTGCAATGAGCAAGGTACTCACATCTGAGTATACCCTTCCACGCTTATGGTGGACAAAATGATTCAGAAAAGGGGCTGGTGATGAACAGAGTGCCTGGATTAAGCAGACCACTCTTACCCAGTCCAAAGATCAGGGCTTGATCCATCACCGTTTTTTAGCTCACTGCACCATCCCAGCTCAGAACTTGGCTATATGCAAATTAGTCTGTTCCTGTCCCAGTGCTTGATGGGAACAGGGCAAACCAAACTACCAAGCCAATTCTTGTACTGGGAAGGAAACAAGCTTCCGGGGACCGGTTTCTGCCATTTCAGGCGTCTTCGGCCCAGCTTGCTTGAATCCTGATGGTGCAATGAGCAAGGGACTCACATCTGAGTATACCCTTCCACGCTTATGGTGGACAAAATGATTCAGAAAAGGGGCTGGTGATGAACAGAGTGCCTGGATTAAGCAGACCACTCTTACCCAGTCCAAAGATCAGGGCTTGATCCATCACCGTTTTTTAGCTCACTGCACCATCCCAGCTCAGAACTTGGCTATATGCAAATTAGTCTGTTCCTGTCCCAGTGCATGATGGGAACAGGGCAAACCAAACTACCAAGCCAATTCTTGTACTGGGAAAGAAACAAGCTTCCGGGGACCGGTTTCTGCCATTTCAGGCGTCTTCGGCCCGGCTTGCTTGAATCCTGATGGTGCAATGAGCAAGGGACTCACATCTGAGTATACCCTTCCACGCTTATGGTGGACAAAATGATTCAGAAAAGGGGCTGGTGATGAACAGAGTGCCTGGATTAAGCAGACCACTCTTACCCAGTCCAAATATCAGGGCTTGATCCATCACCGTTTTTTAGCTCACTGCACCATCCCAGCTCAGAACTTGGCTATATGCAAATTAGTCTGTTCCTGTCCCAGTGCATGATGGGAACAGGGCAAACCAAACTACCAAGCCAATTCTTGTACTGGGAAAGAAACAAGCTTCCGGGGACCGGTTTCTGCCATTTCAGGCGTCTTCGGCCCGGCTTGCTTGAATCCTGATGGTGCAATGAGCAAGGGACTCACATCTGAGTATACCCTTCCACGCTTATGGTGGACAAAATGATTAAGAAAAGGGGCTGGTGATGAACAGAGTGCCTGGATTAAGCAGACCACTCTTACCCAGTCCAAAGATCAGGGCTTGATCCATCACCGTTTTTTAGCTCACTGCACCATCCCAGCTCAGAACTTGGCTATATGCAAATTAGTCTGTTCCTGTCCCAGTGCATGATGGGAACAGGGCAAACCAAACTACCAAGCCAATTCTTGTACTGGGAAGGAAACAAGCTTCCGGGGACCGGTTTCTGCCATTTCAGGCGTCTTCGGCCCGGCTTGCTTGAATCCTGATGGTGCAATGAGCAAGGGACTCACATCTGAGTATACCCTTCCACGCTTATGGTGGACAAAATGATTCAGAAAAGGGGCTGGTGATGAACAGAGTGCCTGGATTAAGCAGACCACTCTTACCCAGTCCAAAGATCAGGGCTTGATCCATCACCGTTTTTTAGCTCACTGCACCATCCCAGCTCAGAACTTGGCTATATGCAAATTAGTCTGTTCCTGTCCCAGTGCATGATGGGAACAGGGCAAACCAAACTACCAAGCCAATTCTTGTACTGGGAAGGAAACAAGCTTCCGGGGACCGGTTTCTGCCATTTCAGGCGTCTTCGGCCCGGCTTGCTTGAATCCTGATGGTGCAATGAGCAAGGGACTCACATCTGAGTATACCCTTCCACGCTTATGGTGGACAAAATGATTCAGAAAAGGGGCTGGTGATGAACAGAGTGCCTGGATTAAGCAGACCACTCTTACCCAGTCCAAAGATCAGGGCTTGATCCATCACCGTTTTTTAGCTCACTGCACCATCCCAGCTCAGAACTTGGCTATATGCAAATTAGTCTGTTCCTGTCCCAGTGCATGATGGGAACAGGGCAAACCAAACTACCAAGCCAATTCTTGTACTGGGAAGGAAACAAGCTTCCGGGGACCGGTTTCTGCCATTTCAGCCGTCTTCGGCCCGGCTTGCTTGAATCCTGATGGTGCAATGAGCAAGGGACTCACATCTGAGTATACCCTTCCACGCTTATGGTGGACAAAATGATTCAGAAAAGGGGCTGGTGATGAACAGAGTGCCTGGATTAAGCAGACCACTCTTACCCGGTCCAAAGATCAGGGCTTGATCCATCACCGTTTTTTAGCTCACTGCACCATCCCAGCTCAGAACTTGGCTATATGCAAATTAGTCTGTTCCTGTCCCAGTGCATGATGGGAACAGGGCAAACCAAACTACCAAGCCAATTCTTGTACTGGGAAGGAAACAAGCTTCCGGGGACCGGTTTCTGCCATTTCAGGAGTCTTCGGCCCGGCTTGCTTGAATCCTGATGGTGCAATGAGCAAGGGACTCACATCTGAGTATACCCTTCCACGCTTATGGTGGACAAAATGATTCAGAAAAGGGGCTGGTGATGAACAGAGTGCCTGGATTAAGCAGACCACTCTTACCCAGTCCAAAGATCAGGGCTTGATCCATCACCGTTTTTTAGCTCACTGCACCATCCCAGCTCAGAACTTGGCTATATGCAAATTAGTCTGTTCCTGTCCCAGTGCTTGATGGGAACAGGGCAAACCAAACTACCAAGCCAATTCTTGTACTGGGAAGGAAACAAGCTTCCGGGGACCGGTTTCTGCCATTTCAGGCGTCTTCGGCCCAGCTTGCTTGAATCCTGATGGTGCAATGAGCAAGGGACTCACATCTGAGTATACCCTTCCACGCTTATGGTGGACAAAATGATTCAGAAAAGGGGCTGGTGATGAACAGAGTGCCTGGATTAAGCAGACCACTCTTACCCAGTCCAAAGATCAGGGCTTGATCCATCACCGTTTTTTAGCTCACTGCACCATCCCAGCTCAGAACTTGGCTATATGCAAATTAGTCTGTTCCTGTCCCAGTGCATGATGGGAACAGGGCAAACCAAACTACCAAGCCAATTCTTGTACTGGGAAAGAAACAAGCTTCCGGGGACCGGTTTCTGCCATTTCAGGCGTCTTCGGCCCGGCTTGCTTGAATCCTGATGGTGCAATGAGCAAGGGACTCACATCTGAGTATACCCTTCCACGCTTATGGTGGACAAAATGATTCAGAAAAGGGGCTGGTGATGAACAGAGTGCCTGGATTAAGCAGACCACTCTTACCCAGTCCAAATATCAGGGCTTGATCCATCACCGTTTTTTAGCTCACTGCACCATCCCAGCTCAGAACTTGGCTATATGCAAATTAGTCTGTTCCTGTCCCAGTGCATGATGGGAACAGGGCAAACCAAACTACCAAGCCAATTCTTGTACTGGGAAAGAAACAAGCTTCCGGGGACCGGTTTCTGCCATTTCAGGCGTCTTCGGCCCGGCTTGCTTGAATCCTGATGGTGCAATGAGCAAGGGACTCACATCTGAGTATACCCTTCCACGCTTATGGTGGACAAAATGATTCAGAAAAGGGGCTGGTGATGAACAGAGTGCCTGGATTAAGCAGACCACTCTTACCCAGTCCAAAGATCAGGGCTTGATCCATCACCGTTTTTTAGCTCACTGCACCATCCCAGCTCAGAACTTGGCTATATGCAAATTAGTCTGTTCCTGTCCCAGTGCATGATGGGAACAGGGCAAACCAAACTACCAAGCCAATTATTGTACTGGGAAGGAAACAAGCTTCCGGGGACCGGTTTCTGCCATTTCAGGCGTCTTCGGCCCGGCTTGCTTGAATCCTGATGGTGCAATGAGCAAGGGACTCACATCTGAGTATACCCTTCCACGCTTATGGTGGACAAAATGATTCAGAAAAGGGGCTGGTGATGAACAGAGTGCCTGGATTAAGCAGACCACTCTTACCCAGTCCAAAGATCAGGGCTTGATCCATCACCGTTTTTTAGCTCACTGCACCATCCCAGCTCAGAACTTGGCTATATGCAAATTAGTCTGTTCCTGTCCCAGTGCATGATGGGAACAGGGCAAACCAAACTACCAAGCCAATTCTTGTACTGGGAAGGAAACAAGCTTCCGGGGACCGGTTTCTGCCATTTCAGGCGTCTTCGGCCCGGCTTGCTTGAATCCTGATGGTGCAATGAGCAAGGGACTCACATCTGAGTATACCCTTCCACGCTTATGGTGGACAAAATGATTCAGAAAAGGGGCTGGTGATGAACAGAGTGCCTGGATTAAGCAGACCACTCTTACCCAGTCCAAAGATCAGGGCTTGATCCATCACCGTTTTTTAGCTCACTGCACCATGGTATATATATAAAATATATGTATTTATTCTATACACACTCCTCTAGTCTCTTTATGAGGCTAGAGGCAAAAGAACATCAGTTAAACTTATTTAGCGCACAGTAAATTAGCAAGGTATACGTTTAGCCCTAGGGGCCTCACAACCATAAACTCAGAAAGTGGTATAAGAACCACGACTGTCAGAGATACAAGGCCTAGAGCCTGTAGAAAGACTGGGGCCACCAGGAACCACCCAAGGTAGTGACACAGGGGACCCACGGGGGACGCATGCAGTGCCTAAACACAGCCGCAAATCACCATTAACTTCTATGGGGAAAGTCACGGTTGGAAAATTACAAAGGAAGGGCACTTAGAAGAGGACTTGCAGAAAACCCCTTTCGAACTAGCCAGTCCTAGAGTCAATACCCATGGGAGCACCAGAGTACTCGTGTTACCTCACCCAGATCCATTGCGAGGAAATAGCGGAGTTTTTCCACCATAAAATAGAAATGATCAACTCCTCCTTCCCCCATTCTGCCACTTCGCCCAGAGACCCCACCAACACTGACCCTACGACAGTCCCACTCAGTGTTCTCAATAACTTCCCGGCTCTTGACAAAACCAATCTAGAAAAGTTCATGAGACTGGTCAAATCCGGATCACCAGTTGACCCAGCTCCTCCTAGGGTTCTTACTCAAATAATCAGCCAGATATCACCCACCATCCAAGACCTGCTCAATTCCTCCCTCGACACTGGCATTGTCCCGCCCCTATTGAAGAGAGCTATGGTCAAAGCCCTACTAAAAAAAACCAGCCTCGACCAGTCCAACCCCTCCAACTACCGACCTATCTCCCTCCTACCCTGGCTCAGCAAACCTCTGGAGAAGCATGTCAACTCTGTTCTAACATACTTCCTAGAATCCAACAATATACTGGACCCCACCCAGACGGGCTTTAGGCCTCGCCATGGAACTGAGACTGCCCTGATTGCAGTGACGGAGGAGGCAAGAAGGATCCTGGACGGTGGCGGCTCCACGGCCATCGTCCTACTTGACCTGAGTGCCGCCTTCGAAACTGTAAATCATAGCATTTTACTCCACCGCCTTGGTATGATGGGAGTGTCAGGAACAGCACTTACCTGGATGGAATCATTCCTCACAGACAGATCCTTCCAAGTATTCGAAAAGGAGTTCACCTCCTCTAGTAAACCTCTTAATTGTGGAGTGCCTCAGGGCTCCTCCCTGAGTCCAACCCTTTTTAATGTTTACCTTAGTCCCCTAGCTGATGTCGTCCGCCCCTTCGGGGTGAAAATTGTCACCTACGCGGACGACACTCAGCTGGTGGTAGCGTTGGACCCTCCTTTCAACTCTCACCACAGCCTACATAAATGCCTGAAAGCTGTTGCATCCTGGATGTCGGACTCTTATCTAAAACTTAACGGGGACAAAACAGAGGTAATGCTCCTTGGAAATAACATCATGAAATCCATTGATTCAATCTGGCCCCTCTGTTTAGGCAGCCCCCCTCAACCCAAAGACCAAATTAAGAGCCTAGGCATCTGGCTCGACCAAAATCTCACCTTCAACCACCAAGCCACCAAACTTGCCGCTACTTGCTTTGGGTTGATGAGACTGCTCCGAAAGATTCTCCCCCTTCTCCCGTTTCACTCAAGACGGATCATGGTCCAAGGACTAATCCTGTCGCGTCTGCGGTAACGCCCTATATCTTGGCGCCCCACAGTTCACACTCACCAAACTACAAGTTATTCAAAACTGCGCGGCAAGAATCCTGCTGAACCTCCCTCGTCGATCCTCAGTCAAAGCCAGATTGAAGGACCTTCACTGGCTCCCTGTGAGAGCTAGAATAGAATTGAAGAGCATGTGCGTTGGTGTGATTTCAGAGTGATGCAAAAAGGCACTTCATTTATTTTGTATTTTCGTCCGGATCCTTGGATCTCACCAAAATCTTTTTCAAAAATTCTTTTTTTGGTCTGCGGGGTCCCAGTGGGACCCTTCCAAGAGGCCTAGGGTGTCAGGGTGTTTCTACCTTGCCCCCTTTTCTTTTTTAGGTTTCGCCCTGGCCGTAGGAACTGCGTAGCAGTTGCTCCGCCCAGGGCGAAATCTTATGTCCTACATATGGGGCTTTGGTCCCGCCTCTGTCTTCCATTGGCTAGCTCCATAAATGGAGGCTAGCCATTGGAAGAGATTGGCTGTCAATCACGCTTTCCCGGTGAAAACGCGATTCGGGGGCGTTTCTGGGTCTTTTTTTAAGTCCCACCCCCCACACCCTCCCTCTCGCCGTCCCGTTGTCCCTGCCTTCTCGAAGTTCTCCCTCCCGCCCGCCCACTGTCCGTGCCTCCTCCCTCCCGCCCGCCCACTGTCCGTGTTCGATGCTGTCCAACCTTTGTTTATTCCCCGCCCTCCCTCCCTCCCGTTGTCCGTGCCTTCTCCCTCCCGCCCGCCCGCCCACTGTCCGTGCCTCCTCCCTCCCGCCCGCCCACTGTCCGTGTTCGATGCTTTCCAACCTTTGCTTATTCCCCGCCCTCCCTCCCGTTGTCCGTGCCTTCTCCCTCCCGCCCGCCCGTCCACTGTCCGTGCCTCCTCCCTCCCGCCCACCCACTGTCCGTGTTCGATGCTGTCCAACCTTTGTTTATTCCCTGCCCTCCCTCCCGTTGTCCGTGCCTTCTCCCTCCCGCCCGCCCGCCCACTGTCCGTGCCTCCTCCCTCCCGCCGCGGTCTCACGGTAAGTACGTTCACTTCGGGCTTAAGAGAGAGATAGATAGATGGGGAGATAAAAGCAGGGACGGGTGAATGGATAGATGGATTGATGAGTAGTTATGAAGGAAAACGATTTGACATGGGTACATTGACAAACATAAAAACTTCTTATGACTTTATATTTGGCCTGCAATGTGTGTGAATGGATTTCATTGCACTGTAAACACTAGAAGGACGTGTTTGTGTGTGTGCACATGCGAGGGACCTGTGCTTGGTCTGTGCCAAAGCCTGTCCCCCTCCAGGAGCTGTGCGCTACATTCCGTCTGAAACACCCCCAAAAGATCCATTTGCTCACGACTGTCGTGTGTGCTCCTGTCTGTTTCCCGATATGTGCACGTCGCTTTTCTCATACTCGTATTGTGTGCGCGCACCTTTCTACTTTTTGCACGTCGGACCGCTTTTTTCATGCGTACACGTTCACATACCACTGCCTCCTACGTATATACATGCTCCTGATTACTGTATTTCTCTGTGCTCTCTTCACCACGCCCTATACTCCCAAATGTACACGTCATTAACTTCTACACTCCTGTATGTGCACGTCAACACTTCCTATGCTCTCATGTGTGCACCTCTTATATCCTTCTGTGTATACCTCACCTTTACGCGAACCGCTATATGAGCACACTTCCCACTATACATGCGCATATCAGTGTCTCCTGTATGTGGACATGTTACTTACTCCTGAGCGCACCTGTACCGTCTTTTATATTTCTGTATGTTCATACGCTACTGTCCTACATATGTACATGCTTTGTCGTGCAGAGCGTTGATATGACCCATAATACAAAAAGTAAATGTATCCCCTCTTCCTTGGTCTGGTATTAAAAACTAGTATAATTGGGGAGCGGTGGACCCATAACACCTACGTGCCTCGGTGCCACTGCACCTGCTGCACCATCCATAGCCATGCCCCTGACCATTTCCTGTTCATGTCACTGTTTCAGATGTTCCTATGCATGCACACGGCACTCCACTACTTCCTTTGCTACTGTGTCTGTGCATGCTAGTGAATCGTATGTCATAAGTGTGCACCTGCCACAGGTATACGTTTCCTTCTTATAGATGCTCATTTATCTTTGTTTCGTGTGCATAGGTAACCATCTCCCAGAGGCATAAGTGGACACATGTCACTGTCTCCTCTGTGAGTGCTGGCACTCTCTGACCGGTGTGTGCACACGTCATTGTCTCACAGATCCCCACGTGTCTGCATGCAGCCTCCCTTCACCTAGGTCTACTGAACGGGCACGTGCATATATGTGCAGGCCACCTCTCCTTTATGTGTACTGTTCTCTGCCAGCTATATACATGCCGATTCATCAACATATTCTTTACATCTGCGTGTACCTGCATCTCTTGTGCGCATGGAAATGCCTCGTATTTCTTCTTTCACCACCCGTGCTACCAGATCACACGCCACTGGCTCCTAAATATTTACACGTCAGAGTCTAGTGTCTTTGCATAAGAGTAGGGCACAGTCTCTTTGCATGTACCTGTCAGCCACACTGCTGTATCCGTGCTGGTCACCTGATCCTACATGTGTACATGCCACTGTCACGAATGTGCATATGTCAGTATGTCCTATTTTTCTGCTGCGCTCCCCACGTGCACAACTATACCTGCCCCCCAACCGTGAACGTGTCACCACAACACCTATAAGTTGCCATGTTACCGGTTTTTAAACGTGTGCATGACAGTCAACAAAGCCTACTGTCGCCTTTTATGATGAGGCATAGAGTTGTTGTTTTTGTGAACGTTTGTTTCCAAACTTGCAACATGGCCGGTAGAGGTAAGCAAGCATGCACACAATTAGGAATGTTTTTTAGGTTTCGCCTGGCATTCTGTGGGTGTGTGTGTGTGTGTGTGGCATTTGCGAGAGATTAAGCTATTGACATTGTAAATGACAATGCCATTTATTTATCTGTTTTCAAAACCAACACATAAATAAAAATTTTGTCATTTACAATGCTCTAACTTTTGCAAAGGCAAAACCGTTTCATTGTAAATGCTTGTTTGTTATATTGGTAGCCAATCAAATTTCAGTAGCCAACACCAGCAGTGCGGGCAAGAATCGGGCGCACAGGTGTATAACTGTATCTCCAATAATTTAAGACGCACTCCACTCTCAGTGGTCCCACCACCTCTGGACAACCGTTTCATTGTAAATGCTTGTTTGTTATATTGGTAGCCAATCAAATTTCAGTAGCCAACACCAGCAGTGCGGGCAAGAATCGGGCGCACAGGTGTATAACTGTATCTCCAATAATTTAGGACGCACTCCACTCTCAGTGGTCCCACCACCTCTGGACCAACTTTAAACACAATATAACATTGATCCGAAAGGAGAGCTGTATTTCGTCAAAATTCCCTAGTTAATTACTCTTTATGTAGCTCAATTCACAAAAAGTCCATAGGTAGTTGTATATATATCCAATTAATGCATTTTATTTCACAATGTTCTCTTCATAACTCCAGATCACACCAAAACAATCAATGTCAGCCGCGCGTTTCATCCCTTAGGGACATCATCAGGGCTTAAAACATTATTATTCGCAGTTAGTTTCCAACCGGACACCCCTCTTGGCAGCATCCATCTGTCCTTTCAATTGTATGTGTGATCTTTCAGTTCCTCTGTTCAATTCAAAATGAAGTCCATCTGGTCGGTGCGATCCTTCCTGCCACTTGAGCTACATTAAGAGTAATTAACTTCGGAATTTTGATGAATTAAAGCGCTCCTTTCGGATCAAGGTTAAATTTCAGTAGCCTTTCAGTTGAATTTTGGTTTCTGAGATATGTATATTTATTTAATTTAATCATCTCGAAAACTACTGAACGGATCTACACCAAATCACAAAAGGCACGCTTTCCAGACTAAGATCTAGCTTTCTGCCAAATTTGGTGGAAATCCGTTCTGCGGTTTGGGCTTAAGTTGTGTTCAAAAAATAAAAACTGCCTCGGTCCCGCTTGATGGATCACCCCAAAACTTGGGGAGGAAGGTACACAGGTTTCCTTACCTGCTCCAGTATGGGCACAGAAACTGCCATGGGCTCCCCAGGACACAGCATAAGTTGTTGGATGGGGTCCCTAGGGCACGAAATGCCTCAGGGTGTGGGGTCTGGACAGCCCCTCCCTTTTATTTAGTTTAGCGGCCCAAAGGATGGGTTCCCTGGGGCCTTTAGATGCTAGGGGGGGGTGCCACATGCCCACATCTCCCCATTAAAAAACGTGTGGGCTCCTGGAGATGGGGTCCATGGGGCCAAAAGTGGTTTGGAGAAGGGGGCAGCGCAACCCCCTCCATAGTAGCAGAATTCAGGCTTCGGGATGGGATCCTAGGGCCTAAAAATGGCCTAGGGAGGTACGGCCCCTCCTGGTAAAAAATACTTTGCCATGGATGCCGTAAAGTTGTGGAAAATTTAATGCAAAACAAAAATGTTTGGCCCCATTTTTTAGGATTCGTGACTGAGTCCTGAGTCCTAAGATGGCTGCCATCGCTACCTTGTTGAGGTGATGGAAGCCTTTCAGATCTCTGCTGTGCAGCCGGGAATATACAATTTTGTTTAACTTTAATTTCTCCAAAACTATTGAAAGTATTAACACCAAAACACACAAGACCAAGATCTATTTTTCTGTCAAATTTGATGTAAATTTGGGCTGTAGGGGTGTCTAAAGTTCCTACGGAAAACTGAATGGAGAAAATGCTTTTTGGGCCCCCCCCTTTTTATCGGTCCATGCTTGACGAGCACCGCAAAACTTGGCATGCACAAACTAGTGTAAAAGTAGCACTTTTTCCAAACGTTTTCTGGAGATTCCTCCAACACGTCCATAGTTATTATCAACACAAAAAAAAGGCATTTCCTATGGAAATCCCATCTTAACTATAAACCTAGTTGCACAGTAAATATTCTCACTGGTTCTATTGAAAATGACAAGCCACTCTGGATTGGGATGCAGAAATAAATGTTTATTCGGCAGACAAACAAGATGCCACACAGAATCTTGGTCGCATGACCATAGCTTTCTCTTCGAGCCTTTTAAAACTAGCGCATCAGGCAGGACGCGACGGTGGAAAAATAGAGCAAAGACTTAGCATTTGTGATTTTGTCAACAATTATAGTCATTCTATTCATATTTCACATAAATAAATTTTGGAGCAAATAGGCATACATATTTTTTCTGAAACATGATGGAGAAAAGGTAATAAATTATAAAAGCAGCTTTACATTTCGTACTCTCATCCATCGATTATTATTATTCATATTTGGTGGACATGACTCACTTTATACTTTTTTAATATGATGTCACACTGGATAATAGTTCCATAAATATATCAGAAAATATTTGAAGAAATACTTGGTCTGGTACAATTTCTTTGGGTATAGTACCTGAAGACTAGACCAGAATAATTAATACTTTGTTGATTTTTTTGGAGGGCCAATCCCTACAACCCACCGCCAGTTCCTAAAGAATACAGTTTATAGTGGCTCAGAGGAATTCACTTTATAGAATGCTCCACCTAAAACTGTGTGTGGGGGGGGGGTGGCAACTGGCCACATGTTATATTGAGTTTTCAGCCTTTGTTTTCTTGTACAATTCAGATGTCAAAACTCTATTGATTATTGTTAGTTTAAGATCTAAGAACTATATGTTACTCTGACTGTGTTGCATGGTGAATCTCAGGTTCATTTCAATTTATATATATATGTATAAATATGTATTTTTATATCAATTACCTATTGGCGGTCGCCAGTAGGTAGGTACAGTTAGGACCTAGTTACCAAAGGAAAAACATTTTTGATTTGCTAATAACTTTTATTTCGTTTGACAAATCTTGGCAAACGTTTTAAAACTAATGGGTCATTCACGTCTGCTGCTGTCTGGAAAATTTCAGAGTGATCCATCAAGCGGGGGCTGGGAAAAAGGAGAGGTCCCAAAATACTTTTTCTTCATGTTCATTTCCATAGGAAACTTTTGACGCGGTGACAGCCCGAACTGCTGAACAAAATTACACCGAATTTGGCAGAAAGGTAGCTCTCGGTTCAGAATGCACTCTTTTTGTTAAATGGTGTAAATCGTTAAGTAGTTCCTGAGAAATTTAAAGATTTCTCAGGTATACAACTATGGCTGTGGTGGATCTACCAAACTTTCCGATCTGGTGCCTGAGATCTGTTTGGCTGCAACACTTCCAATTCAAACCAGGAAGTGTTGGCAGCCATCTTCTGACTCAGTTGAACCGAGTCACAAGAAAAAATGTTAAGAAAAGGGGGCAGGGTAGAAACACCCTGACACCTTAAGCCAGTTCAGGGGGTCCCACAGGCATTTTTTGTTTTTGTTTTTTCTGCAAGATTCACTGTGGATCTGTAAATCTGGCAGAAAAAAATATAAAAAATGAAGTGTGGGCTCGGGCACTTCATTTACTTTAGGCCCCTGGGTGGGCCAGGTCCTGGGGCAATTAAACATAAATATGCGGGGGCCTGGATGGGTCCCTGCAGCCCCACCACAGGGCTAATTGTTTGAAGTGCGGGAGGGGACATTGCGCCCCTGAAGCCCCGGAGACCGCCACCTCCCTGGGGCTAATTTTGTGAAATGCAGGGGTGGCCATGCAGCTCCCTTGCAGCCTGTCATCGCACTGCTGTTGGGGTGATGAGGTCCCCCTGCCTTCTGAGGGCCTCGGGAGTAAAGTGGACTTCATCCCCCAAGCAGAAGTACATCAGGAGGTGCATTTGCAGAATGGTGGATAAATGGGGCGTAGCCTCTGACCACCTTACAGCAATCCAGCTGTGAGAGGCTTACTGAAGGTAAAAGGATGGCTAGTTAGCACCTAGGGACCCTCAAGAGCCAAGGGGACTTCATCCCCAAATAGGTGTGCGCCTAGAGGTGCGTTTGCAGAGTGGAGGGTAAAGAGGAGGCGGCCACAGAAAACCTCTATGCAAACCCACTGTCTGGGACTTGCTGGGGCTTACAGGAGGGATAGTTGGCCCCCAAGGACCCTCAATGGCCAAGGTGACTTTATCTGCCTACTAGTAGTGCGTCTGTAGGTGTGTTTGCAGAGTGGTGGAGAAAGGGCGCATGGCCTGCTATCAGATCTCAGCACCCCTACTGTTTGGGACTTACTGGAGGTAATAGGAGGGGTTTGCCCCCAAGGACACAGCAGGGTTTATATATGGTTGTGCGGGAGTGGCAGTGGGTGTATAAAAGGGTCGATAGGGGTGTGAGTGGGTGCGTCAGAGATGCTGTGGATGATAATATCAATAATGTCATTTCAAATGTTATCAGTGATGTCATGAGTGATGTCACTGACCATGTCATGAGTGATGTAATATGTGAAGTCATAAGCAGTGCATTGTGGGAGCGAGTCATAGTTAATTCAGCTAACTATAACGGCTGAATTTCTCTGGTTTTATATGAGGAAAATCTGACCCTCATCATAACACCCCTGTAGCCTTTTTTTTTTAACTTCTAAGGTTTTTTAAATTCTATTTGCTAACTATAATGTCCTTGTAACCTTTGTTTTTTTCAGTGAATATATGTATGTATATATTTTTTTTTTCAAACTCTGCTGGTCCTGACACACTTTCTGGCTCAGCACTTTTTCCCATTCCTATCTTATGGCTATTTTATTGTTGCCCTTTACTTGAATCCTGAACTGTGGATTTATTTAGATTCCTCAACATGTGGGTTTGTTGGGAAATTATAGTCATGAACAGCCCAAAATATCCAAAAATGGGCTTAGAACTGGCAAGGAAAGCATCAGACTTTCAGGAACTCAACAGTGGTTATATACTAATGGAAGCAGGAGATATTAATGGTAAAAGTTAAGAGTTAAGTAAATTACAGTGCCATGTCGAAAAACCTTTGAAAAATGAAAGACCGCCTAATAAATAAATAAATAAATAAAACAAACTCTTAAAAGCAACTCAGTGATCCTTAGAAAAGGTCTGTAGATTGTTTAAGCCTTTTGCTATCTGGGATGAGAAAGTCCTCATGTGGACAATATCAGATGTAACCAGGCTCTGTATAAAGAATCTTTGTTCAGTATTAGTCAAAAGAAATACATCAATTGATCAGATCCTCCTAACTGCATTGAAGCTTTCCCCGTGGTTTTCTATATGTGTGATTAACCCAATATGCGAAATTGTTTCATCCAACTTTTGAAGAACCTATGTATTTTTTTTTTCACTATGAGTAAGGGCACCATTTATATGTTTGCCGAGATGGAATTCCGCCACAAAGGCGATGATGTTCCCTCCACGCCAACATAGTGGCCCATCCTCTCGATTTAAATGCAGGTGGACCATCGTCTTAATCACAGTGGAGACAGCTCTTTTTCAGCCATTATTAAACCCTCCGACGGCCCAGTGAAGCAAGGGATATCTGAGGCCGACCTCTAATTCCGCTCAGTTGATTTAGATGGGCAGAATAAGAGGTCAGTTTTCACTGACCTTCAGGGGGCAGGGAAAACAGCTAACTGCGCCCTTATTATCTTGCTTTGGTATTTTCTTTTTGAAAATAAAAAAGAAAACAGTTCGACATAGCCATTTACCAAACTACAAAATTCAAGCACAGTAATAGTTGTGATGGCGGTTCCTTACAATGCTTTATAGATGACTACCAGCTTGGCAGTCATTTATAAATTAGGCTGGCGGCGTCTCAGTCAAGGCAACAGAGTAATTTACTCCGTCGCCCTTCTGGAGGAAGTTGCTGTCCCCCAGGATCAAATTTACGCCGCAAATGTTATCCGAAATGAACCATAGGCTTCAAAAACATGCAAGATCAGGGGCGTAACACAGGCCCATGCAGCCCCCGCGGTGCGGGGGGGCCCGCTCCAGGGCAGGGGCCCCTCACTCAGCGGAGCCAGCAAGCCTCTTGTCTTCATGGTGCATGCACGCCACAACCTCTTCTGGCTCTTAATCTGGCTCCTAATTTATTAAATGGTGTTGGTTGTTGGCTCTTACTCTTAAATAATTAAATGGTGTGTGCACGCCCGGCCACTGAGGCTCTTCTGCCTCTTTCTTAAATATGCAGCGCGCAGATGTCGCCGCGTGTGCGTGGTCGGGTGGGGCATAGACTGGGGCTGGTGACTACTACTGTTGCAGCGCAACAATTAAAAGTGCACAGTAAATCGCGACCAGTAAAAAAAAAGACGCGAGCAGGTGCCTCTGAGGAAGGAAGGTAGGCCCAAGAGAAGCGGGTAGTGCAGAGCATTGCTGGGATTGTTGGAGCAGCAAGTTAGACGGCGCAAGCCGAGGCTGAGTGAGAGCAGGTGCGCAGCTGTTTGCCAAAAATGTTTTTATCTTTCATGACGGAAATCTATTAGATTTCACTGCGTCACTTTAAGGATGCTGTTGCGTCAAAATCTTACGCCTGCCTAACAGCAGGCGTAAGACTGATGCAAGCCCTTTCACATGGGGATTTCCCCATGTGAAAGGAAGCATTGCTGGAGTTGCGTCACTTTTGTGACACACTCCAGCAATGCGTCACTTTTGCGCCTACAGATACGTCAGAAATACTGACGTATCTGTAACTCCTTGCGACATGATGCGTCATATTATAAATATGACGCATCAATCATGTCGCAGGGAGAGCGCAGTGAAAAGTGACGCATCGCTGTTTTCACGCAACGATGCATCACTTTTCATAAATGAGGCCCCTGCAGTCATAGGTCGCCACTGAGCACCGCAGCCACCGCCCGTCCGTGATAGCCCCTCTCGCGCCCTCAGGTCATTGGCAAATTCAATCAATTGTTGCCTATTAGACAAAATTATTTTCTTTAAAGTAAAGCATTGTTTTGGAAATAACAACCTGCTGCAAACGTTCCTATGAATGTCCTTTTGTCAGGGATGCAATGTTGCATGGGTCTTAAAATAAAGAGAGTAATATCCCGACACAGCAGTTCGGTCGAGTGTTGTATCAAACACCTCACTGGTGCATTCAGACGTCACATCGCCTTTATCACCGGGCGGGCCTATGCTCGGGATAGGGGGGGTGCGAAAGAGAGAGGAGGCTGCAGCGGGGTAGGACTCAAAGGCTATATAGAGAGCAAAGGGGGGTAGATCAAGAGAGAAAGGAGAGGGATGGAGAGCGCGCGCGAGAGGGGGAGAGGGATAAAAAAAGACAGAGAGAGCAGAGGGATAAAGAGAGCGAGGAGAGGAATGAATAGAGAGGGATAGAAAGAGGGAGTAGAGCAAAAGGGGAGAGGGATAAAAAGAGACAGAGGAGAGGGATAGAGAGAGAGCGTGCGAGAGGGGGGAGAGGGGTAAAGACAGGAGAGGGACAGAGAGCGAGCGCGTGAGAGAGAGAGGGATAAAAAGAGACAGGAGAGGGATAGAGAGAGAGAGAGTCTGGGAGGAGTGGAATAAAGAGAGGCGGATAAAAAGAGGGAGAGAGCAAAAGGGGGAGAGGGATAAAGACAGGAGAGGGATAGAGAGAGAGCACGTGAGAGAGGGCAAGGGATAAAGAAAATCACAGAGAGAGAGGAGAGGGATAGAGAGAGAGCGTGCGAGAGGGGGGAGAGAGGTAAAGACAGAGAGGAGAGTGACAGAGAGCGAGCGCGTGAGAGAGAGGGATAAAAAGAGACAGAGAGAGAGGAGAGGGATAAAAAGAGATAGAGGAGAGGGATAGGGAGAGAGTCTGAGAGGAGTGGAATAAAGAGAGGCGGATAAAAAGAGGGAGAGAGCAAAAGGGGGAGAGGGATAAAGACAGGAGAGGGATAGAGAAAGAGCGCGTGAGAGAGGGAGAGGGATAAAAAGAATCACAGAGAGAGAAGAGGGATAAAAAGAGACAGAGGAGAGGGATAGAGAGAGAGAGCGTGCGAGAGGGGGGAGAGGGATAAAGACAGAGAGGAGAGGGATAGATTGTGAGAGGGGGCTTTTGACGGAATAGTTACAACTGGCATCGCTTGTATGTTAAGATTGTTTCCCACTTTCTCATTAGAACTTAGAGAGGCAATATAGAGGCATTTCATTTAAATGTTGTAGGTTCCAATCATTTCTGGGTGGTAGGGAAAAGTGGTAGGTGGTGGGCTGGGCTGCCGCGGGGTGCCCCCTCCACTTGCTTTGCAGGGGGGTCCCCTCAAGTTTCGTTAGGACACTGGCAAGGATAGAAATAACATAACAAAGGGAATTTACGGGAACAGTATGGCTGTAAAAGTGGTTGATTTGGACAGTACAAGAGACCAATATAATACAAAATAAAACAATTTTCAAATAATTTATTTGTTTACTAATTTTAACAAAACATTGAAATCACATAACAGGAATCATAAACTTCTAGAAACCCCAAAATAGATTAAAAAACGCGAAATTCTCATGTGACACATAACGTGATACTTAATGTACAATGTACAATACAGATGCAAGACCAAATAAGGCTTTTTAGTCTTTCCTTCCTCATGGCTCCTTCTGTGCAAACTCTATGGATGTACCAGCATCAGCGATTAATCCAACCGCAACGGTTACCATGATCAAAAAACAAATGTGGCTCTTTAATACAAAGGGAAGCATTTTCAGCATTCTTTCAGAGAGGACGCTTGTCTCCTCTAAAGTGTCAATGGTGTACTTTACAACGTAATTATTTTTTTTTAAATGTGGAGAAATGTCAAAACATGTATAACGTGATTTATTATTGAAACATCTTTTCAGCGTCCTGCACTAAACAATGTTTGGCCTGGAAGCCTTTGTAACAAACCATTTTCCTTTGGGGGTTGCATTCATCGCTGAGTCTCCTTCCTGCTTCATGCTAGCCATGAATAACCAGTTCACAAATGTGTTTTTGTAGTTGACCTTCGCATCTAAATCAGGTGATTGCCAGAGTCTATGAATAATACTGAACAGAGGTTGCCAAAGCCAATAGGTTTGACTTTTTTGTATAGCATATGTATACAAACACGACTTCTATGGGCGCTGACATAGATAGCTCATATATAAACATATGCAGAAAGAGCTGCATATTTGCAGGTATTCATGCATACACAGACATACATACAGCCCCTGACAACAGAGTCCCGCAAACAGGCATGCACTGATCTAAAAACAGCAATGTTATGTAATTACCTTCCCTAGGAGCACTTATGAAAAGAGAACTAGAGTCGTGTTCATGTTAATATAGAGTGTGTAATGCTGCTCTAAGGACATCTTAATGAGCCAATGTGAGTTGATAATGGAAATAAATGAGTAAGAGCTTAGGCATGAAGAAGGAGCTGTTGACAACATTGGGACAGTTCTTGTTTAGACTTTGCTGTTTCCTTTAGTTTGTGCTTTTATATTCTACTATTTATATTCAGACTTTTCTATTTCTTTCATAGAAAAGAGTGAAGTTTTAAAAATGCATAGGAATGTAAGCTATGTCTGCTTCCTATGCGCATGTTTTATTATTATGACCATCAAGCTGACACATTTGTTACCATTACTGTTTTGTCTAATTGCTGGTTTAGTGTCTGCTACTGCTATAGTTTTGTAACTGTAAAATAAGATCTTTAATCAGATACTATAAACACCCAGGTATTGGAGCATAGTTTCCAGAGGGACTTAGGCGCCAGGGCTATGCCAGTTTGCCGCCTCAAATTCAGAAGGAGGATACAGTGGGAAGCACTGTCCTTCAGCAGCTTGCTGTTTATGTTCCAGCCTGAAACAAGATGCAATAGAGTTAGAACTGACTTTGTTGTTGTGGTTTTCCACCTACTTGCCTTAAATCCTCATGTGTTTGCTCTTTCCATTTGAGATGACTCTAGGATTCTGCATACTTTACCACTAATAAACAATGATAAAGTACTTGTGCTCACTTACTTAAACATGGTAACCTTGGCGTCTACCTGATTGGCACATTTGATTTGCTTGCAAGTCCTTATTAAAGTGGTAATACATGTGCCCAAGGCCTGTACATAAAAAGTTGAATGCAAAGCACAAGTCTCACGTATCTATTGCTTTTTCCTTAATGTGTGAATACGGCATATGCTCTTTTGGTCTGCAGCATTGTAGCATGTTAATTTCATCGTGTATTGCTTTTATTTTAAAGTGCACAGTATGGTGCTGGCCCTTGTATTTTGCTGTTTTCCCCGTAATATTCTAGGTCTGATTGCTCTATGAATTGATTTAAACACTACAGTAATCTGCATTTGATGCCAAGGCTAGAACACATTTTATCATCACTCCTCATAAAGGTCGTTTCCCCAAACATTTTCCTTTCTCCTCTCCTGCTGTTTACTGTAAATCATTTTTGTTGGTCTTAGGAATCAGTGTACTTTACCAATGCTAACCAGTGCAAAAGTACTTGCACTTACCCACCCAATTGGCACATTTCATTTACTTGTAAGTCCCTAGTAAAGTGGTAATACATGTGCCCTGGGCCTGTTAATTATTTGCTACTGGCGGACACTTGTTGTGCCACCCACTTCAGTAGCCCTTTAAAGATGTCTCAGTCCTGCTATTGTAGTCTGTATATGCAGTTTAAACTGCCATTCGACCTGACAAAATAAATCATGCATCAGGCTCAAACCTTTCTTTTTAATACATATAAGGGAATAAACATCCCTCAGGGATGGTGCAGTGTAATCTGGACATGTGCTTTTAACTTTTACATGTCCTGGTAGTGAAAAACTCTCACATTTATTTTTTACTAATGCAAGGCATACCTCTCCCATAAGATACTATATGGTTACTTTTTACTCCTCGGAACACCACTGCGCAAAGCATCCCCGATGCGGGACTTTGCAGCACTCCACAACCTGGACTTAAAGTACTTTGTTCAGCAGGCCTAACTTGGTCCCTGTATCCAGCCTGTGCTCCATCATGGCCCGGCGCAACAAGATAACCGCAGTTGGCACTTAGTGCTTTAAATCACTATTTTTACACAGATATTTAAAATTGCATAGCTCCGGTTCTGTTAACTGGAATTTTTGTTGTTTTTTTGGTGTCAAATATTGCATTTATTTTTCTTGTGGTGTCACTTTATTACTGTTTGTGTGCTGCATAAATACTTAACATGCTGTGCAGACTACGTATGAAACTTGAAAACATGTTTGTTATTTGCTATTTCAGCAAGAACCTATCATAGTACCTAGACATGGATAGAGGGTGTTAGGATGATATTATCTCAATAACAATGTTGGAGCTGCCTCCGATACATTAATATTTTATGCATATGTATTTATGCTTTTTTTATGCAGTAGGTAAGTATTCTAAAAACAATTTTTACAAAAAGTGTTGTCTCATTGAGTGTGTGGCATGCTTGAGTGTGTTATTTATTAACTAAAGAGGGTTTGGCATTCCACTGTGACCCTGAACTCATCTTATGAGACTGCTCATTAGCAGGAAATACAGTATTTCTCAGCTTATGGGTTGCAGTTAAACTGGATTTCTAAATCATATTGACATATTGACTATGTTCTTGTGTTAGGGGGTTAGAAGTCCAATACTAGTGACTTTGGTGAGTCATGCCCTTGTGACATAGGTAATCTCAAAAATTGGGTTATTCATCATTTGTTAGGGTGTAAATGTTGCAAACTTAATAAGCACAATCTGGTCAGGCCAAAACAGTTTTTAGAGAATCAGCTCAGCGATGGCACAAGCAGCAGTCATTATCCAGTCTCTTTTATGGACTCATTAAGCCTAAAAGAAACCAAGCAAAGTCCTTTATAATTATAGCTGGCAGAGCTAAAAGAGACAAAGTCCCATATTTTAGTGCTGACACAGAGAAAATTGAGGTTGTAGACTCTTTTCCCTACCTGGGTATTCTTTTCGACAAAGATTTGTCAAGGGCAAAATTGATGGAAGCAAGGAGGCTGGTGATGGAGAGGGGTATCATGGCAAAAAAACCTTTGCAAAGAAATTGGGTGCCAAATCATCGTTTTTGCCATTAAAAAGTATATATCAGGCCAGAGTAAAAGCGGCAGTGACTTACAGTGCTGGGGTATGGGGCACGGTTACATCTACACCACTACAAACTATAGAAAATACATTTTTTAAATCAGTAGTGAGTCTCCCTCTTCCTTTGCAAATGGTATTTTACATACAGAATTGGCCCTCCCCTATATATATCAGAATATATACATTCAGCCCCGCTCCTTCTATGGCACTTTATATGGAGGAGAGATACAGTACCCTTGACCCAAATGGTAATAAGGAACTGTATAGCGATGGATAATTGGAAAAGGTCAAAGTGGCTAAGTTACGTGGAGTCAGTCTTAAAAGAGATAGGGCTCCATGCACTTTTTAAAGGCCCTCTGGCATGCAAGAAGGTGTATAAGCAGAAAGTCATCAGCAGGTTTCTGTTAAAGGCTGAACACAAGCACAGGGAAATTTATTAGGAGAAATCCACAGTACAGGTTTATCACCGTAACTCACTGTCTATGGTGGGAGAATTTTCCTATTTAGCCAACATAAACAGTGCACGCCATAGATTTATACTGCTAAGATTTTGCACTAATTTAATTCCCTTAATGCGTGGTTATCCAGAAAAAACATATAACCATTCCAACTTAATCATGTGCCCGTGGGATAATTTATCACCACAATCTGAATTGCATATAGTCCTATTCTGTGGGCCTTATGAGAGCGAAAGGAATTCATACCTGAAGCCAATTCTAATGAAAATGGAACACAAGCAGTGCCAGGTAGCATTATTCTATCTGAAAACACTACCCGATCCCTTGTTTGCTATTCTGTAGCTAAACACAATGGAGAAAGAAGGGTCAGAGGGAAAATATTTAGAGACCTACCCAGGTTGAAGTCCCCCAACTAGTCAATGTAAGAAACAAAAAATACACACTGGGGGTCTAAAGCTGGGCCTAGTGTGCTCCAGACGACAAAATGACAGAGAACACACTGATAACCAAGTCAGTGGGCGTTGCTAAGGCTATACAACATTTAGCTTACTCAAGGGGTGCCAAACAGAGCAAAATATATATTGGGATTCACTTCAAATATAGAAAAGACCCATACAGAGAACAGTTGGATGTCCATCAACGTCAGATGTAGATCATATATATTCTCATTTGGTCATTCAGATAGGAATGGTATGTCCCACGATCATTGGGACTGATCCATAACCTAGGGTTGTCTGGGTCTCATCTCCAAATGCAGTGAAGACCATGAGAACAAAGGGATCGTGATGGAGTCCAGTGCAGTGCAAAACAATAAAGTGTAGTGAGATTAAAAAAGGATAGAAGATCAATACAAAACTTTAATATAACTTGATCACTCCCTTAATAAAAACCAAGAACAGTGCAAAGATGCAGTCTAAGCATATAACTGCATATATTCGGCCAACATGTTTCAGCCTGAGGGGAACCAAATCCCGCGGCTTTCTTCAGGGCCACAGTCCTTAACGTTTGCTACTGCGTGTCAAAAGATATGTGAAAAATGACTAAATCAATCAAAGGATACAACTGTGTCGTGATACGTTTCTTTCAATCCTCTGTATCAACCAGTATCGATTTTGTCTGTTCATGAAAGTAAACAGAAATATTTTACATGAATCCCAACAATAAATGTGCTTAAAGGTCACCAATCCATATTAAGGTAACTGCAATTGATTAGCTACTATGTACTGACCTGTATTGTACAGGGAAAAAACCTCACCTCTCCTGGAACCTTGCTCAGGATAATATGAGGCCCCGCTCGAAAAAAGGTAAAGAAAGGGATAAAGAGAAGCTTGGGGTTAAAATAACCTAGTCTACCTCCTAGCTACCTGCACTGATACCCTTATAATCTTAACACCTTTTCGAGCGTAAAACCAGTCTCTAACTGTGAGATAAACAAGCCCTCTCACCAAATCAGTCAGAAAGAACCATCTCCGGCTGTTCACTGCTATTTCTAGACTAGAAAAATATTGTGCCTGATTACTTTGTTGATAAAGATGTCTTAAATAAAGGGGTAAACAGGAAACCCTCTCTATAGATTTATAATAACAAGTCACCTCTAGCAACATTCTTATGGGCCTGTATGAAGAAAAGGAAGGGGTTGACATTTAGCCCATTAAGCTAAATTTTAATGAATTAATATTCGAGAAATGAATTGTCTCTTTTATTATGTTTTTTTATTGCATTCTCATCTTATTCAAGGATCATGAAGACAATTTTTGTTATCTTAATGAGAATATTTTTGTAATAGCATTTTTATTAATGTATTTACTATATTATGTGTGCTTTTATGGTCATTTAATATGATCGAATAAAGATGATGATGATATTATCTCAATAATAATGTTGGAGCAGCCTCAGATACATTAATATTTTATGCATATGTATTTATGCATATTTTATTCAGTAGCGAAGGGTTCTAAAAACCATTTTTACAAAAAGCGTTGTCTCATTGAGTGGATGGCATCCTTGAGTGTGTTATTTATTGACAAAAGAGGGTTTGGGATTCCACTGTGTCCCTGAACTCATCTTATGAGACTGCTCATTACCAGGAAATACAGTATTGCTCAGCGAATGGGTTGCAGTTAAACTGGATTTCTAAATCATATTGACATATTGACTATATTCTTGTGTTAGGGGGTTAGAAAACCAATCCCTGTGACTTTGGTGAGTCATTTGTTTTGGGGTAAATGTTGCAAACTTAATAAACACAATCTGGTCAGGCCAAAACAGTTTTTAGAGAATCAGCTCAGGGCCTCTCAGCGATGGAACAAGCAGCAGTCATTATACATAGAAATGTAATTAAGAGAAATAGTTATCAGACCAGTAGAATGATGGAGAATAAATTAATTAGCAAAAAGACACCAAGAGCATCAAAATCTGATAAGGGGAATCAGATTGCGTTTAAATTTGTCATTCGAAAAGAAACTAGAAAGAGTAAAGCACCATTGGAAAACCATCACTTTGAGGTTGACTTGGACCTAAGTGTAATTTAGGCTAACTGTGATGGAAGGGAAGGTCAGACATATCAATTGGGTCATCCCAGTCAAAAGGTTTACCTCAAATGGAAGTCAAACTCCTTCAGAAAAGCAAGGTCCAAGGAAGACGCTGGTGAAGGCCCCTTCAATTCAGATATGGTATGTATTGTGAAGCTCCCACTGAAGCCTTTGTATTCAGTGCCAAAAGCTCTGAGAAGGTCAAAGTAGGATTCCATAGCTGCCACAGTTAATTCACCAGTTAGATGAATTCCACCTTGTCTATAGTTACCCATGGCTTCAAAAGGCCAGATACATTTCCTCCAAGTTCCTTCTGAATCCATTTTCACTGCAATCTCTCCGGGCAAGCTTCAGCATCTTGTTCCAGTCCTTTGTATGTGGGAAAAAATACTAAGCCCAATGTTTCTTCAGCTGCTGCTAAATTTCCTTCTTCACAGTCATTTAGGTCCCAGCACCAGGGCTCTCCATAACCAGATCTCCTGTAGGATGCAGTCCTCTTTGGTCAGGAGTCCTTCAACATTTTGTATCCATGAAGCAGATGGACCAAATCCCAATGACTTTACACCTTTAGATTAGTATCATTCACTGCTTGCCACCAGCAGTCAGTAGTCCTCAAGTCCTTGTGTCCTCTTCTTCTAGCATGAGACAGGAGTCGCCTTTCTTGCTGGCGAGCCTTCTACTTCAGGTTTAGTTTGCAAAACCAGGAATACCTAAAGACGTGGTGAGTGGGGTGCCAGATTTATCCAGTGCAGTAGTCAATTATTGCCACACAATCCTTACTACTTTATTACAGTTCACTCGTCATTTTGCAACACTTTTTCTCTGTCTTACAGTATATTACCTGTTTCAGAATGATTAAACCCTTCTGCCACCAGACAAGGATCTCTTCACTTTTTTTTTTAATATTATGCTATTAAGATAAGCTCTTCTCCTATCTGACAGGGTAAAAAATATTTATCTCCCCATCTATGGCTGGAGCTTGGCTGTCTTGGATGATTATGGGAATTAATGGTGCGATCTCTCTTACTCATCTCCAAATCACAAATAGTCCTGCTAAGACTGTGCTTTTTCTGCTCACTATTTCTGTTCAATCCACATAGCTAATCCTTGCTTAGTAGTCAGGATTTAACACCCCCTTCCCCTTCCCGGGGTCAGAGACAGACAATTGTGTTTCAAGCTAGAATTATAACATTCCCAGTCAATGATTTGTATTGTCCTCTGTTTTTTAGATGAGTGGCCAAACGTATGTTAGCACAGAAAGCACAATGTACATTTTTACAAAGGAACTTTTCCATTAGAGGTATCACAAATCTGAGTATGCCATTAAATAAGATTTTGAAAATTAAATGGGAATTACCTTTGAATTATTTGTCTAGCATTTCGCAGGCAGAGATGTAGAATAAATATTGTATTCTCATCTAGGTCTGCTCATGGAAAAGTTTAGCACAGCCCTCAACGCGAAACTGGGTTGTGTGTTTTATTTTACTGTGAGGATACATTAAACCCTATATATAGTTTGCCTTTTTTCCAAATAAGCACCAGCCCTGGGGGTTTAGAAGGCACATCCTAGGTGTGATTCATCAATATATATAAAAACATACTTTCCGAAGGGCAAAGGATGTTTTCCCTGCCACATGTTACTGCTGTACATTTCAAATGCAGCCCTGCCTAGGACAGTTGTGCTCCTGGGAGCCATGTCATGCTGTATCACATATGTGGGTGGTATATGGCATTTGACTTTCCATGCCATTAGTGTATTTTACACTCAATTCACCACTGGACTCAAAGGTAACTTAATTAAGGCAAGTAAGGAACTGAAAGTCAAAGCACCTGTTTTTTTGGGGATCATATGTACTTTATAACTGTTTAGCAATGGTACAGAGCATAGATTACTAACACCAGCAATATCAAAAATACAAAAAGTGGAACATATTTTCACAAAAAATGTAATTCCTCATTTGGATCCCCTGAAGCAAGGGAGCTTTAGCCATTCTCCTAGTAGTTCTCATTACGAAGGCATAAGAAAGTGGAAATACCAATAGCTATTGAGTGTGGACCCCAGGTTTCACCTTACAGTAATATCCTGTAAGGATATGGACAACCTCAACACTTAAAGTTTCACCCCCTGCATCAGTATTAGCCACCTAAGCGCTCTATCATCAGTCCCACCTAAGAAGTGAGAACCAAACACTGCTCTCAGATTCTTCAGGCGCCAGACCTCCACAAGAGTCTTCAACTCAATGACACTGCTGTTTCTAGGGCAGCAGCTGATGAACACTAAAGGTTGTTCCTGTACTTCCTCAATTAGTTGGAAAATCACTGCCCTGTGACATGCAGTGAAGCATTGGTCTGTATGGCAAACACTTTGCTGAAGTCTGGTGCCATGGGGAGTTGTGCAGTACATAGTGCTTTCTTCAGAATGTCAAACTCCTTCTGACACTCCGCTGTGGGGACACTCTGTTCTTCACCCGGTCTGCTGCGAGGCTCCTGCTCGTTCCTGCGGCTGGTCATGTAGATGGCTGCGGGGCAGGGAGAGCCCCCTGTACTCCGGTCGGCTCTTTCCTGCACATCGCCAGCATGGAGGTGGACTCTTGCCTGGCTTCTGCTACACACAGGGGTCCCACCAGCTCATGGGAGCCCCGCTTTGGCCAGCACCTATTTCCGGACTCTGGCCGCACAGCGATTGGCGGCCTCAGCAGCTTCCTGCCATTGGTCCTGCCCCGAGTCAGGCAGCAGGCACCTGGCTTCTGGGTCGAGTGCTCTCAGCGGCATCCAATGTTATCCTCTCGGGCCCCGACAGTGATCTTCTTGCGGCACAGTGCTGGGTGGGCCCCCGCCGTACTTCAAAGCTCCATGGTGGGGTGGGCACCCGCCAAGCAATCGACAATGAGGGGTGGGCACCCATGGTTCAATCCGGCACACCAGTGGGGTGGGCACCTGCAAAAGAAGCACAAAAGCGGGGTGAGCCCCCGCGAAGTAAAAGAGCACGTAGAGGTGGGGTGGGCACCCGCTCTCAACACATAAATGAGGGGTGGGCTCCCACTCAGAGGAGCACCGGCGGCACTCCCAAAAAAGCATAAATGCGGGTTGCGCTCCCGCTTGGCTCTGGTGCAGTGGGGGGGGAATCCCCATGCCGGGATTCCCTTGAGGTACCCTTGCAGCTCAACACTGCAGTTTAAAGCCCAAAACGCTCCTCTTCAGGGTAAAATAAAGTGCCCATAATAGCTGGGTCCAGGGATGCCAGCACACAGGACCCTCTTGCAGGGAGGCAAGCCCCCATGGCTGTTCCTCCTGGATCTCAGCAGCAGCAAGCCCCAGCAGTCCAGAAACAGGACATTTTTATGGGGTCACAGCCCCTACATTTATACCACAAAATCTCTTTGTCTGCAACAGCACAGGGCTTGGGGAGCAGAAACTGGTTCATGGGGGAATTGGAACACTCTGTTGACAGGGTTCCTCTTCCCCATTATTAGGTGGGGGCTTGTTATTGGACACACCACAGGGGGTCAGAGCCGGTATTTACTAGGGCATGCACCATCCTATTCAGGGACCAGGAACTTCTTCTCCCACCTTTCAAAATGTAGATGTCCCATTCAGACTAGCGCTGACTCACCCTGCCCCTCCTGGATCCATACACACCTCACCAGCCCCTGTCACTCAAAAGCCAGTCATGCAATTCACATCAGGCAGGCAGACACATAGCACACAGAAATGCCAATTTCTAAAAGTGGTATTCCTAAAATAGTTATAATAAATTTACGCACAGCATTGCGTAGCATTTATTATTACTATTCCAAACATGCGCCTCTCATACCATGAGTTACCCATGACACACACTGCTCAGGGAATCCCCAATGCATTCCTATGGGAGGGCAGGCCAATCTCACCACACGTACACAGAGAGCGCATACACTTTACACTGGACCACAGTGCTAAAGTGCCCAGGGGCCTAAAACCACCAACACCAGGTCACAGACAAGGCAAAAAAAGTTTAGGGGTGAACCTGCCAAAAGAGCCAAGTCCAACACTGTGCAATTATTGTACTGCCTGAAATATACTCTTTCAATGTAAATTATTAATGCTCATATGATTGGTAAACAGGCTATATTAATTTTGTATGTATTAAATAAAATATCGTAATCTCTTTTGTCTGTAAAGTATATAACTATAATCTGCCCCTCTCCCTTGATTAAAAACAAGCATTTGAATGCAATTGGTCTTGCCTTTGGGACCTTATATGTATTTATCACACATTAGCCTTGGTGCTGAAACATCTACCGTTATTTAACATGAAGCGAAAGTAAGTACCAAACTATATGAGACACCAGGTATAGATAACACATGGAGAGAAATATTGCCTTTCAGCGGGAAATGGTAGAGTCCAAAGCTCTGGTTTTAATATAAAATCGGGCTTTCACTAGTCATATCACTGAAAATACAAGATTTGAAAAAATAATTATTGTCTACTTGTGCTCGTGGGAGACAATTTCTGTGAACCCGAATCTAGAGAATGCTAAAGTGATTCTGGTATTTTACTGACCACTGCTGGTCGTTTTCTATCAAGACAGTAAAATAGAGGCAGTTGAACAGAAAAAAGTGCCTATGAGGAAGCAGACAAGTCCTAGGGCTGATCTCCAGAGCCCACAAAGTACATACACATATAAGTATATACTAAAGTATATAGAAGAGGTCTTGAATGCTCGACCTACAAAAGGCATCACTTTTAACTGAAAGTATCTCTCAGGAGTAGTGAATTCTGACCTCTCCTTTGCATCCTTTGTTAGAGCACTTTGCCAATATCCTGAGGCACCAAACTCTGTGAGCTTACAACTCACATTTTAGGGTGACATATACAAATAGATACTTCTATAGTGCAAAAGCCATGTCCCTGCAATGTGTTAATGCAGTGCATTTGAACTGCATCAGACCCTGGTTGAGGTGGTGATACTTGCAGCCATGTCATGTTTTGTCTTTTATGTGGGGGTTGTAGGGTCACACTGCAGTCCACAAATGGTATTTAATTTCCTATGCCTTAGTCTTATCTTATGCACCATTTAGATATGGTACTCATGGCACGAGCAGCTGGCAAGTTCTAAGAGAAATGCTTATTATGGTAAAGTAGTTTTGAGTGGTAAAAAGTACGAAGGAGCGTTTGCATTTCCCTCATAACGTAAATATTATAAATCCTTTTCAATTAAAAACTCTCACTAATATCTTAGAAAAGAGAATACTAATATGACATGCAGGCATTGTGTTAAAAAACAGTCTGTCAGTCCTTTTAAGCTTGTTTCTATTTTTAACGTAACACACTTACCTTGTAAGCACAAACTCTTACCCCCAGGTAAATGCAGGTCAACTGTTTGTAAACAAGGTCTCTGTGAAGCCTGGGCATCTTCCTGTATCTACTCTAATGCATCACTGTTGAATAATGGAACTCTGTAAATGTAACAAAAAAGCAAGGTACCCTAATATTTGAATAGGACAGGGTGAGTTCAAAAGTCAAAAAGTGTCCCAACTTGGAGGCACACAATTACCTAGGCTATTTCACACAGCTTGTGAAAAAAGCTATTGACAACTGTAAGTATTGCAATCTAAGGTACGTCAGCAAATCACAACAAAATCAATCAACAGCAACAGCAGAAATGGTATAATGCCAGCTGCTACATCTTTATAGGGATCAGAAGTGAAACTGCCAGCTGCTACATCCTCATAGTGATCAGAAGTGCAGCTGCCAGCTGCTACATCCTCATAGTGATCAGAAGTGAAACTGCCAGCTGCTACATCCTCATAGTAATCAGAAGTGAAACTTCTAGCTGCTACATCCTCATAGTGATCAGAAGTGAAACTGCCAGCTGATGCGTCCTCATAGTAATCAGAAGTGGCCAGCGGCACAACGAGAGAGGATGTCCAATTGTTGCACCTCTGAGGTACATTGGTTTTAACAGATGGGGATGCAGAGACTTGTTACACCCATACTGTAATACAGATCATGTAGGTGCACATGCAGTAGAGTAGTGATGTCACGGGTGTGCCCCTCATTTATATGTGGTTGTGAGCCCATGAGGAAACTCTTTGCCTCTGTGACCACAGCACATTTGAGATGCAGGTTCAGAAGCAAATAAGATGCCTTAGGCACACTAATTGTGCGTGACAAAATTGCAGGCCTATGTACCCCTCAGCATCCCTCTGCAGGCAAGTGAGTCACACACTGCCTCCACCTGTCCCTCTTTGGTGTGAAGGCCAGTTTTCTGCCTGCACCGTGAATGACTGGACATTTCACCCAGCTAGTCTGACTGTCACTAATGAATTTCCTAAAGGTAGGTGTAAGTTCCCACTGTGATGTGGCACACCGTCCCAGCAAGCACCAAGAAAACAAGGTAAAGGTCTCTGGCAGTCCCTGATTGTGGAGGTGGTGTCATTTGTTATGTCCTTTTCAAAAGACACAGCCACAACCATGTAAAAGGTTGTTCTACATATTATGGTGGCTTTTTGTTTCTATTTCTGTTAGTCCTTCCATCAGCTTTCCATGATATGGTGAATTACAAAGTAGTGCCATCATTCCTTTCCATCAAACCCTCGTGTTATTGGTGGTGTTTCAAATATCCTGCTTGAGCCAAGTTGTATGATTGCAGGTAATGTGGCTTCACATAGGCTGCCATGTGTGCTATAGGGTGAGATCACCTCTCCTGGGATGGATACGGGCTAATACGGTTGTATTTTGTATTTGATATATCTTAATTAGGAATGCAGATCTGCCATCACACACTCATCTATGTCTGTTTTAATATTGTTAACATAGAACTAGATATCGACACCTCAATAATCAAGACTATTTTTATTTCTTTGAACGTCTGCAGTAGATCAACTTTTATTTTATCTAACATACGAATGGTACAACACTACTTTATACAAGTATCGATGACATATTTGTGGCTGATCATCTGTTGGTTAAAGTGTCATGTCCCTTGGATGACCAACGATTCAAACCTATGGACAGACTGACCCTTAAAAGAAACTGGCGTAAGCTTAAAATGGAGGAATTTGTCAAAATCCTGGAGGCACAGCCCCTGGGCGACCTGTCGAATGTGGAACAGGGATATGAACAGTTCTGTAACTGGGTCCGTACTGCTCTTGATTCTCTTATACCAATGCGATGGTTGAAATGTCATGCTAAAACTCGCAGTCCATGGTATAATGAGACCCTTGCCGAGCTCAAAAGAACTTGCCGGCAAGCTGAGAGGTTGTGGAGGAAATCCTTCGACCCCACATTAAAATCACTGTACTTTACCCAGCTAAAGATCTATCACAGAGCTATCTGTCACGCCCGGGCGGCATACTATGCCTCTGAGTTTTCAAACAGCCCCAACCCATCAAAATTAATATTCAAGGTGCTCAAAGATCTGATGGGTAAACGGGCCACCTCGCTAGCTATCTGCACGGACTCCCACTGTGAAAGCTTGGCATCCTTTTTTGTGGAGAAGGTGCAGGTAATCTACCGAGGGTTTATGCCATCTATGCAAGGTGACGAGCCCGGGGCTGTAAGAATCCCGGACTGCGAACCTTTGTCCTCCTTACCTGCTTTGTCAGCTGAGGCGTTTGATACTCTGAGCCTTAAAATCAAATCTGGCTCTCCTCTAGACCCTTTGAAGCCAGAGCTTATCACTCTTCTCCCGCCCCTATGCCGTGAGCCTATATTGGACCTGATCAATTGCTCACTAGCTGAGGGCGTGGTTCCGGCCTCTTGGAAGCAAGCAGTGGTCAGCCCCATTCTGAAGAAACCTAGTCTCGACCCTCTGCTACCTGAGAACTACCGCCCCATCTCCCTCCTGCCCTGGACCGCCAAGGTCACTGAGGCACACGTGAATTCCATCTTGTCTGCCCATCTCTCTCGCAATAATATTCTTGACGAGAGCCAGAATGGTTTTCGCGCACAACACAGCACCGAAACTGCGCTGCTCTTTATGAGCGAACATCTGCGTTCAGTGCTGGATGCGGGGCAGACAGCGGCGCTCCTCTTGTTAGACCTGAGCGCCGCGTTCGACACGGTGTCTCATGACATTTTGTTGCGGAGGCTGGAGGAAGTGGGACTTGAGGGGAAAGCTCTTCACTGGTTCCGCTCTTTCCTCTCGGACCGGTTTTTTAAAGTAGCCATTCCACCTGGTCAGTCATTTTTCCATCCTTTGGGACTAGGAGTACCTCAGGGCTCTGCGTTGAGCCCCACTTTGTTTAACCTGTATGTGAAACCGCTGGCTGCTGTCGTCAGACAAAGTGGCTTAACCATGACATCGTACGCCGACGACACGCAGCTGGCGGTGACACTCAGTGGGGACCCTGAGGTGACTGCCCCCAGGTTTCGCGCAGGGCTCTTAGCCGTGGCGAATTGGATGCGTATTAACTGTTTACAGTTAAACGCTAAGAAAACCGAAGTCCTGATCTTAGGAAAGCAAGCGGAACTGTGGGGAGACCAATGGTGGCCTCCTGAATTGGGGGTGACTCCCATCCCAGCGGCCGAAGTGAAGAACTTGGGGGTCTGGCTGGATTCCAACCTCTCCTTCACCAGCCATACTAAGAAGATCGCAGCTACCTGCTATGGTATTCTGCGAGGACTGAGACCAGTCCTCAAATTTTTCGACCCCCCTACTCGGCAACTGGTGGTCCAAGCCGCTATTCTTTCTCGGCTGGACTATGGGAGTGCTCTGCTGCTTGGTGTTAATCAGGCCGAGGCCACCAGACTGCAGAGGGTGCAGAATGCCGCTACGCGGGCCATTGTGGGCCTCCCGAGGCGGTGCTCTGTATCTGCAGTTTTAACCTCCCTTCACTGGCTGCCGGTCAGACAGAGAATCAAATTCAAGGCGCTCTGTCTGACATTCAAGATCCTGAAATTCTCGTCACCTCCTGCCCTGACGGGTCTTGTTTCCCCGTATGTCCCCAGGCGGTCTCTCAGGTCGGAATCTCTCCATTTAGCGAACACGCCTAGATTCAGACTGAGTAGAATGGGCGGCCGTTCATTTCGAGTTATGGCGGCCGGATTATGGAATTTCCTTCCTGCCCATATCCGTGCCCTTGATAGCCTGACTCTCTTCAGACGTGCGATCAAAACCTATCTGTTCACCTCTACTGACTGATCCTCCTTCTTTTTAGCGGTGCTTTGTTGTGTTGTGATACTGGATCAGGCGCCAGGACGCCCCTTCGCTGGGGCAGCAGTGCGCTGAATAAAAGTTATTAACATAACATAACATAACATAACATTAATGGAGAGTAAGGGTGGACTGATTGTTTTTTTTTATTTTTATAACCAGCTTTATTAAAGATTTTTTTGGTAAGACACTTATGATCACATTTCAAGATAGTTCGGTACAAATGCACAATAATACAGAAATCAGTCATTCATAAAGCAAAACATAACAGCGTCAAATCAGCAGACCATATTACCTACCCCATTTCCCCCATACGCTGCCATGCTTCTGGGGGCGATACAAAAGGGGATGATGGACGGAGCGCTTAAGCAAATCAAACACTCACCCCCAGTCAACTGATCTGGGTTTAATCCATCACCATTCTTTAGCTCACTCCGCCACCCCAGTTCAGAGTTCTGGGGGCAGCTCCTAGCCTCAAAAATCATTTTCCTGGTGGGTACACCAGTCCATCCCCATGCGCCAACCTCCAACAGTCGGTGTTTTTTGCTGTTTTCAGGCACAAGTTACTTCCCGCTTGGCAGCCAAACAGGCCACCTCTAAGAAGGTTTGCTCCACCCTAGGGCCTCCCATCTCCTCCATCAACCCTAACAGCACCATGCAGGGACTAAGCTCCTTAGCAGGGCCCAGAACAGATGAGAGTACCCAACCCACCCCCTCCCAAAAGGGTATCAGTACTGGATACTCCCAGGCCACATGGTAGAAATCTGCTGCTGAAAGTGCACAACACGTGCATTATGCTGATTGTTGCGGAGTAAATGCTGCAGGTGCCACGGGGTGAGGTATTTTGCATGCAAGTAATTAAAATGAATCATACTGAGCCATGACGAAAAAAGCCTCCCTCCACTCCTCTTAATCCAGTTCCCCACCCAGGCCTCCCACCTCTGTTGACTCCGCTCAAGTCCATCAGTGGCATGGATGACCAACGAGTGATAGATCACACAGATTGCCCTCTTAGCCAACTGCCCAAAGAAGACCTTTGCTTTCACTAGACTGATCTCGGGTAGGTAGTCCATTGGGATATCCTGGTCCTGTAGGGCATGGAGTAACTGGAGCTAACAAAAGAACTGCGAGTTGGACAGAGTATATCTAGTCTTCAAATCCTGAAACGTCATAAGGCTACCTCCTCTGTAGACATCCCCCAAGTAGGAAATCCCAATAAGATCCAAGGTGACAAAGCCTTTTAGGGTTGAACGTTGATTAGGCTAGGTTCCCCACCATAGAGGGGTCCTCTCCATGAGCCGCTGATCCCAGCCAGTTCTCCGAAGGGCCCCTCACCAGCAGGTAAGGGACACCCACATGCAGGAAGGTAATGTGGTGGGCAGACGCGCTCCATACAGAAGATCGAGCAGACCATCCAGACCCATCAAGTAGATCTCCAGATGGTTTGCTGGATCATCCCACCTGCCCGTGAACCAGTCAATAATCAGTACCAAATCAGGTGCGAGGTAGTATAGGTAGACATCTGACTAGACCAAACTAACATCAAAGGGGGATCTACAAAGTGACTATAAGGCAACTTTATGTCTACCACCTGCCAACACTAAATTAGTCATCTTGGTAGTCAGGGAGAGAAACCATTTGCAGGGGATGGTGTGAGGGTAGTTGCACAGATAGTAAAAGTACCCCAGAAGACACACCCTCTTAAAGAGGGCAGTAAACCCCATGGGGTTCAATGGCAGAGCGGTCCAGTGGCTCAGATCATGGCCAAGCATAATGTCTAACCCCCGGAAGTTAAGTGCCCCACTGAGCAAAGAGCAGTGGGAACAGCGGACACTCCTGGTACTTGCCGTGCTCAATGGAAAACGAAGAGGACAGCACCCCATTGACATGGACCCAAGTGGTCAGGGCACGGTAGAGAAGATGGATCATGCGCTGAAACCCCTCTCTCAACCCAGCCGGCTGGAGGACCCTATCCAAAAAAACTCATGACACTGCATCAAACACCTTAGTAAAATCACCTAACAAGAGGGTCAGAGCACCATCCAGGCCATGTGCCGGGGACTGCGCTGCATGGACCCTCGTAAAACAATGACACATGCTGCAACTCAGCATAAATCCACATTGATCTGAGTGGATCAGTACGGTAACGCCCGACCCCATCTCGTCGCTAGGGCTTTCGCGTAAATATTGATGTCGATGTTTCGCGTAAATATTGATGTCGATGTTAATTACGCTTTCGCGTAAATATTGATGTCGATGTTAATTAGGGAATTGGGGTGATAACTCGAACATTGGTCTTCAGGGAGACCCTCTTTAGGCAATACCGCAATTGTGGCACTGTGTAGGTCAGGTGAAAAAAAACCCTGCTGCAGCGCAGCAGCACAGAAACTCAGAAGATGAGGGCTTAGGATGTCACAAAAGCGTTTATAGCATTCAATAGGATGCCCATTGGGACCAGCTTTCTTTCTGGCTGGTAGTTCCAACAAAGCAGAATCACCTCCTCCTGCGTAAAATCCTGGTCCAATTCTTGGGCCAGAGTACCAGGTTTAGACAGCAGCGGTGTGCTATCCGGAAGAGGTTTAGCGACCTCTGTGGGTGATGGGGGTGCCATGTGTACAACCCTTGCTAAAAATCCACAAGTTCCTGTGCAATAGCAGGGAGATCTTCTTGGAGACATCATGAGGAACCTCGTATCGCCGAGACCACCTGGTCGGAGATAGCACGTGTCACCAGCCAATACAGTAATTTACCCAATTTGTCACCATGCGCTTACACCCTCTGCACAGAGGAAATCCAACATTGTTTGGCTCTTCAAGGGAAACCAAGCTCAGTTTTGTACAGGCTATGTTCAGTGTGCTGACGATGCAAGGCAGCCTCAAGATGCAGTATTTGACCTTCGAGGTCAGTCATCCGCACCATACCGTGAGTCTTCGTCTGTGAGCAGAGCCTTTAAGGCGGCCTCTTCAGGAAGGCTTACTAGAGGCCCGGAGCATTGCTGCCGAAGAAACTGAACCTATGTTTAACTTTAAGAATTCCTCCAATTCTACTCTGATTTAACCAGCACCGTCTGTGCTTTGCAGGTGCCAGGCACTCAACTTGCAGGCGGGGCACAGGGCAGCGTTCTGCAAGATAACAGAAGTGGAGCATGATCAGAGATTGCCCGTTGGAGAATGCACCCAGATTGGACCGAGTAGAGATCTGCTGCCGGCAACCACAGCAAGTCTATGCGGGATTCCACTGCATGTGCTGCTGAGTGATGACTATAGGCCTGCTGGGCAGGATGCCATGAGCACCACACAATGCAGAGGCCCAGTGAGTCAGCCCATGAAGTCAAACAGATCAACTGAGATCGCCTGCCAGGGTGCAGGGCAGTTGATGCATCCAACTCAGGATTGAGAACTGTGTTAAAATCTCCCCCAACTACCGGGAAGCCCTTAGGGAGTCAGGAGGAAAGATGTCAGTTACTGGAGGGAGGGCTATAGCACGGGAGGAGGGACATAACAGGACACACAGTTGTAATGTCCATCTAAGCAGCCCTCAATACCCACATAACATCCCTGGGCATCCGTATGTTGTGCCGTGACTGCTAGGAGAAGAGATTTGTGCAGCAGTATGGCAACTCCTCTGGAGCCACACATACGCTGGAGTGGTAAACCCTGTCATAGCTAAAGAAGCCCAAGGCAGGCAGCTTACTCCTAGTAAGTGGGACTCCTGCAAGAAAGTGAATGCTGGCTAGTATTGCTTGATATACCATAATACTGCAGACCATTTAATCCGGTCCAGAAGGCCATACACATTCCAGGAAAGCACTGTCAGTTCAGGGGGGGGGGTTTATTACGTAGACAGTAGACATGAGGTGATCTCTGCCAAAACGCAGGGTTAGACATGATAGCTTGAGAGCCTACAGGGCTGTGCCATACTTATTGCAAGCACACACATAACTATCGCAGCATAACTGTCCTGAAATAAAAAATATTGTAAAGACAAAACAATAGAAAAAGCAAACCAGACCCCGGTGCCTAACTAACATGCCCACTTCCCAGATCCATCCACCCCACACTTCACCCCAGGAAACATCTTTTGTCCTAAAGAAATCAACCATACCAGCAAAACTAAGGGGAAACTTCTGTGACTTATATGTGCACATATGTAAGGATCTAGGGCCTCATTTATGAAAAGTGACGCGTCGCTGTGAGAAAACAGCGATGCGTCACTTTTCATTGCGGCCTTCTTGCGACACCAATAATGCGTCATATTTACAGTATGATGCATCATGTCGCAAGGAGTTACAGATACGTCAGTATTTCTGACGTACATGTACGTGCAAAAATGATGCGTCAGTCTTACACCTGCCATGAGGCAGGCATGAGATATTGAGGCATTTGCGTCCTAGAAGTGGCACAGTGAAATCTCATAGATTTCACTGCGTCACTTCTATGACCCTTTCTTATGTCAGAACGCACCCCTGCATATATTATACCTGGCGCAGGTATAATGTGGCGCAGGGGTTTACAAAGTGCCGCATCTACTTAGATGCGTCACTTTGTAAATATGACGCAATAGAGTGCATGTTTTACACTGCTGGTGCGTCACAAAAAGTCACTCATTGTCTACATAAAACTTACGCAAGGCCTCATAAATAAGGCCCCTAGTACCTGACAACATAATGGAACACATTTCAATACATTTCCACATATGCAAGTGGGCCAGCTCTGGGTGAAAGGTGTTTTCAGAATTTACCAGTATACACTAGGAGCACTCTGCTCTGTTGGGTCACAATAGAAGCACTACGGAAGACATGTAAGAATAGCTGGGGCATAGCTTGGTCAGTAAGATTGGAGGGGGGTGTGAGCTTCAGCTGTTTCAACAATCACATTGGCATATAATGTTAAAATACATTATACGGCAGACAGGCCCCATGAGATGGGCTGAAGGGGCGGTTGAAAGGGAGACGAATACAGATTGGTAGGGGTACTAAGTAAGGGAAAACACAATATTTTGTAAAATAACCAACATTTTTGCAGACTTTCAAAGCAAAGAGTGAAAGAGTGTGTTTGTATTTTTGTGTGCGTTTTTGTCCGTGTTTATATAAAACTTCCTGGTGAAATCCAACAGACACCTCACAATACCCGACTTAATGCATCTGTACCCAACTATTTACCAGGAAATACCTATACAGTGACTCAAGAGCCTGTAGAAAGTAATGTCATATTCAGTTAAGAACATTAGTAATTCATCGACTTGTTAAGAAGCATTCTGACACTCGCCTGTTCTAGGCTCTTTCAACCCGCGTTGAATGCTATGCATATCCATATTATTCTTCCATATTTCAGTCCATGAAAGTGGATCACTTTAAAGTTTTGCCGATTACAGAAGAATGTCCTGCATCCACAAATGAACTCACCTGGGCTCTATTTGGTACCCAAATCAACCCAATTGTTTTCATGGTTGTTGTTGACAGCCTTCAAAACATCACTGTACTTTCAGCCCTAAGCGTTTCCATAACTTTATTCGATCTCATTTGAAAACGTAGATCATCAAAGTATACAACAGGCATTCTGTGCCTCTTTCATGAAAAAGGCTGCTTTCTCATGTAATGTTTTTCAAATGTGGGTCTAGCTCGAATCTGCCCAACATAAATAAGACCATTAAATGTGCTGCACAGTAGCAGCAGCTGGAGAGGAAACAAAATTAAAAGAAATCAAAATCAGAATTGAAGGAGAGCCTAACATGTCTTCCCGAATCAAATATTTGCATAAAACACTATCTGTCACAGTTATGCATACATAACAGAGTAGGTTTTGTTAACATTGTACACTACACCACTGGCACTTACATCTTCTTAACAAGTGATACATGAGACTGTTTTCGTTCTGTCCTAGCATTCAGTTTTGTCGAATATGTTTCCACTACTCACGCAGATGTACTTTCGGCACAAGTATCTCCATCGACGTGACAGGGATACTTAAATATGCTGATGTCCCTCTACTTGAAAATGTGAGGGAAGGTGAAGGGGGCTTGGGATTTTGCAAATGAGCCTGTTAGTCCTTAAAGGCATCACTCATTCTGTATATCAGGGAACTAGACAAGACGGTAAGGGTTGGAAAACTCTTTAAGAGTCCTACTTAGGGGCATAGTCTCAAGAACGTGTGATAACCTTCGCAAAAGTAACTTAATGCAACTTCCATCATTGTATGCTATTGCGGGAAAATGACGCTGTGTTAACAAAGCATTCTCAATGTCAAAGGAGAAGGAAGGGGGACCAGGAGCTAGTTGCGGTCCAGTGCCCGTGATCCACTGTCAAGTCGTTAAACCAAAAAAGGGGGCCACTGTTCCATCAGTGTGGGTGCTGAAGAGTAACCCTCAAACATAAAGTAGAAGAAAAAAACGTGTTAGAGCTGAAAGAGAATAGGGCTAGGTCTAGGTCTAGGATCCACTTTGTAAGGGGGAGAACACACTTTGTCTCTTGTTGCCCTAAACATGGCCCAAACCTGCTGCCAACAAGAACGCAGCAACGGCGACAGGAGGTGGGAGTCCTATGCCACCAGAGGAGCTGGTAGAAATGGAGGTCACAGTCATCAGTGTGGAGGCGGTGCAAGTACAGACACAGCTCGAGAGGACCTGATACAACATCATCAGGGTGAGTAATGACCAGGGACTGGGGGGCGGGTGGATATGGGCACAATGGCACCCATGCACAATGAGGTGTAGCACACTGCACACCCACAATGACCCTGGATCATATCCCTGATGCCCATGGCACACTGCAGCACACACACATAGCAAGAACAGCACACCCACATTGATGACATTGTGGTATAATGCGCAAACCCAACACTGCAGAACAGAGGACACAACTGGCTCTGCACACGTGCAGAAACAGGCCTACTTCATCTGACAGAGCTGGAAACTGTGAAATGGAAATGTACGCGTACAACCTCACATCCGTCATGTAGTCCAAATGTACACAGTCCCACATCCAAATCCTGAACCTCCCAAACAGGCACAATGTACAAGGCCAAGCCACAAGTTTCATGACAATATCTTCATCTAAAATCCACGCCTCCTTGTCATTGATGAGTACTTCCTTTGCTCTCTGACCTGCTGTGGCAGTGAGGCAATTTAGCTCCCAGTATTTTCCTCCACAATTACAGGGTCAAATCCATCTTTCTCTCATTCCAAGTATTAAGTATTGCAAGATTTTTAGGGATTAGAGAAACTAAGGGGCATGTTCTCAAGGAGTTATCGCTGAGTTAACAGCACTTTATCGCAGCCTAAGTCGCAATAAATGTATCACCCCATTCACGAGCTGGTGCTAACAGCCCATAGCACCAGTTTACCCGCGATAGCAGCCACAAAAAACATCGCCACAGATTACCCCTGCAACCATCACTAATGAGATGCAGAGTAGGTGTTCCCGTGCCAAAAGCCGCAATAACATTTCAGGATTAACATCTTGTTCCTACAGGAATAACTGAAACTAATTCTGAACCTAATAAAAATAGACCCTAACACTTTGGGTATGGAGTAGGTGAAACCTACTCCATACTAATATATTCGATCATTCGATTTTTATCAGTATGTTTCCTTTCAAATTGTTTCCATCAGACCTGATAAATGTTGATGGTTAATTAGTCAGTGTGAAACACTATGATCACTAAAACATTTCATTACCACTATAATTGACTTGGATTGTATCATTAGGATTAATTTTAAATAGTAGCTTAATGGTGTGCAGGGCCCCTTTTAATCTCTGTATTTTATTATGTGTTAAGTTCTATAGGGCATAACCATGTATCTATCAGTTGATTTTAGCACTTTGGGTTGCAGATGCCAGAATACTGATTTTGTTAGTTATTATTCTACGTTGGCGTCAGAGTAATGAATGAAAAAAATCTGAACATTTGTATTGCCTTTTGTTCACGTCTTACAGACAATTGTTGCATGGGATTACTAGTTGTTGAGTTGTAAGATGTTTGAAGGGCATGGGTGGAAATCATGTATAAGCTGAATCCTCTGGTCGGCCTTGTAATTGCAGCTTACTTTAATGTGGTTTAACTACACTTATGAGGGAGATGCTCATGGGCTATGTTGGTTCAGTCTAGTCTTTTTTTCAGCTGTGACTCAGGCAACATGTTGTATACCGGGTTGGGGATTGACAAGATGATTTTTTATGGCAGGCAAGTTTCTATCTGTGAGAAATTTGGTTGTTGGTTGAGGGGGCTCTGAGCCCATCTTCAGCAACAGCCACAAACCTTGTCAGGGTGAATCACAAAAAGTCACTAAATAAAACTGTGTTGAACCCTCTGGTAGATTAGCAAAGAAAAAAACAGTCAGGCTTAATTTAGAGGTAATGTGTAAACATTTTATGCAGCACTTAAACAGTAATAAAGTGAAAGCACACACAAGGAAATATAACACCAAGTTAGAAAAATAGAGTCAAATGTAATACACTTATTTGACCTCAAAACAACAAAAATCTGATCAGTAGTACAGGAGATATGTAATTTCAAATATTTATTTGCATATAGTGCTTAAAGTCTCAAAGCACCAACTGCGGTCATCTGGTTGTTATTATTCAGTAGAAAGTAAAGTTTAGGCAGATCGCAATGGAATGTGGCCTGGATACAGTGACCAGGTTAGTTCCATTGTAAAGGTTACCTTCTCAAAGTCTAGAGCGCTGTGTCCAATTCACAGTGGAGGACGCTGCAAGGAGCAGAGAGAGCATCCCAGATGGTTGTCAATGTAGTGGGAAGAGCAGGTCATGCATCGCAGACGGTCATTGCTGGAGCTTTCTGTTGACTGTCACTGCAGGCTGCTGATGCTGTAACGGTCGCAGTAGCATAACGAGTCGGGTCCAAAGAGAGAGCTGGCGGGATATCAGCATGAATGGACCCGTTAATGGTCATGAAGAGCCCAAAACTTCAGGGTTTTTCCTTTTCTTCACAGGAGGAGCTCAACTGATGCCTGCCAATGAACCAGGACCTGGAGAGGTACTTCCTGGAGATCAGGAATTCACTCCACAGAGGCCAGCAGGTCTCGGGCAGGTCCAGTTACAGGTGCAGGTAGTCGAATACAGTAGGTCAGGTTAGCAGTTGCAGGGAAGTTTCTGGAGGTTTTTTTGTGTCCCTGTAGCTCAGAAAATGAGGTCAGCAAACTGACCCTTGAATTCCCTCTGCCTGGGATGAAGGTATCAGGTCCATTCTTCCTTCTAAGAGAGAAGGGAGGGCCTCAAGCATCAGGGCAGTCTTTCTTCTGTAGTATACACATGTCCAAGTGTTTACTGAAGAGTGGGTCTCAAAGTCCAATATTTATACATGGTGCCAGCTTTGAAGTTAGAGAAACATTTGCAGTTTTCCCACCCACAGATGGTACTGGAATTTCCTTCCTTCCTGCCATTTTTCGATGGTGCCTGGGGTGACAAAAGGCTAGTGTGAAGTTCTGTGTGAGTGTAGAAGGCAGCTCCTATTGAAGTGCAAGTGTCGTAGGTGACAGCTCTGCCCCTACCCATCTTGTCCAATAACTTAGTTCCCCTTTGTAACACTGCATTTAGGAATACACAAAGGCCAACTGCCAACTACAAGTCTTGTGATCCAGGGCACAGACTGCAGGCACCAAATGGTTACGACAAGAAAATGGACTTTACCATTAAAGAGTATTTTAAATTACAAATCTCTAGACACCACACATGATATTTCTATCACTAATTACATGTAATAGGGTAACCCAATGTTATCCCATTTGAGAAGTAGGACTTTTAGTAGTGAAACGCCGATATAAGAGATTTTTTTTACTATCAGGACATGTGAAACTTAAATGTACATGTCCAATATTTTAAATACAATGCACCCTGCTCTGCTTGGGCTATTTAGGGCCTATCCTAGGGGTGACATATATTTTAAGCAGGAAGGTTTGGGCCTGGCTAAAGGATTATTTGACCAGGTCATAATGGCAGCTTAAAACCGCACACAGGTTACAATAGCAGGCTTGAGGCATGTTTTAAACGGGCTACTTGAGTGGGTGGCATAATGAGTGCTGCAGGCCCATTTGGAGCATATGATATACAGGCCTTGCATTCATGTAGTAATACTTTACTAGGGATGTAAATATAAATTAAGTGTGCCAATCGGGTGTAAGCCAAAATTACCATGTTTCAAGGAGTGAGCACTTTAGCACTGGTTAGCAGTGATTAATCGTCCTAAAGTCAACAAAAGTGAATTCAGCAAAACGGGAGGGGAGAAAACCACCTTAAGGCTGTCAGGTATAGGACTATACCTGTACAATTAAAGATGGGCATTTTGAGTTCTGCTATAATAACTGCATGGACTATGTACCCTGGTGTGAGATATTTATCTCATGCAATAATTACCACATCTCCTTCAACATTCCCCTGGCAGAATTTACCAGCAACGAAAATGAAAATGAGCAGTAACACAGGATACATGCTTAATGTGATACAGTGAATACTGAGTGTGTGCTATTCCACATTCCAAACTTATAACGTTGAATAGTAGGTATTTACTATACCCTGTGAGAACAACATTTCAGGGATGCAGTATTTACCCAATGCAGTAAATATAACTCACCCTGAATTCCACAAGCCTGGTAACATATACTTTCTGTAACTGTTGATCATCACCCTGAAAATAAAGAGACTGGCAACTTCATTTGGTGCTCTGGATCTGCGCCCAACAAAAGAATGTCTAACACACCAACCAGGACTGGGGATTGTCAGCCCCTTGCGCTGCCAGTACATCACTTTTTGGAATGCACTGGCAGTGAATTTTTCAGCCCCATATTTACAAGGACAGGAAAAAGCCAGCCTGCATGACTTTTCCTGTCCTTGTAAATATGGCCCCTTTAAACGCAGCACTTTGCGTGAAAAGTACGTTCCATGGGTGTTGCTGTGGGTGTTTCCACGTAACACCCATGGAACCAGACACATTTCCAGATTTACGAGCAATCGAAAACCTGGAAAGGAGTCCATTTGCTACGCAGGCGCAACGAGGAGAAATGTTTTCATTTCTCCTCGTTTTTTCCTCTTTCAATGTGTGCTGCATTCTACAGCACACATTGAAAGAGGAAAATGCCTGTAGTGATTGTTTTTGTGCAGGAAGGAGTACAATCTCCCCATGACGTAGGCAACCTTGCACCATGGTGCAAGGGTTCCTGCGCCGGTGCATGGCAGCTGTTTTTGCGGCAGCGCAGGGAAGAGCACAGGAATGCGACATATCATTGTAGATATGCCACATTACAGTGCTCTGAAAGTGCTGCAGCATGGTGCAGCCAAAGGGCTTGTGTTGCCGCGCTGTGGCACTTCCTTGTAGATCTGCCCCAGGGTCTTTATTAAGCATATGTCAAGCTAAATTTCACATGCAACACCATACTGAAAATACATTGTCTCTTGGATGATTGCCCAAGGACTTTGTGCTTCCTCGTATTTCAATGTAATGTAAATTAAAATTTCCCATGGGAAACATGGTTTTTAAATTTTACACTTGTATGACTCCTCAACAAGCTGCATTTGACATTTTGAACTAGTAGGTGCAGCTTCATATTTTAAGTGTTGATGCTTAGAACCGAAGGACGTCTACTAAAAGCTCACGTCCCTCTTTTATCCTACTGAAACTGAAAATGGATGTGAATACAAACACTGCACGTTTTACTAGAAGAGATTAGATTAACAATTCCTAAGAAATCAGAACAAAGTTTTCTAAATATGTCCCAAAGGAAAATGAATTGAAAAACAGCAGCACATCAGTTAGAAAGTGAAAATTAAGCAAGAAGGGAATAGCAGGCATATAAATTAAACAAGAATGAATTAAAGATATTGTGAAATGTAGCTATATTTATTTCGTTAAAAGGCCAGACATGAACTGAGGGGTCTTCAGTGCTGCTGTCATGTTATATTTAGAACACAGCCGTGCTTTACACATCAATGAGAGACAGATTGCTTAGTTTATGTAACTATGAAGAACTTCGAGGCTGCATACAATTTCGTGGCCTCACCTAGCACAAACATGTCCAAAGGAGCCAGCAAGACATGCCCATGCGTTAGGTTGGCCAACTGGCATGGGTGTCAGTTCAGGATGGTGTGTGTAAAAATTCAGGACAATGGGCACAATTCAGGACAAAAATTCAAGACAGGAGGTCAAAATTCAGGACAAATGTGTGACAAAAGGTATGCTTTGCAGAAACATCAGTGAATGTCATGCAATAGTGTATAAATAAATAGGCAAGGAACATAAGTACAAGTCATTTTTCCTGCCCTGTCCCTTTCTCCTGCCTGGTCACTTCTCCTACCCTGTCACCGCTCTTTGTCATTCCCCCTGCCCCTTCACTGCTCCTGCCCATTCACTGTTCCTTCCCTTTCACTGCTCTTGGCCGTTCACTGCTCCTGCCGGTTCACTGCTCCTACCCGTTCACCGCTCCTGCTCATGCCTAATCACTGTCCTGCCCCGTCACTTCTCCTGCCCCATCACTTCTCCTAACCCGTCACCGCTACTGCCCGTTCACTGCTCCTGCCCTTTCAATGCTCCTGTCCAGTCAGTACTCCTGCTCATGCTCGATCACCGCTCCTGCCTCGTCACTTCTCCTGCCCCTCACTTTCCCTGCCCATCACTTCTCCTGCCCCCTCATTTCCCCTGCCTTCTCACTTCTGCTGCCTCGTCACTTTTGCTGCCTCGTCACTTCTCCTTCCCAGTTCACGGCTCGTGTCCGTTCACTGCTTCTGTCCATTCACCACACCTGTCCGTTCACCGCTCCTGTCCATTAACTGCTTCTGTCTGTTCACCGCTCCTGGCCTATCACTGCTCCTGCTCATGCCTAATAACCGCTCCTGCCCCGTCACTTCTCCTGCTTCGTCCCTTCTCCTGCCCCATCACCTCTTCTGCCCCGTCCCCTCTCCTGCTCCATCACTTCTCCTTTCCTGTTGCCTCTCCTGTCCCGTCACTGCTCCTGCCCCGTCACTTTTCCAGCCACGTCACTTTTCATGGCCAGTTACTTTTTGTGCCCCGTCACCTCTCCTGCCCGTTCACTGCTCCTGTCCGGTCACTGCTCCTGTCCAGTCAGCACTCCTGCTCATGCCCGATCACTTCTCCTGTCCCATCACTTCTCATGCCCCATTCACTGCTCCTATCCGTTCACTGCTCCTATCCGTTCACTGCTCCTGCACGGTTACTGCTCCTGGTCATGCCTAATCACTGCTCTAACCGTTCACTTCTCCTGCCCTGTCACTTCTCCTGCTCGGTCATCTCCCCTGCCCCATCACCTCTCCTTACCTGTTGCCTCTCCTGTCCCGTCACTGCTCCTGCCCCGTCATCTCTCCTGCCCAGTCCCTTTTTCTGCCCGGTCACCTCTCCTGCCCAGTCGCCTCTCCTTTACGGTTGCCTCTCCTGTCCCGTCACTGCTCCTGCCCCCTCACCTCTCCTGCCCTGTCACTTCTCCTGCCCCATCACTTCTCCTGCCTGGTCACCTCTCCTGCCCCATCACCCCTCCTTTCCTATCGTCTCTTCTGTCCCATCACTGCTCCTACCCAGTTCACTCTGTGTACAACATTGACAAATTACACAAGGGGGAAAGTACCCCACAGTACTCTGTTTGGGGAAAGCTCCTCTGTAATCCCTAACTAGGATCTCAAGGCAGACGGTGGATGCATTTTCATTTGAAAGGGGATAATCGGCCGTAGTCGGAATGACAACGGGCCTGCCCAAAGTGTGCGCAAGCTCAGGGAGGGGCTGCTGCAGCCCCTGGAGTTCAACACAGAGAAGTGTGAGCTGGCCCCAGAGAACTTTTAATCTATTGGGGCTTCTCACAGGGAACACTGTTAATTAATGTCCAAAATTACAGACAAAAGGCACTCGTAAAAGAAATGATTACGGACAATGGACATCACACCAAAATGACAAATGGTTCGTGAAATTTACGGACGGTTGGTCACCCTACCATGAGTGGCAGTATTTACCGTTTTCCCCTTTCTCTTCTGACCGAGGCAAACTGGAGAGAGGCCATTGATTGAAAAAGGCTCTGCTGAAAGCCGTGGCAAGCGCAATGCCTGGTCCCCTCCAATGGTGGGAAGTTTGAACAATGCAAAAGGTGGGGTAATAAGGTAGTGACACATATGTTGAGTTGTATTTACATTGTGAGGCAGGGGAAATTGCTAGAAAATTCGAGAAAGTGTAGCATTGAGGGTTAAGGCTTGTTTTATTCTTAAATGTGCAGGGGTTGAATCAGTGCTTACTGGACCTGGTGTTTTTCGGTGCTTGGCACCGGCACTTAACTTAATTGTGGCACCGGCACTTATGATGAAAGTCTGCCACATGGCGGCACTGTTTCTCTAACTGAAGGATACACACAATCAAAGATGTTTAATGTTTCCAAATACATATATGCCTCCCAATTCATTCTTTTTACTTTCGGTGCCTTGTATTAGTCTCAATTCTCACCCTTGTAGGAGTGTGATGGTTACAAGTTGTCTTGGTACTGAAGACTGGAAAGCGCAGTGGGTGTGGAAGCTGCAGTGGCTTCCTGAGGAGGGCCCTGGCAATTATTTTATTACAAATTAAGCACTGGTGAACCATGAGGGTAGTGAGGGAGTGTGGCAAACCAAGATTTCTTTTTCAATGCTATAAAGGATAAATAGTCTACAGGGAAGAAGATGGCGGATCAGGGCACATGGCTGAATTATGTATGTTTGGTTTGCACGGAGCAAAAGCGAGAATGTAGAACGTGGCCCCAGCATCGACTTATTTATTATGTTGTTTGAGTTGTTTATGAGCTTTTTTTGTGTGGCACCAGTAACAGGGGAAACGGATGGAGAGATTATGTATGAGGAATTAAACTAATAGCTGGATCTGTCAGCATGCAAATCTGTCCCTCTTTTGGTTACCTAACGCACCCCAATGGCTTGGACCAGGGGCAGTGTACAACGGAATACAATTGAATATTCTCTCATAATACTATTACATTAGATTCAGACTTCTCAGAGACATTTCGGGTAACACTAGTTTATACATAGCGTGTGGTACAGCCTGGGGCAGCCAGGTAGGGACATCGTATTCAGTAAGAATGAGAAAGCTTCATTCTTTCAGTGTAGACCTCATCATTCTTTATTACAGCAAGGAAAACAACAGCAGCGGTGATCACGTTCAAAATGGAAGGAAGAATTAAACTAGCTTAAGGAAGCATAAGTTCAATTTCCAATACAATAAACATTACAATTAAAAAAACTGAGACCCCACTTCCAACACCTGTAACAACGTGTTCCCTCGCAGGACTCGAAAAATGCATGGTTTGCTTTCTATGGCTTGTACACAATTGAGGGTGTGGGGCTTATGATATTTGCATGACCTGGTAAACACCAGCTTTGGTGACGTATTTACATGGTATGCCAAATATCCCTTCTGGAAAAGGGGTCCCTGCTGCACAGAGTAACCATACATAATAAACAATAACCACTAATACCTGGACATTTCCCCCAAAGATTAACACATAGAAGGCTGTGGGTATGTGATATTTATAGCACAAGGTGTTAACTCTGCATTACTTGGAATTCTAATCCCTGTGTGTTAGACCCACGATTGTTGGTGAAGCTAGCCTAACTTTTTGCCTTTTGACCTCTGTTTTGCTGACTTCATTTTTGCTGGCTTTGGGATTCTGGGAACGTTACCACTTCTAACCAGTGCTAAATTGCATATGCTCTTTACTCTAATCATGATACTATTGGATTATCTACAATTGTCCCCAGAGCCTGTGAATTAAATGCCACTAGTGGGCTTGCACCCCTGAATGTGTCACCCACTCAGTAGCCATTTAAACATGGATCAGGCCTGCTAATGTAGAGCCTGGGTGCAGTTATGAAACTGCCATTTTGATCTGCTAAAATTGACCTACTTGCAAAGCCCAACCCTCCCTTTTTATTACATGTAAGTCACCCCTAATGCAGGCCTTAAGTAGTCAGGCTGTAGTGTATTTAAAAAGTTGGGCATGCACTTTTAAGTTTCACAAGTCCTGGTAGTGAAATGCTCTTAAATCCGTTTTTCACTACTGCAAGGCCAATCTTTCCTATAGGTTAACTTTTTTTTTAAACATCTTTTTTTGTTTGGGAGCAGATAGAAATTTGGAGCTTGGTGTCTCTGGTCTCCCAGTTTAAAATCACAATTCATGGTGAAGTTGGATTTTATATTGTAAGTCTGAAAATGCCACTTTTAGAAAGTTCGTCACTGAATGGGTAATCTGGAGCACTCCCATATTTATTAAAATCTTCATGCTTGTCACTTATTTATTAAAATTCGGCGTGCAGCACCCTGACAATGCTCCATTCCGTTTAAGCACTTGGCTATGAATGGTTCATCAAAGAGTGTTGAGCCACTGTTTGCAGGGCAACAAAGGGTTGCACAGCCTGATATACTAGTGTTCAATATTATACACTTAAACCAAAAGTATTCCAAAGTTTGTTTTCTTTAATCTCCAATTATTATTCACAGTTCCTCAATCGCGTCAAAGGCTTGAAATTCGAATTGCTTGTGCGTGTTTCATATACCAAATGAAGAATTAAGATTATTGAAGGATGCGTTTCACATCAAAGGTTGCTCAACTAGGTCATCAACACGAAGGAGTCATCATACGGATTTGATCACTGGACAAAATTCATCATGTTAAAATATGTGGTCTTAAGCATTGGATTTTTCTATCACTATTTTTCCTATTTCTTTTATAAATTTTTTGTCTTGGTTAATGAGGGACATGCATTACTAGCAAGGTTTTTGCTACATTTGGTATAGAAGGGTGGTGTTGCTTTAAACGTGCACAGATTTGGTGGGGCGGGATATGTGAACGTAACATGTTGTTATCAAGGGTTTACAGGTGTGGAAGTGAACGTCACTTTTTAAGTTTGTGAGTTTGCACAGTGTCATTATTTAGTCAGTTGAAGCGTGCATGGAAAGAGAAAGACCTTTAAAGCAGTAATTACAAAAGGTACGTAGGGGTGTTGATATATGAATGCAGGAGCATTGATGAAAAAGGGAGGGGGGAGTGTTCATATTATTATTATTATTATTAAAAGGCTCTTCTATAGCGCATGGCCACTCGGGAGCATCCCAGCCCTTAAGACTAACCAGAAGGAGATGGATTAAAAGATGCAGGTCTGTATTATCTAGCTTTTGGGAACAGGAAGGTTTTTAACTTTTTCCGAAAGGCGAGTAGGTTAGGCTCTTGACGAAAAGGTGGAGGAAGAGCATTCCACAACCCAGCCGCGTTATGCGAGAACAGACGGCCCCCTGTACGGGCCCTGCTAATCCTGGGAGTTATCAGAAGGTTTTGTTGGTTTGAACGAAGGTTCCTAGTGGGTTTGTATGGCCTGATCATGTCATCTAGAATGGGGGGGCCTCTTCCGTAGAGTGTTTTATGGACCGTGCAGAGTGTCTTGAAATGGATTCGCTCCTTTATGGGGAGCCAGTGCAAGGTGCAGAGCGCGGGTCTGGCTGATGTACGATGGCTAATGCCCGTGAGTAGTCGTGCTGCGGAATTCTGGGCAACCTGAAGTTGCCGAATAACCGAAACAGGGGCTCCAAGATAGAGCGTGTATCCATAGTCCAGCCTAGATAAAACAAAGGATTGGACTATGGTTTTCTTAGCTGTTTCGGGTAGCTGAGGAAGGATTTTTCGAATTGTTTTCAGCAATCCGAAGCAGGTGGCTACTGTCTTCCTTGCCTGGATCTTAAATGACAGCTCTGCGTCCAACCAAAACCCGAGACTCTTTATCTCGGTCTTTGGGGTGGGTCCAGGACCCATACAGGAGGGCCAGTGTATCGAGTTGTTAAATATGGCCTTTTTCCCTAGAAGCATCAGCTCCGTTTTTCCTCCATTCAATTTAAGGTGGGACAAGTCCATCCATTTTGCTACCGCCTCTAGGCAACAACAGAGATTGGAGGGGGGGGACTCCACCTGATTAAGAGAAACAACTAGCTGGGTGTCGTCAGCATAGCTTACTAGTTGGATTCCAAAGGGAGCTACCACTTCTGCCAGGGGCGCCATATACACATTAAACAGTGTGGGGCTAAGGGAGGAGCCCTGTGGCACCCCACACTGTAATGGTATTGGTGGAGAGCAGCTATCTCCTGAAAAGACCTAGAAGAATCTGTCGCCAAGAAAGGACTCCAGCCACATAAGTGCCCTGCCTTTAACACCGATCCCCCTGAGACGAGACAGGAGGACACGGTGATTCACCGTGTCGAAGGCGGCGCTGAGGTCCAGGAGGATAATGGCCGCGCTGCCACCTGTGTCCAGAATCCTCCTGGAATCCTCTACCACCCTCAACAGTGCCGTCTCCGTTCCCTGTCCTCTCCGGAACCCGGTTTGGGTTGGATGAAGCAAATTGTGGGTCTCCAGAAAGGATGCTAGTTGTTTATTTACCCATTTCTCTGCAAGTTTACTAATGCCAGGGAGCAGGGAAATGGGACGGTAGTTGGAAAAGTCATGAGGATCGAGATGTGGCTTTTTTAACAAGGCCCTAACCATGGCCAGTTTCCAGTCTTGAGGTACCTTCCCAAATTCAAGTGAAGTATTAACTAAATGAGTGATATATGTACTGATATTGGGCGGGGCTAGGTTTAAGATGTTCATAGGGGCAGGGTCTAGCGGGGAGCCACTTTTTATAGAGTTGAAGAGCGAGGGTAGGAGCTCTTTACTGAGGGGAGAAAAGAAGGGGAGGCAAGGCGAGATACTATCAGTGCCGTCTGCCAAAGGAGGGATTAGTACTTCCAGAGGTAGGGGAGGAAGGGAAAGGAGGATCTTTTGAATTTTTTCAGCAAAAAAATTCGCCAGATTATTGCAGTGAGCATCAGCTTCCTCCATACAGAGTGGTGATGATGACGAATCGGGGACTTTTAACAGAGATTTAGCTATCTTAAACATCTCTCTTGGGGCATTGGCGGAGACCTCAATTTTTTCTACATAGAAGATGGATTTGGCCGCGTTAAGAGCAGATTTATATTTCTTTAAGGCAAATCTATATTTGATTTTTTTCTCTTCCTCAGAGTGTTTTCGCCACTGCCTCTCCAACCGTTTGCATTCTTGTTTCAGGGACCTTAATTCTGAAGTAAACCAGGGTTGTTTAGTGGGGCCTTTCTTTTTGGAGATATATTTTTTTAGGAGCACGCTATCCAATGATAGTTCGATCCATTGGTTGAAGTCCATATTTGCCCTATCAATGTCCTGATTGGCCTGGGGTTCACTTGTTTTCAATGCCTCTACCCAATCATTAGCTTCTAATTTCGTCCACCGCCTGCCCAACGTTGTACTAGGCAGTTTTGCTAGGCCGGGTGTGGGCGTATTCCATATGAAAGGAATAACCATGAGATCTGTCCAGGGAATGGAGTATGGCTCGGCTGATATTAAATCCATAATGTTTGAGAATATAGGGTCTAAAAGGTTCCCCTTAGAGTGGGTGGGGTGTGAGACTATCAGATTCAGTTCACATGCCGCCAAGTCCTCAGCTAGTTCTGTAGCAATAGTATCTGAGGGATCATTGAAATGAAGATTCAAGTCTCCCAGTACTATGAAGTTTGAGACCCTGCTGGCTAACTCTATAGTAGTTTCAATAGTTCCTTCCAGAAATTGTCCAATTGAGCCAGGCGGACGGTAGATTAAAAGTCCTGAGAATGACACTTCTGGGGATACTGTGATAGAAAATTGTGCACTTTCACAATCAGGGATGGCGCTGTCTGTCATACGACAGGTTAGGTGTTCCTTATATAGTATGGCTATCCCTCCTCCAACCTTGAGTTCTCTGTCCCTGTGTTGGATCAGATATCCCGGAGGAAGGGCCTGGACGATATCTGGGCCAGACGTGGATCCCAGCCATGTTTCAGTTAAGAAAAGAATATCGAGCCCGAGATCTTGGATTAATAGAGAAATTTCAATTGCGTGTTTAGAAAGTGATCGGCAATTGACCAAGGCCATTTTCAAGGCACCTTCTGCTTTAGTTGTATTAATATCCACTTCCGTAGTTCTAAAAGGGCAGTGTTGACAGAAGGGGCAGCACGTCGCTAGGTTCACAGAATGAGTACAAGAGGATGGCAGGACATTATTAAGTGCGAGGAGAGTCGAGCGGGAATAAGTTTGTAAGCCGCTAGGTGATACAGTACATGCACACATAATCCAGCAGAATGTGTTTAGAAAAGGGGCAGCCCGAGTGTGTATGGGAAGAGCTAGATGCTTTAAAGTTGTGATAACAACCGGGTATGTAAGTGTGATTATCAATGAATATGGGAGTACTTATCAGCTTGGGGTGTGGAGGTGTAGTGTGTCTGGAGACAGGGCAGGAAAGTCAAGGACCTTGTGATCTTCAGAGGTCTCTTTGATGTCTTCCATACTTCAAAGGCACATTTGGGTATAAGTACTGGACCCCTGACAACACCAAATCAGATCTTTGGTGGAACTGAATTTTTCTTGGGACCTAGGACATTCCGCCAAGAATAAGAGCTGCTGTGCTGTAGGCGAGATCTCCGACTTTGCTACATGCATTACTGTTTAGGCCTGCTGATTGCTGTGCTACAGGAGGGACTGCCACTTTGCAACTTGATCTGCTATGTTGGCTTGCTACCTGCTCTTTCTTGCCTGGGAGTGAGAGGGACTGTGCCGGCTCTATGCAACCTGAAAATCAAGATTCTCAAAAGGCTTGCTGGCTTGTCTCATGTTTTCTAAAGTCTCAGGGACACAAAAGACTTCTTGAAACTCTACTGGTGCTGTGGACTCTATGATCTGTGAGTCCTACACTTGCGTGAGGTACCCCTCCTGTCCTGGGTCTCAGAAGTGAATTCTGCAGCTGTTTGTCCGCAAAAATTAGTGCAGCAGCACGACTACATAAGGGAAATCGATTCATCACACTCCGATGCCGAATCAATGACTGCACAGGTCCTGACTGCAAGGCTCAACAACAAAGCAGAGCCAATTCTTCCACACCATCTGCAAAGGTCAACAAGGGTGCAGCACAACATTTTTAACGCCGTCTGTGAGGCTCGTCTCTGATGCAGTGACCCACCTGCGGGAACTATTCTGACATGTCGTGTGCTCAATGTCAATGCGTTGCTCCTTACAATGTACTTTCTCAGCTGGCCCTGCTTGGGTTCTGTAGCCGGCCTGCCCTCCATCGTGATTGGCCTAAACTTCTGATTTGTACTGATCTATCACAACCTCAAGTAACCTTTTGACCGCTAGCAACTTCTAAGCACTGTTTTCACATTTAATCTTTAAAAATGTGTATCTCAACTTCTACTTTTGTTGTTTTGGTCTTGTTTTTCTCAGATACATTTTCTCTATTTTCTAAACCGGTGTGGAGTCTTTTTGTGGTGTTTTCACAATGCTACTGTAACTAAAGTGTGCACAATTACATTATACATTGCCTCCTAAGTTAACCCTAACTGCTCTGGCTGGTGAGCACTGGTTAAATTAAGCTGTGTATCTAACTTAACCTGACAAGGATTGTGGCTCCTGCTTAGATAGGGTGTATACTCTGCCCACCACAAACTTCTATTCCTAACAATGTGTCTTCAGTCAATTCCAATAGTTCTGGCTTTAAAGGAAGGTTGTATGGTAATATGACGCATTACCGGTAAATAGCATTGGAATGGATGTATATTTGCATGGAAGCAAACTACTGTAGAATAATATTGGTGTAGGTTAAAAGGTCAGGTAACAGGTGGATTGTCACCTGACTGAATGGGTTAATGATTGCCATTCTCTCCACTGTGCTGCTGGAAAAAAAACTATCTAAGACACTTTAATAGCATTACAATGTCATGTGTAAGCCCCTAAAAGTTCAAACTCAGGCAAGTCAAGTCAAGTCAGAGAATCTTAAATAGCGCACATATCACCAGATAGGTCTCATGGCGCTTGCAGAGATTCCAGAGGCTGATGGCCATATCCGAATTGCGTTATTTCTGGTCAAACAGCCACGTTTTCAATTCTTTGCGGAAACGCTGGTTGTCCGCAATAGAGAGTAGATGAAACAACAGCATGGGGTGCGAGAAAAGAAAAAGATTGTCCCCCATTACATACAGTGTGTACTCGCAGTGGGGTGGTAAGAGATTTTAGGATGGACCTAAACATTCTTTCTGGCTTGTATCTTTAAGCTTTTTCGCTAGATAACCGGCCCCAGTTCCATAGATACTTTCATGAGTTAGGCACAGGATTTCAAAGTGGACTCTTTTTCTCATTGGGAGCCAGAGGAGGGGCCTCGGACTTGGAACTGAGGGGAATCTGGGTGGTAAGTTTAGGATAAGTCTGTCCGCAGTGTTCTGCAGGATTTGCAATTTAGAAAAGAGGTTTTCATTTAGGGAAGCTAATAAGGTGTTCCCATAATCCATGTGGCTTACGATTAAGCCCCGGACCAGAGGCTTCCTGGCTTCAATAGGTAGCCATTTAAAATTTTTGCGTAGCTTCCGCAAGATCCCATGACAAGTACCCAACCCAAGATTGACATGATGTTTCATTGATAGCTTGTTGTCGATCATTACTCCAAGATTACAGTCTACTTGTTTTGGGGGATGGGCATGGGCCCAATGCCTGAGGCCACCAGCTGTTGGACCAGTACTCTTTGGCCCTGCCGAACAGAATTATCTCAGTCTTACTGCCGTTTAGCTGTAGGTTGTTTTTGCCCATTCAGTTGTTAATGTGGGTCATACAGTTTTTAAACCGGATCATTGTGTCTGTAGGGTCAGGACCAAATGTGATCAACAGCTGGTTGTCATCAGCACATGGCATGACCTCAAACCCTTGAGACCTGATTATCCTGGCCAGAGGTGTTACATAGAGTTTAAAAAGCATAGGTCTCAGGATTGACCCATGGGGAACTCCTATGCTTACTGGTCTGCTCGTGAGGCCAGGGTATCTATATGTACATGTGAGAATTGGGGGTCTCTAGTTGGCAGGGGTAGGTACCACTGTCCAAATAGGGACCCTTGCTTCTAGTCAGGGTAAGGAGGAAACCCTCTGAGATAACCCCTGCTCACCCTCTAGGTAGCTTGGCACGAGCAGTCTAGGCTAACCAGAGGCAATGTGTAAAGTATTTGTACCAACACTCACAGTAACACAGGGAAAACACCACAAACCGACTCCACAACAGTTTAGAAAAATAAATAAAGGTATTTAATCTAAACTACTCAAGACCAAAACAACAAAAATCCAACATACACAGTTCAAGAATATGGTTTCAAAAGAGTTCCTAAGGTTGCGATAAAAATTATTCAGGTTGCTCTAAAATTCTTTAGGTTGCGATAAAATAATATTCCACAGTTACGTGAAAAATTCACAGTCGCGTCACGTCTAGCTCACAGTACCTTTAGTTGCGACAAAGTTCCAAAAGCAGAAGCTGGTGCGGTGGAAAACAAGCGATGCGTTGCTCCTGAGACCCTGGGGAGGCGTTTGCGACAGCCCCGCTGCAGCAGCGGGCGTGTTGCGACGAATCCGGTCTGTATGGGGAGGAAGGCCATTTGTATGGATTCCGGTGCGTAGGTTCCGTAGGAAGTTTGTTCTCGCAAAGGCACTATGCGACGATCTTTGGAGGTGCGGCGATCTCCGGGGCGATGATGTGCGGACCAGCGGTGATCTTCTCTCTCGCAGCTCCTCGATGCGTTGGCTTCGGCGATGACTCTCGCAGCAGTCCGCAAGCAGGCGGTGCGACGATCTCACCCAGCGACGACAGGCTCTGCGACGACACTCGCAGCGATGTTCGACTTCCCGCACTGATCAGGTGCGCCCCGCAAACGAAGGATGCGATGGCTCTGACAGCGGCAACAGGCTCTGCAACGATCTCGACCTTCGTAGCGCCGGGAATCTTCTCGCACTGTCGGGGATGCGCTCCACAGCGAGCGATGTGGTAACTTTTCTTTAGCAAAGTCTCTCAAGCTAAGTTTCCAGCTTCCCAATACAGGTACAACTTCCCCTCTCCTTGGCAGCAAAGCAACAGCAGGGCAATCCAGCAGAGCAACAGCTGGACAATCTTCCTTCTTCAGTTTCAGCTTTCTCCTTGGCAGAGGTTCCTTCTTGATTCCAGGCTGATCTAATTTTCTGTTGTCAGGTGTCCTGTACTTATACCCCTAAAAGTATTTGTTCTCTTTGTGCAAGTGGGCTCTGAGCCCGGTCTGAACCAGTTCTGAGTGTTTCTTGAGCACTTTCTTTTCCTGGCTTCTCCTTTCCTTTCAGAGTGAGGGGCAGGGTCGTCAGCTGCCCAGCAGGAGGTGGAGCCAGCATTCTGGAAGGCAGGCACAGCCCTATTCAGGCCCAGGTGCTATCTCCTCCCACCACTCAAGTTGCAAATGCAGTCATTCAGCCTAAGGCTGACTCAGCCAGCCTCCTGGGAAATCCCCAGCCCCTGTCACTCTCAAACCAAACAGTCAATACACAAACAGGCCAAGGCACACAGAAGGGTCAGACAAGAGAACTTTCTAAAAGTGCTGTTCTCAAACACAGTATTTAAAAACAACCTTCCTTAAAAGATGTGTTATTAAATTCTGAGTTCAGGGATACTAGACTCTTATGTCCTATCTTGTTCCTGTGAGAAGAAATGCTGGTAACCACTGCAGTCTCAGCATCCCCCATGTTAATCTATGGAGCAAGATAGCCTTACAATAGTGAAAAACGAAAATGGCTGCCATACACTGCACCCTCCCCAGGGGGGTACCTCGGGCCTTCCATAGGGGTGACCAATGTGCACAAAAAGGGAAGGTTAGGCCTGGTCAGTGTGGACACTGACCAGGAGGACATGGCAGTTCACAGACTGCATGCAGGCACTGTGGTGGCAGGCCTGAGACACCATTTTAGGGCTACTTATGTGGGTGGCACAATCAGTGCTGCAGGCCCACTAGTAGGATTTGTCATCACCAACCCAGGCACACCCAGTGCACTCTACTAGGGACTTCATGGTGATACAAATATGCCAATCATGTATATCCAATTACAATACAATTTACATAGGGAGCACTTATACCCTGGCACTGATCAGCAGTGGCAGAGTGTCCAAAGCATCTAAACCAGCAAAACGAAATCCAGCACAGCATCAAAAATACAGGAGGTAGAGGCAAAAAGATAGGGGAAAACCACGCCAAAGATGCCAGGTTTAACAGTACAGTAGTGGAACGGTCCTTTAGATAATGTTTAAACCAGTCCAGCGCTTTCCCTCGGACTCCCACCTCCCAGAGCCATTGTTCTAAAATGTCATGGGAGATGGTGTCGAAGGCGGCTGACAGGTCCAAAAGAACCAGCATAGCTGATTTCTTTTGTCCTAAGCCAGCCTGATGTTATCAACCATCTCTACTACTGCCGTTTCTGTACTATGTGCCGGCCGGAATCCTGATTGCGATGAATCAAGAAGTCCATGATTTTCCATGCAGCTGGATAAAGAAACAAAATGATTACAGCTGTGCAGAGAGCAAGCCCACAACCTCTCTCCAATCAAAACACGCACTGCTGGTTCACAACATATGGGCGGAGCCAAAGCTCCTCGTTAGTGATGCTCGAATAATTGTCTGGTGACCATAAAAAACTGATACAGTTGACAATTCTGAAGGAGAGATGTATGTCCTTGACTACTTCCCTTACATATCATATAAGGAAAAAGAAGCAAACAGTGAAATTTAATTTTACATGTTGCCATTCAGCAGTGCGTTATTTGAGCCCGTTGTTTCCAGTGCTCGGCACCGGCACTTTATTGTCAACACTGGCCCTTATGACTTTTGGCCACATGGTGGGGCTGTTTGCTAATTTAGAGATCAGTACAATAACAGGTGTTTATTAGATCAGTATATATTCAAAAAGACTAATACCTGCCGCCCAAGCCATTCTTATAGCTTTGTGGGCCTGCAATAGTCTAAAATGTCACACTTGTAGATGTATGATAGTTAGTAGTCATGTTGATACTGTCACTGGCAGTGCTGACAGGGGCAATGGGTGGTGCAAGCAGCAGTGGGCTCTTGAAAAGGGCCATGGCACTTGTTTATTTACAAAATAAGCACTACCGTTCATTCAATACATGGAGAGTTTCTAAACCATGGGTCTATGTCATGTGAGTGCAACTGAACCTACCCAATCAAAATCTGAAGAATAAAATGTTGGATGCAATTTAGATCTGATTTGATTTGTGTGTGAACTGTGCTGTGAGCCAAAGGTATCTCTGAACAGCCTGCACATTTATGTAAATCCATTGACAAATGATTAGTGCAGAATTGCAGATTGCTGAACTTCAAAGAATGCTATTAAACCTTCAGAGCATTTGGATGAGGTCATACGTAGAGCGTTCACACTTTTGCTGGTTTTTAGGTTGTTCTATGATACAATGACATAATTTAGGCATGAGATGTTGAACTAGCTCGTATCTTGGGGCATGGGATATTTCTTCCCCAGTTACTCATGAACCTCAATAAAATCTGCTGATGTAGTTTCGGAGGTTTTTTATGGACTATGAAGTCATACTGTTATAGCAAAATGGCCTGTAGCGTTATGTAACCCGCTGTTTCCTCCAAGACACTCTGAAGTGTAGTTGTGTCTCCTGATAAACATTCAAACCTTGTTTATACTTGTTAACAGGGGTGGCTCCTCCACAGTGGCGGAGGAGCATCGTCCCACTGGCTCAGAGCAAGCAAGTGAAAATAAAACGATATCTTAGTATCGTTTTACTATTGTTTTATTTTTCATTTGTCGGTTCTGAGCCAGCTTGTGCAGGGAGGGGTGGGGCTGGGGCATTGTAGGGGGGAGGAGGAGTGCTACGTGTACTTTTAATTGTGCACGTGTGTTCGGCCAGCCGTCTCAGGCCAGCCAAACACACATGCCCGCTTTGGTTTCTCCAGCCCGGCTGCATTGTCAGTAGTATATAGGGATACCTTCACTTCAACTCTGGCCTTAATTTTGACAGCTCCGGCCAGGAATCCTGGCCTTAAATATGATGGGTCTAGTCTTAAATATGACAGGCCTAGTCTTAAACTCCTGGCCGGAAATTTGACAGCTCTGGCTGGAAACCCTGGCCTTAAATTTTGACAGGGCCGGGCCTTAAACGGTTGGCAACAAGTGACAGGTGGCACTAGTGTTGACAAGGGTGCGCAGCTGTCCCGGAAGGGGGGCGGTTGAGTCATAGGGGGGTGTGTAGTTTTGTTTTGGAGACATAGGCGTGGCGGAGCCGCCAGAATACATATAAGCCGGTGTCAGGAGCCTGGTATAGCAAGCAACCGCTGGACTACGTGAAGGAGCGCCATGGCAGAAAAGAAGAGCTACAACCCATTTGCGAGAAAACACTGGGTTGGTGGCTCACAGCCCCCCATCAGTAGCTATTACAGAACCATAAGCCCTTTGGTAATGGACGAGAATGCTCAACCAGAAGAACCTAAGGATATGGGTTGCGACGTTACTGCTTTTGGCTGTGGGTTTGCTAAGCGCTTTGGCGCCCCTGGTTTCAAGGATTGGCGGTGTCCGCTGTCCCCGATTAAGAGCGACAGCAGCTCTAGCGAGGGTTCGAGTGGCGACTTGACGGTTGAGCAAAGCATGCTCTTGGAGTCGGAGGATGCGGAAGACACCATAGTTCCGCCTAATACACCCGTCTATGAAGACGTGGGTTTTCGCGAGAGTCTTTTTCCTGAGAATGTCCCTGTTCAAAAGCTTGATGCAAACGTGGAAGATGAGGGAGCATCGGATGTTATTCCCGCCTCTCAAAATGTCAGAACCGCGGCTGATGGGGCATCGCAGGATATTAACAACTCTCAAGATGGCAGAGCCGCCGCCGAGGGTGGTGAAAATGTGGGGGTGAGTCAAAATGTTATGAGCAGCCATTTATCATAAGGATGTATTTTTTATTTCTACAACTAGCGAACACTAATATTTCTTTTTTTTTGTTTGTGACCCTCTAGAGAGCAGAACCAGTGGGATGCACTTACTTCATAATGCACAAAGAAAATCAAACTATGCCCCCGCCTAATACGCACATCTATGAAACCATGGATGTTCAGAAGGCTATGAGTCCTACGAAGGTAGTTGTGCAACAGCCTGATACAAGCGTTGAAGATGAGGGATCACCGATGGATATTACCGACTCTCAAGATTTCAGAGCCGCTGCAGAGGGTGGTGAAAGTGTGTGGGTAAGTCAAAAAAATGATAGGCGGAGACCCTTTACATGAAAGTTTGTTGTCTTTCTACCGCTAACGGGGTGTCAATATTTGTCTTTTGAACCTAGGATGAAACACCGAAAAGAACTGAGGCCCAGGGGCAGACTGCAAAAGGTCGCAGCTTGAATCTGTCCTGTATATGCTGTGCAAACCAGACTGGAAGTTCCACAAAGCCGAGTTCACCTCTGCCCATGGAATGTGAAGATGGTTCTAAGAACGATGAGTTTGTAAAAGCAACGGCGTGGTTCCCCAGAGACACTATAGCTGGTGTCAAAGGTTTCGCAGCTATAGTTGTACGCGCATGTGTCAAACGGGACTATTACAACATGTGTTTCGGCCACCGTATTAGGGACCCTCAACAGGAGGCGCACGAGTGTCTAGCCGAATCATACAGAGACCGAATGATACGGCACATATGTAGTTTGCTTGATCCGTACAAGATGTATAAGCTGCTAAGGGTGGTGCACGGCCTGAGTGATGAAAATAATTTTGTCCACCCTAACATGTTGAAGATCTTGATGGCGACAGTAAAGGAGATACGCTATGCCAACGACCCCTGCGCAAAACTAAGAGGCATGCCAAACGCCTGTGCGTGCTGTGACAGAAAAATGATAGAAAGACTTATAGAAAGGCGCATGTGTAATGTGTATCTAAAAAGCAGAAAAGTAGTGGCCCTCGCACCACAAAGGCTATTTTATAATAGATAAGTCCTGATGCATTGCTAAGTGCTAGCGTGTATTTAAAGTAAAGTAGTGGAATGTTACACCCCAAAAAAGTATATGTGTTAAACCGTACTTACTACGCATACTGTGAAAAGATATGAAACCCCTTTTGTTTGTGATTTGGTAATACTCATTATTTTTAATAAAATGTTCTTGCACAAAACAAGCGTCTTTCATTTCCTGTACTCTAATGACTGCTAACATGTCGGAGGGCCTGTTAAGAAAACTTTATTATGATACAAGAGGGGTTGGCAGCTTTGGAAGCGGCGCCGCTCTATATAGAAGGGCTGTGTCTGAAAAGAAGTCGGTAAGCAGAGAAGCTGTGAAGACATGGTTATCAGGAGAGGAGGCGTATTCACTACATAAACCAGCCAGAAGACGCTTTAAGAGGCGTCCTACAATCGTTAATGCGTGTATAGATTATCAGTGGCAGGCGGACATAATCAGCCTTCAAGATACTGCAAAACATAACGACGGCGCCTGTTATATATTAACAGTCATAGATGTGTTGTCCAAATACGCGTACGCAGAGGCGCTGCGTGATAAAAGTGGAGCTAGCGTCACGGCCGCTTTTAGAGCCATCTTCGATAAGGGACGTATTCCTCAAAAACTACAAACAGACGCAGGAAAAGAATTCTTAAACAAGTCATTTCAGAAATTATTAAAGCAGCACAATGTTCAACATTTTGTAACACACACCGAGGTAAAAGCAGCGGTTGTAGAAAGGTTTAACAGAACTTTAAAGTCTAAGATGTGGCGGTATTTTACGGCCAACAATACGTACAGATACGTGGATGTTCTACAGGCTTTTTTAGCTGTATATAATGCCAGTTATCATAGGACCATCAAAATGGCACCTGAAGAGGTAACATCTAGTAATTCGTTAACTGTTTGGAGAAACTTGTATGGTCCTAACTTTGGGACAAAGGTGAAGAAGTCTGTATTTAAAAATGGTGATCACGTAAGGATTTCAAAACTGAAAGGAGTCTTCACAAAGGGTTACCAACAGACCTTTAGTGATGAAATATTTATAGTGGAAAGTGTGGAGCTTAAGGAAGGGCTGTATATTTACAGGTTAAAGGACTACGATGGGGAAACGGTGTCGGGATCCTTTTACAAGGAAGAGTTACAAAAGGTGCCCAATGATCCAAACCGTGTGTATAGGGTTGAAAAGGTTCTGAAAAGGCAAGGTACAGGTGCTAAGAGCCAGGCATATGTCAAATGGCGCGGCTGGCCTGAGAAATTTAACAGTTGGGTGTTGGCCAGCTCCCTGAAGGGTGTGTGAGCTAAAAGCCGCTGCTACGATGGAGACTACACCCTTTTATATAACCTTACCATCCAACGCTTCTAAGGACATGTTCCCCAGCAATCAGATTTCTAATTACACCGTCAAATTGGCTAAGGCTGTGGACCTGAAGGGGGACTGGGAGGTTGCCCTAACAGAAATACAATACCCTAGAACATGGAATACATTTACAGCGGCCGAAGCCAAGTTTCACATCAAGAGGGAGCAGGACCCCATGGGCATACACACATCCTTCCCGCCCGGCTACTACCCAAACATTACAAGCATTATCGAAGCCATCAACAAATCCATAGCCGCTATAGAACCACATCCGAATATTCATCTGGCCCTAGATAATGTGAGAAGGAAGGTGTTTCTTAAATCCATAAATCGAAACACCCTGTTTAACTGCTCAGGTAAATTAAAAAGGATTTTAGGGACAGTACAACATGTGAAAAGCCCCGTGGAACAAGATCAAACGTGCCCCGATATTAATGGGGGGTTCTACACGCTCTACGTGTACAGCGATATTGTAGAGTCTCAGAGGATAGGTGATAGTTGCTCGCCGTTGTTAAGGTGGGTGCATGTACAGGGTGATAATAATACCATGGTCAACATACAATTTAACAAACCTGACTACGTCGCAGTTTCTAAAAACCATTTTGACACTATTTCAATTATGATCTACGATGATCAGTCTGAGCCGGTGGCCTTTAAATACGGGAAAGTTATTGTCAAGCTTCATTTAAGGCCTAGACACGACAGAGGGTATTAGGCAGCCATCATGGTGGTTATGAAAACCTACGGAGATCCGTCTATGTACAGAGACTATTACAGAAGTCAAGCCGGTTATGGAGGACCACCGTACTTTCAAGGTTCACCCGTTATGTACGGGGCTGGATTAGGAGGATTCTTTAGGAGTCTGTTTAGAAGAGCTATGCCTTTCCTGAGAAGAGGCTATGAAATTGCAAAACCTCATGTTAAGGCGGCTGCCACGAACATTGCCCAGGAGGTGGTGGGGTCTGTTACCTCGGCGGTTGCAGAGCGCATGAACAAGCAGCCTCAAGAAGGAGCTGGTTTGATGTATAAGCCACGCGCTAGTGTCAAAAGGAAACGTGGTGTTTCCAGATGCCGGGGTCCCCCAGCCCCCTATAAAAAAAGGAGGACCGCTTCAAAACGTCCTCAGAAAAGAAGAGCTCCAAGACGGAAGAGAGCTGCAAAGAAGCGAACCGGCTCTAAAGTAAATATTTTTTAAAGCCTTGTAAACACAGCCATGGCCTTCGTACATTGTGGATCTGGAGAGTGCGCCAAATCAGAGTCGGACTTGTTTAGTCTAAAGCCCACCCAGACAAGCATCGAAAACAGCTTCTTCATGGAGGTGTCGCCTTTAGCAGCATTGACACCGTTGGCACCTATAGAGTTTTATGTGTCAGGGGCCACGGATATGTATTTGGATCTCCACAACACTCTGCTGCATCTTATGTGTAAAATCGTAAAAGCGGATGGGACCGACATTGACGACGGTTCTAAGGTGGCACCAATCGCTTACCCTGTAGCTACCATGTTTAATCAAGTGGACATCACCCTGGGCGACCGACTCATCACCCAGAACGATAACATGTACGCCTACAGAGCCTACATAGAGAGTATTCTAAATTACAGTAGCGATGCCCTTGACACACAACTTTCAGCGGGTCTCTTTCACAGGGATACACACGGACAGTTTGAAAGCACAGCTCTGGATGGTGATAATAAGGGCTTTATAAAAAGAGCGGGGCATGCTACAGCCAGCCGTACCTTTGACCTCCTGGGGCGCATACATTCGGACCTCTTCTTCCAAGATAAACTGCTCATCAACGGAATTGATCTTAAGATCAAGCTCAATCGTAACAAGGACTCATTCTGCCTCATCAACGGGGATGCGGCACAGTACAAGCTGAACATACTGTCCGCGAGCCTGTTTGTAAAGAGAGTGAAAGTGTCCCCGAGCGTCAGGCTAGCGCACGCCGAAGCTTTGCAAATATCCAACGCCAAGTACGCTGTGGAAAGAGTAGCTCTGAAGGTATTCAGCATCCCTGCAGGTACCCGCTTAACACAACAGCAGAATCTATTTCTGGGACAGCTACCAAAGCTCATCATCATAGGGTTTGTGGACAATACAGCTTTTAGTGGCACCTATGCCTCAAACCCCTTCAATTTTAAACACTACAACATCAACTACGCGGCGCTGGTCCACGAGGGCAATGTGATTCCTGCAAAACCCTACACCCCCAGTTTTGCAGCAGGGCATTACATCAGGGAATATCAGGGACTGGTTTCGATAACAGGCAAGCATCAAAGGGACTGCGGTGTAGCGGTGTCAAGAGAAGGCTATGGCAGTGGATACACGTTGTTCGCATTCGACCTGACACCGGACATGGAAGATGGCGATCACCACAACCTGGTCAAAAATGGGAATCTAAAAGCTGAAATACGATTCACAGCTCCACTGGCGACTAATGTGAACATGGTTGTATTCTCTGTATTCGACAGCATCATTCAGATCAACCACGCAAGGCAGATTTTGTTTGACTATCTTTAAAAACACTTGTGAAATGGATACGGTGCAGATACGTGACTTCTTAAGCAGACATAAATACGCTAGGAAATACTTTTTGGGTGTTTTCCCTAGCGACGGGTTACCAGGCGACATAGGGGCAGAAAGACCATGCACCCTAGTCTTTAACACAGACCCGCATGACCAGGCTGGGACACATTGGGCAGCCATGTTTATAGATGTTGACAAGGTTACAGTGATTGACAGTACAGCAGAGTTCCCTGAGCACAAACTCTATACAACCCCTATATTCAAGTTTGTGAAAAAAGCGGCAGCGGTGGTGGAGTATAACAAACTAAGGGTGCAGGATTCCATGGCCATCACATGCGGGGAACATTGTATTTATTTTATCAGTAAAATGTCACAGGGTCTTTCGTTTAGAAATTTCTTTAAGCTATATCCGGGGGATCTTGTTAACAATGACCGTATAGTTGTGAGATATGTAAAAGAAAACACCAGGGTGTCGGTCAGACCTGTGAAAACTGAATATGTACCTTGTCAAAACTGTAAGAGTTTATAACAGTTGTATGCTTAATGTTGAACGTTTAAAATAAAAGACATTATATTTTTTAAAAACATGCATTCAGACTCGTTATTTCAATATACATGCACCATAAAATGTTTTTTGAAAGACGACTGAGACGGTTTGTAAAGTTATAACAAGGTGTTTATTACAAAATATGTAGTTGACAAAACTTTATTGCAGAAACCTAGGAATAAAAATTCACACACACTTAATCAAAAATCCATGCGAAGGGTGGCTGGGGCAATGTCTTTTTTTTTTTCCGAGCTGGCACCGACGGTGCATGAGTAGTCCATTTAGGGGATAGTCTGTGGCCTTCAGAACCTGTAGGCGATGGCAGTAGGGGACTCTTCAAATTGTCTAGCAGGCGGCGGTGTTCATTATTACCAACAAGCGCGGAGGGTATATTGAGTTCAGCAGCGGCCTTCAGAAACTGCTCCCAGCCTCTCGGGGCATTTTGAGGCGTTAGGATTTTGGGGTGTGTGAGACCTTTGACTAGATCGTACATATGCGACCCTGCAACAGGCTGGCCCTTGTAGAGGAATTCGCCGTGATCATTCCAAGAGGTTAGGTCTTTAGAAGCGGCTAGTTTACTCATGAGCATCTGCGCAGCCCCTCTGTGCCTTTGACCTATATTTTTTAGGAGGTCTCCAACAAAGGTATCTGAGGCTATCGCACCATCGGGAGGCGGTTGTAGGGGCTGCGAATCGGGGGCCTGAGCAGCTGGTTGTTCAGAGTCTGGGGTATATAGAGTCAACTTGTTCTTCTCGGTATTCCACTGGGTGTAGTAATTTAAGAATTTTTTGAGAGTGCTGTTGTAAAGGTTAGCCTTGTCATAGGGGTTTAGATCAGTCCTGCTCAAAATGTCTTTAATTTCAGTATCCAGGCGTAGAGTCTCATTTCTACGGATATCCCAGGCGTTGTCATTGGTGGACCCCATTTGCTCCATCTGCTGCCTAGGAACCAGATAAATTTTTGTGGCGTGGTCCATCACTGACCCGTGAGGAGGCTTGTAATTACAGGTATAGCTATCCCCAGCAAGCTACCTATAAAACCTCCAGACTGTTTCACCAGTTTCTTCTTTGTTATGAGTGAGCCCCTTTTATTACTGAGCTTCTTGATAAGCCCCTTCTTCTTCTTCAGAACCTGTAACTGCCGCTTTGATATAGGGGCGTTGCCTTTTAGGGTGTTTAGGGCTATTTCTGAAATGGCAGCCACTAAATCGTCAGAAGCGGTGCCCAGGATGGCCTTTCGATGTTGGGGACTGGCTTTAACAAGCATTTTCAGGAGGGCTAAATTGCGGCGTAGGTGTGCAGACATGGTCACCACTGTGCGTTATAAGGGCGTGGCTGTAAATGGTTCTAAAATACATCAGTGTTGCTTTTTATAGGTCCTGGTCTTGGGCTTTGGGGTGTAAACTACTGGTAGCTCTGGGGGAAAAATATCAGCCCTTAGTCTATAGTCTTCTAGAGTTTCATTTTTTAAGTCTACCAACAGGTACCCGTGGGGTTTTGCTGTAGCGTCGTTAAAGGCCTCCATGAAGAAGTGTGTGTTTCCTGGGTACATCTGTTTAGCTATGACGGATATTTGTTGTTTGTCACGAGGGTTTTTAAATAAAACAAGGTATGAAGCGTTGAGAGCTATAGACCTACTGTTCTTGCCTTTGTAAAACAAGTTCTGCACAATGTAGCAGATGCTTAGATTACGATGATGGGAATATTGGGTAAAAGCTCTCTCTAACTCGGGATGATCACCACCTTCACGCATCAGATCATCAACAATTATCATATTTACAAGGGTTGGGGGTAGTAGCTCATCATCGTTGAGGTTATCCGGTATACCCTCTATAAATTTGATATGTGGGAACCGGCGGCCCAAATCTGTATAAAGAGGCTGCCATCATGAATAAAGCCACACAATGTTGTTAGGGGTTTGTGATAAAGCAGAGCCGGCATTTTCTAAGAGCTTTTTTATAAAGTAGCTTTTCCCGCAGTTTGAGGGGCCTGCTAGCACCCAGGAGAACGGATGCTGTAACCTAGTGTCCATGCTGTGGCGGCTGTCTCTCTAATGGGTCTAGTAACCATAAGGCAGTGTTTTATAGTCGGTGGTCAGGACCCTTTTATCAAAAACAACTCGCAATGTTTTATGTAGAGGCTGGGTTGTGATTTCCCACTTCTTTTTGGATCTGACTATGCAGGGCTGGTTCACGACTATGGTTTTAGCATTCTCAGAATCGTCTGCTGTAGCGTATTCATGCACCAGATTCTTCAAACTATCAAAATTGATTTTTAGGGTGTTGCTGACATTTAATGTTATCCCTTTGACCTTCATACACACCTTGTTCTTGTTGGTACGGTAGCTGTATGTTTTAGGTCCGGAGGACGTGAATTCTTTTAAAACCTTATCTAGCTCACTGGTTAGATTACCCAGATAATCTCCCAGAGGAGGGTCTTCATCCCCCGGCTTGCTCAGAATAATCACAGAATCTGTATCGTGATACAAGCAGCGATCCTGGAGCTTATCCATAGCCCCGTAAAGCTCTAGACGAGCGTGGGCTGTCGTGAAGCAGGCTATGAAAATGTTTATGTTGTTACTCGATGTGGGGTACTCTTGGGCGTATTTCCAACACAAAGCCGCGGTATCGTCATCGATAAAGTCGCAGCTGGACACCTCGTAGCATGGGGCAAACAGGTACTTGAACAGTTCATCAGGATCTGATATTAAGGTAGTATTTGAAAGGTTTGTGCGCTGTGCAAATTTTCCCCATAAGGAGTTGAGACAGAGTTTGGCTAACTGGCGGCGTGCAGGATTGACCTCTATCAGATGGGGGCGTAAACGGATACCCTCGTGAGCGTAGTAGTCGTCGATGTATTTCTGTTTTGCATCCTGACTAGTACACCATTCAGGATACCCTGAGGCCTCCTGTTTGTCTCTGAGAAACAAATTAATGTAGGGGGCAAAGAGTTGTGTTGTAGTGCTCTTAAAATGCCACACTTCGTGCACTCTACCTAGCCTGTACCCTTTCTCTAAGGCAGCTTGTACCTCGATCCTACACCAGGTCCCTGTGAGCATCCTTTGTTCATCGGTGTGTCTGCAGCCGTCAACTTCTTTAAGCATCGCACATGTTCGACAGAGGGGGAACATCAGCTTGCCATCGACTCTGCATGGTAACACCGGGAAGTAAAGCTGCTTAGGAGGATAGATTTCACATTTGATAAGCCCAAAGTATTCGGGTAGGGGCTTAAAATCTCTATATATGATGGTGGGATGACCCAGAGGGTACAACTTCATCTTGTTCACAAAAGGGTACAGACTGGTGAAATCATAGTAGTGTATTTTCTCACCCTCACCAGCGGCCTTGTACAGTTGTATGGCATTTGTGCGCCCCCCAAATAAGGCATCGCGGGGTTCCAGAGGTGTGGGTAAATCACGGGTCTTAAGAAAAGAGCAGAGGTCTGTGTCGGTTGTTAACATGTCTAACCACTCGTGCTCCCAAAGAACTCTCATAGCAAAGCCCTGGTTTTCAACATACTGGGCCTTTGTCAGAGTTCGTCTGTATAAGTGTTCAAATTTGGACCCCAGCATTTTGTTATACTCGTGGGGTTTGTAACACTTGGGGCATCCGTGGTAAAAACAACCGTTGAATTCAAAGGCTGTCGGCACACCCTTAATTACAGAGAACCCGTCCAGGTAATAGGGGCCCAGGCGGTATTCACCACCCTGTAAGGCATGCTGAATTTGTATGTCTTCCTTCTCAGAGACGTGTATGAGCCACTGGATAGAGGGGGTTGAATAACGTTTCTGTTTACCGTTATAGAGGTCTGGCGGTACTAGAGCTATAGTTTCGGGCATTAAAAACATGTGTTTGTAGATGGACATACACATGGATGCCAGAGTGACGTTTTGAAATGGGTCTATGTATTCGACCGCTTGCAGCATTTCAGGGGTTTTGGATTTCAACACCGTTACTTCTTTAGTCATAGACACCACAGCATCTCTGAAGATGTTACAAGCTTGCCGCAGGATCATTACATCAGCCTGACAATAAGCTTTCAACTCTGTTTGAAAGTGAAACTCCTTTTCACGGTTTTCAGAGTACCATTGTAGAAAGCTCACTTTCTCATCAGGCATCATGTATTCAACCCCGTAGCTGTCAGGAGGCGGCATGGGTCCCACATAATTCTGGTTAGCCCAGGTGTTAAAAAAGTGTGGAAAATAACCTTTACACCCTGGGAACCCAAAGGCCTTTGGCAGCTTGCTCAATTTCATGGGTAGGAAATTCAGGGTGTCCATGAAGCGTATTTTTAAAGGGCATACCGTTATCAGTATCAGTTTAGACCCCTGGGTTATGAGTTCCACCGGTATCTTTTCACGAATCATGTCTCGTAGAATAAAGAAGGAGTCATAGGCTTTCGAGTTGTGGGCGAGCATGGTATATCCTTGGAATTTGGCTTGAATGAAAGTGCTCAGGAAATCACCAACGCACGTTCGTCCCTCAAACTCCCAGCTGTCGTTGGAAGTTAGATGGTGGGCGTAAATATAGTTAGGCTGGTGTACCCCCGTCTCTTGTGTGCACCATATATCAAACACTATATAGTCCTCGGTCTTGGTCTGTGGTAGACCTTTAACCATATAACATTGATGGCTGGTGCCTGACTCGTAAGACACATGACAACGGGGACATATTATACCTTTGCACTTGTGATCCGTTGCCACATACTGCCCACACTCACTGCAGTCCTTTTTAGGGACGCATGTGAAAGATTTCTCGTGTATGCTCAAGCAGTTTTACGAGCGACAAAACATCCTACATGTGCCGCACCTCACCTTCAGGGTAGCGTCTTCTATACAGCCGTCCCTCTGACACATCTTGCAACGCATTTCACATTGGTGGTATGTTTTATTGTTGTATATATGGTCACAGTAGGCGCACACATAACTGGCCCCAGAAAACCTTTAAGGTTCAAGATGCCGTAAAAAGGATTTTCGGCGTGGAGGACATATACGGTCTTGTTTCTCACAGGGCCCCCGGTTGTGAAGTACTTCCAGGAACCGTTGTGATGAAGAACTTTCACCGTCACGGCAAAATAGTTCTCAAAAAGACCTATATCGCCAAAGCCGACCATTCGGTCAGGAGGTATTTCAAGAACCTCATGGGCTTCAGCAGCTCTAGGCATGATGACAGCATCAGGGGTCTTGCGAGCCATCAGCAGCCCCACGATGCTGGCCGCCAGACATGTGTTGGCAGAGGGGCTGTTAAAGTTGAGCAGCCACCTCTGTTTCTTACCAATTATTTGACTGTAGAGTATGCTCTTTAAAGGTCTGGAAACACCCCCCTCACGCCCTCGTACAATAAGGGCTATGACTCTAAAAGTGCCATAGGCGACTAGTTCAGCCTTACTCTGTAAAAGCCTTGAGAGGTTTTCTAAAAATTGCACAGCGTCAAAAACATCTCGGGCCTTCCGCCTGGTGAACAACGGAGTGTTAAAACCCTGCCCCTGGAAGCGGTGTTGGAAAAAGTCATTAGGCCCCACAGTGTGTAACAACCTTTCTATGAGCTCCTGCACAGCCTGATGTATAGCCAGAACACCATGGTCGGATGATGTTATCTGATGGAGGTTAATAAATCTAAACTCCTCATAGTGTTCTACGGCCCTAAACCTCTCTACATTGCGAGTGTAACTTCTAACACTCTCTAAAAACAAGGGCTCAGGGCCCTCATCAGTAGGAGTGTGAATTGCTGAGGTGTTCTCTGCTGTGTCATTTTGGGGGGTCATGGTGGGACCTGTCTCAGGAGTCCTTGTAAACCTGCGGGTAGCGCATATTCTAGCCTTCTTCAGCTTATTTATTAAGTGCCTGCGCTGCTTTGTACTATTAAGCCACTTTTTTTTTCTTTTACGGCCCCAGGCTTTTCGAGATACCATGCCCCAGCCTATCTGAACAGGTTGGTTGGTGTCGTTGTACGCCTTGTTCATGGAGGCATCCGCTACAGTTCCAACCCTAGGTCCTTCTGAATGTTGCTGTGTTTGGAGTTTTAAAGTCCGCCCCCTACCCACTTCAAAGGCCCGACCCTGGGTATGTTTGACCCTGCACCTATGTATTGTCGACGGTGAAGTGCTGGTTTATATGTTTCTGCCGTTGGTCTTGAAGCTACGGGACCTTGTTTGAAGGGGTCTAGGGAAACACTGGGGTCTAGGGAAACAGTTGTGTCCTGTTTGAAGGGGTCTAGGGAAACAGGGCTGTCTTGTTTGAAGGGTTGTGAGGCATCAGATGGGCGCTGCTTGAGCAGTCTTAAGAAGCGTACAGACTTTGTCACTAACCTCTGGACCTTACGGGTATATTTTGGGGGCCTCTTATGAGCCCCAATGGCTGTGGGGGTCTTTAGGGGCCGGTGCTGCCATAGTCACGCCCGTATAGCATGTATGTCTGCCACAGCCGTCTGACACTCCTGGATGATCACTTTTTTACACACCCCAACCCTTTCCACGATCTTCTGATGGGCCATACTTTTGTACAGGGTCTTGGTCATCCCCACCCCCCATTTTAGGTTTGCGGCGATCGCCTGGCGTTTTAGTTTTCGAACAGCCATCTGCATCTCTTTTACATGAGCCGCAAATACCTCATATGTGTTTACAGACCCCTCTTGCGCCTACTTAGAGGGCCCCACCTTGCGAGGCCTTATAAATGGCTACAACGTCTTAGGACCATCTATACTGCTAACAGCCTTAGCACCATTCTGTAAAGCCTGTTCCGATAGTGTTCTAGAAATAGGAACCCCCGGCGAACGCCCTGGTGCGGACAGGAATGGAACATTGCAAACTTTGTATGGAAAAAGCGGCTGTACCCCCTGGGCCCCCGTGGTCTTGTCATCCACACTTATTGCTGAGGGCTGTGTGGGGCTTACGACGGCCGCGGGGCTGGACCAGGGACTGTACACGTGGCTGGCAGCGGGGCTGGACACGGGCCTGTACACGGGGCTGGCAGGTGGGCTGGACGCGGGACTGGACACGGGACTGTACACGGGGCTGGCAGGTGGGCTGGACGCGGTGCTGGGCGTGGGGCTGGCAGCAGGGCTGGTGGGGTCGTATGCCCCCGGAGGGGTACTAGGGGACAATGGGTATGAGGATTGTGAGGAGCTGTCGTTATAATCAGGGGTCCTAGCTGAAATGCCTGTGTCAGGGTGTGCTGACCTGTTAGCTGGGTTCTGTAAACCCGCTGTGCTCAAAGACCCCTGGGACACCGCTTCAGGGGTTCTACCTAGGTTGTCCACCATCCCCCTAATCAGCTCAAGAGCTGGGGTGTTCACGATAGAAGGCCCTTCTAGGGGTTGCGTGTTATTACCCGTTGAGACCCTAGGCTGTGCCTGAACACTTACAACCGGCTTTGGGGGCTGCTCAGGGGCGTGTACCTCTACATGTACAGTTATTTTATTTGGTACTGTCTGGGGTTTCAGGATGCTGGGTGGATCCAGCGTTGCATTATGGTTGCTGAGGGACGCTGCTATCTGTAGCTTAGGGACCCCCGGTTTCAGCTTCAGATGTTTTCTTGAGAGGCGCGATGTTTTAGGGGGCTGTGGCGGCGCCATCTCTTCTACATCCACAGCTACAACTACCGCCTCCTTGGGGCTCACGGGTGTATAGGCCTCATTCAAGGGTTTCACAGTCTTTTTTACAGATAGGTCTAAGGGGCTATCATGGGGTTCAGGGGTCCTAGGTTTCTTCTTCTCGGGGCTTAAGGGCTTTGCCTGGACCTCTGGGAGCATCGGAGCCGTCTTCTTTAAGTTTAAGGGTTCTGCTTGGGGCTCTGTGAATACCTTGGAGGACTTCACACGTTTTAAAGGGTTGGGCAAGTTCTCTGAGTCCTTATGTTTCTTCTTAAGGGCGGCAGTGTTTGAGACACCTTTCCCTTTTGATACGATGAGAGGGCCCAGACCCACTGTAGCTGTTTTACACAGACCCTGCCCTGTGTTATCTGTGTTTGTCAAGACTCCGCCAGTGCTGACTCCCCCCCTGTGCAGAATAGATTGGTGTAGAGGATTGTTCATCATGTTTGGTGTGTAGTGCGCAGAGACTTTTTCGTGGCGTACACGCCTACTCACACCTTTTGTAGCGCTTCTGTTGTTCTGGACGGTTGCTGTTATGTCCCTTAAGGGCTGCGCCGACCTCTCTTCAGCAGCATGTTTCTGAGCCGCTTCTAAAATATAAACAGAAAAAATATATATGTTAGAGAAAGTATAAAAAGAACACCCACAATCCTAAGTTCTACACCGCCACCTTTTTTATATAGGCCTTGCTACAAGTCGTTGTACCCTTCGGCTTGAGAGTCTGTAACACCGTTAGTACTTTTCACACCCTTTGTAACAAACACACCTGATAGAGGTCTTTTTGCAACGCCTTTCTTTGACGGTGGTCCCACTTTAGAAGGTAAAGCTTTCCTCTTCAAAGGGCTTTCTTTTGATTCTCGCGCCGCCTCTTGTACCTTGACGCCGTTCGGGCATAACGTGGGGGTGCCTGTAAAGAAAAAATAATACCCCGCCTTAGTCATATTTCTGAGGAGTCCCACTATACACCATCAGGGTCAGGACTGTGGCCTACCCCGCCAACTCCCCATCGTCTTAGACAGTTTAAAATAACAGGGGGCTTTTTAATTACATGTAGGAACTGAAGTGTTTTGCACACTGTTCAGAGCGTCTTGAGCCTCGATGTACTCCATAAGCTCTTCAAAAGCTTGTTGTAGGTCAGGGTCATAAGCTGTAAAAGCATACATACATGAGAGCCCATTAGAAAAAAGAGAACTTCTGAGAGACTGGTGTACAAAACTACGTAGAACTACATAACTCTAAATATATATATATACCTGGCTGTGGGGCCGACAGGTGACCAGCGTTGCTAGTTATTACAGCTGGGGCCAGCGCCGGGGGCACATTGGTGACGGTTGCATTTGCAGGGTCTTGCATCTGTATTAAACATTAAATTAAAAAAGAAATAAAAACGGTTTTAGTAAACGCCTTTCTTAAACAAAAGTATCACAACTTCAAACAATTCAGGTATACATTTACAAGGGTGGGTGCAACAACACACAATTTTTAAAAAAAAACGCTATCTGTGACACGCTAGGCGACCATTTAAAAAAAAAAAAAAAAAAAGGGGTGACTGTACAGCGGCAAAGCATGTATTGTAATAGTTATGCACCCTTGGGGATAGCGTTAGCAGACATTTTAAAATAAATAGAAGCACCCTACGCCATATCCTGTAATTCTGGGTAAATGACTTAATGTACCACCAACATCCTACCTTGCAACCATTGCGCCTAAGTGCTGGGCACTCTTTTGTAACATGTACACGCCTCTTTTCTCTTGTAACACCCTGCTTGTGCCCCTCTTGATTACTCCCCATTGTCTACCACGTATTGCAGTATTATACCTCTACCTGTAACCTGCACACGTTGCACTTTTTTTTTTCCTCATGTAATGCCCCGTTTGATAACGCCTGTATTTTGTTTGCTCACCATTGAAATTTTTGCCCATGTAACTTATTGCCTGCTCTTGTAATTTGCGCTAACAAACAGTATTTGAAGGCTCTTGTGTAAAGCGCTCTGACACATTCCAGCGCTAACTCTCAGTCTCACATATGTTGCAGTATTATACCTCTATATTTATTTTGTACGCTTTTTGTAACCTGCACACGTCACTTTTTCCTCCTGCAATGCATCGTTTGCTACCTCTTGTATTTTGTTGACTCACGATTGTCACTTTTGTAATGCACCGTTTACTACCTCTTATACTTTGTTGGCGCACAATTGTAATTTTTCTTCATTTAATGTAACGTATGCTTTTGTAATCTGTTCTTTTGTAATGTTTCTCATTATGTTTCATTTCTGTTCCTATTGTGAAGCGCAGGGACACTTTAGGGTAAAGTTCGCGCATGACATAATTAAAAAAAACACACCAAGGCTGCAGGGCAAGCCACGCCCCTTCCGTGACGAGTGCTGACATCACGGAAGGGGCGGACCTATCCCTGCAGTCACTGAGGAAGCCTCTCCGCCGCCATGCCTCGAGGCCGTAGGGATCCACGTGGGCTCCTTGGAAATGCCCCCTGGACCCTACGGCCTACAATACCGGCCCCGGAGCCCGCCCCCCAGAGTCCCCCGAGCAGCGCCCCGATGCAAGCGGGCTCGGGGATATATTTTTTTTTAAAAAGGCACAATTATGCACACGGGCTCCGGAGCCCCACCGGGCACCCGGAGCCCGCCCCCTAGAGTCCCCCGAGCAGCGCCAGACACAGGCGGGCTCGGGGGCATTTTTAAGAAAAAGATTGATTCAGCAATCGGTGCACGGCGCCCACCGGGACCGGAGTCCTCCACAGACACCACAGCAGCCCCCAGAGCAGCGCCACGGTAAAGCGGGCTCTGGGGGCATTTTTAAACAAAAAAAAGCGCCAAACTCGCCACTCAGTAGCCACCGGAGCCCCACAGGACACCAGAACAACAGGACCCTCACACCCCCCGAGCAGCGCCATGGAGAAGCGGGCTCGGGGGCATTTTAAAGAAAAAATTGGGACAGAGGCAGCCCAAAGGTCCCAGGAGCCACGAGGACACCATGAACACAGCCCCCCAGAACACCCCCAAAGGACTATGACGCCCCACCAGGAGCCTCCCCTCGACAACTGTACACAGGGCTTATTTTAAAAGGGTCTCATACCCCCAAAACCATGGAACCCTGCCCCAGAGCCCCCTCAGCGCCACGCATACTGAAGGACCCCCATGCAGACTCTCTTTTAAGGATCCAGACCCATACTTCTGACCCTGAAAACAGCGGCTTGGTGAGTACAATAATGCTTTATTTATTTTGAATTGTATGCATTGTATATTATTTAAAGACCCTCTGGTAAGCTTGCAATACTAACACCTCAAAGCCTTTAAAATGTATTAGCATTAAATGTACAGCATCCTGGTAAAATGTTTCTATGCTTTGTAAAATGCACGGTTCCCCTCTGCATGTACCCTCCTAAGGCCTATAACATTATGCCCCTTACATACAAACCCCTGCAAACTCTGCGCCATCCCCCACAACACCACCCCTATTAACATTAATTGTCTACACACATAACTTTAAACTCAAACCTTCAACACAGCCTTTATTCATTTTAAATACATTTACATTTCACGTCTTGTAAAAAACTTCATTGGCACCTTTATTCACATTAAACACAACACATCGCCTTAAACATTAACATTTTACAAAGTACTCTTTAGCATTTTCAAAACTGCAGTTTTGTATACTTTTAACACCACATAAACATACATCCTTGCGCCCATGCTTTATTTACCTTCTTTACATGTTGGCAGGCGGCGTCAATCTGGGAAAAGTTGCTCGGGTCCATTCTTGCCTTTAAGTTCCAAGGGTTGGCGCTGTGACTCCAAGACAGTCCACTTGCTCCCCAAGGGTGTTGAAGGGCTTGTTGGTGCAGAAATGCTCAAAGTGCAGCAAAAAAAAAGCAATCCACAGCAGTCGCTCCCAGAAGTTTTTTGAATGGGTGTTTGACAGTGTTCCTTAAGGGGCCTTTTTATACCTGTCCATGCATGCTAATTAGAAGCCCCCACACCCCTTATGACTTGAGGGGGTTTAGAACAATGTCTTGGGGTCTTTGGACGGGAACTTTTTTTCTATCCTTGCACAGTTTACGCTGTATACATCTGTTACTTACATTCATGGCTTATCTTGGGGAAGAGTAGGGTGCTTGGGGCCATATTTTAAAATGGCTTATCTTGGGAAGTAGAGACCCCCGGGAACCGACCTTTGTCCCATCACTAAACCCATCACATGTCATCTTTCCAGCCAGAGTCATCAAGTCTTGGCCTAAACTGTCAAAATTCCGGCCAGCATGTCCAGTTTCGGCCCTGGGGCTTTGGAGGTGTGCGAATTACGTCCGAGCACTTGGCATCCTGTTTCAGGTTCTCATGGGAAGCCTTGCCACGACATCTGTCTTTTTCAACATCTCAAAGCTCAGGGTGGCTGAACATGGCTTGTGCTCTTTAAAACACACTATGGGTTTCCAACAAATTACATTTTAAAAGCCAGTTTCGGCCCAGGGGCTTTGGAGGTGTGTGGATTACGTCCGAGCACTTGGCATCCTGTTTCAGGTTCTCATGGGAAGCCTTGCCACGACATCTGTCTTTTTCAACATCTCAAAGCTCAGGGTGGCTGAACATGGCTTGTGCTCTTTAAAACACACTATGGGTTTCCAACAAATTACATTTTAAAAGCCAGTTTCGGCCCAGGGGCTTTGGAGGTGTGTGGATTACGTCCGAGCACTTGGCATCCTGTTTCAGGTTCTCATGGGAAGCCTTGCCACGACATCTGTCTTTTTCAACATCTCAAAGCTCAGGGTGGCTGAACATGGCTTGTGCTTTTTAAAACACACTATGGGTTTCCAACTAATTACAATTTAAAAGCTCCCCTTTTTTTTTTCAAACATAAAAAAACAGCTCCCTTCATCCTGGGGCTGGGGACTCAGGCCTGCTCAGCAGCTGTTCAGCCTTCAGCTGTCTGCAACCCCCCAGTTTTAAACATACACTTTCCTATGCACTTTTTAAACATGTACACAATTGCCTCATGTTTTGCAGCCTGTTACTTCTTGGGAATATCCCTACATGTCACCCCCTTTTAAGGCCAGGACTGTTTAAGGCCAACAGCCTGCGCCCGGCCCTGTTAAATTTAAGGCCAGGGTTTCCAGCCAGAGCTGTCAAATTTTCCAGACACAAGTTTAAGACTAGGCCTGTCATAATTAAGACTAGACCCATCATATTTAAGGCCAGGATTCCTGGCCGGAGCTGTCAAAATTAAGGCCAGAGTTGAAGTGAAGGTATCCCTATATACTACTATTGTCCCCTATGCGACACTCATGTGAGGTGATGAGGATGGCAAATCATCATTTAACAGAAGTATTTCACTGTAATAGCAACCGCTTCAATGAGTCAGAAAGTAAATGTCATTTTTTTTAATGTAGATTGCAATTAGGGGTGTGTGACGTTTAGTTTTTTCTTCTCATTATTTTTTTTTTTAATGCAAGCTTTCTGAAGTGCCTCTAGCAGTCATTCCCCGGGCTCCTTTAGATCCTCATCTCAGTTAATGGCCTGAGTTTGACTTTCCCACTTCACATGACCCCTGCATTGCCAGCTCCCCACTCCTGCCTCCAGTCCCATGCCATCCAGCACAGTCTTTTGCCCTGGTCCTGCAATCTGTCCATCTCGTAACAAAGACTCATGCTGGGGTGCTGCCAGTGATTCAACAACAGCGTTTCCTGCTGCAGGATGTCCTGTCAGATATTAATCCAACTGACTGCTTCTGCCACCATGGGGACGTTGGGACTGGTCTCCTTGCTGAAAGAATCCCTTCTTCTCCGGGGCAATAGTTCAGCATGGGAACTGTGGGGCAGATTTACAAGCCACATTTACGCCGCCGTTGTGTCACTTCTGTGACGCAGCGGCGGCGTAAACCATGCGCCATGTTGCGCCTTATTTACAACGTGACGCATCTAGGAAGATGCGTCACGTTGTAAAGCCCTGCGTCACATTAAACCTGCGTCAGGTTTAATGTATGCAGCGTGGGCGTTCCATCGGAAAAAGCCTCGGAAAAGTGACACAGTGAAATCTACAAGATTTCACTGAGTAACTTTACCGACGCCGCTGCTTAAAAACCCTGCGCCTGCTTGAAGCAGGCTTAAGACGTGACGCAGCATGTTAGGTATGGGCACCCCCTGAGCATTAATGGAGTTTTGTCGCGCGTGCGACACAACTCGAGCAATGCGCTGCCCTTATACCATAAGATGCGTCACGCATCTGTTTATCCCTGCGCCACAATTCGCTTCATTGTAAATGCGGCGCATCTGTGGTGGCGCAAGGGTAAACTTGCGTGATGCATCTTACCAGGCGCATCCCTGCTGATATGCAGAGATGCGCCAGTCCTTGTAAATCTGCCCCCCAATATCTCAGACTTTTGGACTCTCCGGTGCAGTGCAAATACTTAAATTCCTTTGGAAGTGTTATGTGACGAGAGCAAGTAATAAACATTGAAAAGTGACTGTTGCACGTGCTACCTCAGGAAACATTCAAAACGTAAGATTCGCTAAATTCTGCAATTTAGAGGCACTTCTTCTCAGTCTTAGAGAAGATCTTGTGTCAAAACTAGATGAGAAGTTCGATACATCTGAAGGGAATCAAAGAAGCATCCACGAGCAGTGCTCCAACTTGGAAGTCAAGCTAGATGAGGTTTGCAAACGTACGGACGCCTTGGAGGAGGAAGTCAGCCTGCTCACAGGGGCTTCTAAAAGGCACGACAGAGACATTGAGACCCTCAGAGTACAGAATAGAGCGCTGCAGATGGATGTTGAAAGACTGGAAATTCACTCCAGAAGAAACAAATTGAAATTCTTAAAGATCCCAGAGGGAGTGGAGAATGGTGATGTTAAGGGTTTTATCTGTAAACTCCTGAGGGAGGGAGTTCTGAAAGTTTGTTCGGAGGTTAATTTAGAGACTGAAATTCAGGAGCCCACAGAGATCCTTTCAGACTGCGTGCGGGGCGGACAGGCCCGAGAAAAATCCTGGTAAACTTTCTTACTTTCACAGTGAAAGAAATGATTCTAAGCAGGGCACTGCAAGATAAAACTCTTCAAATTGGCTCTGCTCCTTATCTCATACGTTCGGACGTGGGGAAAGTAACGGCACAGCGGCAATGGGAACTGGGGAATCGGATGCCAGAACTAAAGAGTCTGGGTGCACAGGTGCAGATGAAGTTCCCAGCTTTTTTGAGAGTGGTGTGGAGGAACAAAACACACAATTTTACTTCACCCCAAGATGTAGATGCATTTCTCGCTTTAATGCGAGATAGCCCCCATTAGCCCCCGTAAGTCAGGCATGTACCCACTACTAGAGAAATAAGATAACTGTCATATAGCATAGTACTTTTTTCTTTTCCTTGATAGCTTAGGAAACAGCAAATGACCCTTTGGCTTAAGCCCTTTGGGGGGAAAAAAAAAAGAGCTATAAGGCATCTTCAAAAGCAGAATGAAAAGGAAAGAGGAAAAGAGAGGAAAAAAAAAACCCAAATGGGGGAGGACACAAAAAAATAAAAAAATTAAAATATAAAAAAAAAAAAAAAAACCCAAAAGGAACTTCAGAAAACGTAAGCAATGCACTCTTACTCGCCTTGAGTAGGGGGGGGGGAGACTATGCTTAATGAAGGTAGAGTTGGGGAATGCAAAATACAAATCATAGGGGGAAAAGGGAAGAAAAAAAAAAAATTATCTGCACGAATACACAAATGTATATATACACATATGAACACATGCACCTAGTTGACCTCTGAATTCGACTATGATTTAGAAAGTCGCATTTTGGCGCCTATATACACATCTGGGGGAATCACCGACCAGAGTTCCGGCGAGCTCTCAACCGGCGATAAGATCGCCAAAAGAGGTTTGGGGGGGGTTCCTCATGGGAGGTGGGTAGGTGGGTGGGGGGAAGGGGGGGGGGGGGGAAATCGGAAAAAATAATCCTCATATATACCAAAATCTGCATCATATTTTTTTTTTTGGGGGGGAATGGGCCAAGGAATTACTCTTTAGATAGATCACCCATCTGGCCAACATGACGTATAAGATAAAATGTATTTGTTGGAATGTTAATGGGCTGAGGGATAATAGGAAAGCACGCAGGATTACTGATTTTTTATATAACTCTGGAGCGAATATTTGTCTACTTGTAGAGACCCATCTAGAGAAAGAGGAATGTAAGTTAATATTCAATAAATGCAGGTGGATTCAGGATGTAGTCTGTTCAGAGCAGAGTGGCAGTACGAGAGGGGTGGCCTTAGTGATGAGAGCGAATACAGGGGTTAGACTCACGAAATTTGAGACGGACCATTCCGGGAGATGGTTGGTGGCATCTCTAATAGTTGGGCAAACTCCTATTACGTGTGCTGTATATTACGGCCCCAATCAGGATGCCCCAGCGGCATTGACTAAACTCAAAAATGCCTTAGTTGAGACAGATGGTCCCATAATCCTCGGGGGTGATTTTAATCTCATTTTTGATAAAGATTTAGACCGCACCTCTAAAGTCAGATTCACTCCACCACAAAAATCTAGATTAGAACTTAAGAATATAATGCGGGATTTTAACTTAACAGATATATGGAGATTTAAAAACCCAGGGAAAAGGGACTACTCTTTTTACAGTAGAAGGTATGGCCACCACTCACGAATCGATTTTTTCCTGCTAGACAAAACTCTCACCTCAGCAGTGGACTCAATAATGTATATCCCTGCAGTTCTATCTGACCACTCAGCTGTGGAGTTAGTGATTCAGCTAACGCAAAAAACTCAGCAAAGGAGGTGGACTTTAGATCGGACACTATTACTTGAAGAGGGGGTCAGACAAGATTTTGTGACTCAGTCCGAGGAATTTTTTAGGGTTAATAATGGGTCAGCCAGCCAACAAATAGCCTGGGATACATATAAAGCATTTACCAGAGGTGTGCTGACCACTTTGATGATCAGGAGGTATAAATTGAGGAAGGAGAAGGGGGAAGCACGTCTCCTGAAAATCAAAGAGAAAGAAGTGGAGCTTCAGAGAGCCTCAACGGAGCAGTCACTGAGCAGGCTCCCCATCCAAAGAGAACTTGACATCCTGCGAGCAGAATATCAAGCAGTACTTGACAAGGACCTAAAGGACAAATGGGATGTGAGTAAGTTACAACACTTTGCGTATGGGGAGAAGTGTGGCTGCCTCCTTGCGTGGAAAGCTCGAGCTGATAGAATCAGGAATCAGATTGACAGTTTACTTCTGGCAAGCACGGGAGTGACCACGCAGGATGATGATCTCATCAGAGAAGAGGCCAAAAGGTATATGCAGTCCCTGTATGGACCAAATGCATCTCAGGGCAGGCAGCATGCGGAAAACTGGCTGAATAGCATACAGCTTCCCGAACTATCAGAATCTGAAAGATCTTTCCTCAGCTCTGAGATAAGGGAGGGTGAGGTGAGGATCCAAATTTCAAAGATGGTTAAAGGCAAGGCGGCAGGCCCAGACGGGCTTCCGGTGGAGCTTTATAAGTTAGCAATGGATCAAATAGTTGTAGATATGGCATCGTTATTTAATGAAATCCTACTTCGAGGGGGGCAGGCTCCAGGATCATGGGCTGAGGCAGTAGTTACATTGATAGTAAAGCCTAATAAAGATCCAGGTAAGATAGAGTCATATAGACCTATCTCATTATTAAATGCCGACTATAAGGTCTTTGCGGGGGTATTAGCGACGAGACTGGCTAAAGTGGTAAAATCCATTGTGCACCGTGACCAAAGAGGTTTTATCCCAGATAGACAATTGAACGAACTAACTTTTCAAGTGGTTGCGGCAATGGACGTCGCTATAGAAAGAAAGCTGCCGCTGACCATTGTGGCGGTCAATGCCGCTAAGGCATTCGACCAGGTAGAATGGGAGTACCTCTGGATGGCCTTGGCCAAATTTGGCCTTCCATATAACTTCATAACAGCCATAAAGGCCTTATATTTTGCACCCACAGCTAAAATTCTAGTAAACGGTTCCCTCACTGACCAGATATCTATTGTCCGAGGCACTAGGCAGTGCTGCCCTCTATCTCCCCTTTTGTTTGACCTATATATTGAGCCTCTGGTCTGCGTGCTTAGATCAGATCCTTTAATTAAACCATTTAAAATCGCAGACCTTGAGCTGAAATTCGCGCTATACGCAGATGATTTGTTGATGTATACCTCGAACCCGGAATTGGCCTTACCTAGATTAATACAGCATGCAGAAAGTTTCGGTGAGATTTCGGGGTATACAATCAACAAAGACAAAACAGAAATCATGGAATGGAACCAGCAGACAGAGACGCTGGGGAGAAAAAATAAAATCAGGTATTTAGGAGTTCATTTAGTAAAAAAATTAGATGACATCCCAAAAATTAATTTGGATAGAGTTATCAAGGATATTAGCGCTCTACTTCACCGATGGTCCTCTCTCCCTTTAAACATCTATGGGAGGGTGAACATACTTAAAATGATTATTCTTCCCAAAATTACGTTTCTATTTAACTCAATTCCTCTGTCATTCCTGTTGCCGTTAATTAAAAAACTGCAGGGGAAATTGGGATCCTTTATTTGGAACGCTAGAGCCCCACGAATTACCTGGAAAAAACTCAGGAGAAGCCTAAAGACAGGTGGGCTGGCTTTCCCAGACTTACTTCTTTATTGCCAGGCGTTCCACTTCAAACACTTTAGATTAATGGCCGGGCAATTAGACCAATCATTTATGGGCCTACTATTCTTTGCCTTACTACAGGATGTCCCTCACGGATCAGACCATTTCCTTTTTAAGTTCCGAGACCCAAATTTTTTTTTAAAAGTAAGGCTGAAGATTTTGGGGACAGCCCTGAAAAACTGGGTATTTATTAGGAATAAGCTGAATATTCCCTACTATGCAACACAGGCCCCGATATGGGACTCACCAGGGTTACCAGCATGCCTAAATGATCAATTGTCAATTCCCTTGAAGCAGGCTGGGTTGCACTGTTGGGGGGACCTGCAGGAGGGCGGACAGCTTCTAAGTTGGGACACGTTAGCCAATCTGACAAGGGGTACACTTACCAGGTTCAAATTCGACCAGCTTTCGGGGTGGTGGTCAGGTAGACCCGTAGACAGTAAAAACCCAAACCCTAAATTTGACTTAGTTACGAGAAGCGGCAGGTGGAAAAGCCAAATTGCTTTTTGGTATTCAGCTATGCTTGAGGCTGAGGAAGTGACTGAAGCTGAGCTAACTAAACTTTGGTGCAACGTGTTCACACTAGACAACGGAACCCTCAGTGATCTCTGGCTTGATTCTTTTAGCACCCTACAATCTGTAGTTAAGCCAGCAGCACTAAAAAGGAACCACCTGTTCACTATGTATAGGGTTTATATAACTCCGAAGAAACTGGCCAAATTCTCTAACTTGGCCTATTATTGCCCGAGGTGCGGCCAGCCTAATGCGGACGACGTCCACATGTTTGCTGTCTGCCCCGAATTAAAAGATTATTGGGGCAAGATCAGTGATTTTCTGGACGAGGTCCTTTCAGTACCTATTATAATCTCTACTATTACTATAATTTCAGGGCTATATACAAGCTATAGAGCTAATGATCTCCCTACTAGATTTGTCTTTTATGTTATTCTTCTCGCAAGGCGTGAGATTTACAGAGCCTGGAAGGATCCAAACCCCCCCACGTTTCCGAGCTGTCTACGGCATATTATGATCACCAGTAAGTCTGATATGGCATGCGATCCCTCGAGTCTGGTTAAAGTTTGGGCAGCCTTGGAGGCATGGCAACTCTGATGATTGGTTATCCAATGATTTATCTGGAGCCCTGCTGGTTCCCTAGACTCCTAAGTAGCCTGGGAGCCCATAAGTCGGCGAAACGGAGTATTGATGGGAAGGCAGAGGCCACTTGAGGGTTCAGGCGTACCACCCTGCTATTGGCTGTTTCCAACAAGGGCCGGATTAGGATGACCAACCTGCATTGAGGTGCCTGTATCCCATCAAGAGTTCCAACTACGGTATATGAGGATTACCAAAAAAAAATAAAAAATAAATAAATAAATAAATAAATTCTGCAATTTTGTATTATGTGAAATTTCTGGAAGTTTCCTATTATTTGATATTGCGAAACTTTATGTGAGTGCGCTACTTGCATATAAATGTCTTAAGTTGGTAATTAGACCGCCTCTGAACAAGCCTGCCTCCTGTCAGCATTTGACAAGATTTTTTTCTATGAGAGGTGGTTGCTTCCTTAAAATAGTCACAAGAGACACCACACAACATTGCTTAACATGAAATTTCACAAAAAAATTTACCTACTTTGTACACACTTGAATGTGAATACTCTAGGCGACAGGTATCACAATGCAGGCACCCTGAGAATCCGAATGCTAGGATGAACACCTGATAATCCAAACATGGCTGCATCCAGTATTTGAACTGTTCACCAGAAGTCATATTCTGATTACCTACCTCATTAATATTCATGAGGCAGGTGATTGCACCTTTTTATAATAATTCCCTTTGCTGTGCCAGGCTTTGAGCATCCCAAATACCACAAAGAGGGAGGCTGTCAGAGAGCAATGCAAAGTTGTGCCACAAACTGCTTGCTCGATTCACAGAAGTAATCTGAGATGAAAGTCTTACTTCATGACTTTTGGTATTTATAAAGGGCATTTAAGAGTAGTTAAGTTAGACTTTTTGGTCTAAGCTAGACTTTTGGTCTAAACTTAGACCAAAAGTCTAACTTTAGTAGTATTAAAGTTAGACTTTTGGTCTAAACCTAGATCAAAAGTCTAACTTTACTACTTGTAAATACCCTTTGTGTATACCGAAAGTCGTAAAGTTAGACTTTCGTGACAGATTACTTCTGTGAATCGGGCCCTGCGTCTTTGGGCGCATTAGGTTCAAGATCTTGTAAAGTGTATATGGTTTCCTTTAAGCTGCAACTAAATAATGCTTTCTATGGGATAAATTCTAGTAGAGTGATTGGTACTAATTGTTGTATGGCGTTTTAGATTTTAGAATGGATTTTCCTGTTTCATGCCCTTATATAGGTACAATTCATGCTGCCCTTACATAGGCATATAAATCAATCCCCTATTTAGACATAGCCCATGCAGACCAAATACAGGCATGGGTACTTCCACCCATACCAAACGTCACAACGATTTCTTGGAAAACCAACTTAAGCCGTTAGGGACTTCCCCTTGCTTGAATATTGATTTCTCCAAGAACTCAGTTACGTTACAAAGAACAACTATTACCTAGGGGTTAACTCATGACGTTCATATGCCCGACTTTCCGTCAAACATTGCATTCCTAAACACCTTCAAGGTATTAATATACCTTCACTTGCTATGGCAAAGCACACTGGTTCGGTGCAGTTCGATGACCTACTTGCCCGACGCAGCTCGCTACAGCAAGTGCCGAAGGAAGCCGACTCTCTAGCTGATGCACTGATCAGGAAGCTGCCCTCCTCTGCTGAGAAATCCAGCACCAGTGTTTCTGACTCCCCTTGCGGGGTGTTGGGAAATCGAGTCCCGAGACAGAGATACCAGACCTCCTTCCTTCTAAGGTATGGAGCTGATTAGAACCTAGAGAAACCTTTGGCAAATTCTTGGCAAAACTAAATCTATGCTAAAGACCATACTTACCTCTTCCCTCATACTAGACTTAGGTTAGGTACATTGGGGTAGGTGTATTTTAGAAGCACCAGTTGAGTATTTTAGCCTGTGTATTTATTTATGTATTTTTATATGGCTTAGAAACCATACAATGCTCTTACAGTATTAATTCATATTACTGTTTACCCTGTACTCATTATGCTTTGCATTCTGCCTAACGATTGTAGCAGTTCACCTCCCTTGCATGAGAAAGAAAACTGTTCAATAAATCCATTTTATTGAAACGCCTGTCTCTCTATTTCTGTGCACCCCCTGTAGAAACGAAGCATGCACGATTGACTGAGCGAAATACTTATCTATTGTTTCCACAACTCTGAAGATAGTCATTAAAGTCCTAGGGAAACAAAGTTGTCATGTTTATATGGTTGTCAGAAACTAATCCCTTCTTGTGAATTCCAGAAAGTTTCTAGTGAACTCTGAACTAGCTGACACTCACAATTAAGTTCAGTATATTCGATAGAGACCTAATGACCTAAGTCCTATGTCATATCTATAGGATATATTATTCCAATGCGCAGAGACTACTGGGAATATAGGAACTGCACTACAAAAGGTCGAATAATAAATCAAACTCACCTCCTCTGTGATTGAAACTGTTTTAGATGCTCTGCTGAAACTATAATTTTCTCCTAAAGTTTTTTTGTTTCAAAGTCTGAATAAAGTTTGGTGCGTTCTAAAATTGCAATGCTAGTGTTTTTTAAATGAATTATCCATACGCGAAATACCCCGGTGGGCAAGTCTTTCAAATTAACTTCTCCTGCAACTTTTGCGGCTGAAAGCCCTGCATAAAATATCTTATTAGCTTCAGGAAAATGCTGAGGTCAGGATTTTTAGGTTTAAGATCTTTGATAAATATAAACAAACATGCAATAATGCACAAAGGAATAAAGTGTGACATCTCAGGCCGAGTTTTAAAAAATACAATGTATTTTAATCAAACAAGATTCTCTATTTTTGGGTTGCTACATTGTCAAATGCAAGCCTTCAGAACTACAAAATGTCAATACTTAAAAACATCCACTGTACTTGTTAACTTTTATTAATAGTATACTTGTAAAAGTACAATCTGACTGACAGACTGGTATACAACCTACACTCAACTCAGTTATGTATTTATGTATATATTTCAGGTGTAACATAACCTTGTCTGAAGAGCACAAGATCAATATTAGCATGTTTTTCAAAGCTTCTCTTATCATGATAGAACACAGTTGCAGGAATTCCAGCTGGCAAACAGTTGTATGACGGAATCACACATGTGTGTAACATGCATGCCTTTTCAACGCCGGCATTAGAATGAACGCATTATTATGACGTGCTCCTTTTGCAAGTCAATACAATGACTTGCATTAGGGGGCACTGGACTTGAGATTAGTATCATTTTCTATTTACACTCCAGTCTGCCTAACAGTAGGGAAGGTGTTGGACTTTCCATCCAACACCACTCCATCAATGCGCCCTGCTAAAGCAAGTTGTTGTTACGACTTGCGTGCTAACCGAATGCGTGACAACAACGCAGTTGTTCTATTGTCAGTGCTGTAAAGGCTGAGCATGATTCCAGCTTCGTATTAAAGGAGGTTTCCCCAGGTAAACCGAAGCACCATCGAATTGAAGTGTTCTCTTATAGTGCCCACCTCGAACAATGTGTGGGAGTCCTCAAAGCACTAAACAGAAGCCCATTTTACACAAGAATGTCAACATTTGGTCCATGACAGCCAGATTATCAGGACAACTTGGAGCCTTATTTACAGTTTGGCGAATTGGTACTACTGCCAAAACTGCTGGTGCTCTAGTTAGAGTCTGAGGAAGCACAGTGTTTTTACACTGGCTATGCCTCTGGTGGCTCTGCCAGTGTAAACTACTGATATGGCAGCACGTCCACCAAGGAGCCACCAGGTCAAAGTGATGGTTATCTCAAAGTATTGATGGTAGTGGACTGTCACATATTTTCCCTGCCGGTGTCTAACGTTCGATGGAGAACACAGAGGGCAAAAATGTAAAATTGCCCTCATGTGCAGAGAGAAAACTCCTTGCACTTTTTCTCAATGCAAAACAGATTGTACAGCGGGTGTTTTCAACATTGTTGGGACTTGGCCTGGTCTCACGGGCTTGTGGGTTCACAGTCTCATGGGCCCACCAGGACAATCGTGTAGGTGGAACTTTGTTGGGGACTATCTAGAATGCATGAAATTGGAATGTTGTTTTTCAATAGCGGGCAGTTTGTCGGTTGCTGGCTGCCCTCCTGGTTGTATGGAAGTTTCTGGATTAAATCTTCTAATCCTCACCTTGGCATCTGTCGTCTGTGAGGCAGCACTTCTCTTTAAACACGCTTTGTTTGTTTGCGTAATGCATTCAAGCAACTTTGTGTGAAAAGTGTTGCATCTGCAATTTGCTTTGAACCGAACTATTTCTACTATCTGAAAGTCATATTTTTATTACTGTATTGTAGATTTTTGTCGTATTGGGTCTTGTTTGGTTTAGATAAAGATTGCTTATTTTTATAAACTGGTGTGCTGTCCATTTGTAGTGCTTTCACTGTATTACTATATGTGTTCACAAATGCTTTAAACACTGCCTCTGAGATAAGCCTGTCTGCGTGTGCCCAGCTACCTAGGAGGTGAGCAGGGGTTATTTTAGAAGTGTAACCCCCTTACTCTGACTAGAAGCAAGAGTCCCTATTTGGACAAAGGTACCTACCTCTGCCAACTAGAGTCCCCCATTTCTAACACCTGGTGTCTAGAACCTGGTATGCATTAAAACGGTGAGCAAGTTGCTTGATGATGGCTTTCTCCATGACCTTGGCTCGGTAGGATAGTAGGGTGACCAGACAGTAGTTTTCTAGTTGAATACAGAATGTAAAACGATTTTTTAGAAGAGAGTTGACCCCCGCGTGTTTTCAGGCATTCAGGAATTTCTCAGAGGTGATGGAGTTCTACAGGATGCAGATGCGGACATCGGTGATGGGGAGGTGCCATATTGTAAATTTGAGTGGGGCAGGAGATAGTTGGAAACCCGAATTGGATGGTGTTCATGATGTTTGCTATTTCTTCTGCGGTGAAAGTTTCACAGGCATTCAGGGGTTTTCCGCAAATGTTTATGGTTAGGCTTGTGGTGAGGGAGCAGAAGTCCAGTTGGGGGTTAAAATTGTTATAGATGGATTTGATGTTGTTGCTGGAGAACTCAGAGAATTTGTCCCATATTTCTTGAGAGGTAATGATGCTGTTCCTGGTGAAAGCTGGTGATTTGAAGTCTTTGATGATTCTGAAGATTTCTTTGCTGCTATTGGAGTTGTTTGTGTCTTGTGCTAGGGCATTCTTCTTAGTTTCTTTGATTTGCTAGTGGTAGCATCTCAGAGCTGCTCTGTCTGTTTTTCGTCATTTTCATGCTGGTTCAATCCTATTTTCTTTCCAGTAGTTTGCAGTGTTGCTTTGTTGCAATGAATGCCTCCTTATACCAGTTGGCCAGCCTTTCGTGTCCTCCTCTGTGTATTGTGTTTACAAGGTGCTAGGTAATTGGCGCATGTTGTGATCCATTTGTTGAGACGTTTGATGTTGTTATTGAGGTTGTCGGTAGGTTTTGGAAGGTTCTGGTGCAGCGTATTGAGCCAGTTAGATTCCGAGGTGCTGCTACACCTGCGTCTGGCCAAGCTTCTAGTAGCATTGTTTGTTTGGCGAGGGATGCTTATTTTAAATTGTATGATGGCATGGTCTGTCCAGGTGAGAGGCTTGGTTGCAGTGATTCCAGTGGTGATGTGGTGAAGACAGGGTCCGGCGGATGTGCTGTGTCAATCACAGGTTCTCTGGGCTCTCAAGGAGTAAGGTTGGGTTGGTGTCATTCCTATCTTCCAGGTGGCAGTTTAAATCTCCTAGGAAGAGGTAATTGTTAGAGGTGATGGCGAGGGGGGTGACAAAGTCAGTGATGTCAGTAAAAGTGGCTTGTGATCTCAGTGGTGGGTAAACAAGGCTACGCTTAGGGTGTAAGGTGCTGTGATTCGTAGCATGAAGTGTAGATGATACATGTTGGGGGATTGTGTTCTCAGTGGTTGTAGTGCAGTTGAAGGGTTCTTTGTGCATTATTGTTATATCCCCTCCTGGTCTTTGTTAAGTGCAGACTCGGAGGTCAGCTAGGTTTCCTTAAGGAAGGGGAGGTCTGGGGATTTCGTGTCCAGGATGTCCCAGACAACCACAGAATACACATCGTAGGCTCACAGGAACTCAGGATGACGTGAACACATCATCTCAATGGCCAACACTGCCAGGTTCCATCTGAGCTACTTGAGAAAACTAAAACCCTTCCTTGATACTGCGGACCTAAAAACCGCAGTTCAGGCGTTAGTTATCTCCAGGATTTAGTACAGCTGCTCTACCCTATCTGGCCTACCAACGACTTCCATGGCCCCTCTAAAAGCTTGCCTCAATGCAGAAGCTAGACTTTTATCTGGCTCAAAAATATTTGACCACATTTCACCACATCTGAATGCCTTGAAATGGCTTCCTCTTGAAGCCACAATTCAACTCAAGCTGGCCTGTATTACACACAAAGCCTTGTACATGAAAGCCCCCGGCATATCCCACCCAGAAAATCAAATCTTGGTATCTGGGAGATTTGAAACTCCCGGTCTGCAGAGACCGTGTGCTCCAGCCACCCTGCTTCCGTAAGGAAAAAACATATAAACAAGCGTTCCCTGGGGCTGCACCAAGAATCTGGAACTCGCTACCATCCTCCATCAGGAGAATACCTTCTCTGTCACTCTTCAAAAAGGAAGCTAAAACCTTCCTAATGAGCAAACTCCTCCAATCACTCTCCTTTGTCGCGCATACTGCTTTTTGCCATGTGCATAATCTCCTGTACTGCTTGGCCCTTTCCGTGTACCAATTCTCACTCCTTCTAATGTTTGCTTGTTCTCTCTGCCTTTTGCTATCATATGTCCCCTCTTATACAATTGCTGGTTTTCTCTTTTTATCGCTGACATGTCACTCTGATCATTATGGTATTGTACTGATTATTGTATATTACTCTGCCTTTTGTCCTTCTGTAATCGATCTCCTAATCTCCATCCTTGTGTTTTGCCTTTGCCTAACCTGTACGTAACGGGCTATCCCGGTAAAGCGCTCTGATACCCTAATGGGTCAAGTTTGCGCTCTATAAAACCTCAAATAAATGAAACTAAAATAAAAAGGTTCACTTTGAGCCTCTCAGGGTGTAATACATTGGGCAATTATAAAGTGCAGTCCCAGTTCAATTGCCAGTTGTCAGCTGGGTGACTTCAGTGGAGTGCCCTCCTTAGTTTATTTATGTTCCTGTTGTCACCCAGGGTATCCATGTTATGTTATGTCAGGCCATGTCATGTTGATTTGTATCTCAAGTTCATCACCTGGGGAGCGTATCCAGGAGTGCTAGAATGGTGCAAGCTGGGTTGTCTACGAGTTGTCTAAGAGAAGCCTAGCAAAGAGGCTGGGTTTCAGTTTTCTACTGAATTTGAGGAGGGTGATGGCTGCTCTGATGGGTATGGGTGCTTGTTTCAGGTCTAAGGGGCAATTTGAGAGAAGGCAGGTACTCCTATTTTGGAGCTCCTCTCAGAGCTCTTTGTCCCTGGATTTCACATGGATGGGGGTCCAACCTCCTCAGGTCCTTCTCACAAGTGACGGATGACAAATGCAGCAGGTTCAGTCTCCCTGGTATCCTTTTGCAAGCCCAGCAGTGTTCTAAGGAAAGCTGGGTTAGGGTTCAGATTTGTAGGGTTCTCCAAAAGGACAAAAATCCGATCATTAGAATTGGGGTTATGCAGTTTAGAGATTTAGATAAAAGTAGCGCTAATATCTAGTTGTGGTGGACTAGGACAAAGAAACGCAGGCCGGGCACGGAACAAGGTTTGGCCCACTGATGATTGTACATTATGTCCTTGAAGCACTGTCTTTTTGGCATTGCTTTGTGGGACTCTTCATCACTTGGCATCAGTTCTGTTGAAGCTGGCAGCTGTGTGGAGAGGCTTTGCAGGCCTTTGTGCCACTCGACGTTGATTTGGACGAGGTTGACTTTTATTTGGACTGCAGCGTGTCGCTAGCTATCAGTTCTGGTGAATTTTGCAGCCGTGTGCTGATACTTTGCGGGCCTCTTATTCTATTTTATTGGCACTTATATAGAATGCATGGCTAACCTTAGGCATCCAAGTGCTGCTTGTCCAAATGAAACTCTCGATAAAATCAAAGGAGGGAGATCTCGAATAGCCACATTTTAAGTGCCTTAAAAAAGCAGAGTTCATTTGTGGTCGATCTCCGGGAGATGGGAAGGGTGTCCCACAGTTTAGCAACATTGGAGCGAAAGCTTCAGCCTCCCTATCTTGATCTTTTAATCAATGGGATCTTGGCCAGAAAGGCATTAGGGAAAGCAATGTACGTCTTGGAAGATATGGGGAGATAAATATCGAGAGGTCAGTGGCCCCCTTTCCTAGAGGGATCTGTGGGCAATGCAGAAAGATTTAAATTTGGTTCACTCTGCCACTGGGAGCCAACGAAGAGCATTGAGGCTTTGACAGGCTCAATGGTGTCTAGGAACATTGTTCAGAATCTTTGTCGGGGCTACCAGGTAGAGAGAATTCCCATAGTCCAGACGAGTGAGTATATGGGACTGGACTACAAGTCTCTTAGAGGGAGGGGGTGCAGATGAATAATTTTTTTGAGTATCCTGATAATGCCATAACAGGTTGCTACAAGTGTTGTTGCTTGTGAGACCCTATTAAGGGAGACATCCAACCAGATTCCCTGTCTTTTAATGGCGGTGTTTTGAATGGGAGGGAGTCCAAGGCAGTTTAGCCAGCCTAGGTCCATTAAAGCATTGGTGTTGTTACTGAGGTTCAAGAGTTCAGTTTTATTACCATTTAGTTTCAAATATGAACTGTTCATCCAGGTAGACACTTTTCTTAGACAGGCGCCAAGGGAGGTCAAAAGAAGGTGGTGATTCTGGGTGAGGAAATGGACCAATTGGTTATCGTCTGCATAGAAAACTATCCCAAATGAATAGACACTATTAGCTAATGGTCTCATATATAAATTAAATAGTAAAGGACTATGAATTGAGTCCTATGGTGTGCCACATTGAGGGGGGATATTGGCTGAAGTGCAGTCACCGTCAAAGATTTGAAACAATGTATCTTCAATAAAATAGTTAAGCCAGACTAGGTCAGATCTGGAGAGGCCAACACTGTGAATTTGTCTGATAACAATGTTGTGATTAACCATGTCCAACGCTGCACTAAGGTCGTGGAGGATAGTGGCTGCCATACCACCTAGATCAAACAAAACACCTGCCAGTACTGGAATCAGTTTTCTATTCAACTGTGAAGGAACTAAGAGTTAATCATAGCACTCTCTTCATATTTATGAACTCATTTTTTATTATATGTTTTTTCTTTAAAGTTCAGAAAGCTTTTTCATTTTTTTCAAAAGACATTTCTGTGCCTCATCACATTTAAATATACAAAATGTACAGCTTTATACAAAATCTACAAAGTCACATAAACAGACAAATTTACACTTATAGAACACAGCCATTATTAGACCTCTAATATTTTGGTTGACATTTGGCCTTGAGTGATCGACGCGTTTCGAACTCCCTAACTTTTGGGGTTCTCCTCAGGATCAACGTGGATTCTTGAGTAAAAAATCTGACAATCGTCATAAAAGACTGCTGCAATTCCAGACAGATAGACTCTCATCTGCTGGAACAATAGATGTCTGTTTCGGTATGGGCGCGTGAACCATGAACCCAGGGACCGGCTGTATCTTAAGGGACCTCGATCGTTGTCCGCTGCAGTGGAAGCGCTGGAATCTGTGGAATTTTTGTGAATATTCTCCCAATTGCGGTTTCATTCGGCAAAGCTTCTTGTGCTCGACTGCTTCCCTGGCTTCTTCACAGCTTCTGTATAAAGCTGTACGTACATTTTGTATATTTAAATGTGATGAGGCACAGAAATGTCTTTTGAAAAAAATGAAAAAGCTTTCTGAACTTTAAAGAAAAAACATATAATAAAAAATGAGTTCATAAATATGAAGAGAGTGCTATGATTAACTCTTAGTTCCTTCAAAGTTGAATAGAAAACTGATTCCAGTACTGGCAGGTGTTTTGTTTGTTAAAATAAGTTTGGTTTAGCCTTACTGCTGAGGAACCAAGACCCGGTTTAGTTCCTAATACCACCTAGATCAAGCAGCTCTTTAGCTTCCTCCACCACTACTAAAGCGTGGTTTCCATACGATGAAAAGGACAGATTCCAGTTTGGGATGGGTGAAGTATCCCATGTTTTTCTAGGAAGTTAGACAGGGAAGTATTAGCGTGCTTCTCCAGAAACTTGCTTATACCAGGAAGAAGGGAAATTAGCCTATAGTTTCCTAGATCATGGGGATCAAGATTGTTTTTTTTTTAACAAGGCTTTCACTATCGTATGTTTCTATTGTGATGAGACCGTTCCAGTATTTGATGAAAGATTTAATAATTCTGTCAAATTTGAAAGATTCTGCTCAGCAACTTTCATTAAAATCTGTGGAGGGGCCGGACCAGCAGGGGAGCTTGATTTGACTTTGGATCAAATGTCCAAAAAATTCTCCGTGCTAAGAGTGGGGAACTCACTTAAGAATATGGGGGATAATCAGACTCTGTTCCTCCCTTGTTGAGACTTCCTTAGGCTGTTGGAGTGCCATATATATGTTCTGAGATTTGTTCTGAAAAAATAAAGCACAATTATTGCAGCAGGTCAAGGTGGGTTTATAAGGAAGACTATTTAATGGAGGCTCTAGGAGAGTTTTTATTACTTAAAACATTTCCTGGAGAGAACTGGGGCCAGGTTTATTTTTTCCTCACAATGAACTGTGAATGCTTTTTAGATTTTAGATTTATACAGCCTGATCTTATCCTGGAATATCTACTTAGTATTCCCACTGTAATTTTTCATTGAAATCCTTCTGCTTTCTTGAATTCCTATTTTAAATTAAGAAGTTGCGGAGTATAACAATGTGTCTTTGGTCTTTTTGTACACATTTTGCTGGGAATGACCAGATCGAGATAGGATGTAATCCATTGGGTGACCTCTTCTTTAGCTATAAGAAGGTCTGACCTCAGGCTGGGTTTGGTGTCCCTAAGGGGCATATTAGCAAAGCGGACGATATGAAATTATCGCCGCTTTTGCAGCCGTTTTCGGCCGAGAAGCGCCGATAATTTCATCACCCTATTAGCAAGCTATCGCTATCTGTCTTGGTCTAGAAAGCATGCTTTTGTTTATTTGGTGTAAATCCATTCAGTAGTTTTTGAGAAATATCGACATTTAACAATATATATATATTTGGGAATTCTGCCATCTGGTTGGCTGAGGCATTACGAGCATGAGCTTGCTGCTTATTGGCTGCGAGCGGTGCAAACGGTTGCAACTAGGAAGTGTTGGTAGCCATTTTGTGATTCAGTTGAAGCTAGTAAGGGAAAAATAGGGCAAAAAAAGTAAGAGGAGTGTAGGAGCACTGTGAGCTATGTGGGGTAGTTATGGTGTGCTATACAGGGAGTGTGAAGCAAAATATTCCCCCCCACCGGTGTGAAAGTACTGTTTTGGCCAGTGTGAGATGGTGCTGAGGTGAGGTGCTGGTACACTCGGTGATGAAACTATGCGCCTAAACCATGAGCTGAGTGCAGTAAACTGATGTGCTCTGGGCACTGTAGCATACTGGCCACTGTAGCATAGCTGTGCAGGTGGTGTTAGTATGCGTTTAGACTATAGTGGGAGTGGGAAGCAAACTACTCACTTCTATCGGTTTGAAGACTCAGAGATGAAACCGTGAGCCTAAGCCATGAGCTTATTGCTGTAAAGTGATGTGCTGTGGGCGCTCTAGGATACTGGCCCCTGTAGCATACATGTGTAAGTAGTGTTAGTATGCGTTTATATGATACAGGGAGTGGGAAGCGAACTTCTTACCCCTACCGGTATGAAGACTTCAATGCAGTGTTTTAGCAAGCAGGAAAAAAGAAATAATCGTGAAGAATATAATATAATGCAGAATGTTGCAATGCCACAGAAGACAAATGGTGAAATCAGGTGTGTCTAAGAAAGTGGCTGTGTGTGATAAAGCGATGGAGACTGAAAGTTAAATAAAAAAGTGTCTCTATTTAAGAGCCATAAATGGACCCACTCGTATAAGAGATAAGGCATCTAGCTGAGGCAAACTCCAAGCGCTTTTGCTGTATTCAAACGTAAGTTCCTGCATCAGTGAATTCCACATTACATGTTACAGTTCCATGTGGCATAAACAATATGTATTAGACATGAATTACTCTAAATTCTATAATGGAAATAAAGGTAGGATACGATTACTAAATGAATCCTTTAAGAAAACAAAAAAATATACATTGCAAATTGTAATCATGATACTTCTTAGGTACCGAGGTACACCTTTTTTGAAACACAAAATTATCAACAGTAGAACAGTCAGCAATCTCTTCTACAGTAGATTCAATCTGGTGCGTGTCAGAATTGGTAATAGTTCTACCCACATCGGAACTTTGAGGAGGAACACAAACATAGCGCATCTCAAAAGCTAATTCGGTACCCTTCTCGTCAAACCATACATTATTGTCTTCAGCCCTTTCTAAAAAACATTCTTGTGCAAGAGCTAAGGCATCGAACTGAGGCAAACTCCAACAACTTCTGCTGTATTCAAAAATAAGCTCCTGCATCAGTGAATTCCACATTACATGTTACAGTTCCATCTGACTTAAACAATAGCTATTAGATATGAATGACTAAATTCTATGCTGAAAATAAAGGTAGGATACAATTACCACACTGGGCCAACCTGTTCCTAAGCAATGTCGTGTTTTTTTATCTTGATCGCCAGCTTGTGAGCAGAGGCTGAGAATGAGCTAATTTGTGTGGAAGGGCTCTATGGATAACAGGCAGGTAGAGAGATGTGTACACAAAGAATAGACATGGTTTCAAAATGGATGTCGGGTTTAGGATAATTTAGCAAGTAAATAGTGCATTTGCATAGGCCATACATCACCCATGACGTAAGGGGCAGTAATGAAAACAGAGTTCAATGCATGAGCATATTTCGAAAGTTATTCTATGAAAATAGTTCAATTGAAATGTATTGAAAAATGTTATAGGAAAAAGTCAAAAAAGTTGAAAAAATCAATCCAAGAATAACATGAATTTCTTACAAGTTTTGGAGATTGCAGTCTGGAAGTTCTTCAGCTGCTTCAGATGCGTAATCTTCCAAGAGGCGATTGTTGCCATTGTGTGAGAAAAGAGAAGCGATCCATTTCATATCCTCGCAATTTGCTAATCGCAATTAGGGAATGTTAGAGATTCGCAAAAAAATTGCGAATTATTACCTACATTCCGTTTTGCTATTCTCAAATAGCGATTCCTTAAAAATTGCTATTTGGGAATCGCAAAATGGAAATTACCTACATATGGCCCTTAGTGGCACGGAGGATCCGTGCACTCTGCCGATCACGAGTTGCATTCTAATTGGCTGGCAACACTTCAAACTAGGAAGTGTTGGCAGCCATCTTGTGCCTTGGTAGAACCGAGGCTTGAGAAAAGCGAAAAACAAACACGAAAAACAAGGAAAGGGGAAAGGGTAGAAATACCCTGACCCCCTAGGCCTCCACAGGGTGTCTCACAAGGACCCCCAGGGCCCAAAAAGGCATTTGGGTCCAGATGTAGGTAATAGCAAATTACCGAATGGTAAAAACCGAATTTTACTGAATCGGTATTTACTATTCAGTAATTGCTATGTAGGTAAAATATTCGGTAAAAAAACCGAATCGGTAAGATTCGGTATTTACCGATTCGGTAAATACCGAATCAGTATTTGCTATCGAATCCTATGGGCCTTGAAGCCCATAGGATTCAATAGCAAATACCGTTTCGGTATTTACCGAATCGGTAAAAATACCGAATTGCAAAGGGGGACAGGGTGTCACTTTGACACCCTGTTGCACCCCTGTAACTGGCTTGTGCGCCATGTGACACACATAGATGCCCTTAGGGCATGTCTGTGTGCCACATGGCACAGGTGTACATGCACAGATGTGCATGTACACAAGAATTCGTTATTTACCATGCAATTGTATTGCATGGTAAATACCGAATCCTGAAAGCCTTGTAGCAGTGTTAAAAGTGCTACCTACATAGGAAAATACAGATTCGGTAACTTTACCGATCGGTATATTTACCGATTCGGTAAAATTACCGAATCTGTATGTTTTTAGAGCCCCTACATACCTATGTCAAAATACCGGTCGGAAACGGCCGAAAATCGGAATTTTCGGGCGATTCCGACCGGTATTTTGACACCTACATCTGGCCCTTGGTGTGTTTAAACAATCGGCCAAATTTGCCCTGGGTGCGTGAATCCGGCTGAGAAAATGTTTAAAAATGAAGCGCGGGCTCCCGTGTTTTGTTTAATTGAAGCCCCCGGGTGGGCCAGGTCTCGGGGGCAGTTAAAAAATGTGTGGGGGGGCCAACTCCCCCCCACACTGCCTCGGGGACCTCCACCCCTCGGGCTTGTTTTTAAATCTGTTGGGGGCCTTAGAGGATCCCCCAAGCCCGTCACCCCCAGGGCTTTTAAAAATAAATTACTTCCCACCCTTTACAGCTAAAAACCCCACAACCCATAACTAAAATGAATGACACCATTTTCTTAGGTAATTGGCAATTCATTTATTAATATTAACAACTAATTATTAATTAATTAAAAATAAATGACTTCCCACCTTTTACCCCTATAAACCCAACAACCTGCACCTAAAATTTATTACTCAATTACCATAATTAATTGTCATTAAATTAATGTTCATTAACAACTTATTATTAATTAATTATTTGGTACATGAACCCACTCTTACTCTTTTTTAAATGGGGTGTCTGTACAGCGGTACCTTACTAGGGACCTTTTTACGTACTGCTGTTCTGGTTTCAGGGTTGGCCACAGAGTCTGACCTCTGGTCCGGATATCTGCTCTATTCCTTTGGGTGCCTAACTCCAGCCAGGCGCTTTACCCACCCCCTTCTTTGTCTCCCTTGCATGGTCCTTGTGCACAGCCCAAGAGCGTTCAAACCCCTACTGTCCACAGTCTTCAGTATTGCGCAGTGGTGTGTTGGGGGCAGGGCCTACACCTCTGGTCAGGCTGTACTCCAACTCCCTAAGGTACCAATCCCCCTCCTGTGCACAACGTTTGGCTCTGTGCAGCAGGGGGCTGGTCACAGAGCCTGGACTCCAGCCAAGCTTGGCAACCAATTCCCAGCAGGTGGCCTACAATTCATAGTTGACCAACACTCCTGCTGTTGACCAACACTCAGTGGCGGCTGTGACATTTGAAAGTGGTGAGGCGGAAACTGATAATCATACTGCACCGTAGCGAGCGAGCGTAGGAGCGATCCCGAACCCCCTAAGTGGTTTTGAAAAAATAGTGGAAAAATGGTGCATTTTCAAGCAAATTTGAGGAAGCAGGGAAGTTAATAAAGCAATTGCGAAAGTGCAGGTATTACATTATTAAAGACCTGTCATATAACATAGGTAGCTGCTCATTCAGTATAACCACAGAAGTGTGTACTGGTGCTCAGCATAGAAGAACAGGTGAGGTGAGAATTGGCTGAGCCCACATAACTCTACAGCTCTAAAGCTTAAATAGATGTGTCTTCAGGGCCTTCTTGAAGGATGCTTCCTCAGTTATTAATCTCACATGTTCAGGCAGATGGTTCCACAATACTTGCTGCTCTGACCACAAAGGAGGACCCTCCCCATCGATGTTTTCCAACATGGGGGATGGTTAACAGGCCAGCACTACTAGGTATACGCAATCCTAGCCGACAAGGTCTCTAGTTCAGCAATGCTTCTGTTGCTTGCTGGCACAGCCTAAGATTGCTCCAATGCACCAGAACTATGAGCAACCAGGCCCACCTCAACCCTGGAGCACACCAAATGTACCAATGAGGGCAAATCACTCTCCGTGGCGAAAAAGAATAAAACAATGAATGTGTAACGCAACTAGTGCTCAAGTAAAGGCTAGCGCTCCAATACCGCCGGGTCGCGTACTCGCTATAAAACTGAAAAAAAGAAACCTTGAACCTTCCATGCATGACCATGCCCAACCGCTCTACACTCTGGCACGGACGGAGTGCACACCTGCCTGTTGGCAGTCACCTCCACTACAGGTGCTCCCCTTGTACGACTGTGACCAGACTCCCCGGATCCTCCGTCCTGGCCTGATTATGGAACCACAGGCCCCTTGGAGACCTCGCCCCTCCCTCACACCAGGAAATACAGCACTGCCTGCAATCCCACCTCCTGCCTCGCTGCACAAACGTGACTGCACTATAGACATACTGTACCCTACGAGGGCCGACAAACTGCAATAACGCCCCTCCCAAATAAATATATATTTACGAAAGCTATCTGATAAGCCGCACGCTTGGACTCTTTTGTGTGGTATTTATCGACCGGCAGGCTCCGCAGCGCTGGGGGTGCTAAGACTGTGCAAAAATATTTACAGTGCTGACTTGTCACGTGAAACATAATAGACACAGAGACTGTGTTCAAGATGTTTGCTCACAGACCCTGCCTGCGAGTTACACTCGTCGGGGCTTGCTTGCTTATAGGTGGGTGCACGGCACAACCGGGGCCTCGCTGAAAAGGCCTCAGCAATGCTTCTGTTGTTGCTTGCTGGCACAGCCTAAGATTGTTCCCATGCACCGCCACCACCAATTACAGCAGGACGCCTGCACACACACCCTGGCCTGCATATGAGGTCCTTGAACTTCTTAGTAGACACAGTGAAGGAGGTCTGCTATGACCATTGATAACGTAACGTAAACGTACATATAGGGGGTGCTAAGACCGTGCAATAATATTTTGACGTGAAACACAATAGACACAGAGACTGCGTGCAAGATGTTTGCGCACAGACCCTGCCTGCGAGTTACACTCGTCGGGGCTTGCTTGCTTGTAGTGGGTGCACGGCACAGCCACCCGGGGCCCTGCTGAAAAGGCCTCAGCAATGCTCCTGTTGTGTCCTATGACCATTGATAACGTAACGTAAACGTACAATATAAACTCAATGGATTGGTCATAACTTACGTGGGGGGACGCGGTCCGGTCGTGATACTCGATGTCACACCACTGCTACACACAAAGCAAAGCAGGCTGCTTAAGCAGGTCCAGGCAGGCGGTCCGAGTCCGACCTAGGCATGCACACATACACACACACAGTACTGGTCACGACGAGTCCGGCCACAACAATGAGTAGTCACTCAGTCACGCGCCCACCGACTCTCTATGACTCATCTTGATCCTCGACTACTTCTACTTTCACTTATTGGTGTTGTTGTTGTGGCATGATTTCAGCACGCGCAGTGACGTCATCCTGCTGCAGCTGCCAATCCTGGCTCAGTGTTAGCAGCGCCACTGCGCCAGGATTGGCTAAGAGCAGACTGCTATCTGCCCATTTTGAGACCGTGGCCCCTGGTCCATGCCTTTGTCCAGTAGTAGGGGGGGGGGGGTCTAAACTGTGCGCATGCGTGGGCCAGTCGAAATCTGGACTACTCGGGCATTTTACATGCGCAGTCAGTCTCAGTCACCCCTCTGCCTGTGCGCTGCCTGCCTGTCACTCTCTGCCGCAGCCCCGCCCCCCACGGCCCACTTCCTTATGGATGCCCGATCCTGTCGGGCATCTCCCGGGGCCTTAGTGCGCTCGTCTCAGATTAATTTTTTAATTTTAAATAGTTATTTATTCTTCATCATGTTGGCAGTGCGGTCGTCCAGGCTAGTGGGGCAACGCCCCAACGCCCCCACTGCCAACACTCCTGCTGTGTGAGCCAAGACCCAAGCTCATTGGTTTATTAGCCTTGCTCCCAACTACAGGCAGAATACCCTCATTGTGACCTAAGAGGTGTACGCCTTTGACACCCCCATCTGAACATGGAGAGCAGGGTGTGTCCCCTATGCTTCCTAATGTGGGCTTTCATTTTTGTTGTTTTTTTCTGAAACCTGGAGACCAAATCCAAAGTACTGTGGCTGCTGACATATGTAATCCCCGTTAAGGCTAGTCAATCACAATCTGCCCCTCCATTTTAGATAAGCCAGTTGGAGCATATCTGGAAACCGATGATATATATGTCACTAACATTATACTAGTGTTAACCCTTTCATGTCCACCTTCACAAACTTTTTAAACTCTAATTGCAAAATTTCGTATAATTATGTTGAGCCAATTTTTCTGTATCATGAAGCAAACTGTGTTATGGGAAGTAGAATGAGAAATCACAGTTTTGAGGCCCCTGCTTCCTTTGTCCCCACCGGTAGATCAGCACAAAACTTTCCATGAAGGAGCCAAAGTAGATCAACTTTGTTTGGCAAAAGAAAATCATCTAGATGCTCCAAAGTTATCAGGAAAACAGATAAATGCATTTTCAGTAAAAAGAAATCTGTTACTACAGTCGTGCTAGCTTAATATTTTGCCTTTTGGTACTCTGGCTTCTGACCTCTCATGTGGTGTGCATCTCCTAATTGGAATCCCACTCACTGTAATCATGCATTAAAGTGTCTTTCTGAATTGCATCCTATATCACCCAGTAGATCAGCTGCTTTCGGGCAATTGGATGAATGGACATAGGGTTGGTTGCAGGTAACTCATTTATCATGCGTATGCATGGCAAGGTAGAACAAAGATGACTTTTGTCTGAAGCACCTGGTATTTCTGTGCAGGTCGGCCTGTGATAGATGAGATCCATTCTAAATGTAAGTGTGGGACTGATGGGTGCTAATTCAAGTATCTGTTACAGGAATCCTCCACACATAATCATTTGGGTAAACTATATTTTCTGATTGCCACCTAGTACAAAGACTAGAGAACGTTCTGTAGAAATGTTTAAGCCAATCAGGAACTCATTGTATTGGCAGTTTTTCTCTCATGAATGATTTCTAGTTTTCCTATTTCCTAAGTTCATGAGATCGACTTTTTTCCTGATTCTCCTATTTATTTTATTTCTTAACATCTGTTGACTGAGTTTTCATATAGAGCAATATATAAATATAAACAACATCTAGTAAAGCTTTATGTCACAGTAATGTACCACTGTCATGAATGCATATAAAAAAAGAAGAGGAATTTTAACGTCTTAATAGAGGTACCAATACATACTCGCTATAGTGACACTCACAATGGTAATGTTAAGCTACAAATGGACGAATAGACGTTGTCATAACAACATTTTTAACTGAGTTGTCCTATGGCACTAGAAAGTAATTGGTAGAATCGGGTAGAGTCTGGGGACAGGTAGCAGAAGTGTCCGGTATCTGGGTTGGTGATGTAGGAACAACAGCAGTCAAGGGGGTTTCAATTGTCCTTTCAGACCCATGTCTGTCAATGTCTGACGAGCGATGAGCCACATATAGGAAATGCAAGGAATCTTGTGTAATGGACTTCCCAGGATGTTGGACAGTCACCATGTTTATTTTCTAGACTGATGGACAAGCACTTGATCTCCTCTATTGAAAGTAATGATTTTTCACTTGTCTTTGCTTGTCTTCATAGGCTTTCATTTTCATTGTACGATCCAAGTCTTTTGTACAGGTTTCTTTCTCAGCACTTGATCTTCTGTTGGTCCATTGAGGTAACTTAGTCGTCATGTCTATCCTGAACATCAAGGTTGCAGGGCTTTCACCTGTGGTTGAGTGAGGGGTCGAATAGTAAGCTTGAATAGTAGAATTCAAGACAGTTTTACGTCGGCGCTTTTCCAATACAGCACGCTGAACAACTTTCTTAACAATACTCTTGGAATGTTCGAAAAGGTCATTGGCCTGTGCCTAAAGAGGTGTGTTCTTCTGATGCTTCACATTAGGCTGACTGAGAAATTCTCAGAATTCTCACTCTGTTGAAAGGTGGGCTGTTATCCGATTTTAAGATCACAGCAGCATCTCAGATCGCAATGATGCTGTCTAATCGCTTGATAACTCCTTCTTGACTAATGGATGAGAGATCTTCTATCAATGGAAAATGGGAGTATTCATCGACAATCACCTTCAGATGACGTCCATTGTCAAGAACACTGAAGAAGTCAACCGCAATTCTTTCTCATCCATGCTTTGGCTACTCTGACATGTTTTGATATGTAGTTTCTACTAGTCAGTAGGAACAGCACGTTTGTGGTTGACATTATCTTAGGATGGTACCAGACTGATTCCTTGCACATCTGCAAGGTATGTCATCCCCTGGACCGGCTAGCTGACAGTGCCACTAGTAGCCCCTAGGCAGGGAGCCAATAGTTCTGGCAACTACTGAACAATAATAACTGTGGTGACAGACCTAGAACCTTTCGCTCTGACAGTTGTGCTTACTTTCGCTCAAAGAAATATACAAAGAATACAAAAAGGGGTACTTTTCAATATTCATTGAACCGAAGTGATACTTGGATAGAAAATATGTGCTACAATTATCAATAGACAGAAACAAACAAAAGTCCTAAGTGTCACAACAGTAAATAAAACAAAGAGTTCCACCATCGTATCTAGACAACTTATATATGCATTTGTACACAGTATTATAACAGCCTAGTGTACTCCTTCAATGCAAACCCTAACCTACATATCTAAGGAGTAAATGTATGGTCTGTCAAGGACCCCCCTTCTGAATGATCTAATCTACTTACCTGGTGGGTAACAGTGTAGTACCCTATCTTGGTCACGAACTGAACACCTCTCCCAGAGATGTGAGTAAGGTGCTGGGCAAAAGCATAAGCATGCAGGCACTCCTTGAAGTCAGCTGAAGTGTCTCTTACGATTATACTCGGGAAACAAAAGGTTATATATAGAAAAAGACATCCTTACCTTGGTCTGAGATTGTGATCAGGCTACCATTGTTTGTATTCCACAGATAGCTGTGTCGCCAAATGGACGTAATAACAAACACATTTGTATAACACACGTGGGGGCCATTTTACATAAAATGGAAAATGTTAACTTTCTCAAAGTAGCATTTTCAAAATTGTACATAAAAATCTAACTTTTCCATAAAAGAGGATTTTTCATTACAGTTCCAAAGACCCCAAACATAAAATGTTTACCTTTTCCAATTTGGAACTTATAGCTTATTAAATGTAGTATGGCATTAATGCAAAACTAATTTCAGAGCTTTTTACTGTCTAGACATAAAAACTTAAAAGTACATGTACTAGCTTTTAAATACATGGCGCCCTGCCCTCTGGGCTGTGTAGGGCCTACCTTGAGGGGTGACCTATATGTATTAAAAACAAGGCCTTGTAAAATTCTTATTTTGCCTAGTCAAAATGACAGTTTAAATCTTCGCTCACAGGCTACAATGGAAGGCTTAAGGCAGGTTAACAAGGCTACTTATTTGGGTAGCACAACAGGTACTGCAGACTCACTTGTAGTATTTACTTTACAGGCCATGGGTACATGTAGAACTCATTTAATAGGGATTTAGGGATAAATTATATATTCCAATTGTGGACAAGCTAATGTTTCCATATTTTAGGGAGTGAGCACCCACACTTAGCACTGGTTAGGATTCGTAAAGCCAACAATAACAAGATCAGAAAAATATGGAGCAGTATGGCAAAGTGTCTGAGGGAAGAAACTCTAAGGTTGAGAGATCTAACAAAGAGCTGCTCAGAAAACCTTGAACCTATCCCTCAACTTTCTGAACATTACGTATAGCTATGTGCATTACACGAAAATGTTATTTGAGGCCATACCTTACTTATTCATTTAAGGTATCACCAGAAAGCTGGGTCCGTCAGAAAATGCCTTGTTGACAAATGTTCTACTCTAACAAGCTGAAAACATGCAACATTTTATGTAATATCAAAATGCAAAAACAAAATATGACTTTTAATATAATGAGAAATGCTTAGACTTGGAGACACTTTGCTTTCGTAGTTGACATAATTCATGTGGCTAGTTACAATGAAAAGCCAGATTTCTAATGATCTTCCAGACATAATTTTGTAGAAAAATTAGAGTATGCTCATGAATGGATGTTAAATATATGTGGCTACGTTACATGAAAAATATGTTATCATGCAATCCAAGATGTCTCAGTTTTATTAATGGATGGTAGTCCTAATGTCATAATGCCAAGTAATTATAATTTTGAATGCTTGAACAGAGGGCTGTTGTCCCGTGCACTCCTCCTTCATAGTATTTGCAACTTTTCCCCAGACGTTGCAATGCAATTCCTTGCTCAATATTATTCATAAAGTGGAACATTTGGAACTTTTATTCAAAAGTACCATTATGGTTTGAGAAATCTGAGCATCCCAAGCACCAAAAAAGAGAGACTGTCTGCATTGCATTGTCAAAATTGTTCTGTGACCATCTGCTTTTGAGAACCTAGTGTGATAGAAACACAACTCTAGTCATCACTCAAACTTCCTGTTGTAAATGGTGCCAGCAGTGGTTTGCATCCTGTCCAAGTAGGGCCCCTTACTCTACTCAGAGTAAGGAAGACACACAGCTAAAATAAACCCATCTCACCCCCTTGATAGCTTGGCACGAGCATTCAGGCTTATCTCAGAGGCAATGTGTAAAGCATTTTTACACATACTAACACAATGAAAACACTTCAAAATGAGTCCACACCAGTTTAGAACATAGCCAATATTTATCTGAATAAAACTAGACAAAAATGAAAAAAATCCAACATAAAGAAGGAAAGATATCACTTTTCAAATCTTAAATATGTTCAACCTATAGAAATCTATGGATGTGTTTCTTTTGGCACAAATAACCTTGGATGTGTCAAAATATAAAGACGAAGCAGGCACATGGGAGGTGATGCACCAGAAAAGCAAATTGATGCATCTGGTCCTTACTCTCAGGGGAGATGATTTGTCAGTTCCTTACTGCCAGGAGAGGTGATGCGTCAGATCCTAACTGCTCCCCCGGGGAGGTGATCTGTCAGTTCCTTAATGTAAGGGGAGGTGATGCATCAGTTCCTTACTGGAAGGGGAGGTGATGCATTGATATCCGGACACAGAACCATGGTTTCTTAATGTAAGGGGATGTGATGCATCAGTTTCTTACTGGAAGGGGAGGTGATGCATTGATCTCCGGATACAAAACCTTGGTTCCTTACTGATGGGCAATGTTGATGGAGAAATTGGTAGACGTGCTGCATCCATTCCACAGTGATGAAGCAGGCGCTGCGTTGGAGTTGGAGTGGTTCATCACGGACCTCCGTTATACGGAGCTCAAAACTCACAGTGCAGTGGTTCTTTTGATGCTCTGCAATAGAAAGCTGGAGCCTATGGTGAAAGCTGTGGTTAATGTGCTGATCAGGAACCACCTTCTGGTGCTGGCAGCGGTGATGCATCGAAGTTTGCAGTGATGCTTCAAAAAAACAGATGCTGGGAGACGATCCGTGTATTTTCTCCTTCAGTTCACCAGATTCCACTTCGAAGAGACTGTATTTGGCACCACTGGGCAGGTCAGGACTGTTAGCAGTAGAGCCCAGGCACTAGTAGGTGAAGTTTTAGATGGCCCTGAGACTTCTTAACAGGAGGCAAGCACACACAAGCCCTAGGAGAATCTTGGAAGCAGGATCCAGAAAGCATAGCCCAGTCCTTTTACTCTCAGGACAGATACAGCAAGCAGCAGGCCAGCACAACAAAGCAACAGGCAGAGTGGGAATACCTCCCACAGCAACCAGCTCTTCTTCCTGGCCGACTGTCCTTTAATTCAGAAGTGTTCTTATTTTTGGATGTCCAAGGTCCAATATGTGTAGTCCTTTCTGCCTTTGAAGAAGGCAAACTTCAAAGAAATGTCTTTGTAGTGAACAAAACCCTGCCTTTTCCTGAACTGGCTCCAGATACACTACAGGGGATGGAGATAGCTTTGTGTGAGGACAGGCACAGCCCTATTCAGGTGTCAGTGACAACTCCTCCCACCACTCTAGTTCAGGAGAACCCATCAGCCTGATAATGGCCCATCAGGAAATGCAAGGGACACCTCAGTTTCCTTTGTATGACTGTCTTGAGTAAATACAGATGAGCCCAACTGTCATCCTAACCCAGGCGGAGATTCAACAGACAGACGGAGACACAAAATGGTTAGGCAAGAAAATGGCCACTTTCTAAAAGTGGCATTTTCAAACATGCAATTTAAAAGCCAACTTCACCAAAAATATGTATTCTTAAATTACGAGTTCAGAGGCCTCAAACTCTAAATCTCTATCAGCTCCAAATGGGAAATTGCACTTAAAAGATATTTCAAGGCAATCTTCATGATATCCTATGGGAGAAATACTCCTTGCAATAGTGAAACATGAAAGTAGCAGTATTTCACTATTGGGACATAAAACACAACAGTACATATCCTACCTTTAAAATACACTGCACCCTGGGGCTGCCTTTAGCCTACCTTAGGGGTACCTTACGTGTAATAAAAGGGAAGGTTAGGGCTGGCAAGTGGGTACATTTGCCAGGTCGAAATGACAGTTTACAACTGCATACATCAACACTGAAGTGGAAGGTGTGAAACATCTTGTCAGGCCTACTCATGTGGGTGGCACAATCAGTGCTGTGGGTCCACTAGTAGCATTTGATTTACAGGCCCTGGGCACACCTGGTGCATTTTACCAGGGACTTGCTTGTAAATCAAATATGCTAATCATGGATAAACCAATCACCAATACAATTTACACAGGGAGCATATACACTTCAGCATTAGTTAATAGTGGCAAAGTGCGCAGACTCCTAAAGCCAACAAAAGCAGGTCAGAGTAAATAGGAGGATGAAGACAAGAAGGTTTGGGAATACCCCTGCAAAAAGGGCCAGATACAACACTTACAATGCTACAAACAGAGTCCACATGACTGGCACACATTCAGCCATTCAGATCACTCCAATGTGGTGGCATGATGGTTGTAAACCAAAGCACCCATCACTCTGTGAAGTAGTGTATAATTGAAGCTACAAAAGAATGAAGTGAAATTGGCCACAAACGAGCAGCCCACAGGCATAGTAATAGTGGGGAAAAGTATGGTATCTTGTATTTTTCCTTTTGTTTATACCAAATGAAACATACTAAAATATGTACCCTCTGATATCCATCAGTGATCTTCAAAAACTCAAGAGGCCAGATTTACTAACATTTTGTGCTGCGTTTCTGTCACTAAAGTGAAGCAGACTTGCACACAATTTTTATTTTCAACTTCTTTTGGAAAGTTACTTGAAAGCAACACACAACAATGCTGCTCTGCATTACTCACATCAAGGGTGCATTCCGTGGGTGGTACATGGGTATACTGATACAGCCACTAATGGCTTTGATGCAAAACCCTATCTACTTATAATAGTAATTTTAACGTGTCTAGGGTTAGGGGCAGATTTATGAGGCCCTTGCACCTCTTTGCGCCGCAATTGCGTCACTTTATTTGACGCAACGGCGGCGCAAACAATGCGCCCTATTTACAACGTGACGCATCTAGGAGATGCGTCACGTTGTAAAGCCCTGCGCCATAAGGAGGCGTTCCTGCGCAGGGGGGGGCGTTCCTCCGCAGGAACGCCTCCTAAAAGTGGCTGAGTAAAATCTATAAGATTTCACTCAGTAACTTTCAGGCCAATGCTGCGTCAAAACCCTGCGCCTGCTTGAAGCAGGCGTAGGTCTTGCCACAGCATTGTGAAGATGGTGCACCCCCGAGCCTTGCTGGAGCTGCGTCGCGCTTGCGACGCAACTCCAGCAATGCGCCACCTTTACGGCACAGATGCGTCACGCATCTGTGCCGTTTTTGCCACATGGTGCGCGCATTGTAAATGCGGCGCACCATGGGTGGCGGAGCTGTGGCGCACTGTGGCGCACATTAACTGGCGCATCCCTGGGGATGCGCCAGTTAACATAAATATGCCCCTTAGTATTTTGTACTGGAATGGTACTGTACCAGTACAAAAACTGTGCTAGAGGTGACACAGGAACCCTTGGTGCGAATGTGTGTGTGTGTGTGGTGCTAGGAAACCTGAATTTCCTCCTACACTAGAGAGGGAGCAAAATAGTGCCATATATTACACCTTGTCAAGCTTCCATATGTCCAGGTTTTTGGGACAAGTCTGACATGTATAGTTCTACAGAGATTAAGGTGGTGTGTGTGTGGGGGGAGGGGGAAGGTGGGGGTGCGTACGAAAACCCACAGAACTCGTGGTGGTCCCCAAGTTTTAGGTGGAGAGCAACTCCTGTTCTATGGAGCACCCTACGACACTCAGAATCTGCCTCACAGCAAAGTTTTTAAGCACAGGATTAGCTTACACATGGTTCTGGTTCTCTTTTGCTACACACGGAAACTTGTAAATCCAAGTGAATTTTGTCAGTTGAGCAAACTATTAATATTTCAACGGTTTAGATACAATAGATTGTAAACATTAACTGCTACATCCTGTCGAAACCTTAGACAAGGTTCTCCCTCATAAAATGTGCATTTTAGCAAATATAAACATTCTTCTTACTAAGTATTGTCCAGTTAAGTGAAAATAGTACGGTGTCTCCAAAATAAGTAACTCAAAATATGAGAAAAAATGAAATAACTATTTTCGACCATTTTTCCAGTTATAATATTCCGCCACTAGGTGGAACTGTCACCACACAGATGGTTACTAGCTCAAGAAAGATCATGAAGTATTAGTGTTTTCAAAGTGGTGTTTTATGGCACAGTTTGCCCATCTGTTATGAACAGGATGGCGAGGAATTTATAAAAATATTTACACTTCTTAACGTATTATCTAGGCCGCAGATTAAAACAACCATTTGCAATGCAATATGTCTCTCATTACTGAAAGTTTGAGCTATTGGTGCTGCAAATAATACAATGCCAAAAGCTCAATCTTTCAGTAATGCAATACCCAATGGACCATCTATGTGTATATATATATATATATATATATTCACTGAAAAAACCATAGGTTATAGACCATATATAGTTAGGAATTAGCATTTAAAAAACCTTATTTTACTCACACAAAACCATTGAAATTCCATATATAGTTAGTTGCACTAACTATATATCGCGCACCCGCAATCCACTGCTGATCATGTCACATATTACATCATTCATGACATGGTCAGTGACATCACTGATGACATCACTGATGACATCTCAAATTACATCACTGATGAGATCACTGATGACGTCATCCAGTGACTGTATAATTCTGTAAAGTTAAAATATGTCTTACATATTGAAGAATGAATGGATGTATAAGTGTCTTGATGAAGGATTTAGTAGGGGCATGGCTGACTGTATGAGTGACTGATTAAATGTGTCTCACTGAGTGCATGGGTTAGTGACTAAACTGTCTTAATTTGTGCATCATTATGTCTGTTGTTCTGTAAACTGCTGCATGTGTTGATCATTAGCTATATGATTAACTGTATGGGTTATTGATTGGTTGCCCAAGCATTTGTATGGGAGACTGAGTGTGTGTGTGGGTGGCTGGGAGGTGTATGACTCTCTGCATAGATGTGTGAGCAGTTGATTGACTGGATGTATGGGTTCAAAAGTGCATGTGGAAACAGCTGTATGGGCGGTTGACTGTGTGCATGAGTGTATTGGTGAGTGAATGGATATCTCAGTGCTACATGTCAAAGTAAGTACATATGTAAAACACAGTACATGTGAGAGTTACCATATATAAATAACTGTGCATAAGAGCCAGTGAATGTGTGAGTGGCTGTATGGATCATTGGGAACTTGTATCCAGGATTGTATAAGTGAGTAAATATGTTTTAGTATATGTTTGAATAAGTAAGGTGTGTATAACTGTATAGTTGAGGAAATGGAGGTGTGATTGATTCTTTGCATGACTGACTAAGTGTCTGAGTAACTCCATGGATGAGTGACAGTCTATGAGTGTCTGTTTACACTGAGTGTATCTAAGGTTATATTAGAGTCTGAAGAGGTTTATCGTATTATCACATGAATGATGTCATCAGTGATGTGATCAGTAATGTCAAATGAGATGTCATCAGTGATGTCATCAGTGATGTCATTTGAGATGTCATCAGTGATGTCATCAGTGATGTCATTTGAGATGTCATCAGTGATGTCATCAGGGATGTCATTTGAGATGTCATCAGTGATGTCATCAGTGATGTCACTGACCATGTCATGAATGATGTAATATGTGACATGATCAGCAGTGGATTGCGGGTGCGCGATATATAGTTAGTGCAACTAACTATATATGGAATTTCAATGGTTTTGTGTGAGTAAAATAAGGTTTTTTAAATGCTAATTCCTAACTATATATGGTCTATAACCTATGGTTTTTTCAGTGAATTTTCAAGGTTTTGTAAATGCTAATTCCTAACTATATATGGTCTATAACCTATGGTTTTTTCAGTGAATTTTCAAGGTTTTGTAAATGCTAATTCCTAACTATATATGGTCCATAACCTATGGTTTTTTTCTGTGAATTTCATTGGTTTTTTAACAGCTAATATCTGTAGCTGTAAAATGTATTCTTCTTTAAATCCAAAAATATATTTTATATGTTTATGAATAATTTTTTTTATAAATATTTTTTTTTCTTCGTTCCCGCTTCGCAAATCGGGAAGCTTCCCGTTAGCTGACCTTGATGCCGCGAAATAGACCGCGAGCCGGTAAACGTTTCTTTACCGCAAGTGCCGCGTTACAAAACAACATCGTGACGCCTCCCGTCCGCATGACGTTTCACGTTGTCGCGTGATACGTCATATGACGTACTACGTTAGCGAACTGGTACGCGAAGCGAGTCGCAAAGCGCAGGTTTCTGGAAGCAAACCGGGAGGCCCTGCAAAGCGCTTAACGTAAACACAGCAAGTCATGTGACTTGGTAATAACACTTTTCATTGGTTCATTTCACTTTTGGTTTCCTAATGATGTAAGACTAGGTCATATAATCTAAAATGAACACTTTTGATTGGTTGAGAACTCTTGTTTTTCCCAAATGATGAAAATCCCTCCTTCTTTCCTCACTCTGACTTTCATCATTGTGAGAGAAAGACCCTTTGTGATCACTGAGCAATGGCTTCTTTAGTAGCTTCAGCTGGTGCTTCCCCACCACCTCCACCACATCCAAGGAAGAGTGGACCACCTGCTCAAGTTATAATTCAACAAGAAGAAGAAGAAGAGGAACAGGAGGACGAGCACGAAGAGAGGCAGTTTTTGCCTGAGCAGCCCAGGACGTCTCACCGGAAAGAAAACTTCATTTGGCAATTTTTTAAAATTCCCAAAGGTCAGAAAAAAGTAAATGCAAGATACGTAACTTGCCTTATATGTCAAGATAGACTGTCCAGAGGGACCGACAAAAAATACAGTTTCGGAAACTACACAATGCATCGCCATATGACTAGGTGGCATCCTAACAACTACAGTGCTGCACAGTTTCGGAACGACCTAGATAATCTCCCTATTATGGCCAGAAGATCTGTTGTACCGGAAGTAACGGGACCAGAGGGCAGGGAGATGGTGCCAAATATACAAATGAGATTTGGTGATGTAAAACACATCTGCGTATTTTGCGATGGATTCATTTCCTACGGAGAAAAAAGCATCACTCTGATCAACAGAGCTATTGACTATCATATGCAAGTTTGTACGAAACGCCCAAAATAATAAATACTTCTTTTTTTTGTTTTGTTGCTCCTGTTGAGCCCTTTACAATGAATCGTTTTCATTGCCCCCTCCAAGAAAAACCCCAAAAAATATAAAACTGTTCCGAAAAATTCAAAAACAGTAAAAAAATGTTCAGAAAAATAAAAAAAAAAGTTCTTTTCAGAACTACCTCCCCGTTATTAAAAAATTGGTACAATATTTGGAACTGTGCCAACCTCTATTTCTCTTAGTTCGCTTCCCAGTTCGCTCGCCGGTACGCGAACCGGAAGCGAACCAAAAACAGTAAGTATAAGGGAAGGAAACAGACACTTATGTTAAAAGAAAGACAGCTATAGGGGAGTAAACTAGAGATACTATTACCCGTAATCCACTGCTGATGATGTCACATATTACATCATTCATGACATGCTCAGTGACATCATCAGCAGAGGATTGCGGGTTTTTTGGCAACATGCCTTATCCACGGTTTAATAACGCTGCCTTTTGCTTTATATAAGTTTTCAAATTGTATGAAATATATACCAATAGGTCGTTATGAACCTAGGTAGTGCTTTTCTTCATGAGGTCTGGTCGCTTCCATACACATACAGATGTTTCAAAGATGATCAAGAAGTTTATCTGAATGGAGAGGAATGCACTGAGACGCCAGATCATTCACTAATGTGTAGGCACATACAGTTACACGGTTCATGCAACAAACACCGACCAAATATGGCTTGCGTGTTGCAAGGCACGCCAGTTCCTGCTATCATCCCCACGTTCAAGTTGTTGGAAAATGGTAGTTATTTGATGCTCAATAATGAAGATTGTTCTGAGTTAATTAAAAGTATTCCTTTTATCGTAACAGTAAGTGAACGGGTTATTTGCTGCAGAAATGTTCTATTTCCTCCCACACATGAACATAGGGAGTTTTCAATCTGGCCACAAATACCAACCTTGGGACACGTTTCAACGGCATGGCAAGAATAAGAGCTCTTTTGTCTCAGAGAGAGGTGGCCTTGAGTTCGGCCCGTGAAACTTTCATACTTCACACACCCGAACACCCGTACAGAGGTGCACACCCTTTTCAATTAAGATTTGCCTTTCAATTTCAGCAACATGTTTCCGACTATCTTTAACGCATCCTCCACAAAGTCCCTGGCGCACTTTTTTAAAGTTGTTACCAGTGGTCTCGTGACTTCATTTGAGAAAATCTTTGGAGTCATCCCTGCTTCCTTTCATTCTATTTTCTCCACTCTGGTTCGTGGATTGGCATTTTTACTTGCATTACCAGCGGACGCTCTTGTGCTTTTTTACATTTTTAAATATGGATGTCCCTCCTATGCAACCTCCCACCCTGCAGATGCTGACACTGTTCCGCAATCGCATGCTAGAATATTATGGCACAATGCCGTTGGCGATATTAAGCACGGCATATGGATTATCTTTTCGATTCTCCTACTTCACCTGTGTCCAGCCTGTATTTCACTGCCTGACCTGTGATTTCGATTGGGCCATTGATTTGTGTCTCTGCGGACCGGTTTCTCCTGACGTCGACTTTAATCAGCTGATGACTCCTATCATTACTCACGAGTTGGTTTGTCCTGGCGAAAGGATTATGGCTGTGGCATTGATGCATGGACTACTTGGTCCCTGGAATTTACTGGCGGCAGCACAGTCTTTCTTGGAACAGAGCTTTCTTGAAAACCCACCGAGCTGTCCTCTGATGGTGATAGAGGATCCGGTGCTGGGAGAGCACGTATGTTCTTTTCCGCTTTTAAATTGGATGGCTGAACTGTTTTCGGATGAAGACGGTGACTTCCTATTGGAGGCTGTTGCAGCTTATTTTGCATACACAGTTATGTCATAGACCTTTTTCATGTTTGATATGCTGAGTACTAGCATTTCATTGACAATTCATTGACTTATTTGTCAAGTTTTTATTATTTACCTTGCCTATTGGCTTAAGACTCGATAAAGTACTTGGCTGTTTTATTTTTCTTTAGCATTAAATTTTCCTAGTTTTTAATGCTTTACCTTGCGGACCGTCCACATATAAACTTGCAATCTGCTCTCATGAGATGGCACTTCTATTATCTTATTCAGTTCGTTTCCGGATCATGGGGAGGTGTCATCTAGGTCCTGGATATCTTTACACCGTGTTAAGTTAGCATGGGCTCATTACCGGTTTAAACGCCATTTTTCCTTTTTTGCAACTTCTGCACACGACACTTAGTTGTTGCTTTAGCTTTCCACCTAGTAGTTCATCGTGGTTTACATGAGAATAATATGTTATTGGTCTACTATCTGCTTTACTTGTTAAACTATATCTGTACAGCGAGTGCTAAAGTTTCAAGAACAACACGATACAGAATTGTTATGAGGTCTGATCTCCACGACTTCATACTCATAACATAAGTGCAACTTCTGCCAATTCTGGGCATGAGGCGGGTTTTATATTGCTTTCCCGAACACACATACACAACAGTTGATGCGGTTCACATGAAGAGAGAGCTGGTGTATGCTGATGTGATTCCTTCAAATCTAAGACACTAAAGTATGGGCACGCCCTAAACCAACACAAAGAGACCTTCTTAGCAAATAATATAATATGTGTATTAGGGAGGGTGAGATATAAGCAGCCGCGGGCCGTGGAGGGAGTTACGATGGGGCAGGGAGGCGGGGAGGGGGAGAAGCTGGGTGGAGCCCTCTCTACCTTGCCCCTCCCCCTCCCCGCCTCCCTGCCCCACCGTAACTCCCTCCACGGCCCGCGGCTGCTTATAAGTGTTGCTAACTCTTATTCATTTACAGCATGTTAACATACTGTCACCATTCGCTTTTTATGTACTAGTAACTATGCTGGTAATTTTGCTACTGATAATATGTGTACTTGTATTCTCCACCCTGCTTCTCCCCCTCCCCGCCTCCCTGCCTCACCGTAACTCCCTCCACGGCCCGCGGCTGCTTATAAGTGTTGCTAACTCTTATTCATTTACAGCATGTTAACATACTATCACCATTCACTTTTTTTGTACTAGTAACTATGCTGGTAATTTTGCTACTGATAATATGTGTACTTTTATTATCTAAGGTACTACGCCTGAGAAGACGGCATTAGTAAATAAACATTTCAAATACACATCTGTTCTTCTTAACTCCATGTTCTGGTTTCTAAGAAATCTATAACGACCGACTGTTCATGAGTTCCACGTATCCTGAGGTACTATAAGTTCATATTCTGGATTGTCTAAACATTGAGAGTTTGTTATATCCAATGTGACACTGTACCTAGCTTGCTAAGGAGTTTTTCATAACTAACGTGAGTTTTGGGACACCCTAATTCGCCAAGGTTCCAATCCTCTGTCCACAGTTCTGTGTGAGAACAGAAACCCTGCGACAGGGGCACCCCCGACCCTTGCTGGAGCTTCATCACACTTGCGATACAACTCCAGCAATGCATTCGCCGAGGTTCCAATCCTCTGTCCACAGTTCTGTGTGAGAACAGAAACCCTGCGACAGGGGCACCCCCGACCCTTGCTGGAGCTTCATCACACTTGCGATACAACTCCAGCAATGCGCCACCTTTACGGCACAGATACATCACGCATCTGTGCTGTTTTTGCCCCATGATGCGCCGCATTGTAAATGCAGCACATCATAGGTGACGGAACAGCGGCACAGAATGACTAACACATCCCTGGTGATGCGCCAGTCATCATAAATGTATCCCTATGCTTCTTATCTTGTTAGAGATGAACCGCCATATGTATCATCAAAGTTTTTTGCATTTCCTAAATAGCGAACTTTAAGGAATAAATAGCGATTCTTTACCATTCCTAGTTTGCGATGAGCTATTTGCTAATTAGCCGAATGTAGCCCAATGAAGCCCAATGTAGCCCAATGTAGCCCAAAGATGGCCGCCAGACACACAAAAAAACAAATGTAGCCCAAATATCAGCCAGATGTAGCCCAACTATAGCCCAGTGACAGAATGACCAATCAGCTTCGCAAACCTCCGTTACGCGAAGCGGAGCGCTGTTACAGATATATATCTTTTTTTGAACGTTAATTTCTCAAAATCCACTGGAGCACATATATTGAGACCTAGCAAAGGCACATCGGGCTACCAGTCCCTAATATTTTGCCAAGTTTCGTGCAAATCCATTCAGCCGTTCGATTATTATTATTATTATTATTTTTTTTTGCCCCGCGGGGCCCTTTTAAAACCTCCACATCAAACCTAGGGGGTCAGCGAGGATCTACTATGCCCCCTTATAGTTATTTCCCCCTTTGTTTTGACCTCCTCTTGTCTCTCGATCCTACCGAGAGACAAGATGGCGGCCGCTACGGACTGTTTCGAATGTTGACAGACGCCGGAGAACCAATCAGCTTTGCTTCACAAAGCTCCGTTACGCGTAAGGTCCGCGAACCGGGGCGCTGCCCAGTCCGCTGTTACAGATATATATCTTTTTTTAAACGTTAATTTCTCAAAATCCACTGGAGCACATATATTGAGACCTACAAAAGGCACATCGAGCTACCAGTCCCTACAATTTTGCCAAGTTTCGTGCAAATCCATTCAGCCGTTCGGGCTAAAAGTGAGGCCAACCGCCCTATGGAAATTAACATGGGAAAAACGCGTTTTGGGACCCCCCTTTTTTCTCGGCCCCCCCTTGACGAACCCCCCCAAAATTTTCAGGGGCTGCTCAGAAACAAAATGTGCCATTTTCCTGAAAATTTCAGCCAATTCCGTCCACAAACGCCAAAGTTATTAGACATAGAATTTTCAAAAATCCCATAGAGAAAAAATCCTAACTATATATACCTACTGGCGACCGCCAGTAGGTAATATATATATATATATATATATATATTCCAACCAAAACAGGAACCTCATTTAAGGAAAACCACCGGACATCACAATTCACGCTGTTTAATGGCAATCTTCAGGCAGCAAAAACTGGGCAGACAGTAACTTTCGAAGTAAGGCCAGACGCGTTTCAAGAGCTAGCGCTCTCTTCTTCAGTGGCACAAGTTAAACTGAGCAGCAGCGCATTCCAGGTGAGTTTAAATGTTCCCGCCCAGATGGGCGTGGCCGACAGCTCGGCTTTATGGACAATGTAGTTAAAGGCGCGCTCGCTGCTCTGCATCAGTGTTCAAAGTAAATCCCAAGTGGGTGAAAGTTACATCGCTGCCAGCTTGTCACCTAAAATTCTTATTGCCATCGTGGTGTGAGCAGGCTTCACCCTGCAATGCCGCCTGATCTTGTCCCTCCATTCAGTCAACACCCTTACGAGTCTGAAAAGGATCCGCTTGGTCGCGATGGGTTTTCCTTGCGACCGAGGAGCAGCCGCTAATAATCCAACCAAAACAGGAACCTCATTTAAGGAAAACCACCGGACATCACAATTCACGCTGTTTAATGGCAATCTTCAGGCAGCAAAAACTGGGCAGACAGTAACTTTCGAAGTAAGGCCAGACGCGTTTCAAGAGCTAGCGCTCTCTTCTTCAGTGGCACAAGTTAAACTGAGCAGCAGCGCATTCCAGGTGAGTTTAAATGTTCCCGCCCAGATGGGCGTGGCCGACAGCTCGGCTTTATGGACAATGTAGTTAAAGGCGCGCTCGCTGCTCTGCATCAGTGTTCAAAGTAAATCCCAAGTGGGTGAAAGTTACATCGCTGCCAGCTTGTCACCTAAAATTCTTATTGCCATCGTGGTGTGAGCAGGCTTCACCCTGCAATGCCGCCTGATCTTGTCCCTCCATTCAGTCAACACCCTTACGAGTCTGAAAAGGATCCGCTTGGTCGCGATGGGTTTTCCTTGCGACCGAGGAGCAGCCGCTAATAATCCAACCAAAACAGGAACCTCATTTAAGGAAAACCACCGGACATCACAATTCACGCTGTTTAATGGCAATCTTCAGGCAGCAAAAACTGGGCAGACAGTAACTTTCGAAGTAAGGCCAGACGCGTTTCAAGAGCTAGCGCTCTCTTCTTCAGTGGCACAAGTTAAACTGAGCAGCAGCGCATTCCAGGTGAGTTTAAATGTTCCCGCCCAGATGGGCGTGGCCGACAGCTCGGCTTTATGGACAATGTAGTTAAAGGCGCGCTCGCTGCTCTGCATCAGTGTTCAAAGTAAATCCCAAGTGGGTGAAAGTTACATCGCTGCCAGCTTGTCACCTAAAATTCTTATTGCCATCGTGGTGTGAGCAGGCTTCACCCTGCAATGCCGCCTGATCTTGTCCCTCCATTCAGTCAACACCCTTACGAGTCTGAAAAGGATCCGCTTGGTCGCGATGGGTTTTCCTTGCGACCGAGGAGCAGCCGCTAATAATCCAACCAAAACAGGAACCTCATTTAAGGAAAACCACCGGACATCACAATTCACGCTGTTTAATGGCAATCTTCAGGCAGCAAAAACTGGGCAGACAGTAACTTTCGAAGTAAGGCCAGACGCGTTTCAAGAGCTAGCGCTCTCTTCTTCAGTGGCACAAGTTAAACTGAGCAGCAGCGCATTCCAGGTGAGTTTAAATGTTCCCGCCCAGATGGGCGTGGCCGACAGCTCGGCTTTATGGACAATGTAGTTAAAGGCGCGCTCGCTGCTCTGCATCAGTGTTCAAAGTAAATCCCAAGTGGGTGAAAGTTACATCGCTGCCAGCTTGTCACCTAAAATTCTTATTGCCATCGTGGTGTGAGCAGGCTTCACCCTGCAATGCCGCCTGATCTTGTCCCTCCATTCAGTCAACACCCTTACGAGTCTGAAAAGGATCCGCTTGGTCGCGATGGGTTTTCCTTGCGACCGAGGAGCAGCCGCTAATAATCCAACCAAAACAGGAACCTCATTTAAGGAAAACCACCGGACATCACAATTCACGCTGTTTAATGGCAATCTTCAGGCAGCAAAAACTGGGCAGACAGTAACTTTCGAAGTAAGGCCAGACGCGTTTCAAGAGCTAGCGCTCTCTTCTTCAGTGGCACAAGTTAAACTGAGCAGCAGCGCATTCCAGGTGAGTTTAAATGTTCCCGCCCAGATGGGCGTGGCCGACAGCTCGGCTTTATGGACAATGTAGTTAAAGGCGCGCTCGCTGCTCTGCATCAGTGTTCAAAGTAAATCCCAAGTGGGTGAAAGTTACATCGCTGCCAGCTTGTCACCTAAAATTCTTATTGCCATCGTGGTGTGAGCAGGCTTCACCCTGCAATGCCGCCTGATCTTGTCCCTCCATTCAGTCAACACCCTTACGAGTCTGAAAAGGATCCGCTTGGTCGCGATGGGTTTTCCTTGCGACCGAGGAGCAGCCGCTAATAATCCAACCAAAACAGGAACCTCATTTAAGGAAAACCACCGGACATCACAATTCACGCTGTTTAATGGCAATCTTCAGGCAGCAAAAACTGGGCAGACAGTAACTTTCGAAGTAAGGCCAGACGCGTTTCAAGAGCTAGCGCTCTCTTCTTCAGTGGCACAAGTTAAACTGAGCAGCAGCGCATTCCAGGTGAGTTTAAATGTTCCCGCCCAGATGGGCGTGGCCGACAGCTCGGCTTTATGGACAATGTAGTTAAAGGCGCGCTCGCTGCTCTGCATCAGTGTTCAAAGTAAATCCCAAGTGGGTGAAAGTTACATCGCTGCCAGCTTGTCACCTAAAATTCTTATTGCCATCGTGGTGTGAGCAGGCTTCACCCTGCAATGCCGCCTGATCTTGTCCCTCCATTCAGTCAACACCCTTACGAGTCTGAAAAGGATCCGCTTGGTCGCGATGGGTTTTCCTTGCGACCGAGGAGCAGCCGCTAATAATCCAACCAAAACAGGAACCTCATTTAAGGAAAACCACCGGACATCACAATTCACGCTGTTTAATGGCAATCTTCAGGCAGCAAAAACTGGGCAGACAGTAACTTTCGAAGTAAGGCCAGACGCGTTTCAAGAGCTAGCGCTCTCTTCTTCAGTGGCACAAGTTAAACTGAGCAGCAGCGCATTCCAGGTGAGTTTAAATGTTCCCGCCCAGATGGGCGTGGCCGACAGCTCGGCTTTATGGACAATGTAGTTAAAGGCGCGCTCGCTGCTCTGCATCAGTGTTCAAAGTAAATCCCAAGTGGGTGAAAGTTACATCGCTGCCAGCTTGTCACCTAAAATTCTTATTGCCATCGTGGTGTGAGCAGGCTTCACCCTGCAATGCCGCCTGATCTTGTCCCTCCATTCAGTCAACACCCTTACGAGTCTGAAAAGGATCCGCTTGGTCGCGATGGGTTTTCCTTGCGACCGAGGAGCAGCCGCTAATAATCCAACCAAAACAGGAACCTCATTTAAGGAAAACCACCGGACATCACAATTCACGCTGTTTAATGGCAATCTTCAGGCAGCAAAAACTGGGCAGACAGTAACTTTCGAAGTAAGGCCAGACGCGTTTCAAGAGCTAGCGCTCTCTTCTTCAGTGGCACAAGTTAAACTGAGCAGCAGCGCATTCCAGGTGAGTTTAAATGTTCCCGCCCAGATGGGCGTGGCCGACAGCTCGGCTTTATGGACAATGTAGTTAAAGGCGCGCTCGCTGCTCTGCATCAGTGTTCAAAGTAAATCCCAAGTGGGTGAAAGTTACATCGCTGCCAGCTTGTCACCTAAAATTCTTATTGCCATCGTGGTGTGAGCAGGCTTCACCCTGCAATGCCGCCTGATCTTGTCCCTCCATTCAGTCAACACCCTTACGAGTCTGAAAAGGATCCGCTTGGTCGCGATGGGTTTTCCTTGCGACCGAGGAGCAGCCGCTAATAATCCAACCAAAACAGGAACCTCATTTAAGGAAAACCACCGGACATCACAATTCACGCTGTTTAATGGCAATCTTCAGGCAGCAAAAACTGGGCAGACAGTAACTTTCGAAGTAAGGCCAGACGCGTTTCAAGAGCTAGCGCTCTCTTCTTCAGTGGCACAAGTTAAACTGAGCAGCAGCGCATTCCAGGTGAGTTTAAATGTTCCCGCCCAGATGGGCGTGGCCGACAGCTCGGCTTTATGGACAATGTAGTTAAAGGCGCGCTCGCTGCTCTGCATCAGTGTTCAAAGTAAATCCCACCTGGAATGCGCTGCTGCTCAGTTTAACTTGTGCCACTGAAGAAGAGAGCGCTAGCTCTTGAAACGCGTCTGGCCTTACTTCGAAAGTTACTGTCTGCCCAGTTTTTGCTGCCTGAAGATTGCCATTAAACAGCGTGAATTGTGATGTCCGGTGGTTTTCCTTAAATGAGGTTCCTGTTTTGGTTGGATTATTAGCGGCTGCTCCTCGGTCGCAAGGAAAACCCATCGCGACCAAGCGGATCCTTTTCAGACTCGTAAGGGTGTTGACTGAATGGAGGGACAAGATCAGGCGGCATTGCAGGGTGAAGCCTGCTCACACCACGATGGCAATAAGAATTTTAGGTGACAAGCTGGCAGCGATGTAACTTTCACCCACTTGGGATTTACTTTGAACACTGATGCAGAGCAGCGAGCGCGCCTTTAACTACATTGTCCATAAAGCCGAGCTGTCGGCCACGCCCATCTGGGCGGGAACATTTAAACTCACCTGGAATGCGCTGCTGCTCAGTTTAACTTGTGCCACTGAAGAAGAGAGCGCTAGCTCTTGAAACGCGTCTGGCCTTACTTCGAAAGTTACTGTCTGCCCAGTTTTTGCTGCCTGAAGATTGCCATTAAACAGCGTGAATTGTGATGTCCGGTGGTTTTCCTTAAATGAGGTTCCTGTTTTGGTTGGATTATTAGCGGCTGCTCCTCGGTCGCAAGGAAAACCCATCGCGACCAAGCGGATCCTTTTCAGACTCGTAAGGGTGTTGACTGAATGGAGGGACAAGATCAGGCGGCATTGCAGGGTGAAGCCTGCTCACACCACGATGGCAATAAGAATTTTAGGTGACAAGCTGGCAGCGATGTAACTTTCACCCACTTGGGATTTACTTTGAACACTGATGCAGAGCAGCGAGCGCGCCTTTAACTACATTGTCCATAAAGCCGAGCTGTCGGCCACGCCCATCTGGGCGGGAACATTTAAACTCACCTGGAATGCGCTGCTGCTCAGTTTAACTTGTGCCACTGAAGAAGAGAGCGCTAGCTCTTGAAACGCGTCTGGCCTTACTTCGAAAGTTACTGTCTGCCCAGTTTTTGCTGCCTGAAGATTGCCATTAAACAGCGTGAATTGTGATGTCCGGTGGTTTTCCTTAAATGAGGTTCCTGTTTTGGTTGGATTATTAGCGGCTGCTCCTCGGTCGCAAGGAAAACCCATCGCGACCAAGCGGATCCTTTTCAGACTCGTAAGGGTGTTGACTGAATGGAGGGACAAGATCAGGCGGCATTGCAGGGTGAAGCCTGCTCACACCACGATGGCAATAAGAATTTTAGGTGACAAGCTGGCAGCGATGTAACTTTCACCCACTTGGGATTTACTTTGAACACTGATGCAGAGCAGCGAGCGCGCCTTTAACTACATTGTCCATAAAGCCGAGCTGTCGGCCACGCCCATCTGGGCGGGAACATTTAAACTCACCTGGAATGCGCTGCTGCTCAGTTTAACTTGTGCCACTGAAGAAGAGAGCGCTAGCTCTTGAAACGCGTCTGGCCTTACTTCGAAAGTTACTGTCTGCCCAGTTTTTGCTGCCTGAAGATTGCCATTAAACAGCGTGAATTGTGATGTCCGGTGGTTTTCCTTAAATGAGGTTCCTGTTTTGGTTGGATTATTAGCGGCTGCTCCTCGGTCGCAAGGAAAACCCATCGCGACCAAGCGGATCCTTTTCAGACTCGTAAGGGTGTTGACTGAATGGAGGGACAAGATCAGGCGGCATTGCAGGGTGAAGCCTGCTCACACCACGATGGCAATAAGAATTTTAGGTGACAAGCTGGCAGCGATGTAACTTTCACCCACTTGGGATTTACTTTGAACACTGATGCAGAGCAGCGAGCGCGCCTTTAACTACATTGTCCATAAAGCCGAGCTGTCGGCCACGCCCATCTGGGCGGGAACATTTAAACTCACCTGGAATGCGCTGCTGCTCAGTTTAACTTGTGCCACTGAAGAAGAGAGCGCTAGCTCTTGAAACGCGTCTGGCCTTACTTCGAAAGTTACTGTCTGCCCAGTTTTTGCTGCCTGAAGATTGCCATTAAACAGCGTGAATTGTGATGTCCGGTGGTTTTCCTTAAATGAGGTTCCTGTTTTGGTTGGATTATTAGCGGCTGCTCCTCGGTCGCAAGGAAAACCCATCGCGACCAAGCGGATCCTTTTCAGACTCGTAAGGGTGTTGACTGAATGGAGGGACAAGATCAGGCGGCATTGCAGGGTGAAGCCTGCTCACACCACGATGGCAATAAGAATTTTAGGTGACAAGCTGGCAGCGATGTAACTTTCACCCACTTGGGATTTACTTTGAACACTGATGCAGAGCAGCGAGCGCGCCTTTAACTACATTGTCCATAAAGCCGAGCTGTCGGCCACGCCCATCTGGGCGGGAACATTTAAACTCACCTGGAATGCGCTGCTGCTCAGTTTAACTTGTGCCACTGAAGAAGAGAGCGCTAGCTCTTGAAACGCGTCTGGCCTTACTTCGAAAGTTACTGTCTGCCCAGTTTTTGCTGCCTGAAGATTGCCATTAAACAGCGTGAATTGTGATGTCCGGTGGTTTTCCTTAAATGAGGTTCCTGTTTTGGTTGGATTATTAGCGGCTGCTCCTCGGTCGCAAGGAAAACCCATCGCGACCAAGCGGATCCTTTTCAGACTCGTAAGGGTGTTGACTGAATGGAGGGACAAGATCAGGCGGCATTGCAGGGTGAAGCCTGCTCACACCACGATGGCAATAAGAATTTTAGGTGACAAGCTGGCAGCGATGTAACTTTCACCCACTTGGGATTTACTTTGAACACTGATGCAGAGCAGCGAGCGCGCCTTTAACTACATTGTCCATAAAGCCGAGCTGTCGGCCACGCCCATCTGGGCGGGAACATTTAAACTCACCTGGAATGCGCTGCTGCTCAGTTTAACTTGTGCCACTGAAGAAGAGAGCGCTAGCTCTTGAAACGCGTCTGGCCTTACTTCGAAAGTTACTGTCTGCCCAGTTTTTGCTGCCTGAAGATTGCCATTAAACAGCGTGAATTGTGATGTCCGGTGGTTTTCCTTAAATGAGGTTCCTGTTTTGGTTGGATATATATATATATATATATATATATATATATATATATATATATATATATATATATATATATATATATATATATATATATATATATATATATATATATATATATATATATATATATATATATATATATATATATATGTAAATTTGTTAGAGGTTTTCAGATCAGCCAAGCGAGCTATAAGCCAAAGAAACCTTTATTTAATCTAAAAAGAAAAAAAAAAAACATACCCGGGGCAGATTACAAGCCCCGAGCACCACTTTCGCGACTATCAAGGAGCACCTGCTGGTTATTGGTAAACATTGTTTCAAAGGATCCAAACACAATTGTGTGTTGAAGAGTCCGAGCAGTGCTCTTTCGATCCCCGTAAACATTACCCAAATATAGGCATCATTTTGCCTTACACTCAACTCCTAAAACTTAACAAAAAAAATCTTATACCAGTAACATTCAACTTTAAAAATTTAAAGAAGGAAACACTCCATGCGAGTTGCTGGGAATGGTTAGAGAGATATACTGTTAGAACACAATGGGGCATATTCTCAAGGAACTATTGTTGAGTTATCAGCAGTTTATCGCGGCCAGAGTCGTAATACATTTGTCACCCTATTCACAAGCAGGTGCTAACAGCCGACATCACTAGTTTACACATGATAGCAACCCCAAAAAACATTGTCACAGACGACCCCGGCAACTATCGCTAATGAGATGCAGAGTAGGCGTTCCCGTGCCAAAAGCCACGACAACACCACTCCGCAACATTCTCAACGACCAGCCAGATTGACGATAAGACCAAAAACGTGTGATAAGGCGCGTTAGCAGCAGGAATCTAACACCTGCTCTGACCTGGTGCAAAGTCGGACTACAGCCTGCACCACAAAAGGGAACCCAGCCCAGAGCCACACCTGTAGAACAACAGATACCAAGGAGCCACTGAACATACGACCCGGACACCCAAGAGGGCCACAACACCCACCGTCACAACCCCCAGGACCACCCCCACAGCCCCAACCCCGGGCACCCCCCCACTTCCCCCAGAACAAGACACTGCACATCAACAGCACTAAAACATGAACAAAAGCACCCGCCTGATGTCGCACATTTGCAACAGTCAACATACATGTGAGTACTGAAATCCTGATTCATTTATTCACCATTGAAGGACCAAACAAAATGTCACATTCTAATTTGTCTCCAAACAACTATTTTGCAGAGTCATGGTGGGGCATCCCTGAACAATCTGTGTGTCATAGCCTGCAAGACAATATCCAACATAAGACGGTGTGTCAGCCACTCCTCAAAGGACAGGGAGAGAGAAAAAGAGAGAGAGAGAGAGAAAGAAAGAGAGAGAAATAAATAAAGAAAGGTACTGCACAAGGAGAGCAAGGCCAATCAGGCCCTTTGCTGATGCCAACATGCCAACAGCTGCGTGTGTCTCAAAATTGGTGCACCCCAACTCACAGGCCTGGCATCAAAGTCAGCGCGAAGGCCACATCACATTTAGGAAATGCAAGCAGTAGTCAGACTAAAATTAGGTATGAAAACTCCTTTGTCTTAACACACAAGGTGGAAGGCCAACCGAACCCCCGACCTTGGTCCTGAATGTTGCTGGCACACCCTGCGTGAGATACCATACCAGGCTCTGACGACTCCCACACCATGAACTGCACAAGTGAAAGACCACACACACTTGTCCCTGACGATCTACACCTGCAAAGGATGCCCTTGAAACATTGGTTAAAAACGACCCATACGTCCAAACGTTGCACACACATACAACTCATTGCCTAGAGCTGTGGCATATTGTCCACCGAACTGCCGCCGATCTGAGCAGTGCTGGTGCTACGAGATCAACAGACGCAATGGCAGGCATTCCAGGGCACATACACAACCCCATTCACGTGGAACTGTACCGTGCACAAATGCTGCATCTGTTGGGATCTGTGCCAATGGCAGTGTTGCGAATCAGTGTCCGTCTAAATTTCCGTCTTGCCTACGTCACCTGCGCCGAGCCCTGGTTCCATTGTCGATCATGCACATTTGAGTTGCCCATGGAGGTCTGTCTATCCAACGCAACAGTAGCTGAATTGGATTATGACTTGACAGTGCGCCCCCTGTTGACCCACAAACAGGTGTGTCACCGGGATAGCCGTGCATGCGATGCACTGATCTTTGGCGAATGTGCTGGCAGTTGTGCATGGGAGATTGCACAACTCCTCGTGTGCAGTGACCACAACGAGGCGCTCCCCTATTGGGCTGTGTTGCGGATTGGGGTAACGGTGTCGACTGAGCACATCAGCCCAGACCAGTTCATGTATTGGCACACCCTGATATTCCTTGAAGCCGACTACGACGTACTATTGGAACACATTGCCCATGAAGCTGCCCTCGCATTCATGGACGAGTAACTACATTCCTGTAGCCACATAGGGTTGTCACCCACAGCACAGGTCCCAACACCTTGTTGCATCGTGGGGAGCACTCCCATATCCCACCATAACTGTTGACATGTCTACCATCGTCTGGACTCAGAATGCATGTGCTTGGCACTATTATGTGTACACACACCTGTGCAAGGTGATGCAGTTCCATGGTCGGTGCAGCACCGCATCGTTTGGCAACGTTACCAATTCGGACATACTGCTGGGGGGAGAGTACACACATGGCAATGTAGCACGACATGTGACCTTGTCGGACCCTTTCACCTGATCACTGTCAGCAGAGCAGATAGTCGGCGCAGGCCAGTGGCAGAGCACTATGCAGACCCCATGGGCTGTGAGTCGTGCAGATGCCAAACATTACATGACTCATCCTGCAAGGCAAGTTGGAAGGTGTTGATGCATAGGGCAGAACCAGGCAGGGACAGGTCATATGGCGGTGATGGATGCTACTACCTCTTCCTCACGCAGTAATTACCATCCGCATCTTTTCCTCTGATACTTCTTCTGTGTTCGGTGTGTCTGGTGTGTGTGGCGGTATAATGGCTGCATCACTGTGTGCCACTGACACATCAGGGGTCGGAGATGTGTGTGTTGAAGTTCCCACTGCAGTTATCTATGACAGGCGCAGGCGCACCAATGACAAGATGAGGAACTGCAAGGCAAGGAAGATCCCAGCTACATCTCGTTGGTGTCAGCCGTGGCAGACATACTTCCAGCCTTCAACTGCTCCATGGTCTCAATTGTCCTGCGCATCTGTGCCAACTCTGTGCTGTTATCGCTGGTGCCTGTCTGACTGGACATTTCTTGTATCAGAGTAATGGCCCCAGCGATGTCAGCCAAGGATTGACTGGGAGCATGGTGTGGACAGTGGGTGTCTGTTAGGGACAGCTGATCAGCCATCTCCACCTGGAAACCCAACACACAGAGTTGAAATTCCATGTGTTTTTCGGGGGTCCTGGGAGACAGCTGTGGTGGTGTGTGTTTCCCGCTGTGTGGTCTGTGCAGGTGGTGGGGTCACCTCGAGCCAGCTGGGCTGCCCTGCTCCTGGGTGTGGGGTATGGAGGCTGTCCATTATCTGTTGGAGGGTGTCTGAACATATGTGCAGGTTGCCCTCTTCATCATCACTGATGGGATTTGTGCTCTGCTCTGCAGTGGGTGTTGATTATCCCTCTGCAATGTTAAGCGGAGATTCAGGTTAACAGAGTTTCCCATGTATGTGGACGCTTTGCAGATGTTTACATACAGACTGCATGACAATGCACATTGTGACTGTTTTGGTAAAGCTGGCTATTTGATGGCAGCCAGTGGTATTTTTGACTGCATGATGATTGTGTGGTAGTACACGTACATTATCATCACACAGTGTCATGCAATGCCAGATGTGAGTGGCCAGTTACTACGCACAAGCGGAACCTTTTGTGTCCTCTGTCCTGTGGTGTAGGTGTTGTATTTTATACCACATTGCCATCATTCTTGATGTTCTGTGATTCCTATGTGTGTGTGCTGCATAGCAGGAGAGTGGCCCCTGCAGCTCTGGTTTCATGAACCCTTATCCCTTTGAGGTGGTGTGCATTTGAATTGTGTGCTTTTCGGGGGCTGGAATGTTTGCGACTTGGTCATTTGTGCTCTTGGACAGATTTTGTGCCCTTGTGCATTGTTTGTCTTCTGCGTGTATTGGAGAATAACACCACTGGGTTTGGGCTCCCAGCAGTAAGGCCGGAAAACATTGTTTACAACGCGGTGTTTACACCGCAGTGCCTTTATAACGCTGCCATTACAACGCATTCGTTACTACGACTTGTGCGGGATGGCGCTGTTGAGCAAGGAATGTTGTAATTTTATATTCCAAGACCTTCCCTACTGTTACGTGGACTGGTGTTGGAATATAAATTAAAAGATTCCAATATCCGCGCCCTCCAACGCAAGTCGTTGTAACGACTTGCGTTGTAATGCCCGCATTTTCAAGTACCGCGATCTTTTAGATCACGTTGTACTGACATACATCCGTAAGGCCAAGCCTCAAATAACAAAAGAACTTCACGGATGCCAATACTGCTAACTTACTTCAACTCTTTTTTGCGAGTGGCCATATTGAGAATACAACAACATGTACCATAGACTTATTTTTCTGTCTGAAATAAATCTTTTTTCTTTTATTTATTTTTTCCATATTAAAATGTAGACATTTCCATCATCTTTTTAAACACATCATTACCAATTTTTCTACATAAAATCTTCTACTCACATTCAGCATTCTCCCATTTTCTCACTCTCATACTTTCTTCAAACTCCCTTTACATTCATTTGCCGCACATACACCGCACACCTTGTATTTTTCTTTTTCTGAAACTTTTTAGTCCTTATCTCTAAAACAAACCATAGTAAACGATATTAAACATAAAAAAACTTTGAAGATTTGAACAATTCAGGCTCTGTTTTATATTCTTATGGCTAACAACACGAAATGGTCTACGCGTTTCGAACTCGTGCCCTTTATAGAGTTCTCATCAGGACCACGCAGCTGAAAAACAAACAAAAATGTTCTTAAATTTCCTCTTATAGCCCCACCATCTTCGTTTTCTACTTTGTGACTTATTGTCTGGAAGTGCTTACCTTCTCTTAGTCTCGCTGTATTAGATGTGCGACCTCCAATTCTGGAGACTGTGTCAACAAAATATAAAAACTTTTATAAAAGTCTTTTTGTTGGTGTGTATCCTCAAACTATTTTTTGATTTTATCAACTACCATTAGTGAAAAAGCTGGACTTACATCGGTGTCACTATCTCTGGCACATCTCTTTTGTGCTGAAAGAAATTTTTTTGAGAGCGTCTGTAAATAAAAGGATGCAGACTGATTACTACGCATCCTTTCCACGGACATTATATGTTTGCATTAATCGGCATTATACATATACATTTGTTCGAACATTTACTTACTTCTGTGGGAGTATTCTTTCTATAAGTTGGGAAGAGGATGAAATTCTTTCTCCTCTCTTCGCTTGATAAAGCAGGGGCATGCCTATAATTACAGCAAATGGACCCCATTTAGCTGTTATTCAGTAACGCTTGTCTTAACGTCTTCTCTTTTGGGTTTTCAAATTGGTGAAAATTTGCATTAGTCTTCATCCAGGTTACTGAAGCTACTGGGATGCGTCAGCCTTTCCACAATCTCGGCGTTTGTATGCTTGCCGGCTGTAAGCGGGAAGGGAGGGAAATCCTTTCTCCTTCTATCCTCACTCAGTAATATTGTTGCACGGGGGCACACCTGTACTTGCAAAAAATAAATAAATAAGCCACATTAAGCTGTAATTCAGTAATGCTTATCTTCCCGTCTTCTCCTTTGAGCTTACGAGTTAGTGGTGAAACGGGTATTACCTCGCGTTAGTCTTGATCCAGGCTTCTGAAGCTTCTGGGACGCGTCAAAGTATCCGCGATCCTCGGCGTCTCTGCTTTTGCCGGTCACAGCCATGTTATGCACTTAAGGAGTCTTGTACTTCCGGAAGGAGAGCTATCTGGGAGTTGTAGTGTGTCTCCCTTTCAATGAATTATTTGCGCATTCCGTGTTTGTATCTCCTCCATTATGTTAAACGCTGATCATCTATGTTCCTGAATACCGTCACTCTCGAGTCCGATCACATCCACCTGTTGTTTGTCATCACCTGCATTTTTAAAGTTTATTGGAAAGCATGATTTGTGGGTGCATGTGGATATGTCAGAGTGTGCCCTGGTCCTTTACGGATGTGATCATCACTGGACTACTTCCATGTCGAATCATGCACCATGTCATGTATTTTGGCTGCTGCCATGCTATCGGTCATGCAGTGTCACTTGCATAGTCAGTGTGGCGCACACAGCTGCTGCTTTTCTGGATTCATCGCATGTGGATGGATAGGTTGTGTTGTTGGTGATTTGGAGGGGGCCCATATGTGCACATGGTGGACGGGGACCTACTTGGTGTTTGTATGTGTGTTGCAGTGTGCCAAGGGTATCAGGGACATGTTCCATAATCATTGTGAGTGTGCAGTGTGCTACACATGATTATGCATGTGTGCCATTGTGCCCATCTCCCTCTTCCCCCCAGTCCCTGGTCATTAGTCACCCTGTTGCTGTTGGGTCAGGTCATATTGAGCTGTTTCCAGACCTCCAACTCCTGCCACCGTCTCCATACTGGTGACTGTAGCCACCATTTCCTCCAGCTCATCCAGCTCCTCCCGTGGGGCAGGACTCCCACCTCCAGTCGCCGTTGCTGGCTTCCTGTTGGAGGCGAGTTTCTATTTGGTCTGGCTTTGCACATCATACCAGCGCCTCTTCACCTCCTCCATTGACCTCCTCGAAAATCTGACTGCATTGACGTTGGTGACGATGGTCTGCCATATTTACGTTTGGGTTGCCAGTGCCGCAGTGAAGGTGATGAACAGTTGTTAAAAGTGTTCCATCACCTCTGTGATGATGATCCGGTCTTCCAGCGGTGAACCCCATCTTCCTCTACCTCTTTTCCTTGCCTTTACCCGAACACGGGTTGTGGGGTTTGGCTTGTCCTCTGCACTCCGTCTGGGTTCATCCATGGTGCTACACAGTTTGAATTGGTTTTGGTGTGTTTTTTTGTTTTTGCTTTTATAGTGCATTTTCCCGCATGACGCGTGGAAATTGCAGGCCTGTTGCTGGTTTTCACTGATTTTGGTATCACGCTTTGGGGCATCACAACTTTTTGGGCGCTTGTTTTTTGCATTTTTTGTTCTTCGCGTTGATTTTTATACAGTCATTTGGCGCGTTATCATGCTACTATTGCATGGTGCTGGCGGGTTGGGAATTTGACGTTAAGACGGTGTTATTTTCTCGCGATAGACTGCGATATGCAAAGTTGCGTTAAGCTAAAGTTCCAATGGTTATCACACGTTCTTGAGAATATGCCCCAGTGTTTGAATCGGGTTAGATATTCCCTGGTAAATATGTCCTGATCTTTGTGGAAATGGTCAATGTCAAGAATGTTCCCGTACATTACAGATTGCAATTATTACTGCCATATTTCTTGCCACAGGTGTGGTTTTTACCACAGAAGTGCGTCTTCTGTGTCTATGTAATAATATGCCAAGGAAAGAAGGAAGCTGGTTTTGGAGTTATGCTCACAGCTACATGTTTCTGTTTTTGTACAGCATGGCTAAAATTAAACCAGCGTTTGCAATGCAACCTGTCTTGCCTTTGGGACCTTATATGTATTCAGCTATGCAGCACATAATGCAGAGTGCTGAAATATCTATTGTTCCTTAACATGGAGGGAAAATAACCACCAAACTGCTTGACACGCTAGGTATGAGAACACATGGAGAGAAATCTTACCTTTCAGCTGGAAATGGTATAGTCCAAAGCTTTGTTTGTAATATAAAATCAGAGCCTTCGGTGGTCATATCACTGAAAATACATGATTTGAAAAAAATATTAATGTCATGGAAGACAATTTCTATAGACTGGAATCTCGAGAATGCTAAAGCGTATTTGGTATTTTACTGCCCTCTGCTGGTCATTTTCTATGACGAAAGTTAAATGGAGGCAGTTGCCAGAATTTTTTTAAAATAAAGTACCTAAGCAGAAAGCAATTCTTGTATTTTACTAACCTTTGCTGGTCGTTTTCTATTGAGACAGTTAAATAGAGGCAGTTGAACAGAAAAAAAGTCCCTAAGCGGAAGCAGACAAGTCCTAGGGCTGATCTCCAGAGTCCACAAAGTACATACACATATAAGTATATACTAAAGAATATACAAGAGGTCTTGAATGCTCAACCTAAAAAGGTCAAATGCGTTACTGGATTGTTGTTTATCTACAATGATGGGGATATTTTCTAAGCTCAAGTGAGCAAGACTCCGCATCCCATTACCCAGGAAAATAGTTACCAGTAATAAAATTCATCATGATATTGCCAAACACAAATTTCTTTCTTCAGCTTGTATACTCGTTTATGACTGCATGCATAACTGAGGACTTTTTATTTTCCATAGTCCTTGCATCTTTCTTTATAATAATATTAACATTAACATGTGTACAATTACGTTTAGCTGTCTATAGGCAGACCTATTCTTTCCAATGCGTAACATATACTTAAGGTGGGTCCATTGGGCCAGTGCCTTGATCTTGATTGAATGATTTTGTTGTCTATTTCAGGAGTCCACTATTGACCTGGTAGCATTACTTCTTATTTTTCCATTTGCCTTGGCCCCACACCCCTCCAACCCCTCCGAGCCCCACTAGCAATTTAAGTCTCACAGATGTGTTGTATATTCCCACTGCTAACATTTGAGGGATTTCATGTATGATATGAATCAGCACCACATAAAATTTTATGAGTTTCCTTTTGCTTTTGCTTTCGTGCTCCTCTCCCCTTCACCAAATTCCTAAACACTATGGAGCATATGTATGGATTGGTGTTGCAGGGCAGCGCAATAAGTTACCTTGTTGCGCTGCGCCACAGCGAAAGGTCAGGAATGCACTGTATTTATCCAATACAGTGCATTCACGTCCTTTTCCAGTGCCCTGGTGCTGTTTTGGCAGCCTAGTGCCATCGCAGGCACCCTTGCACCAGTGCTTAATTTGTGCTGGTGGTTAATGGTGCTTACCACCAGCAATTATTTTACATTATTTCGAATCTTTATTTCCTGGGTGGTGCGCCTTGTAATTATTAAAAATAAACGTACCTGTGTCATGATCTCAGATGTTTACCTGATATTTCTCCAGACGATGGCCTTCCCAGGGCCCAGGAATGATGACTGCATCACATTACTAATGTCATTATTCCAATTGGATTACTTATGTGGTCGAGGGTGGGCTGATGGATGAGTTGGGAGTGAGGCAACCTGGGAAAGCCTGGGGAGTTGGGAGAAACTGAAAGTGCGTAGCATACTTTAACAGCTTGTATACTGACCTGAAAATGAAACCGGGTGAATCAAGCCACACATAATTTATTCTACCTCTTACACGTCGTGGCCGGGCCCACTACCAAATTCAGGCTGATATCAGTTATGATTTGCCGTACAGATGCTGCTTTGCACTGGCAGCACTGTATAACAATCAATTGCAATGCAATAGTTCTCACATTTGCAAGCTTTTAAGCTATTGGTATTGTAAGTGACAATGCCTTTTATTTATATGTTTTAAAAAGCAACAAATATATAAAAGGCATTGTTATTTCTATTGCCAATAGCTCAATCTCCTGCAAATGCAAGACCACTTTATTGGTTGCCGTGCCCCTTTCTTTAGACGCTGCTCGCCGTATTATGGATACAGTGAGCAGCGTCTCAAGAAAGGGGCACCGCCAACATTAAAGTGAAAGCGCGTATGGGGTGCATTCACCGAAAGCAGAAAAAAAATAATGAAGAAAGCTTCTGCAGTGAAAGCGTCCTGCGCTGTTAATTAAATAAAATAATAAGCACAGCCGCTAAAGTGAAAGCGGCCTGTGCAGTAAGTTAAATAATTAAATAAGCGTGGTTGCTAAAGTGAAAGCGGACCGCGCTGTAAATGAAATAAATAAATAAGTGCGGCCAATATAGTTAAAGCGGACCGCGCTGTAAGTTGATTAAATACATTACTGATAAAAAAAAGCGTGCTGCGATATGGTGGGTGGAATAGAGGAAGATCAATTAAGAAAATAGTGCTCACCGACTACATAAAGCAGGCCATGTAACAACACAAGTAAAAAGTCCAGTTGTTATGGGAGGTTACAAATGCAGACAAGGTGGTACCAAGGAGGGACTAGTAAGCCTGTTCACAAATTAAATGCAATGATTTCACAAGGACAGTTACAGGAGCCAGTTGAAAAGATGGGCGGGAAATAGCGGAGCTTTTACTCCATACCTCAAAACAGCATGCTTCGCAGAGCGGCCCATGCGCTGCCCATGTTCGACCTAAATAAGGGTTCTTCTGCTCTCTATTTGGGGACCGATATCTTACCATAATTGGGGTACTGTGGTTCCATCACAGACTTTTGCCCAGGAGCCACAGCATCTGCTTCACTGGTGATAACCACGCCCATCTCCCTGCTGCAAAGCCCCAAGGGTACTGCCCTCAGGTCTTGCTGTGCGGCATACAAACCCTAATGGGCAATAACAACTGGAGCCACACCTCCCTGCCTAGAAAATCTTAACCCCTTCCACCCCAGATACTGCCGGATTCGTATCCATTGCACTGGCACTCTCTTTGATTCACACCGCTCTGCAATAGAGGTGGACGAGCCACTGAAAGCTCGAGCCTGTCGCCAGGCTCTGACTCAGGTCGAGGACATGCTAAAACCTTGTACCAATTACGAGTGGAGCTTTCATGTGGCTTTTGCCTACTTGCCCCCTTCCTTCCTCTACACAGGATGTGCGTAAATAAATTTAAATCCAGTATTTGTAAAGCGCAAACAGCTACCCGAAGGCATCCCGGCATTGGGGGCTGTCGGGAAGATTAAGCAAGCTATTGTCCAGAGTCACATGGTGCTGGGTTGACCTGCCGGCGATCAAACCGTAAGCCCTAGATTCCAGCGTCAGTCACCCTGGCTGCGGCGCCACACCTCTTTACACTCAGAACTTTAGACTGTGGAACTGGGGGAGCAGGTTCAGCTCAACCATCCTGTGATCCTGGGCAAATCACTTAACTTACCCAAGCCTATAAATACTGCATGTGTCTTTGTTTGCTGTAGCTGGTGCTCATATAGAGTGCTCTAATTCCTTCTAGACCGTGGTGAATTTTAAAAACTGCAGAAGAGTGCACTAGGAGTAAAAAGAAGACGCCTTAAAATAAGGAAATCTTTCACAAAGGACAAGGGAGACCCTACTCACGAGGAACCAGGGCGATTAATTATATCAAGAACATTGGTTCCAGTGGCGTAATCTAAATTGATAACTTTTAATTGTTATGCTCAATGGCAATGATTATAACAAATGAGGATTGAAAATGGCCATTTTCAATCCTCATTTGTTATAATCATTGCCATTGAGCATAACAATTAAAAGTTATCAATTTAAAATAAGGAAAGACAAATAGATAACCATTTACTGGCTAGTTTTTACAAACCTGAATAAATCGCTGCTTCGCCGTTTAAATTGTCTGATCTTAGGTAAATATTTTATTTCATCAAAACTCTTTGGGGCATATTATCAAAGTAGTGCGTTAAACATAGCTAAGCGCACTGCGGGGCATATTATCAAGCCCATTTTCGCCAATAATGCTGATAATACCCCGTTCTTCTTTGATAATATGCCCCTTCGCGCGTTTCTGTTTATCGCCGTCTATCGCTGAATTACATCGCCATGTTAGCGGTGTACTATCAAGGCTTCGCAAACAGGCAATGTAATTCCAGCGATAGACGGCTAGAAACAGAAATATCGCCTGAAATCCAGCGATGATTATGGAGATGCTTGCTGAAAGGGGAGTTTGGTCGTAACATGGCGATCCACCTCCCATTATCAGCATAGCAAAGTAAAAGAAAAAGCAGACGTTAACTTCCTGTGATAACCGTGGTCAGAGCTGTTTGTTTTATCACTGGGGCCGCATTGTTAATAGTGCGCAGTTGTGTTTGCCATGTTAATCATGCAGACATTGTGAGAAACGCCCACTTTGCATGTCATTAACGATAATACTCGCTGACATGCAAAATGGAGAAAAACGGGCTACTAAGTAAAGGAAACACGCGTGAACGTGGCCTTGATAATATGTGCATTATTTAAATTGCCGCTTTTCGACTGAAATTCACGACTAAAGAGGCAAAAATGGGCTTGATAAATGCCCCTCAGTTCTTTATTATTAAGTAAGAAGGCACTTTTAAACACGTGAGTTTAGACAAACTATCACTTTTAATAAGTACTTAGCACTACAGCGCAATCATGTGCCCTATTAAAGTGAAACCTTCCATATGTTAGATAAAGATACCTTTTAAATTTTGAAGCAGCTTTATTATATTTTATGCAATGTTAGTTGTATGATTTGAATAGCAAATAATTTCAGGGCTTAGGCCCACATGCATCATTGTTGGTATTTGCGATTCCTAAATTGCGAAAATTAAGGAATCGCAATTTAGAAATCGCAAATACCTATGCATTAAAAATTCGCATATATTTTTGCGATTCCTTATTTTTCCTTATTTGCGATTCTCAATTTTGCGAATCGCAAATAAGAAATCCCTTTACATTGATTCCTATGGTCCTAGAGGCCCATAGAAATCAATGGGAAGGCATTCTCATTTTGCGATTCGCAATTAAGGAATCGCAAAATGAGAATGCAATTTCAAGGGTGCAGGGGGGGGTCCAAAGGACCCCCCCTGCACCCCTGAAATGTAACATACAGTCCATTTTTCACACATACATGCCCCAGGGCATGTGTGAGTGTAAAATGAAAGTGTCAAAAATGCACTTTTGTGCATTTTTGAAACTTTTCTAAAATTACCATGAAGGTTGACTTCATGCTAATTTTACACTTCTAATGTGCGAATTCACCATTTTTTTTAATGATGCATTGCATTTAAGAAATTGCAAAATTGCGATTTCTTAAATGCAATAGCAATTTAACAAATCGCAAAAAAATTGCGATTTCTTAAATTGCAAAAAATAAAAAAACTTGATGCATCTCAAAAATTGGATTTGCATTCGCAAACGGCCGAATGTTGCGATTCGCACCCTTTGCGAATGCAAAAACCAATGATGCATGTGCCCCTTAGCTCGTGCACGAGCTCGAACCTCCAAGCCAGACCTTCGGCTCGACACTCCCTGTTAATTTGCTAGCTCGCCCACCTCTACTCCACAATACATTTTCAGAAAAGGAGGTTTACCACAAAATTTGGCACGAATTGTGTGTCTGTGACAATATAGTGTGTGTGTTTCTATGCCACAGTCGTGATACATTACAGGATGTGTCAAACAGGTATCACTCATTCCGAGCAGTCCCTGTGTTATCGGTCCTGTAAGGATGAACTGCTGAGGTAGGGCCCCTGACATTTGAACTTGTGCCTTGTACATTGTTCAAAAATTACCACGGAAGGCATTCAAAGCCCTTAATCCCAGTGACTGCATTTGCAATTCACAAATACATTTTGCATAATCTTTATGTTTTTAAAAAGTTTTTGAAAATGATTTAGGCTCCTGTTCTGCCCGTGAAGTTCTGCCATTTCCTCTACCCATCGTTGCTGGTACCTGACTCGATTCATTGGTTGTCCCGAGAGCGCTGCTGGATGGCCACGCGCTATCTGGGTACATTTAACAATCTTTCCATACTTTTAGGGGTTGCCAACTCTTTTGTGTGCAGGTGGGGAACCTTTCACTTTTCACCTTGTGCACATCACAATTTATAGGCCCGTTCATGAGCATTTGACAATTGTCTTTTCAAGAACGTTTCACACTTGAAAATGAAAACAGATTTATCATTTTGTTTGGGGGTGTGACAGTGGCGGCTCCTGCATTGGGGCGTGGAGGCGCCGCTCCACTGCTTTCTGGCACTACCATTTTATGTTTCTGCTTCTCGCACTGCGAGAAAGTAGAAGTGCCTGGTTGGGGCGGGCGAGTGGGCGGTCCTGCTCGAGGGCAGGGGGGAGTGGCTTGTCCACTGTTGTGGGTACTGTCTGTTTGGTCGGCGCCAGGGCCGATCAACCCATTGATGTGCACTCTCCCTTTTTCTCTAAGTAGGCTGCATGCAGAAAATGGCCTCCAAACAGGCTCCAGGCTGGGGCGCTGTCCGCTGCACCGTACCAATCGCAATGCTGCCATTGCAGCAACATGATTGGCAGGAGGGAGGGAGGCTGATGGAAAACTCCATAGCCTGGAGCGCAACAAGCAGAAAAACACCTCAGCCGCAGGCCACCCCGGGCCATGGGCTCATCCCACCACAAGTGCAGGGAGAGCGATGATGGCAGCGTGCGCCCTGTGCCTTCACTTCTTCAGGTTCTGCCTGCGAGGGCGAGCAGGCAGACACATGCCTCAGCCCCTTGCGCGCCTGCTGTCGGTGCGGCCAAATTCTGCCTCACTGTCCACAGTACTACGAGCAGAAAGGCCCCCTCCTCAGCTCACTGTAAACAGCCCGTCCATTCAGGGGAGGCACCGGGGACTCATTGCGCCCTCTGTGCAAGGGGTGGGCGCATCCTACTGGTTGTGCATTCTGTGTCACTGTGAAGCCTGCCAGCCTTTGCCGCCTCTCCCGGGCTCTGCAGGACAGAGAGGAACCCAGGCACATCCTCCATTCAATGGAGCACAGCTCGGCGGTGGGAAAACCAGACCTGGATCTCTGGAATGGGCCACGTCGGTGAGAGCTGAGGGAGCATCCTTCATGAGGGTAGACGTGCCAGCAATGCCATATACACAGACGTGATTGTCTCTGAGGGTACAGACAGAGGCAGGGGCACGTCACACGCTGAGATATCACTCGATGTCTCGCTTCTCTTTCTGAACTCTGTTACGAAGAGTACTTGTGACGAGACAGCATGTAACTCTTGCTGTTCAGAACAGCAACAACCTGAAACATAAATTTACAATAATAGGCAGGGGCATAGTTTCAAGTGGAGCAGCAGGTGCAATGGCACAGGGACCCAGAGACTTGAGGGGCCATCAAATCCTGATTATTGCTGTATTTTACACTTCAAAGGACACCAAGGGCACCCATCACCTTCCTTGCAGTAGTGTAGTTACGGCTTGAACACTTGTATGTAGTTTTGCTTACAGGTTTAACACATGATGTATGCAGTTTAGGTTTGCAAGCAGTTACAGGTTGAATATGTTTACGTAGTCACATTTGTATTTTGTAGTGCTGCATGTGCTAGCTTGTGCTGTGTATAATGCGCTCTGTGCTGTAGCTTTCCAGACATTCACCCCCTTCCCCCATACAATTATACGGTGAACTTGTTTGGTATGTGGGCTCTTTCTCTGCACGTAATCACAGGTTGTATGTGTGCTGTACTATAGTTCTGCATGTCATTACACTTTGAACTTGTGTGGCACGTGTGCTACACTAGCTTGGCACCCATCTCCAGGTTGAGCAAGTGCTGGGGCATAGCTCTGTAATTGGGTACAGGTTAAACTTGTTGTGCTTGTGATTAAACTTTAAATCATTTGTGGCACGTGTGCTGCACTGGCTCTATATAGGTGGCACATATGCACCGCAGCTGTATATCTGGTTTTAAGCTGTGTTTTATATGTGCAAGTAATACTGAATGTGTACAAGGGTCATGTGTACACTGTTATTTGCTTGAAAATGCACCATTTGCCCACTCTTTTTTCAAAATATTCTCAGGAGAACCGCCCCGAACCTCCCATTGGGGGTCCAGGCTCACTCACTCGCCACAGTGCAGTACAGCAATTTTTTTACGCTTCACCAGTTTCAAATGTCACCAGCGGCCACTAGGTGTGAAGTTCTCTTGCAAACCTTTCTTAATCCATAAGCATCCCATGAATAGTACACTTAGGGGCATATTCTCAAGGTCTTATGGCCGAGTTATCAGCACGTTATCGCAGCCAAATTGGCTATAAATTGATCGACCCATTCACAAGCTGGTGCAAACAGCAGATATCACCAGTTTTTCAGCGATAGCATCCTCAAAAAACATTACCACGATGAGCCCTGCAACTATCGCTAATGAGTAGGCGTTACCGAGGAAAAAGCAGTGACAACATCACACCTCAACATTCTCAACGACCAGCCAGACTAGCAAAAAGATCCCAAACTATGCGATAAGGCGCTTTAGCAGCAGAAAATTAACACCTGCTATGACCTGGTGCAAAGTCAGGCGACAAGCGGCACCAAAAAAGGGAGCCCAGACCACAGCCACACCTGAAGACCAACAGATGCCAATGAGCCACTGATCATGCAGCTCTTATCATCAACAGGGCCGCAACACCCACTGCCACCACCTCCAGGACTGCAACCCCCCATACCGCCTTCCCCCAGACCACCACAGACGCAGCGCAGAGCAAGACAGCGGACCGTTCATAAAACACACCAACCACACAGACCCAACACCAGAGAATGTCATTGCCCACTACAGGCTCAAAAGGACAACCAACCTACGCATCCTGATCACAATTGCCCACAGACTGACGGTACCAACACAGCGGGCAACCAACATCCCTCTGTAGACAAAGCTGCTGGCTGTGCTGCACCTGTTGGCCTCTGTGACCTTCCACCCAACAACCGCTGGAGTCGGAGGAGTCTCACAGCCAGCACTATCAAAGTTCATCACAACTGTCTTGGATGCCACCATTAACTTGTATCCCAGTACCTATACTCCCCCCACACTGCACAGGAACAGCTGGAGACAAAGCAAGGACCATACGCAATAGCTGGCTTCCCGCATGTGTTAGGGGGAAATTTACTGCACACATGTCCTACTCGTGTCACCTGGTGACAATGCAGACAACGACCTCAACAGAAACCTCACACATTCTATCAATGTGCAGGCAGCAGTGGACCACCTGGGAATTGCCACCAATGTTGTCCCCAACTACCCAGGCAGTGTGGTATATTCCTGGTATGGGTAGGAACAGAAGATCAAGCCAAAAAAATGCTAGAAGCATGGAATTCAATAGATGACGTATCCAATTCACAAGTGAAATATCAAAGAATGAAATCACATTTTTTGATGTTTTGATCACAAGAACCAACGAAGGTTCTTGTGATCAGGATCTGTGTTCTGGAGACAGATATTCATTGTGAGAGCACAGACAGAAACAACACCCTGCACTATAACAGCCATCATCAAATGTCACTAAAAACACACATGCCATAATCACAAATGATGAGAATAAAACGCATAGTATCTGATTCTAGCAAATGTTCGACGAGGCTAACAGAATTGGAAAAAAGGTTTGAACTATGAGGGTACCCTCCTACATTACTGAAGAAAGCCAAATCAGAATGTTTGGAACTCAATCGAGATGATTTAATGAAGATCAAAGATAAATCTACAAACACCAGGATGGTGATTGTAGCAAGATTCTCAACAGTGAGTCAAAAATTGAAAAAAATCATCAATAGGCACTGGAACATGTTAACACTGGAACCTGATTTCAAACCAAGTTGTGCACAAACACCCATTTTTGCTTGCACAAGAAATAAAAACATAGGAGAAATATTGAAAACAAAAAGCAAATTTTCATCAAAGTCAAAGGGCACATCTCCGTGTCTGAACTGCAACAATTGCAATGGCGTGATACGAGGCATTAAGATCAATCATCCCATGAAAGGGAATGAAATAAAACTCCATGTTACAGCAACATGTGATACAGAGAACTTGATTTACCTATTGAAATGTCCCTGCGGAAAAGTGTATGTGGGGAAAACAGAAAGGAAATTTAAAACCAGGATAAATGAGCACAAATCTAATATCAGAACGAAGAACACAAAATCATCAGTCGCAGCACATTTTATGGAGGTCAAGCACAACATTTCTCAACTAAGATTTCTAGCACTTGAAGTTGTGATAAAGGAGGAAGGCAAAGATAATAACAACTATCTTCTTAGGAGAGAAAACTATTGGATTATGAAACTTCAGTCATGCAAACCGAATGGTTTAAATGAAAGAATGGAATACGCCTGTTATTTGTAAAACAACAGACATACCAATGAATGAATGTTCTGGACTTGGGAAAGAAAGTAGTTGCCATATTTGTTTATAGTATTCAGTATTAATTTATCATTAATGAGTTTATATAATTCATGGTTTATAATGATTAGGATTTATGATTAGTTGCATTACTACCTGACTTTAGCATTACACATACATCCATTAGCCAACACCCGTATAACAGGTTCCCATATTTGTCAACAAAATAAACGTTGACCCGATAGCTCACAACGTTACTTTTCAAAGAGCTTTATGACATCAAGTATGGACCGTGATCCGGTTCATATATCACATTGCAATAGAACGTTTCAGATGTAAACTTGTTTTGACACTTTAAGATGGCCGCCGAAACCGCAGTCCTATTTCTATTTCGGACACCACGTCTGAATCATACTAAACGCGGAAGCAAAACAGTCCGGGAACTTTACCGGTGCTTCTACCATAAGGGAAACAAGGAAAGACGGAACTTAAAGTAAGTGTTGGCGGTCGCATTGACGGCAAGGCAGAGTAATTGTGGAATCGCTAATAGTGACATATAATCAGTAACAAAATTCATATAGTTTTTTTCCTAAAGCTACCATCACAATTTTTTTATTACGCTGACAAAGATCTCAGGAGTAATTCATAAGCATCTTTGGTCTTGGAGAAGGGGGTCACTGAGTGTGTGGCACTCATATCCTTGTACTTTTATTACCACCACAGTCACTTGTCGGCATGCCCGGGGGTTAGGAACTTAGTCACTTAGCTCGCGGAGCACAAATACCACCATTTAGAATTCAGTGCAACATACACATGCACATATGAGGAGATTAAACACAAAACACTTGTTAGTATTAGTTATCATTTGGTTTATTTAGTTTACTAGAGCACATAGTAATATATATGTTAACACAAATGTGTTTATATGTGTGCATTTATTCTCTTCAATAGAGTGACTCCCTGAAGAAGAGCGCAATGGCTCGAAATTCATTGGAGCACTATGAAAAGAAATAATGTGTGAAATGCTGATCTAATATAATGAAAATTACAAAGTAAACAAATCTGAAATTGAAGATGAAAACAGAAATACAATAAATAACATCAAAACCACAATTGAATATGTGAACTTTATTGAATCTCTCCGACAGAGAAATAAAAAGGAGTGTGCAAACAGGGGGATGCAACCAAACACATCGGAAGCACGCTTGTACGCCCACTCAGTGTACGCCAGGCCAGCGTAGGGGTGTGAATTAAAAGCATGTAGCTCTGGGCATGGTTCTCTTCCGGAATGCCCAACGTCTCTGCCAGGGCGGCGTCTCCCAGCCCGCAACGAGGCCAATGCTGTTGGTGTGAGCGGTGTTGCCTGCGATCCTGTGCGCCTACTGCACCCTGGGCCGCTGGTCCCCGACCCGTCATGCCTGCCACTGCGCAGCCAGGCCTCATTGCTCACCTGCCGACACCGGCATGTGTCAAGGAGGGCCCACCACATGCCGGCGCAAGCCCAAGCCCGAGGCCCTCGAGCTTAGCAGCCTCCTCAGACCATCACCGCCTCGGCGAAACAGGTCTGCAGTATTTTTTTCTCATTGATATACTCCACCGGCCTACACAGCTGCAATGTCAGTCACACATTTGGAACTGAGTCATGATTACGCAATGGCAGAGTACACATTTCATGGTAGATATCATAATACTGTACTCCCTTCGATGTGGTACCAGCAACTCTGTGCATAGCATCCGCATGACACCTGTCTGTGGTCCCTTGCTGACTACTGCCTTTGGCCTACACTGCGGTCAAGTAGATCACACAGTTGGAACTGAGTCTTGATTTGAGTATGGCAGAGTTCATATCATTGAACGCATTGAGATGCGTAAGAGAAAGATGTGGTGCAGCCCGGAGGAAAAAAAGGATCCTCGTTACGGAGGTGATCGAACACTGCCAACAACTGCTCTGGTGTCACTAACTCTGTGCATCGCGAGCCGACGACATGTGGCTGTGAGCCCCTGCTGACCACTGTCTCGGGCCTACACTGTGGTTGAGTAGGTCACACATCTTGATTTATTCATTTCAGATTTGATATTACTGTACAGGCCTCATCGCAGACTGCATCCCCTTTCAGCTCCGGTGCCACTAAGTCTGTTCTCCGACAGCCATGGACACTTTTTGGTAAAACTTTGGTGGCGATTGAGTCTATGGACTCTGGGTTGTCTTCATCATCATGTTGGTGATACTGATTATTTGGCAAACACAAGGCTGTAGCATTACACTTCTCAATTTGTTGCTTCCGGACGGCTCCTACCCTCCGCATCATGCCCTGGAGGACTCCTACCACTGTCACCCGCAACCCTCCGCCTCATTCACCTCAGACATCGATGAGGAACCGCTCAGCTCATGTGGCCCATCTCATTGCACCGCAAGTCACCGTCCCGTGGCGGTGTGCCTGTGCCGGCTGCAGTGTATCCAGGGCCGCTAACGCTGTGCAGCTCAAGTCAGGGACCCTGTCCGGTGAGATATTGGATGGCCTCTGAGACGATGGCCTTGGGGTCCTCATCACCATGTGTCTGTAGCCCTGCACTGTCGGCTGCCTCTGGCCTCAACTGTGGTCCACCAGGGCTCACACATAAAATCGAGTTCTGACCGGCCCGGACATCGCATCACCGCAGGAGGCACATGCCACCATGGCCAGAACTATCTTCAAACAGCAACTACCAGAGTCGAAACAGCTGTACTGGCAGACCAACGGAGTTGCTCACACCTGTGGTGGATGCCATCATCTGCCTGATACCCTGCTCAGGACTCCAGGTGCCACTAACTCAGGGCACTGCAACTCAGGGACACTTCTGTTTGCAGATTGGGTGACCTCTGTACTTGCTCTGGCTACCACCATGATGCTCCGCAGTTGTCTCTGTAGTGCTTTTTTTTCTGTTTCAGTTTTAATGGTGTTCACTGTTCAAGTTGTTGCCAGCACCAACCACCCCGTGCGGGCTGGCTACCACTCACCCCACACCCATCCAGCACAGGCGTCACTGTACATGTGACCCTGCCAATAAAGGATCCGGGCGCATGTGCCCGTAGCCTGTTCCACAAACTATCTGCCTGTGTCTGTGTGGTCATGATGTATGCATGAGGGCTCCGGGCCTACAACATTACATTATGCTGTGCAGAGCAGACGCAACCATGTCCCTGGTGGCAGCGCGTAAGACCGTGGACATGTAACTTTGTCGTCACCCACTCAATGGACTGGGCCATCACATGGAAGTCCAGCATGGGGTTGTGAATGATAATTCCGGGGCCCTGTTCATTGTAGGAAATGTGGACATGCATGTGCATCTGTCGCGGTGTGGGTCTCCTTTGCGGGGTGTAGGTGGTCCTTGAACACCCACGTCTGTGATCTATTTTGGCTTCCATGTGCTCTGACCCCACCCGCACCTGTTCGGCCACCTCCTTTTGGCATTCTGGCACCTGGCATTGGAATGCGATGTGTGCCTAGGTGAAGTGTTGGGAGCCAGCCGTGGCGGCGGGTGCTTCCTGATGTGTGGTCTGTGAATAGGCTAGGGTCTCCTCTCTGTAGCTTGGCTGCCCTGCTCCTGGAGGTGGGTTGCCTAGGATGTCCATGGGCAGTTGTAGGGCATCGGTGTTGAAGGTGTATTGGTTCTCTCCAGCATCACTGAAGAGTAGCCTGGTCTGTTCTGCTGGAGGTGTTGTTTGTCCCTCTGCAATGTGAAGGGTAGATGCATGTTGACATTGTGTTGACATGCATGTTGGCGCATGGATGTGGACTGTATGACAAGGTACATTCTGACTGTTTCTGAGGTGCTGTATATTTGATGAGGGACAGTGGGCATTTTGGACTACATGATGGATGTGTGGTTGTACAAGTGCATTTCCATCTCACAGGTTCCTGCTATGTTAGATGTGATTGGCCTGTTTCTGCACATGGGTCCTCTGTTCTGCAGTGTCGATGTTGCACTTCGTGCCACAATGTCATCGAATGTGCTGTTTTTGCAATGTGTGTGTGCTGCAGTGTGCCACGGGAATCAGGGACATGATCCTGGGTTATGGTGGGTGTGCAGTGTGCTACACATCGCTGTGCATGTGTACCATTGTGCCCTTCTCTCCCCTCCCCCCAGGCCCTGGTTGTTATTCGCCCTGTTGATGTTGTGTCAGGTCCTATTGAGCTGTGCCCGTACTCCCAACTCCTGATGACTGTGGCTTCCAATTCCTCCAGCTCCTCCTGTGGCGCAGGACTCACACCTCCTGCCACCATTGCTGCCTTCCTGTTGACAGCGAGTTTGTGCTTGGTTTGGCTTTTCGCATCATGCCAGTGCCTCGTCTTGTCCTCCTCCATAGACCTCCCAGACACTCCTTCTGCATTCATGTTTCTCATTTGGATGTTCAGTGGATGGTAGTGTTCTGTCACATCCGTGATGCTGATCTGGTTTTCCTGTGGACTGCACCCAGTCTGCCTCTGCCCCTTGGCCTTCCCCGACCACAAGGTTCCTTGCGGGTGAACTGTGGGGCTTGTGGGATTCGCACTGGCCTCTGCACTCAGTCCGGGTGCATCCATGGTGCTGTGCAGTTTCTTTTTTTCTCCCTTTTTTTTCTCTGCTTTTATAGTGCATTTTCCCACATGACGCATGGGAATTGGAGGCCTGTCGCTGCTTTTCGCTGATTTTTTTAACACAAAGGGCCTCATCGCAGCTTTTTTTACGTTCGGGTTTTGCATTTTCGTGTTGACGTTATCACGGACGTTTGGCAGGTTATCGTGTGCCTACGTCATGGTACTGCCGGCTTGAGAATACCACATTACCACGGTGTTATTTATCGTGACTGTGATGTGCACAGTTGCATTAAGCTAAATCACACGTTCTTGAGAATATCCCCCTTAGTGCGAATTTTATTTGTATGTGGGTTTCCATGTTAAGATCGGGAATGTTGTGCCCCAATTGAGTTAATTAAATGAAAATTACCCAGGTAAAATTCATCCGTATTTAAAGTCGGAAGGAAACAGCTTTAAAGTTAACTCTTGAGAAAAGAGAACAACCATTTTCAATTCCAACTACGGCTTTCAAGGATATGTTCACAGTTTGTGAGTAAAACCTTAATAAAAATCAAGTGGGAGAGGTGGGGGAAGTGCATGAAAGATGCGCCCTTGGAATGCGTTTCTCTATCTACAACCAACAAACGAAAGGCACACTTGGCAGAAATCCAACTAAGGCTTGCCGCGCTTGTTAAATAAATTTTAAAAAATCGATGGGGAGAGCTCTGCAAGCAGGTGAAAAAATATTTGCAATGCAAAAGGTCTTGAATTTAAATGTCCGGCCCCTCTGATGTTACCATTCAACTACCCCCAGTGCCTACTCCTTACATTGTTGTGCTGACGGATGTTCGCTCTTTACAGAAGGGTAAGCAGGAAAACTTCAACCAACTTAAGGACAAAGGGGCATATTTACAAGGGCTTTATCTCCGCTTTTTTGGCTTAAAAAGCCAACAAAGCAGAGATAAAACTATGACCCTATTTACAAAGGGGATGCTAACATGCATAATCGCATGTTAGCACCCTTTTTACCAACGCTTCCCTTTGCGTCTCTAATGAGATGCAACGTAGGCGTCACTGGGCGTTCCCCGGATGGACAACCTTGCAAATATCGCTGATGTTCACATCGCGATATTTACAAGGCTGCCCGAGCATTTTAGCACAGGTTAGTTTTTGGAGAAAACTGCTGTTTTCTCCAAAAACTAACGTCTGCTAAAATGCAGACTTACCTATCCCCAACATTGATGTGGATTATGCTGATTCGATCCTGTGGGTCGTATCAGCAAGGTTATCACCGTTTTGCAGGGAACATCGCTGGAAAACCAGCGATGTTTCCTGCAAAACGGCGATAACCTTGATATCACTGGAATTTTTATCGCCCTGCAGTAACGCGTTGTTAATAACGCGCTACCAGGGCGATAAATTCCAGAGATAGCCTGCGATAATAAAATTATCGCTAAGCACGGCGATAATATGCCCCAAAGTAGTTTATTGGCTGACAAATAGGGTGAATACTTTCAGCCCCCTACCCAGATATTGGCTTAAGAAATTATAATGTTTCTGAGGGTGGGATGTATAGGTCATCCCAGAAAACATTTTGGGTGATTGTACTATTGTGAATTTTAATAATCCCACACAAGCTAGCCTGACCTATAAAGCCTTGGTGAGTAAAGGTGCTTTATCTGATCGAATATCGGTTTTCCCTTTTGGCATTTTTTTCCCCACCTATAAAGCATGTTGCTCAGATCAGGAAAGATTGTCACCTGCTACAGACACCGCTGTTGCTTCTTTCAGCAATTCTCTTGCCTCTGTCTGCACTTCTCTTGCGTATTTCTGAACCTCATTTGCATCTTCCTGCACCTCTGTTGCCTCTTTCTGCACACCACTAGTTTATTTCTGTACCTCGTTTGCCACTTTCAGCACACCTGTTGATTCTTTCGGTACTCCTCCTGCCTCTGTCTGCATCCCTCTCCCCTCTCTGTGCAACTCTCTTGCCTTTTTAAACACCTCTCTTCCCTCTTTCTGCATCATTATTGCCTCTTTCTGTTCCTCTGTTTCTTCTTTTTGCACTTCTCTAGCTCTTTCTGCACCCTTAGTGCCTCTTTCAGCACCTCTGTTACTTCTTTCTGCACTTCTCTTCCTTCTTTCCTCACTTCTCTTGCGTCTTTTTGCAACTCACTTGTTTCTTTCAGCACCTCTGTTGCTTTTTTTTCTGCAGATCTCTTGCCTCTTTCGGCACCTCTGTTGCTTTTTGCTGCAGATCTTTTGTCTCTTTCTTCACCTCTTCCCCCTTTCTGCACTTCTCTTGCCTCTTTCTGCACCCCTGTTTCCTCTTTCTGTCCCTTTCCTGCCTGTTTCTGCACCTCTCTTGCCTTTTCTTTACCTCTGTTGCCTCTTTCTGCACTTTTCTAGCCTCTCTCTGTACCCTTTATGCTTCTTACTATACCTCTTTTGCTTCTATCTGCACTTCTATTGCCTCTTTCTGTACCCCTCTTGCTTCTTTCTGCACCTCACTGCCGTCTTTCAGCACCTCTGTTGCTTTTTTCTGCACATCTCTTGCCTCTTTCTGCACACCTCTTTTCTCTTTCTGTACCTCTCTTGCCTCTATTGGCACCCCTGTACCCTCTTTGTGTACCTTTCCTGCCTGTTTTTGCACCTCTCTTGCCTCTTTCTGTATATCTGTTGCCTCTTTCTGTACTTTTCTTGCACTTTCTGCAACCTTTGTGCCTTTTTCTGCACATCTGTTACTTCTTTCTGCACTTCTCTTCCTTCTTTCTGCACCCCTTCTGGCTCTTTTTGTGCCTCTCTTGCCTCTTTGTTCACCCCTCCTACATTTTTTACCCCTCTTGCCTCTTTTTGACCCTCTGTTGATTCTCTCTGTACTACTTGTGCTTCTTTCTGTACCTTACTTGCCTCTTTCTGCACTTCTCTTGCTTCCTTCTACACCTCTATTGCTTCTTTCAGCAATTCTCATGCCTCTTTCTGCACTTCTCTTCCTTCTTTATGCACCCCTCCTGATTCTTTCTGTACCTCTCTTGCCTCTTTGTGCACCTCTCCTACCTCTCTCTGTACCCCTCTTCCTTCTTTTTGCTCCTCTGTTGGTTCTTTCTGCACTGCTCTTGCTTCTTTCTGCACCTCACTTCCCTCTGTTTGCACTTCTCTTGGTTCTTTCTACACCTCTGTTGCTTCTTTCAACAATTATCTTCCCTCTTTCTGCACCACCCTAGCTTCTTTCTATACCTCTGTTGCTTCTTTCTGCTCTTCTCTTGCCTCTTTCTTCACCTCTGAGTTAGAGCTAGTTTTAATTAACCCTGGGCATAATACTACGCTCTGGAGCATGCAAAGTTTGTACTAATTCTAGCATATTACACGTAGTACAGTACCAGTACCAAAACTGTGCTTAATCACGTAGTGTAGCAGCTAAATCAACAACATCTTCAGATGCTTTGAAAAAGCAATTTTACATGCTTAAAAGCATATAACCGATTCATAAAAGTGAACTTTTACAATGAAAACGTAAGGCAATGAGCGAGTTGATGATTTTGGGGTCCCCCCTAACCTAGGGGGAGGGCCAAGCAGATGCCTTGAACATAAATATACATAGATTACCTACTGGCAGTGGCCAGTAGGTAGGTATAGTTAGGACCTCATTTCTATTGAAAAAGCATTGTGACGAATCTTCATGAAATTCTCCCAAAAAATGTTTCATCCAGGTCAGCTCCTATCCTGAAAGTTTGGGGGTGATTTGTCAAGTGGGGGCTGAGAGAAAAGGGGGGTCCCAAAAAGTGCTTTTTGTGTGTTCATTTTCATAGGAAATTGTGAGACAGTCTACTGCCCGAACTGTTGAAAGGAATTACACCAAAGTTGGTAGGAATGTAGCTCTTGGTTAAGAAAGGGACCTTTTTTAAATGGTGTAAATCATTTCAGTAGTTGCTGAAAAAATTAAAAAAATAAAAATATGGATATCTGTGGCCACGGTGGGTACGCGACTCCTCCTGAGTATGAGCTCAATTCTGATTGGCTGCAAATTCGAAACCAGCATGAGTTGGCAGCCATTTTATGACTCAGTAACCCAGTCACAAGAAATAAGGCAAAATAAAGATGAAAATGAAGAAAAGGGGGCAGTGTACAAACACCCTACCCCCCCCTAGGCCTGTTCAGGGGGTCCCACAAGGACCACCAGGGCAAAAAGAGCATTTTTTTCTTTTTTTAATGGCAGAAGTCACGCTGGGTTCGCGGATTCTGCCGAGAAATTTAAAAAAAGGGAGGCACTTCCTTTTTAAAAAGCCCCCTGGTGGGCCAAGGTCCCCGGGGCACAAATAGAAATTAGTGGGGGGGCCTTGTGGGACCTCCCGAGCGCTGGGGACTGCCACTTCCCCAGGGCTATATATAAAATGTAGTGTGGGGGGTGACACCCCTCCACACTGCCACCACCTCCCCGGGGTTTTAGATATTTTGGGAGGGGGCTGCGGGGCCCCCTCCTGAAGCCCTTGATGGCCCTGGGGACTGCCATCAGAGGAGGAAAACCTTCTCTCACTTCAAGGGGGCAAAGCAGGACTGCTTTTGGGCTAGGGGATCTGCATGTTAGCAGCTCCCCTTGCCCAAAAGAAATGCCAGCTCCTGCAGATGGCAGAGAGCCGGTGGGACCGTGGGGGCATTGGGGCTCCCCCCACGGTCCCCAACAGAGAGGCCACTCCTCGGGGGTTGGGGTACCCGGGGCCAGAAGTGGCCTGGGAGGGGGCCATATGGCCCTCCTCCTGTTTCCCCCCGAAAAAAAATATGTTCATGTGAGCATGCCTCAGGGATGAGGTCCCCGAGGCAAATGTAAATTAGTGAAAGTGGACGATTAAAAAAAAAATTTGGAGTCGCGACCCTAGCGCGGCTTTCAGAGCGGCAGCCTAGTGTGAACACAAAGGGTGCGTGGCTCCCAGCGTGGTCCCCTAGTGTGAACACGAGGGTTGCGCGGCTCTCAGAGCGGTCCCCTCGTGTGAACATGAGGGGTGCACACCTCTCAGCGTGGCCCCCTGTGTGAACGCAATGGGTGCGTAAAGGGTGCACGACTTCTGTATAATATTTTTTTTTAAAGAATGACTATAGTTTTCCTACCTAAAAATTATTCACAATTATTTTTTAAATATATGTATATATGTATATATATATAGAAAAAAAACATAGGATTGAGGTACATTAGAGTTGCACTTTTCCATTTAAAAAAAACCTTTGAAATTCAATTAAAAAACATAGGTTTCAAACATATTATAGTTAGAAATTAGCATTTAAAAAAACTGAAATTCACTGAAAAAAAACATAGATTTCAGGTACGTTATAGTTAGTTGGATACTTCACTCGTACAAAAGAATAGAAATTCTGGCATTATAGTAAGTTCAGCTAACTATAACTCGCAATGCACTGCTGATGGCGTCACATATTACATTCATCATGACATGGTCAGTGACATCACTGATGACATCGCAAATGACATCACTGATAACATCACTGATGACATCATCCATGTGAAAATCTTACGCACCTCCTCACACCTGAAAATAACCTTTGATACACCCACTCTAAAATACAGACTACCATTTTCGAAACAATAAACACATCAAAACCAGTTACTAAATACGCACTGACTGATTCCTAGGTCTATATACACATCCACTCATTCACCCATACAGTCACTCATACATGTAGTCACTCATCAATACAACACTATCATATGCTCTATAGAATCACTGATACAAATACACGCTCATTCATGCAGCTACTCTCACAATTATTGACTGTCACATATAGTTATTTATATACACCATCACTAACATATACTGACTTTTACATATGTAGTTTCTTGCACATGTACCACTGAGACATCCATTCACTCACCAACACTCCCATACACACACTCACCCACCCATACAACTGTTTCCACATGCACTCTTCAACTCATACAAACAGTGAATCAACCAATCACACATCTATGCAAAGAGTCACAGACCTCCCACCCACCCAGAAACACACTCATGTAGCCATACAAATACTCAGGGAAGCAATCAATAACCCATATAGACACTCATGCAGCTACCCACCGACCCATGCAGCAGCTTACACAACAACAGACTGACTGATAGGGACTTTCACACAGTTTAGTCACCAACCCATGCATTCAGTAAGACACATTTATTCACTCACTTTTGCGGTCAGTCATGTACCTACTAAATCCTCCATTCGGACACCTATACACCCACTCATTCTTCAATACAGCTTGGCATATATGTAAAACAAATTAGGAGTAGCAAACCGGTGCAGCTTTTTGCACAGGGACTCATGTTGTTTGATGTTATTATCAAAAGGTACTGATGCACCAACCACTTATGTAATATGGGTACTAGTAGTCCTATAATGAGACAGGGACGTTTTTATTTGTGAAATGCCGTTCAACATGTTTAAGGACGTGAGAATTGATGGGTTTTGAAGGGATTTATTTAGTCCTTAAATAGTCCCTTCTGCTTAGTAAATAGTGCATATTTTTGGAAACATATTGAGTGTTCTGGACTTGTGGCACTTTGGATCTATGTTGCTGAATTGTATGAATGGATTGTATTTTCTTGTCACTAATTATGTGGTGTTCCTTGTACATTAGTTTTGTTTTTTTAGTTCATTGTATGGTTAACCCAGGAACGTATACCTCCCATTTTTGTGAACGAATTAGTGGGCAGCGACACGCATCACAGCCATTCAAAATCATAGCTCACATCACCAATAGGATGCATTTAATTGATTGTGTTGCTCTGAGGCCATGATAAAAGTAAAACTCAAAACCAACTAAACAGAAGTGTCCATATGCAGCATGCATCCCATTTTGTGGACTGCCCCATTATATGGCAGGTCTTTAAAGTAAAGTAAAGTCCACATTTGTAAAACACACAATCACCCGTAAGGGTCTCTAGGCGCTGGGGGCCGTCTGGGAAGATTAAGCGAGCTATTGCCCAGAGTCACATGGTGCTGGGCTAACCTGCCGCCGGAGCCGGGGATCGAACCGTGGTCCCCAGATTCCAGCGTCAGTCGCCCTGGCCGCGGCGCCACACCTCTCCCTCTTTATAGATCAGATTATGGTAGTAGGACTCAGCCTAACAACCTCATTCTTCTTTTTAAAACAGCGTGAACAATGTTCTCTGTGGCTGTGACTTGAAATGTATTTATTTAGAGCATTTACAGAGCGCACTGTGACCATACTGGTATCCTGGCACTAAAACCTCTACAAAAACGGAAATATCGCTGCAGCTAAACAGAATGCAAAAATGCGACAGAGGGTTTTTTTTTTTTCAGAAAGAGTCGAGATTTCAAGGCTTTTCTGAAGTGCAAAAGATCAGACAGGGATCTAAGGGAGGCAAGAATCTGATTACAGGGGTGGACTGCTCTGACCATGTAAGCTCGCTTGTCTGCTGTTTCTGAATTTGAAGATACAGGCAAAATTGGCTGTTGCGGAGCGGAGGCACCTCCCTGGGGAGTGTATTTCCATTCTATTTTGTTGGGGCACTGGTCCATGACCCTGGAGAGCTTTAAAAACATGCATAGTGATTTAAAAACCCTTCTCTAACACAGCAGAAACCAATGAAGATCCTTCAGTGCATTAGAAGCTGATGAGCCACAATGTCATCGAATGTGCTGTTTTTGCAATGTGTGTGTGCTGCAGTGTGCCACGGGAATCAGGGACATGATCCTGGGTCATGGTGGGTGTGCAGTGTGCTACACATCGCTGTGCATGTGTACCATTGTGCCCTTCTCTCCCCTCCCCCCAGGCCCTGGTTGTTATTCGCCCTGTTGATGTTGTGTCAGGTCCTGTTGAGCTGTGCCCGTACTCCCAACTCCTGATGACTGTGGCTTCCAATTCCTCCAGCTCCTCCTGTGGCGCAGGACTCACACCTCCTGCCACCATTGCTGCCTTCCTGTTGACAGCGAGTTTGTGCTTGGTTTGGCTTTTCGCATCATGCCAGTGCCTCGTCTTGTCCTCCTCCATAGACCTCCCAGACACTCCTTCTGCATTCATGTTTCTCATTTGGATGTTCAGTGGATGGTAGTGTTCTGTCACATCCGTGATGCTGATCTGGTTTTCCTGTGGACTGCACCCAGTCTGCCTCTGCCCCTTGGCCTTCCCCGACCACAAGGTTCCTTGCGGGTGAACTGTGGGGCTTGTGGGATTCGCACTGGCCTCTGCACTCAGTCCGGGTGCATCCATGGTGCTGCGCAGTTTCTTTTTTTCTCCCTTTTTTTTCTCTGCTTTTATAGTGCATTTTCCCACATGACGCATGGGAATTGGAGGCCTGTCGTTGCTTTTCGCTGATTTTTTTAACACAAAGGGCCTCATCGCAGCTTTTTTACGTTCGGGTTTTGCATTTTCGTGTTGACGTTATCACGGACATTTGGCAGGTTATCGTGTGCCTATCTCATGGTACTGCCGGCTTGAGAATACCACATTACCACGGTGTTATTTATCGTGACTGTGATGTGCACAGTTGCATTAAGCTAAATCACACGTTCTTGAGAATATCCCCCTTAGTGCGAATTTTATTTGTATGTGGGTTTCCATGTTAAGATCGGGAATGTTGTGCCCCAATTGAGTTAATTAAATGAAAATTACCCAGGTAAAATTCATCCGTATTTAAAGTCGGAAGGAAACAGCTTTAAAGTTAACTCTTGAGAAAAGAGAACAACCATTTTCAATTCCAACTACGGCTTTCAAGGATATGTTCACAGTTTGTGAGTAAAACCTTAATAAAAATCAAGTGGGAGAGGTGGGGGAAGTGCATGAAAGATGCGCCCTTGGAATGCGTTTCTCTATCTACAACCAACAAACGAAAGGCACACTTGGCAGAAATCCAACTAAGGCTTGCCGCGCTTGTTAAATAAATTTTAAAAAATCGATGGGGAGAGCTCTGCAAGCAGGTGAAAAAATATTTGCAATGCAAAAGGTCTTGAATTTAAATGTCCGGCCCCTCTGATGTTACCATTCAACTACCCCCAGTGCCTACTCCTTACATTGTTGTGCTGACGGATGTTCGCTCTTTACAGAAGGGTAAGCAGGAAAACTTCAACCAACTTAAGGACAAAGGGGCATATTTACAAGGGCTTTATCTCCGCTTTTTTGGCTTAAAAAGCCAACAAAGCAGAGATAAAACTATGACCCTATTTACAAAGGGGATGCTAACATGCATAATCGCATGTTAGCACCCTTTTTACCAACGCTTCCCTTTGCGTCTCTAATGAGATGCAACGTAGGCGTCACTGGGCGTTCCCCGGATGGACAACCTTGCAAATATCGCTGATGTTCACATCGCGATATTTACAAGGCTGCCCGAGCATTTTAGCACACGTTAGTTTTTGGAGAAAACTGCTGTTTTCTCCAAAAACTAACGTCTGCTAAAATGCAGACTTACCTATCCCCAACATTGATGTGGATTATGCTGATTCGATCCTGTGGGTCATATCAGCAAGGTTATCACCGTTTTGCAGGGAACATCGCTGGAAAACCAGCGATGTTTCCTGCAAAACGGCGATAACCTTGATATCACTGGAATTTTTATCGCCCTGCAGTAACGCGTTGTTAATAACGCGCTACCAGGGCGATAAATTCCAGAGATAGCCTGCGATAATAAAATTATCGCTAAGCACGGCCAGCGATAATTATCGCTGGCAGTTGATAATATGCCCCAAAGTAGTTTATTGGCTGACAAATAGGGTGAATACTTTCAGCCCCCTACCCAGATATTGGCTTAAGAAATTATAATGTTTCTGAGGGTGGGATGTATAGGTCATCCCAGAAAACATTTTGGGTGATTGTACTATTGTGAATTTTAATAATCCCACACAAGCTAGCCTGACCTATAAAGCCTTGGTGAGTAAAGGTGCTTTATCTGATCGAATATCGGTTTTCCTTTTGGCATTTTTTTCCCCACCTATAAAGCATGTTGCTCAGATCAGGAAAGATTGTCACCTGCTACAGACACCGCTGTTGCTTCTTTCAGCAATTCTCTTGCCTCTGTCTGCACTTCTCTTGCTTATTTCTGAACCTCATTTGCATCTTCCTGCACCTCTGTTGCCTCTTTCTGCACACCACTAGTTTATTTCTGTACCTCGTTTGCCACTTTCAGCACACCTGTTGATTCTTTCGGTACTCCTCCTGCCTCTGTCTGCATCCCTCTCCCCTCTCTGTGCAACTCTCTTGCCTTTTTAAACACCTCTCTTCCCTCTTTCTGCATCATTATTGCCTCTTTCTGTTCCTCTGTTTCTTCTTTTTGCACTTCTCTAGCTCTTTCTGCACCCTTAGTGCCTCTTTCAGCACCTCTGTTACTTCTTTCTGCACTTCTCTTCCTTCTTTCCTCACTTCTCTTGAGTCTTTTTGCAACTCACTTGTTTCTTTCAGCACCTCTGTTGCTTTTTTTTCTGCAGATCTCTTGCCTCTTTCGGCACCTCTGTTGCTTTTTGCTGCAGATCTTTTGTCTCTTTCTTCACCTCGTCCCCCTTTCTGCACTTCTCTTGCCTCTTTCTGCACCCCTGTTTCCTCTTTCTGTCCCTTTCCTGCCTGTTTCTGCACCTCTCTTGCCTTTTCTTTACCTCTGTTGCCTCTTTCTGCACTTTTCTAGCCTCTCTCTGTACCCTTTATGCTTCTTACTATACCTCTTTTGCTTCTATCTGCACTTCTATTGCCTCTTTCTGTACCCCTCTTGCTTCTTTCTGCACCTCACTGCCCTCTTTCAGCACCTCTGTTGCTTTTTTCTGCACATCTCTTGCCTCTTTCTGCACACCTCTTTTCTCTTTCTGTACCTCTCTTGCCTCTATTGGCACCCCTGTACCCTCTTTGTGTACCTTTCCTGCCTGTTTTTGCACCTCTCTTGCCTCTTTCTGTATATCTGTTGCCTCTTTCTGTACTTTTCTTGCACTTTCTGCAACCTTTGTGCCTTTTTCTGCACATCTGTTACTTCTTTCTGCACTTCTCTTCCTTCTTTCTGCACCCCTTCTGGCTCTTTTTGTGCCTCTCTTGCCTCTTTCTGCACACCTCTTTTCTCTTTCTGTACCTCTCTTGCCTCTATTGGCACCCCTGTACCCTCTTTGTGTACCTTTCCTGCCTGTTTTTGCACCTCTCTTGCCTCTTTCTGTATATCTGTTGCCTCTTTCTGTACTTTTCTTGCACTTTCTGCAACCTTTGTGCCTTTTTCTGCACATCTGTTACTTCTTTCTGCACTTCTCTTCCTTCTTTCTGCACCCCTTCTGGCTCTTTTTGTGCCTCTCTTGCCTCTTTGTTCACCCCTCCTACATTTTTTACCCCTCTTGCCTCTTTTTGACCCTCTGTTGATTCTCTCTGTACTACTTGTGCTTCTTTCAGCAATTCTCATGCCTCTTTCTGCACTTCTCTTCCTTCTTTATGCACCCCTCCTGATTCTTTCTGTACCTCTCTTGCCTCTTTGTGCACCTCTCCTACCTGTCTCTGTACCCCTCTTCCTTCTTTTTGCTCCTCTGTTGGTTCTTTCTGCACTGCTCTTGCTTCTTTCTGCACCTCACTTGCCTCTGTTTGCACTTCTCTTGGTTCTTTCTACAACTCTGTTGCTTCTTTCAACAATTATCTTCCCTCTTTCTGCACCACCCTAGCTTCTTTCTATACCTCTGTTGCTTCTTTCTGCTCTTCTCTTGCCTCTTTCTTCACCTCTGAGTTAGAGCTAGTTTTAATTAACCCTGGGCATAATACTACGCTCTGGAGCATGCAAAGTTTGTACTAATTCTAGCATATTACACGTAGTACAGTACCAGTACCAAAACTGTGCTTAATCACGTAGTGTAGCAGCTAAATCAACAACATCTTCAGATGCTTTGAAAAAGCAATTTTACATGCTTAAAAGCATATAACCGATTCATAAAAGTGAACTTTTACAATGAAAACGTAAGGCAATGAGCGAGTTGATGATTTTGGGGTCCCCCCTAACCTAGGGGGAGGGCCAAGCAGATGCCTTGAACATAAATATACATAGATTACCTACTGGCAGTGGCCAGTAGGTAGGTATAGTTAGGACCTCATTTCTATTGAAAAAGCATTGTGACGAATCTTCATGAAATTCTCCCAAAAAATGTTTCATCCAGGTCAGCTCCTATCCTGAAAGTTTGGGGGTGATTTGTCAAGTGGGGGCTGAGAGAAAAGGGGGGTCCCAAAAAGTGCTTTTTGTGTGTTCATTTTCATAGGAAATTGTGAGACAGGCTACTGCCCGAACTGTTGAAAGGAATTACACCAAAGTTGGTAGGAATGTAGCTCTTGGTTAAGAAAGGGACCTTTTTTAAATGGTGTAAATCATTTCAGTAGTTGCTGAGAAATTTAAAAAATAAAAATATGGATATCTGTGGCCACGGTGGGTACGCGACTCCTCCTGAGTATGAGCTCAATTCTGATTGGCTGCAAATTCCAAACCAGCATGAGTTGGCAGCCATTTTATGACTCAGTAACCCAGTCACAAGAAATAAGGCAAAATAAAGATGAACATGAAGAAAAGGGGGCAGTGTACAAACACCCTACCCCCCCCCCCCTAGGCCTGTTCAGGGGGTCCCACAAGGACCACCAGGGCAAAAAGAGCATTTTTTTCTTTTTTTAATGGCAGAAGTCACGCTGGGTTCGCGGATTCTGCAGAGAAATTTTAAAAAAGGGAGGCACTTCCTTTTTAAAAAGCCCCCTGGTGGGCCAAGGTCCCCGGGGCACAAATAGAAATTAGTGGGGGGGCCTTGTGGGACCTCCCGAGCGCTGGGGACTGCCACTTCCCCAGGGCTATATATAAAATGTAGTGTGGGGGGTGACACCCCTCCACACTGCCACCACCTCCCCGGGGTTTTAGATATTTTGGGAGGGGGCTGCGGGGCCCCCTCCTGAAGCCCTTGATGGCCCTGGGGACTGCCATCAGAGGAGGAAAACCTTCTCCCACTTCAAGGGGGCAAAGCAGGACTGCTTTTGGGCTAGGGGATCTGCATGTTAGCAGCTCCCCTTGCCCAAAAGAAATGCCAGCTCCTGCAGATGGCAGAGAGCCGGTGGGACCGTGGGGGCATTGGGGCTCCCCCCACGGTCCCCAACAGAGAGGCCACTCCTCGGGGGTTGGGGTACCCGGGGCCAGAAGTGGCCTGGGAGGGGGCCATATGGCCCTCCTCCTGTTTCCCCCCGAAAAAAAATATGTTCATGTGAGCATGCCTCAGGGATGAGGTCCCCGAGGCAAATGTAAATTAGTGAAAGTGGACGATTAAAAAAAAAAATTGGAGTCGCGACCCTAGCGCAGCTTTCAGAGCGGCAGCCTAGTGTGAACACAAAGGGTGCGTGGCTCCCAGCGTGGTCCCCTAGTGTGAACACGAGGGTTGCGCGGCTCTCAGAGCGGTCCCCTCGTGTGAACATGAGGGGTGCACACCTCTCAGCGTGGCCCCCTGTGTGAACGCAATGGGTGCGCAAAGGGTGCACGACTTCTGTATAATATATTTTTTTAAAGAATGACTATAGTTTTCCTACCTAAAAATTATTCACAATTATTTTTTAAATATATATATATGTATATATATATAGAAAAAAAACATAGGATTGAGGTACATTAGAGTTGCACATTTTCATTTAAAAAAAACCTTTGAAATTCAATTCAAAAACATAGGTTTCAAACATATTATAGTTAGAAATTAGCATTTAAAAAAACTGAAATTCACTGAAAAAAAACATAGATTTCAGGTACGTTATAGTTAGTTGGATACTTCACTCGTACAAAAGAATAGAAATTCTGGCATTATAGTAAGTTCAGCTAACTATAACTCGCAATGCACTGCTGATGGCGTCACATATTACATTCATCATGACATGGTCAGTGACATCACTGATGACATCGCAAATGACATCACTGATAACATCACTGATGACATCATCCATGTGAAAATCTTACGCACCTCCTCACACCTGAAAATAACCTTTGATACACCCACTCTAAAATACAGACTACCATTTTCGAAACAATAAACACATCAAAACCAGTTACTAAATACGCACTGACTGATTCCTAGGTCTATATACACATCCACTCATTCACCCATACAGTCACTCATACATGTAGTCACTCATCAATACAACACTATCATATGCTCTATAGAATCACTGATACAAATACACGCTCATTCATGCAGCTACTCTCACAATTATTGACTGTCACATATAGTTCTTTATATACACCATCACTAACATATACTGACTTTTACATATGTAGTTTCTTGCACATGTACCACTGAGACATCCATTCACTCACCAACACTCCCATACACACACTCACCCACCCATACAACTGTTTCCACATGCACTCTTCAACTCATACAAACAGTGAATCAACCAATCACACATCTATGCAAAGAGTCACAGACCTCCCACCCACCCAGACACACACTCATGTAGCCATACAAATACTCAGGGAAGCAATCAATAACCCATATAGACACTCATGCAGCTACCCACCGACCCATGCAGCAGCTTACACAACAACAGACTGACTGATAGGGACTTTCACACAGTTTAGTCACCAACCCATGCATTCAGTAAGAGACATTTATTCAATCACTTTTGCGGTCAGTCATGTACCTACTAAATCCTCCATTCGGACACCTATACACCCACTCATTCTTCAATACAGCTTGGCATATATGTAAAACAAATTAGGAGTAGCAAACCGGTGCAGCTTTTTGCACAGGGACTCATGTTGTTTGATGTTATTATCAAAAGGTACTGATGCACCAACCACTTATGTAATATGGGTACTAGTAGTCCTATAATGAGACAGGGACGTTTTTATTTGTGAAATGCCGTTCAACATGTTTAAGGACGTGAGAATTGATGGGTTTTGAAGGGATTTATTTAGTCCTTAAATAGTCCCTTCTGCTTAGTAAATAGTGCATATTTTTGGAAACATATTGAGTGTTCTGGACTTGTGGCACTTTGGATCTATGTTGCTGAATTGTATGAATGGATTGTATTTTCTTGTCACTAATTATGTGGTGTTCCTTGTACATTAGTTTTGTTTTTTTAGTTCATTGTATGGTTAACCCAGGAACGTATACCTCCCATTTTTGTGAACGAATTAGTGGGCAGCGACACGCATCACAGCCATTCAAAATCATAGCTCACATCACCAATAGGATGCATTTAATTGATTGTGTTGCTCTGAGGCCATGATAAAAGTAAAACTCAAAACCAACTAAACAGAAGTGTCCATATGCAGCATGCATCCCATTTTGTGGACTGCCCCATTATATGGCAGGTCTTTAAAGTAAAGTAAAGTCCACATTTGTAAAACGCACAATCACCCGTAAGGGTCTCTAGGCGCTGGGGGCCGTCTGGGAAGATTGAGCGAGCTATTGCCCAGAGTCACATGGTGCTGGGCTAACCTGCCGCCGGAGCCGGGGATCGAACCGTGGTCCCCAGATTCCAGCGTCAGTCGCCCTGGCCGCGGCGCCACACCTCTCCCTCTTTATAGATCAGATTATGGTAGTAGGACTCAGCCTAACAACCTCATTCTTCTTTTTAAAACAGCGTGAACAATTTTCTCTGTGGCTGTGACTTGAAATGTATTTATTTAGAGCATTTACAGAGCGCACTGTGACCATACTGGTATCCTGGCACTAAAACCTCTACAAAAACAGAAATATCGCTGCAGCTAAACAGAATGCAAAAATGCGACAGAGGGTTTTTTTTTTCAGAAAGAGTCGAGATTTCAAGGCTTTTCTGAAGTGCAAAAGATCAGACAGGGATCTAAGGGAGGCAAGAATCTGATTACAGGGGTGGACTGCTCTGACCATGTAAGCTCGCTTGTCTGCTGTTTCTGAATTTGAAGATACAGGCAAAATTGGCTGTTGCGGAGCGGAGGCACCTCCCTGGGGAGTGTATTTCCATTCTATTTTGTTGGGGCACTGGTCCATGACCCTGGAGAGCTTTAAAAACATGCATAGTGATTTAAAACCCCTTCTCTAACACAGCAGAAACCAATGAAGATCCTTCAGTGCATTAGAAGCTGATGAGCCACAATGTCATCGAATGTGCTGTTTTTGCAATGTGTGTGTGCTGCAGTGTGCCACGGGAATCAGGGACATGATCCTGGGTCATGGTGGGTGTGCAGTGTGCTACACATCGCTGTGCATGTGTACCATTGTGCCCTTCTCTCCCCTCCCCCCAGGCCCTGGTTGTTATTCGCCCTGTTGATGTTGTGTCAGGTCCTATTGAGCTGTGCCCGTACTCCCAACTCCTGATGACTGTGGCTTCCAATTCCTCCAGCTCCTCCTGTGGCGCAGGACTCACACCTCCTGCCACCATTGCTGCCTTCCTGTTGACAGCGAGTTTGTGCTTGGTTTGGCTTTTCGCATCATGCCAGTGCCTCGTCTTGTCCTCCTCCATAGACCTCCCAGACACTCCTTCTGCATTCATGTTTCTCATTTGGATGTTCAGTGGATGGTAGTGTTCTGTCACATCCGTGATGCTGATCTGGTTTTCCTGTGGACTGCACCCAGTCTGCCTCTGCCCTTGGCCTTCCCCGACCACAAGGTTCCTTGCGGGTGAACTGTGGGGCTTGTGGGATTCACACTGGCCTCTGCACTCAGTCCGGGTGCATCCATGGTGCTGCGCAGTTTCTTTTTTTCTCCCTTTTTTTTCTCTGCTTTTATAGTGCATTTTCCCACATGACGCATGGGAATTGGAGGCCTGTCGCTGCTTTTCGCTGATTTTTTTAACACAAAGGGCCTCATCGCATCTTTTTTTACGTTCGGGTTTTGCATTTTCGTGTTGACGTTATCACGGACATTTGGCAGGTTATCGTGTGCCTATCTCATGGTACTGCCGGCTTGAGAATACCACATTACCACGGTGTTATTTATCGTGACTGTGATGTGCACAGTTGCATTAAGCTAAATCACACGTTCTTGAGAATATCCCCCTTAGTGCGAATTTTATTTGTATGTGGGTTTCCATGTTAAGATCGGGAATGTTGTGCCCCAATTGAGTTAATTAAATGAAAATTACCCAGGTAAAATTCATCCGTATTTAAAGTCAGAAGGAAACAGCTTTAAAGTTAACTCTTGAGAAAAGAGAACAACCATTTTCAATTCCAACTACGGCTTTCAAGGATATGTTCACAGTTTGTGAGTAAAACCTTAATAAAAATCAAGTGGGAGAGGTGGGGGAAGTGCATGAAAGATGCGCCCTTGGAATGCGTTTCTCTATCTACAACCAACAAACGTAAGGCACACTTGGCAGAAATCCAACTAAGGCTTGCCGCGCTTGTTAAATAAATTTAAAAAAATCGATGGGGAGAGCTCTGCAAGCAGGTGAAAAAATATTTGCAATGCAAAAGGTCTTGAATTTAAATGTCCGGCCCCTCTGATGTTACCATTCAACTACCCCCAGTGCCTACTCCTTACATTGTTGTGCTGATGGATGTTCGCTCTTTACAGAAGGGTAAGCAGGAAAACTTCAACCAACTTAAGGACAAAGGGGCATATTTACAAGGGCTTTATCTCCGCTTTTTTGGCTTAAAAAGCCAACAAAGCAGAGATAAAACTATGACCCTATTTACAAAGGGGATGCTAACATGCATAATCGCATGTTAGCACCCTTTTTACCAACGCTTCCCTTTGCGTCTCTAATGAGATGCAACGTAGGCGTCACTGGGCGTTCCCCGGATGGACAACCTTGCAAATATCGCTGATGTTCACATCGCGATATTTACAAGGCTGCCCGAGCATTTTAGCACACGTTAGTTTTTGGAGAAAACTGCTGTTTTCTCCAAAAACTAACGTCTGCTAAAATGCAGACTTACCTATCCCCAACATTGATGTGGATTATGCTGATTCGATCCTGTGGGTCGTATCAGCAAGGTTATCACCGTTTTGCAGGGAACATCGCTGGAAAACCAGCGATGTTTCCTGCAAAACGGCGATAACCTTGATATCACTGGAATTTTCTTTCAGCACCTCTGTTGCTTTTTTCTGCACATCTCTTGCCTCTTTCTGCACACCTCTTTTCTCTTTCTGTACCTCTCTTGCCTCTATTGGCACCCCTGTACCCTCTTTGTGTACCTTTCCTGCCTGTTTTTGCACCTCTCTTGCCTCTTTCTGTATATCTGTTGCCTCTTTCTGTACTTTTCTTGCACTTTCTGCAACCTTTGTGCCTTTTTCTGCACATCTGTTACTTCTTTCTGCACTTCTCTTCCTTCTTTCTGCACCCCTTCTGGCTCTTTTTGTGCCTCTCTTGCCTCTTTGTTCACCCCTCCTACATTTTTTACCCCTCTTGCCTCTTTTTGACCCTCTGTTGATTCTCTCTGTACTACTTGTGCTTCTTTCTGTACCTTACTTGCCTCTTTCTGCACTTCTCTTGCTTCCTTCTACACCTCTATTGCTTCTTTCAGCAATTCTCATGCCTCTTTCTGCACTTCTCTTCCTTCTTTATGCACCCCTCCTGATTCTTTCTGTACCTCTCTTGCCTCTTTTTGCACCTCTCCTACCTCTCTCTGTACCCCTCTTCCTTCTTTTTGCTCATCTGTTGGTTCTTTCTGCACTGCTCTTGCTTCTTTCTGCACCTCACTTGCCTCTGTTTGCACTTCTCTTGGTTCTTTCTACACCTCTGTTGCTTCTTTCAACAATTATCTTCCCTCTTTCTGCACCACCCTAGCTTCTTTCTATACCTCTGTTGCTTCTTTCTGCTCTTCTCTTGCCTCTTTCTTCACCTCTGAGTTAGAGCTAGTTTTAATTAACCCTGGGCATAATACTACGCTCTGGAGCATGCAAAGTTTGTACTAATTCTAGCATATTACACGTAGTACAGTACCAGTACCAAAACTGTGCTTAATCACGTAGTGTAGCAGCTAAATCAACAACATCTTCAGATGCTTTGAAAAAGCAATTTTACATGCTTAAAAGCATATAACCGATTCATAAAAGTGAACTTTTACAATGAAAACGTAAGGCAATGAGCGAGTTGATTATTTTGGGGTCCCCCCTAACCTAGGGGGAGGGCCAAGCAGATGCCTTGAACATAAATATACATAGATTACCTACTGGCAGTGGCCAGTAGGTAGGTATAGTTAGGACCTCATTTCTATTGAAAAAGCATTGTGACGAATCTTCATGAAATTCTCCCAAAAAATGTTTCATCCAGGTCAGCTCCTATCCTGAAAGTTTGGGGGTGATTTGTCAAGTGGGGGCTGAGAGAAAAGGGGGGTCACCAAAAAGTGCTTTTTGTGTGTTCATTTTCATAGGAAATTGTGAGACAGGCTACTGCCCGAACTGTTGAAAGGAATTACACCAAAGTTGGTAGGAATGTAGTTCTTGGTTAAGAAAGGGACCTTTTTTAAATGGTGTAAATCATTTCAGTAGTTGCTGAGAAATTAAAAAAATAAAAATATGGATATCTGTGGCCACGGTGGGTACGCGACTCCTCCTGAGTATGAGCTCAATTCTGATTAGCTGCAAATTCCAAACCAGCATGAGTTGGCAGCCATTTTATGACTCAGTAACCCAGTCACAAGAAATAAGGCAAAATAAAGATGAAAATGAAGAAAAGGGGGCAGTGTACAAACACCCTACCCCCCCCAGGCCTGTTCAGGGGGTCCCACAAGGACCACCAGGGCAAAAAGAGCATTTTTTTCTTTTTTTAATGGCAGAAGTCACGCTGGGTTCGCGGATTCTGCCGAGAAATTTAAAAAAAGGGAGGCACTTCCTTTTTAAAAAGCCCCCTGGTGGGCCAAGGTGCCCGGGGCACAAATAGAAATTAGTGGGGGGGCCTTGTGGGACCTCCCGAGCGCTGGGGACTGCCACTTCCCCAGGGCTATATATAAAATGTAGTGTGGGGGGTGACACCCCTCCACACTGCCACCACCTCCCCGGGGTTTTAGATATTTTGGGAGGGGGCTGCGGGGCCCCCTCCTGAAGCCCTTGATGGCCCTGGGGACTGCCATCAGAGGAGGAAAACCTTCTCTCACTTCAAGGGGGCAAAGCAGGACTGCTTTTGGGCTAGGGGATCTGCATGTTAGCAGCTCCCCTTGCCCAAAAGAAATGCCAGCTCCTGCAGATGGCAGAGAGCCGGTGGGACTGTGGGGGCATTGGGGCTCCCCCCACGGTCCCCAACAGAGAGGCCACTCCTCGGGGGTTGGGGTACCCGGGGCCAGAAGTGGCCTGGGAGGGGGCCATATGGCCCACCTCCTGTTTCCCCCCGAAAAAAAATATGTTCATGTGAGCATGCCTCAGGGATGAGGTCCCCGAGGCAAATGTAAATTAGTGAAAGTGGACGATTAAAAAAAAAATTTGGAGTCGCGACCCTAGCGCGGCTTTCAGAGCGGCAGCCTAGTGTGAACACAAAGGGTGCGTGGCTCCCAGCGTGGTCCCCTAGTGTGAACACGAGGGTTGCGCGGCTCTCAGAGCGGTCCCCTCGTGTGAACATGAGGGGTGCACACCTCTCAGCGTGGCCCCCTGTGTGAACGCAATGGGTGCGCAAAGGGTGCACGACTTCTGTATAATATTTTTTTTTAAAGAATGACTATAGTTTTCCTACCTAAAAATTATTCACAATTATTTTTTAAATATATATATATGTATATATATATAGAAAAAAAACATAGGATTGAGGTACATTAGAGTTGCACATTTTCATTTAAAAAAAACCTTTGAAATTCAATTAAAAAACATAGGTTTCAAACATATTATAGTTAGAAATTAGCATTTAAAAAAACTGAAATTCACTGAAAAAAACCATAGATTTCAGGTACGTTATAGTTAGTTGGATACTTCACTCGTACAAAAGAATAGAAATTCTGGCATTATAGTAAGTTCAGCTAACTATAACTCGCAATGCACTGCTGATGGCGTCACATATTACATTCATCATGACATGGTCAGTGACATCACTGATGACATCGCAAATGACATCACTGATAACATCACTGATGACATCATCCATGTGAAAATCTTACGCACCTCCTCACACCTGAAAATAACCTTTGATACACCCACTCTAAAATACAGACTACCATTTTCGAAACAATAAACACATCAAAACCAGTTACTAAATACGCACTGACTGATTCCTAGGTCTATATACACATCCACTCATTCACCCATACAGTCACTCATACATGTAGTCACTCATCAATACAACACTATCATATGCTCTATAGAATCACTGATACAAATACACGCTCATTCATGCAGCTACTCTCACAATTATTGACTGTCACATATAGTTATTTATATACACCATCACTAACATATACTGACTTTTACATATGTAGTTTCTTGCACATGTACCACTGAGACATCCATTCACTCACCAACACTCCCATACACACACTCACCCACCCATACAACTGTTTCCACATGCACTCTTCAACTCATACAAACAGTGAATCAACCAATCACACATCTATGCAAAGAGTCACAGACCTCCCACCCACCCAGACACACACTCATGTAGCCATACAAATACTCAGGGAAGCAATCAATAACCCATATAGACACTCATGCAGCTACCCACCGACCCATGCAGCAGCTTACACAACAACAGACTGACTGATAGGGACTTTCACACAGTTTAGTCACCAACCCATGCATTCAGTAAGACACATTTATTCACTCACTTTTGCGGTCAGTCATGTACCTACTAAATCCTCCATTCGGACACCTATACACCCACTCATTCTTCAATACAGCTTGGCATATATGTAAAACAAATTAGGAGTAGCAAACCGGTGCAGCTTTTTGCACAGGGACTCATGTTGTTTGATGTTATTATCAAAAGGTACTGATGCACCAACCACTTATGTAATATGGGTACTAGTAGTCCTATAATGAGACAGGGACGTTTTTATTTGTGAAATGCCGTTCAACATGTTTAAGGACGTGAGAATTGATGGGTTTTGAAGGGATTTATTTAGTCCTTAAATAGTCCCTTCTGCTTAGTAAATAGTGCATATTTTTGGAAACATATTGAGTGTTCTGGACTTGTGGCACTTTGGATCTATGTTGCTGAATTGTATGAATGGATTGTATTTTCTTGTCACTAATTATGTGGTGTTCCTTGTACATTAGTTTTGTTTTTTTAGTTCATTGTATGGTTAACCCAGGAACGTATACCTCCCATTTTTGTGAACGAATTAGTGGGCAGCGACACGCATCACAGCCATTCAAAATCATAGCTCACATCACCAATAGGATGCATTTAATTGATTGTGTTGCTCTGAGGCCATGATAAAAGTAAAACTCAAAACCAACTAAACAGAAGTGTCCATATGCAGCATGCATCCCATTTTGTGGACTGCCCCATTATATGGCAGGTCTTTAAAGTAAAGTAAAGTCCACATTTGTAAAACGCACAATCACCCGTAAGGGTCTCTAGGCGCTGGGGGCCGTCAGGGAAGATTAAGCGAGCTATTGCCCAGAGTCACATGGTGCTGGGTTAACCTGCCGCCGGAGCCGGGGATCGAACCGTGGTCCCCAGATTCCAGCGTCAGTCGCCCTGGCCGCGGCGCCACACCTCTCCCTCTTTATAGATCAGATTATGGTAGTAGGACTCAGCCTAACAACCTCATTCTTCTTTTTAAAACAGCGTGAACAATGTTCTCTGTGGCTGTGACTTGAAATGTATTTATTTAGAGCATTTACAGAGCGCACTGTGACCATACTGGTATCCTGGCACTAAAACCTCTACAAAAACGGAAATATCGCTGCAGCTAAACAGAATGCAAAAATGCGACAGAGGGTTTTTTTTTTTCAGAAAGAGTCGAGATTTCAAGGCTTTTCTGAAGTGCAAAAGATCAGACAGGGATCTAAGGGAGGCAAGAATCTGATTACAGGGATGGACTGCTCTGACCATGTAAGCTCGCTTGTCTGCTGTTTCTGAATTTGAAGATACAGGCAAAATTGGCTGTTGCGGAGCGGAGGCACCTCCCTGGGGAGTGTATTTCCATTCTATTTTGTTGGGGCACTGGTCCATGACCCTGGAGAGCTTTAAAAACATGCATAGTGATTTAAAAACCCTTCTCTAACACAGCAGAAACCAATGAAGATCCTTCAGTGCATTAGAAGCTGATGAGCCACAATGTCATCGAATGTGCTGTTTTTGCAATGTGTGTGTGCTGCAGTGTGCCACGGGAATCAGGGACATGATCCTGGGTCATGGTGGGTGTGCAGTGTGCTACACATCGCTGTGCATGTGTACCATTGTGCCCTTCTCTCCCCTCCCCCCAGGCCCTGGTTGTTATTCGCCCTGTTGATGTTGTGTCAGGTCCTATTGAGCTGTGCCCGTACTCCCAACTCCTGATGACTGTGGCTTCCAATTCCTCCAGCTCCTCCTGTGGCGCAGGACTCACACCTCCTGCCACCATTGCTGCCTTCCTGTTGACAGCGAGTTTGTGCTTGGTTTGGCTTTTCGCATCATGCCAGTGCCTCGTCTTGTCCTCCTCCATAGACCTCCCAGACACTCCTTCTGCATTCATGTTTCTCATTTGGATGTTCAGTGGATGGTAGTGTTCTGTCACATCCGTGATGCTGATCTGGTTTTCCTGTGGACTGCACCCAGTCTGCCTCTGCCCCTTGGCCTTCCCCGACCACAAGGTTCCTTGCGGGTGAACTGTGGGGCTTGTGGGATTCGCACTGGCCTCTGCACTCAGTCCGGGTGCATCCATGGTGCTGCGCAGTTTCTTTTTTTCTCCCTTTTTTTTCTCTGCTTTTATAGTGCATTTTCCCACATGACGCATGGGAATTGGAGGCCTGTCGCTGCTTTTCGCTGATTTTTTTAACACAAAGGGCCTCATCGCAGCTTTTTTTACGTTCGGGTTTTGCATTTTCGTGTTGACGTTATCACGGACATTTGGCAGGTTATCGTGTGCCTATCTCATGGTACTGCCGGCTTGAGAATACCACATTACCACGGTGTTATTTATCGTGACTGTGATGTGCACAGTTGCATTAAGCTAAATCACACGTTCTTGAGAATATCCCCCTTAGTGCGAATTTTATTTGTATGTGGGTTTCCATGTTAAGATCGGGAATGTTGTGCCCCAATTAAGTTAATTAAATGAAAATTACCCAGGTAAAATTCATCCGTATTTAAAGTCGGAAGGAAACAGCTTTAAAGTTAACTCTTGAGAAAAGAGAACAACCATTTTCAATTCCAACTACGGCTTTCAAGGATATGTTCACAGTTTGTGAGTAAAACCTTAATAAAAATCAAGTGGGAGAGGTGGGGGAAGTGCATGGAAGAGGCGCCCTTGGAATGCGTTTGTCTATCTACAACCAACAAACGAAAGGCACACTGGCAGTAATCCAACTAAGGCTTGCCGCGCTTGTTAAATACATTTTAAAAAATCGATGGGGAGAGCTCTGCAGGCAGGGGAAAAAATATTTGCAATGCAAAAGGTCTTGAATTTAAATGTCCGGCCCCTCTGATGTTACCATTCAACTACCCCCCAGTGCCTACTCCTTACATTGTTGTGCTGACGGATGTTCGCTCTTTACAGAAGGGCAAGCAGGAAAACTTCAACCAACTTAAGGACAAAAGGGCATATTTACAAGGGCTTTATCTCCGCTTTTTTAGCTTAAAAAGCCAACAAAGCGGAGATAAAACTATGACCCTATTTACAAAGGGGGTGCTAACATGCATAATCCATGTTAGCACCCTTTTTACCAACGCTTCCCTGTGCGTCTCTAATGAGATGCAACGTGGGCGTCACTAGGCGTACCCCGGATGGACAACCTTGCAAATATCGCTGATGTTCACATCGCGATATTACAAGGCTGCCCCAGCATTTTAGCACACGTTAGTTTTTGAAGAAAACTGCTGTTTTCTCCAACAACTAACGTCTGCTAAAATGCAGACTTACCTATCCCCAACAATGGGGTGGATTATGCTGATTCGACCCTGTGGGTCGTATCAGCAAGGTTATCACCGTTTTGCAGGGAACATCGCTGGAAAACCAGCGATGTTCCTTGCAAAACGGCGATAACCGTGCTATCACTGGAATTTTTATTGCCCTGGAGTAACGCGTTGTTAATAACCCGTTACCAGGGAGATAAATTCCAGAGGAAGCCTGCGATAATAAAATAATCGCTAAGTACGGCCAGCGATATTTATTGGCTGGCAAATAGGGTGAATACTTTTCAGCCCCCTACCCAGATATTGGCTGAAGAAATTATTTTTCTGATGATGGAATGTATAGGTCATCCCAGAAAACATTTCGGGTGATTGTACCATTGTGAATTTTAATAATCCCACACAAGCTAGCCTGACCTATCAAGCCCTGGTGAGTAAAGGTGCTTTATGTGATCGAATATCCGTTTTCCCTTTGGGCATTTTTTCCCCACCTATAAACCCTGTTGCTCAGATCAGGAAAGATTGTCACCTGCTACAGACAGAGCTGTGCTGTGATCCAGCAAATCCCTGGCCTCTACTGTCACCTCCAGCTTGCAACTAAACAATGGTTCAGCTCCTTTAAGTGAGATGGAAGATCCTGACTGACTGGATTCTTTGCCTTTTATTGGCACTCAAATCCCTATTAGCCTGAACAAGGAACCAATTATGAGGAAACAAGACACTTTGGCAGTCCTTAGTTGGAAAAAAGCCAGGGTCCAGAGTAAGGTCACAGACGCAGGGTGGCTGGATATGTTAAAGAGCTACAATTGCATTTGCCTTTAGGAGACGTGGGACACCAAGGGCTGTCTACACCCCGATAGTTTCTCCTCATACTTTATCCCAGCAACTCACTCCTCTATCGGACTGGCTAAGGGTGGTCTTGTCACATTAGTATGACTGGAGCACAAGTGTTTAGTAGAGATGTTAAAGAGCAACTCCATGACCTCCCAGGGTGCCCTCTTAACATTTCCAGACAAGCGTAAATTACACTTATAAATTTTTATAATACTGTCGTACTTAGAGATGAAATTGGACGCTATTACTAGTCTTAAAGCACTTATGGATGAAATTTACCATACAAACCCACCTTATACTTTAATCCTGGTTGCCGGGGATTTTAATTTGCACCCCTGTCAGTCATGTACAGCGATTAGGGTTTCTAACTCTGAAGGCCAGCATGAATCACAGGCGCACTTTAAACACTCCTGTCTAGGGGAAGCTGCAAATAGTTTTGTTTCTGAGTTTATTTCATTAATCTAATGGATAGTACTCAGGATCCCCAAACCAAAAGCAATTGATTATATCTTAGTTTCCAGTAGCTTTTATCCTGCCCTCATAGATTTTAAGATTTTAAGACACCACTTGAGCGACCATAACCCATTAACAGCTCTTTTCCACTGGGTCATTAAATCACCCGGAGCACTTCTTCTTTATAAGGGGCCCCTGACCTCGAAAGCAGTGGCATAATGAAACTTGAAGGGGCCCCCCTGCAAAGCACATGGAGGGGGCCCCCGCGGCGGCCCAGCCCACCACCTACCACTTTTTCCTACCACCCAAATATGATTGGAACCTCCAATATTTTTATGAAATGCCTCTATATTGTCTCTCTAAGTTCTAATGTGGAAGTGGGAAACACTCTTAACATACAAGTGATGCCAATTGTAACTATTCTGTCAAAAGCCCCCTCTCACGCGCTCACAATCTATCCCTCTCCTCTCTGTCTTTATCCCTCTCCCCCCTCTTGCACACTCTCTCTCTCTTCTCTATACTTTTATCCCTCTCCTCTCTATCCTTTAATTCCTCTCCTCTGTCTCTTTTTATCCCTCTCTTCTCTGCCGCGCTCACTCTCCATCCCGCTCCAAAGTCTTTATCCCTCTCCCCCCTCTCGCACTCTCTCTCTCTATCCAATGAGAAATCTCAGATCCAGCTCTAAGCTTCTTTTACTTCCCCCGTGTGTTCGCTCTATACGCAACGGTGGTCGATCTTTCTCCCATCTAGCCGCGTATTTTTGGAATCAGCTTCCGTTCCATCTTGCGTCCATCCCAGATAATCGACGGTTCTGTAGTTAATTAAAAACATGGCTGTTCTCCAAGTGAAATGAGCTATGACCCAGCCAGTTGAAGGCTCTGCAAGCGCCTTGAGACCTAGCGGTGATATGTGCCCTATACAAGATCTTTTGACTTTGACTTTATCCCTCTCCTCTGTCTCTATTCATCCCTCTCCTCTCTCTTTTTATTACCTGTTTCTTCTTAATGTTACGAATGTTTCTTCCATGACATTAAGAAGAAACAGGCGACGCTGTCCGTGAGAGGAGCAGGGAGGCCGTTTTCCCTCATAAAGAGTGAGTCTAAACTTTCACAAAGACGGGAGGTCAACCCCCGAGTTCTTATGTGCCAGTAGACGCAGCAGAAGAAGGTCTACGGTTTCAGCGATTCACTTACCCTACGAATGATATACAATTAAGAAGTATTTCCTCCAAACCGGTGGCTCCCCCGGACAGTGTGTATCCCTGCATTTATTCTTTTTTAAGTCAGTTTCTAGTATACTTACAACAAGCACTAATCGCCCGCAGACCTATATATCTAAAAAGGGATCCCGAGGCAGTACAAACTTCAGTATACTACTGAGTCTAAGAAAAATTATTTTGGTTTAAAGATCGAGAATTAGTCCTGAAGAAGGTGTTTGTATTTGAAAAAAGCCGAAACGCTGCGTCGACATTTGTTTCTTTGATTCTTGTTTTATATTTTATAAATTTTGTGATGATTGTCAAAATTAGTGCGATTTGTATTCACTCATGTTTTTAATGTATTGACATACCAAACTACCTGTTCAGTTTTATGTAATACAAATAAAATACTTACACGCTTTTTTAACCTAAACTCTTGAGAACAGCCTCTTTATCTACATTGTAATAATTGTGTTAGTTTTGCATAAACGTTTGTGTACTAGCCAAACCAGAACCTCTTGCCTCTCCCGCAACTGATTATTAATAATTAGATTCATATTCTGAAAAATCCATGACACTTCTTATATAGAAGTTTTGTGAGCTTAACATTAGTGTTTGTGCTGTGGGACATTATTTGTTTTTCTGCTTATTACCCCTGGTCCCAGACAAACCCAGATAGGGGGCCCCCTTATTGTTTCTAGTACACACCAGAACATGGGCTTCTATGGGAATTCAAAATGGCATATTATCAAGCCCGTTATCACTGCTTTACAAGTATACTACATTTAGGGGCAGTTTCCTGACGCTAAATTGGCAATCATTTTAACGCCGTTCTTGATAATATGCCCTTTAGTCTAAGCAGGTTAATCTTGCAAGATTGTCTACTATTGGAAAATCCCTTTTTGATCCCGTGGCTGGTATATTTGGCCTACAATTTGCAGGCCCTAGGGTGGTCCGATTTGAATGACAATCCTTCTGTTCTAACTGGCTTGGTGGGCAAAAAGGTCAAATTAGCATTTAGGTACAAGTTGGCATCTGAGTGTGAGGATTTTGCTCAAACAAAACACACTATGCGACATGCAATATTAGCACAAACCGTCAGCCATACTGAACCATATTTAACTTAGAATATGACAAGCTATCAACATCGTCTTTTGATCCATTTTAGTCTGAATTTATTTCCCCACCTAATTTCCTCTAATCATGGTTGTTTCTCTCAGACATACCCCATGCAAATGTGCCAACACAATGATTAATCACACTATACATATCACTATGCTTTGCCTAAAATATAATAATCTGTGGCATAAGTTCCTGTTTCCGATCTTAAGGCCAAGGAACTTCAATCAAGTCAGGCCTGCTCCATTGTTTTTTACAGTTCTTAAACACTCCTTCTGTTTGCTTCTATCTTGTACGTTTTTTGATGTGGGTCTTAAAACATGAAAGAGTTGGATTTTGATTACTGTATGTTAATTTTAATGAAAAAAGGTAATTAAATGCAGGAAAACAGTTTTTATATGAATTGTTTATAATATGTTATTCTCCTTGATTTAAATTGAAGGAAGCAGGGCTTTTAATCTATGTCATTGATGATATTTTAAATAACTTTTAATAATTAATTTCGAATCTCTACTGATTATAATGTTGTGTGATATTATGTGCTTTTATGATTTTTTGTTGTTACAAACATTGAATAAAGCTTTGTGGTTGTTTTTGTTGACCCTCCAATCACTGAAGATAACAATCACTAGTGATAACTGAGTGCTCTTGTTGCAGATGAGCTCTTTAGTGCAATGACACTCACATTGGTTTCAAGCATGCAAAGCCGATGGGTTGAACGCGGGCACATTGGGTTATTTTCTAACAAGTGAATGTGCAATCGCATATGTGTGAGAGATAATTTAGAAATTAAAGGATAGCCGAATAAAGAATCGAAATTTAATTAAAGACAAGTAGGCTAGCATTATGGATAAACGTTTTATTCACTCCTTCTGAGCAGCACCATTAAAAGCTTCCAACATGGAACTCTGAAACATTATAATAAACTAGAACGTTCAGTACCATTGATGCTAATTGTTCTCCATCTTCTTCCTCCTTTGTTTAATTCTTCCAGCTAAAATTGTTACTCTATTTCTTCTTCACTTCACATTCTTTATCCACCCTAGTTATCTGCAAAAAGATATGTCTATCTTTCTTTGTTCACCAAAGTAACTCTAAACATTAAATAATCTTCAAATTATTCAATTTTCAATAAATAAAAACTACTCTTGTCCATTCAGTTTCCCTTCTTTCCAGAAATGTACTCCCATATGGGAAGGCTTGACCGGATAATGCTAGCCTCCGTCTCTTAAATGAAATTGTGACTCTTTATTCAGTTAACCTTTAAGAATCGTAATTTTATGTCAGAACAGCGGGCTAGAATTATGCATGTTCAAAACTTTTCAAGACATAACTTGAAACACGTTCTACAGCACTAAAACGTACTCTTCGGAAAGTGTTTGCATTAGACTAATTTGTTACCTTGAACACTTCTTCCAATCATCCCTCTGACATTAAACACCTTACTCGCTATGGCTCCTCTTAGTCGAATGACCTGTAAAATTAGACAAATCTACACCGCTTCTTTCATTAACGATTTCACCAATCTTGCAATTGTAGCATTTGTAACACCTTTAAATGGCTTAACATAGGAAATTAACTATTGATCTTCTCCTGCACATCTTTTCTCTAATATTCTAAACTCTTGCTCTTTTAACCCGTTGGCTGCTTCCGCGATTTCGCGGCAGTGCAGCCGTTTTAAAAAACGGGCGCGGCCACGTCGGCCATTGGCCGATGGCAGCACCAGCGAGGTAGTGTTGCCGTCGGCCAATGGCCGATGGCAGCATGGAAGGGGTTAAACCTCTCACCTCACACAACTACTAAATGTTGTCAGAACTGAACCAGACATACTCTTAGTCCTTTTCCATATTTCAAAAACTACTCCATTTAGTTGGCAAAATCTGCTAGACAACAATGTTGCTTATTTTCCAAGTTAATTCCTGTGCACCCAAGTACTTGTTGTCCAATTCTCAAAACGTTGGAGCACTACATCTACATCCCATAAAGTCTAATATTGAGCTCTTGGTGTTCTTCACATCCTAACCCCTATCATCTATTTACATATAATGCAAGGCCATTAGATTAAAGTGCATGCATATATAGAGATTAAGAGACTCTTTAGGCAGTTAAGGTGGTTACAATATTCTTCCAATAAAAAATCCTTGAACCAAAGAATGTCCTGTCACCACTGCTGACCTATAGCAATTAAAAGTCCATTATGATAACCCTTTCTCAAATAATTGTGCACATTAATTAGCTACTTCTACTTCATCTGCCTGTATTTGATCCAAACCGGTTTCCATGCAGCAACATAAACATGCCCTTCTTTATTTCTTTTTATTACCAGATCCCCCTGATTCATCAAGCAACTCTGTAGCTGTACCTGAAAGACCTGAGAATCTCGTTGAATTCCTGATACCTTCCATACTGGAAGGTTGAGTAAACTCGCTAATACTAAAGGATGTTCTTCTTTCTTTACTTCCTTCAAGAGTCCTACGCATGGCTCAATCGAATACGGAATCTTGACTCCCATCTCGAAAAATTTTGGAAACTGAGCTTGAGTTTTCCAAAATGGGATCAACAATACTATTTTACACCTCTGCCTTCTCACATGAACTAAGACCATGTGTATCATTGAGGGAAAGCATAACCTCCATTTCTCCACTAACCTTATGTGAATGCATCCATTGCTATTGCCCCTGGATCTGTTCTCCAACTTTTGTAAATCTGTAAGTGGAATGTCAACCTGGATGCAAAACGATCCACCCCAAAGGGACCCAAAATGTCTTTAATTCTCTGAATCAAATTGCTGAAATCTGCCAAATCCTGCCCAGCCCGGGGATCTCCACCTCCTCGGGGCTTTGAAAATGTAGGGATGGGATCCGTGTGCCCCTCCTCCTGGAGCCCTTGATAGCCCTAGGGACTGCCACCCCCACCGGGCCGGCTTCTGCAATGTCCCAGGGTGCCCACCCCTGGGACATTGCTGTTTGCCATGGCAGAGCGGGAGCACGGCTCCCACCCTGTCATAGAAAACTCTGCTTTACTTCTTTGAAGCGAGAGTAGGTTACATGTTCTCGCTTCAACAAAGTGAAGCAGAGTTACATTTGGGCTAGGGGAGCTGCAATGTTAGCAGCTCCCTTTGCCCAGAAGCAATGCCAGCTCCCACAGGAGGAGGGGAGCTGGCTGGGACCGTGGGGGCTTTGGGTCTCCCCTCATGGTACCCAATGCTAAGGGCCGGCCCTGGGGATGGGGTCCCTGGGGCCAGTAGTGGCTAGGGAGGGGGGGCGCGCTGCCCCCCTTCTCCATAAATATTTTTGTTAAACAGAGGCCATGCCCCGGGGGAAAGGGTCCCAGGACCAAAAGTGGCCCAGGGAAGGGGTGCCACGAGGCCCCCGTCCCTATAAATATATTTTAAAAAAGGAGGCCATGCCCTGGTGGATGGGGTCCCCGGGGCAAAAATCAGCCTCGAGAGGGGGGCCATGTGACCCCCATCCCATTTTTTTTTTAAGTATCAGGCCCTGGGAGATGGGGTCCCCAGGGCCCAAAAAATACAAAAAAAAGGCAGGCCACACAGCACCCCTTCTAAAAATATATCTTTTTTTAAAAGAGGCTACCCCCTCCCTGCACCACTCTGCAAACGCGGCCCCTGGTGCGTTCTAAGTTGGGGAATTAAGTCCCCTTGAATACTGAGGGTCCCTGTGGCGAACTAGCCCACCAGGTACCTCCAGTTAGCACCACACAGCTGGATTGCAGAGATGTGGTCCGAGGTGACGCCCCTTTTTGCACCACTCTGCAAACAAGCCTCTTGGCGCACTGCTGGTGGGGTGATGAGGTCCTCTTGTGTCCTGAGGACCTCAGGGCACAATTGGACTTCATCTCCAGAGCAGCAGTGCGCCAGGAGCCTCGTTTGCAGGGTGGTGTAAAAGGGGGCATGGCCTCAAACCACTCTCAGCAGTCCAGGTGTGTGGCGCTTACTGGAGGTACATGGTGGGATAGTTGGCCCCCAGGGACCCTTAGGAATGAAGAGGACTTAATACTCCAACTTAGAACGTGCCAGGAGGCGCGTTTTTAGAGTGATGAGGAAAAGGGGCATGACCTTTGTCCACCTCTCAGCAATCCCACTGCATAGGGCTTACTGGAAGTAAGAGGTAGGCTAGTTGGCCCCTAAAGGACCCCAAGCAGCGTAGGTGACTTAAATCCCCATCCAAGAGCGCACCAGGGAGCGCGTTTCGAGAGTGGTGGGCAGAGGGGGTGTGGCCTGCTATGAAAACTTAGTAATCCTGCTGTGTGGGACTTACTGGAGGTAATAGGAGGGGTAGTTGGCCCCCAACTATGTCCTTGGGGGCCAACTACCCCTCTTGTTACCTACAGTACGTCCCACACAGCGGGATTGCTCAGACGTCTTCGGAAGCCATGCCCCCCTTTCACCACCACTCTGCAAATGCGCCTTCTGGCAGACTACAGTATGGGGGATGAAGTCCACTTTACTCCTGAGGGACTTTGGGGGCCAAGAAGCCCATCCTGGTAGCACCTGTAAGTCCTAGGCAGCGGAATTCCTGGGTGCAGGTCGGAGGCCCAGCACCCTTTTTTCACCACTCTGCAAATGTGACTACTAGTTAAAGAAGTGTTTGCATAGTAATTGGTTTCGCATTTGCAAGAATTAGAGCTATTGGCATTGTACATGTAAAAGTTTTTACTAATGTTTTTGGGAGTGGATGTACGTTGTGTGTAGTGGAATGATGTGGTATTGTTGTGCAGTAAAATTATGTGGATAGAAAGTATGTGGTATTTAGTGTATAGGAATTATGTAGAGTGGGATTATGTGTTATGGACAGTAATTATGTAGTATGGTAGTCTGTGTTGTGGAATAGTAACGTCAGGTTTAGTCTTCCAAGTTTCCATAGAAGCTCAACTATGAACTCAGTGAGACAAAAAAGAAGGAATCATTGAGGAGGACTTGTAGACCTAGTCAGAGGTATGAGCAGAGCCACTGGAATTATGTGACTGTTTGGCTGCACTGACTTTCACACAATTATACATTTTCTGCATTAGCCACTAAATTCATCATCTGCTCCCTAATCTGCAGATTTGAACAAAAAAATCCTTGTTTCTAGCTCAAACGGCTCAAACATTACCAAAAATGCAGCGACAAGTGTTACAGTGTGATGGAATACCCTTTGCAAACCTAGAATGGTCACCTTTTACTTATTGCTAAATGTGGATGTTAACTTGGTAATAATGGTGTGCATTTCTATTGCTTCTTTCTACACATTTCTTTCTTTTTCTACACTTCTCTTACCTATTTCTGCAACTCTCTTCTACTTTCTGCACCTCTCTTCCCTCTTTCTGCATGTCTGTTGCCTATTTCTGTACCTCATTTGCTTCTTTCTGTATCCCTCTTTCTGCACCCTTCTTCCATCTTTCTGCACCTCCCTTGCCTTTTTGTGTCCCCCTCAAACGTTTTTCTGTACCCTTTTTGCCTCTTTCTACACATCTGTTCCTTCTTTCTGCACTTCTTTTGTTTCTTTCTGCACCTGTCTTCCTTCTTTCTGTACCCCTCTTGCATCTCTCCCCACCCCTCTTCCCTCTTTCAGTACCTCTGTTGCTTCTTTCTTCAGTTCTCTTCCTTTCTGCACCCCTCCTGCCTCCTTCTGTACTCCTCTTGCCTCTTTGTGCACCTCTCCTACCCCTTTCTGCACCCCTCTTGCCTCTTTTTCCACCTCTGTTGGTTCTTTCAGGCACCTCTTTTGCTTCATTCTGAACTTCACTTGCCTCTTCCTGTACCCGCCTTGCCTCTTTCTGCACCTCTGTTGGTTCTTTCTGCACTGCTCTGGCTTCTTCCTGTACCTCTGTTCAACATTTATGCAGCCCTCTTGCCTATTTCTGCACCCTCTTCCCTCTTTCTGTACCTCTCTTGCCTCTTTCTGCATACCTTTTGCCTGTTTCTGCAAATCTTTTGCCTCTTTCTGCAGTTCTCTTGTTCCTTCTGTACCTCACTTGCCTCTTGTTGCACCTCTGTTGGTTTTTTTGCACTGCTGTTGCTTCGTTCTGAACTTCTCTTGCACATTTCTGCACCCCTTTTACCTATTTCTGCACTTCTCTTACCTCTGTCGGAACCTCTGTTCCTTCTTTCTGTACCTCTTCTGCCTGTTTCTCCAACTCTCTTGCCCCTTGCTACACTTCTCTTGCCTCTTTATGCACCCCTGTTGCTTCATTCTGCACTTCCAATGCTTCTTTCTGCACCTGTCTTGCTTCTTTCTGCACCCCTGTTGTCTCTTTCTGCACTCGTCTTCCCTCTTTCTTTACCTTTCTTGCCTGTTTCTGCATCTCACATGCCTCTTTCTGCACTTTTCCTGCTTCTTTCTACACCTCTGTTGCTTCTTTCAGCAATTCTCTTGCCCATTTCTGCACTTCTCCTGCCTGTTTCTGCAACTCTCTTGCCCATTTCTACACCTCTCTTGCTTCTTTCTGTACCTCACTTGCTTCTTTTTGTATCCCTGCTGCCTCTTTCTGTACCATTCTTGCCTCTTTGTGCACCTCTCCTACCTCTTTCTGCACCCCTACTGCCTCTTTTTGCACTGCTGTCGCTTCTTTCAGCAATTCTCTTGCCTCTGTCTGCACTTCTCTTGCTTATTTCTGTACCTCATTTGCATCTTCCTGCACCTCTGTTGCCTCTTTCTGCACACCACTTGCTTATTTCTGTACCTCGTTTGCCTCTTTCGGCACACCTGTTGATTCTTTCGGTACTCCTCCTGCCTTTGTCTGCATCCCTCTCCCCTCTTGGTGCAACTCTCTTGCCTTTTTAAACACCTCTCTTCCCTCTTTCTGCACCATTCTTGCCTCTTTCTGTACCTCTGTTGCTTCTTTTTGCACTTCTATAGCTCTTTCTGCACCCTTAGTGACTCTTTCACCACCTCTGTTACTTCTTTCTGCACTTCTCTTCCTTCTTTCCTTACTTCTCTTGCTTCTTTTTGCACCTCACTTGTTTCTTTCAGCACCTCTGTTGCTTTTTTTCTACAGATCTCTTGCCTCTTTTTGCACCTCACTTGCCTCTTTCGGCACCTCTGTTGCTTTTTTCTGCAGATCTCTTGCCTCTTTCTTCACCCCTTTCCTCTTTCTGCACTTCTCTTGCCTCTTTCTGCACCCCTGTTCCCTCTTTCTGCTCCTTTCCTGCCTGTTTCTGCACCTCTCTTGCCTCTTTCTGTACCTCTGTTGCCTCTTTCTGCACTTTTCTAGCCTCTCTCTGTACCCTGTATGCTTCTTTCTATACCTCGTTTGCTTCTTTCTGAACTTCTATTGCCTCTTTCTGCACCTCTCTTGTCTCTTTCTGTACCTCACTTGCCTCTTTCAGCCCCTCTGTTGTTTTTTTCTGCAGATCTCTTGCCTCTTTCTTCACCCTTTTCCCCTTTCTGCACTACTCTTGCCTCTTTCTGCATCCCTGTTTCCTCTTTTTGCCCCTTTCCTGTCTGTTTCTGCACCTCTCTTGCCTCTTTCTGTACCTCTGTTGCCTCTTTCTGCACTTTTCTAGCCTCTCTCTGTACCCTTCATGCTTCTTTCTATACCTCGTTTGCTTCTTTTTGAACTTCTATTGCCTCTTTCTGCACCTCTCTTGCTTCTTTCTGCACCTCACTTGCCTCTTTCAGCACCTCTGTTGCTTTTTTCTGCGGATCTCTTGCCTCTTTCTGCACCCCTCTTTTCTCTTTCTGTACCTCTCTTGCCTCTATTGGCACCCCTGTACCCTCTTTTTGTACCTTTCCTGCCTGTTTCTGTACCTCTCTTGCCTCTTTCTGTATATCTGTTGCCTCTTTCTGTACTTTTCTTGCGCTTTCTGCAACCTTTGTGCCTCTTTCTGCACATCTGTTACTTCTTTCTGTGCTTCTCTTCCTTCTTGCTGTACCCCTTCTGGCTCTTTCTGTGCCTCTCTTGCCTCTTTGTTCACCCGTCCTACATTTTTTGACCCCTCTTGACTCTTTTTGACCCTCTGTTGATTCTCTCTGTACTGCTCGTGCTTCTTTTTGTACCTTACTTACCTCTTTCTGCACTTCTCTTGCTTCCTTCTTCACATCTATTGCTTCTTTCAGCAATTCTCTTCCCTCTTTCTGCACCCCTCTTCCTTCTTTTTGCTCCTCTGTTGGTTCTTTCTGCACTGCTCTTGCTTCTTTCTGCACCTCACTTGCCTCTGTTTGCACTTCTCTTGGTTCTTTCTACACCTCTGTTTGCTACTTTCAGCAATTCTCTTCCATCTTTCTGAACCACTCTAGCTTCTTTCTACACCTCTGTTGCTTCTTTCTGCTCTTCTCTTGCCTCTTTCTGCACCTCTGAGTTAGAGCTAGTTTTAATTAACCCTGGGCATAATACTACGCTCTGCTAACTGAAAAAGCAATTTTACATGCTTAAAAGCATATAACCAATTCACAAAAGTGAACTTTTACAATAAAACATTAGGCAATGAGAGAGTTGATGATTTTGGGGTCACCCCCTAACCTAGGAGGAGGGCCAAGCAGATGCCTTGAACACAAAGAGCATAAACAAAAAGCACATTTTGTTGAACTTCAGTGGTGGTCCCATCCTCTTAGGACCACCCCAAACACAGTTATTGGCAAAAAAACAATCCCAACCAAAGGCCCTGCAAAGCATTATGGGACGAGATTAGCAGTGGGCAGTGAATAATATAGTATCCAATATCAAAATAATGCTACAAAGAGCTGCAGTTCACCTAGTTGTTGTAATTTGACAGCGATTAGGTTGAGCATTAGCGGAAGACATCTTAGTTCTGGCCGTTATCTTGACATCGTGCAGACTCCATTTTGTGTTCGTGGCGGCCATTTTACTTGCTACATGCTGCCTCGTGCCAACCATGTGCTTTGTCCTACCTCCTTGTTAACTGTGCCTGAAATCTGCCCAGCGACAGGCTGTATTTAGCCTCCCCCACTTTGCTACTGTCTGTTAGGGTTCACATCTGGTAGTGATTAGTTCCAGATAGGAATGTGTTTACTCGTCTCTGAGAACTGTTAACTCCGCCCACTCAACGATTGTGCCTTCCAATATGTCCTTATATGTACATAAATTGTGCTCTTGTGCTTTGTACCGCCTTCTTTTGAGCCCCTGTGTGGGTATAAATAAAGCATGCTTCCTTAGCTCGTGGTGCTACTTCTTGCAATACCGCAGGGTACTGTTTGTACCGTAGCATCCACCTTATGAGGTGTAATAAATGTTACGTTTTCTATTTCCAGTTTCTGTGTCAGCTTCTTTCTATTAGTCTGAGGACTTTGTGCAGAGAAGGGCGAACCCCTTGCACTAGTGGGTCTGGCTGAGGCCTGCTACGACAAATTGGCGCCCAATGTGGGGCTCATCGGCGACTCGAATGCCCGAAGGCTTGGTCGTGACGAAGGTTTGGAAACTCGCCGCGGACGCGATCGCTGCCAGAAGAGACCGAGTCTTGGCATCCAAGGAGTTTTTTCCCTTCTTTCCGATCTGACCATCCAGGTGGCGCCGGTCTTCGACTGAGATCTCTTCTGTTGATTCGCCGTGCAGTGGCCGTTTGGTCGAATTTAGAACTTGGCAGTTGGAATCTGGACACCCTATGATTGGTAAGAGCCATTTTGCGGCACCTACTACGGGTTTTGGATGCCCTTGTATGGTAAGGTAGTTTTAGGAACACTTACTGTGGCATATTTGTATTTTGGAAAAGACTAGTCCAATTTGTATTTGGAAATTGGTGTATATATGTGTTGCAACCCATATAGGCAGGCAATGTGAAGATTTGTCTTCAATTATTTAACTTTGAACGGCGCAACGTACTAAAGGTACTTTAAGTGCTACTTTGTGTATAATATTGCATATTTTGCAATATTTTTGGCATGCCTGTTTTTAGCGCACTTCGAAAGTTGTGTTGCTTTTGTAATGGTGCCAGTCTCCGACTTGAAGAATCGCAACCGGCTCCCCCAGAGGGGACGCCTAATAGAGATATGTACATTAAGTTTGGTCTTTCTGCCATAATGTACAGCACGTTGTGACACAAATACACCAAAAAGGATCCTGAATTACGTTGGACAATGCATGGGTCATTTGATGCACGAAAGATTGAGTATGCGGAGCAATGTATGTTTGAACGGAAGTCTAGACGTGATATGTTTGAATGTGTGCGTATGTGGGAGAAAGAAGTGTGTTTAGTCGTTACTAGATGTCCCTCACAAGTCAAATGCGAAGCATTGAAATTATTCTTACATCAAGCTGCAGTACCACTAGTCGTTACTAGATGTCCCTCACGAGTCAAATGCAAAACCATTGAAACCCTTTCATCAAGCATTTGCATTTGACTCGTGAGGGACATCTAGTAACCACCAGTTGAACTGCAGCTCTTTGTAGAATTATTTTGATATTGGATACTATATAATATTCACTGCCCACTGCTAATCTCATCCCATAATGCTTTGCATGGCCTTTGGTTGGGAATGTTTTTTGCCAATAACTGTGCTTGGGGTGGTCCTAAGAGGATGGGACCACCACCAAATCGTGCAATAAGATGTGCTTTTTTGTTTTCAAGGCATCTGTTTGGTACTCCCCCTAGGTTAGGGAGGATCCCAAAATCATCACCTCTCTCACTGCTTGCTAATTTTTCAGTTTCACTGCTGGGAAATGTTGGACCCGGCCTCATGGCGTGGTCCTACCCCTCCCGCATGGCGAGCCCAGGAAGACATCGGCCCTCCACCCAGCCTCGGGCAGCCCTTTGGCCCGACACTGCACGCCCCAACATTGCTGGTCCAGCCACCATTCCGGACCCCCACTACCGACCTGGCTCCAGCGTGGGCCCCTCACGACCTAAGCACGAGGCCGCGCCCGACTCCATCTTGGGCCCACCACGTCACGACCACGTGGCCTCGGCCCCGGCCCCGGCCCAGGCCTCAGCGCAGCCCAGACATAGAGGCACCAAGATCCACCCAGGTGGTCGAGTGGCCACTCGACAGATCCCGGAGAAAGGGGTGTTTCCATGGCCCTCCAGCCGTCCCCGGACGCCTGGTTTCGATCGCCCCTCCGGCCTCCCTGGGCGCTGGCTCCACCCCCCTGCGGGGTGTCTGGACACCATCATCCCGGCCCCTCTGACCCCCAGGCGCGAGGGTCCGGACATCAAAAGACTCCAGTCCTATATCTGGGCCAGCCCTGGATAGGACGTCAGTTGTATCCTGGACTGGAAAGCCCTGCTGACGCTGTCACGGCCGACCCCAGAAGAACTAATTTTTCCTGGAACCTCACGAGAACTTGGGAGCCTGCTGGCGCTGCCGCGGCCCACCTTTGCCGAAACATCTTGAGAGCCTGCTGGCGCTGCCGCGGCCCACCTTTGCCGAACCATCTTGGGAGCCTGCTGGCGCTGCCGCGGCCCACCTTTGCCAACCATCTTGGGAGCCTGCTGGCGCTGCCGCGGCCCACCTTTGCCGAACCATCTTGGGAGCCTGCTGGCGCTGCCGCGGCCCACCTTTGCCGAACCATCTTGAGAGCCTGCTGGCGCTGCCGCGGCCCACCTTTGCCGAACCATCTTGGGAGCCTGCTGGCGCTGCCGCGGCCCACCTTTGCCGAACCCTCTTGAGAGCCTGCTGGCGCTGCCGCGGCCCACCTTTGCCGAACCATCTTGAGAGCCTGCTGGCGCTGCCGCGGCTCAACCTCTCGGAACCCCCGGCTCGAGGATTGAGAGCTGTGCGCAAGGTATCCCTTCCTCCCCCCCAACCGAGACTGTCCCGCTACCCTGATCCCCTCTTGCGAGACTTTACAGACCCCTCGGTCTGCTTGTACCTATCGCTGAGAACCAGCAACCTTTATTTCCTGATAAAGCTTACGAACTCGACCTCTGGTGTGGTGTCCATTTGTAGTGTGTGGTTACTCTGCTGTGCGATCCTAGGAGAGGGCCCTCACCCAGGAGGCCTCTCAGTAACGCTCGGCTACTTCTTAACGGAGAGGTGGACCTAGGGGTGGTCAGTCAGACATCTTCTGCCTCCCCCGGGGTCGCCTTTCTAACAGGAAAGTACTATATGCACTTTAACATATAAAGATAGCGATACTTATTTTAGCATAACTGGTACTGTGCATTATGCCATTTGCAATTATTTTGCAATTTTATCACAGTGCAGACAAGTACACAGTGTCATCAGCTACACTCCGCAGACTACGTGTACTACGTGAAGTTCAAAGTATACTACGTGAAGCTACGTGTAGTGCTGCTATGCAAACTACGTCCAGGCCTAGTTTTAATCCCCCTGTCCTATTATGTACTAGGGCCTTACAGGGGAGGTCATGCCAATCGCAGGGGTACCCCAACCCATGGTTTACCTTAGTGTATGTAGATGTTTTCACTGTATTATAAGTGTCTTTCAGCATTGCACTGGCTTTGGGCCTGGTTAGTCAGAGTCAGTTACCACCTGTACCAGTCAGCAAAACGTTCAGGGCACAGGATGTCCAACAAACTATAACGTTCCTGAAACCTGTGTTTTTTTTCAGTGAATTTCTAAGGTTTTTGAAATGATCATTTCTAAATATGACGTTCTTGAAACCTATGGTTTTTTCAGTGAATTTCGAAGGTTTTTTAAATGCTAATTTCTACCGATAACGTCCCTAAAACCTATGTTTTTTCAGTGAATATATATATATATATATATATATATATATATACACATAGATTACCTACTGGCAGTCACCAGTAGGTAGGTATAGTTAGGACCACATTTCTATTGAAAAAGCATTTTGACGAATCTTCGTGAAATTCTCCAAAAACATGTTTCATCCAGGTCAGCTCCTATCCTGAAAGTTTGGGGGTGATTTGTCAAGTGGGGGCTGAGAGAAAAGGGGAGTCCCAAAAAGTGTTTTTCGTGTGTTAATTTTCATAGGAATTTGTGAGACAGGCTACTGCCCGAACTGTTGAAAGGAATTACACCAAATGTGGTAGGAATGTAGCTCTTGGTTCAGAAAGGGACCTTTTTTTAAATGGTGTAAATCATTTCAGTAGTTGCTGAGAAATTAAAAAATATATATATGGATATCTGTGGCCACGGTGGGTACGCGACTACTCCGGAGCATGAGCTCGATTCTGATTGGCTGCAAATTCCAAACCAGCATGTGTTGGCAGCCATTTTGTGACTCAGTAACCCAGTCACAAGAATTAAGGCAAAAAGAAAGATGAAAATGAAGAATAGGGTGCAGTGTACGAACACCCTACCCACCTAGGCTTGTTCAGGGAGTCCCACAAGGACCACCAGGGCAAAAAGAGCATGTTTTTCTTTTTTTAATGGCAGAAGTCACGCTGGGTTCGCGGATTGTGCCGAGAAATTTAAAAAAAGGGAGGCACTTCGTTTTTAAAAAGCCCCCTGGTGAGCCAAGGTCCCCGGGGCACAAATAGAAATTAGTGGGGGAGGCCTTGTGGGACCCCCGAGCGCTGGGGACTGCCCCTTCCCCAGGGCTATATATAAAAAGTAGTGTGGGGGGTGACACCCCTCCACACTGCCACCACCTCCCCAGGATTTTAGATATTTGGGGAGGGGGATGCGGGCCCCCCTCCTGATGCCCTTGATGGCCCTGGGGACCGCCACCCCCCTGGGCTGGCTCCTGCAGTGTCCCGGGGTGCCCACCCCTGGGACATTGCTGTTTGCTATGAAAGGGTGGGAACAGAGCTCCCACCCTATCATAGCACACCCTGGTTTGCTTTCTTGAAGCGAGAGGAGGAAAACCTTCTCTCACTTCAAGGGAGCAAAGCAGGGTTGCTTTTGGGCAAGGGGAGCTACATGTTAGCAGCTCCCCTTGCCCAAAAGCAATGCCAGCTCCTGCAGAAGGCGGAGAGCCGGTGGGACCGTGGGGGCATTGGGGCTCCCCCCACGGTCCCCAACAGAGAGGCCATGCCCCGGGGGATGGAGTCACCGGGGCCAGAAGTGGCCTGGGAGGGGGCCATGTGGCCCTCCTCCTGTTTCACCCCGAAAAAAAATATGTTCATGTGGGCATGCCTCGGGGATGGGGTCCCCGAGGCAAATGTAAATTAGTAAAAGTGGACGATTAAAAAAAAAAGAATTTGGAGTTGCGACCCTAGCGCTGCTTTCAAAGCGGCACCCTAGTGTGAACACAAAGGGTGCGAGGCTCCCAGCGTGGCCCCCTAGTGTGAACACGAGGGGTGCGCGGCTCTCAGAGCGTTCCCCTTGTGTGAACACAAGGGGTGCGTGGCTCTCAGTGTGGCCTCCTAGTGTGTACACGAAGGGTGTACACCTCTCAGGGCGGGCCCCTGTGTGAATGCAATGGGTGCGCAAAGGGTGCACGACTTGTGTATAATGTTTTTTTTTTAAGAATGAATATAGTCTTCCTACCTAAAAATTATTCACAATTATTTTTTATATATATATATATATATATATATATATATATATATATGTATATATATATTAAAAAAAACATAGGATTGAGGTACATTGGAGTTGCACATTTTCATTTAAAAAAACCTTTGAAATTCAATGAAAAAAACATAGGTTTCAAACATGTTATAGTTAGAAATTAGCATTTTAAAAAACATAGAAATTCACTGAAAAAAACCATAGGTTTCAGGAACGTTATTGTTAGTTGGACATTTCACTCGTACAAAACCATAGAAATTCTGGCATTATAGTAAGTTCAGCTAACTATAACTCGCAATGCACTGCTGATGACGTCTCATATTACATTCATCATGACATGGTCAGTGACATCACTGATGACATCTCAAATGACATCACTGATAACATCACTGATGACATCATCCACGTGAAAATCTTATGCACCCCTCACACCTGAATATAACCTTTGATACACCCATTCTAAAATACAGACTACCATTTTCGAAACAATAGACACATTAATACCAGTTACTAAATACGCACTGACTGATTCCTAGGTCTATACACACATCCACTCATTCACCCATACAGTCACTCATACATGCAGTCACTCATCAATACCTCACTATCATATGCACTCATACACCTATACAGACACTCACACACTGTCACATATCCAGAGTTACTCACACATCTAGTCAGTCATGCAAAGAATCAATCATACTTTCATTTACTAACATATAATTACTCTCCTATAGAATCACTGATACATATACACACTCATTCATGCAGCTACTCTCACAATTATTGACTCTCACATATAGTTATTTATATACACCATCACTAACATATACTGACTTTTACATATGTAGTTACTTGCACATGTACCACTGAGACATCCATTCACTCACCAACACTCCCATACACACACTCACCCACCCCTACAACTGTTTCCACATGCACTCTTCAACCCATACACACAGTGAATTAACCAATCACATATCTATGCAAAGAGTCACAGACCTCCCACCCACCCAAAACACACTTATGCAGCCATACAAATACTCAGGCAAGCAATCAATAACCCATATAGACACTCATGCAGCTACTCACCGACCCATGCAGCAGCTTACACAACAACAGACTGACTGATACGGACTTTCACACAGTTTAGTCACTAACCCATGCATTCAATAAGACACATTTAATCACTCACTTTTACAGTCAGTCATGTATCTACTAAATCCTCCATTCAGACACGTATACACCCACTCATTCTTCAATACAGCTTGGCATATATGTAAAACAAATTTAAACTTTACAGAAACACACAGTCACTGGATTATGTCATCAGTGATGTCATTTGAGATGTCATCAGTGATGTCACTAACCATGTCATGAATGATGTAATATGTGACGTCATCAGCAGTGCCTTGTGGGGGGGCACGAGTTAGAGTTAGCTGAACTAACTATGACGTCGGAATTTCTATGGTTTTGTACGAGTGAAATGTCCAAATAACTATAACCTTCCTGAAACCCATGGTTTTTTTCAGTGAATTTCTATGGTTTTTTAAACGCTAATTTCTAACTTTAACGTGCCTGAAACCTATGGTTTTTTCAGTGAATATATATATAGATATATATATATAAATTATATTTATCATAGCCACAAATGTGGATGAATAAAGGCACTCACTCAGAAGAAACCATAACATTTATTGAGTGCACAGAACTAACAACGCGTTTCAACCTTGCGACCTGTGTATAAATTAATGTGGACAATGTGCTTATGGTAGGGTAGGATACTCTTTTTTTATGATCTAAGCATTGTGAAATTATATAGTTTCCTTGGTGTGATGCTGCGGGGTGGATTTGAGGATGATGGTTTGATTCCTGAAATATTTAATTGCGAAACTTGCTAAATCTTTTTTTTACTTTGATGAGATTGATATATACTGCACCAATTGGGCCCCTTTGAGACACGCCATGTTGATGGAGTAGCATGCCGACACGCCATGTTGATGGAGTAGCAAACCGGTGCAGCTTTTTGCACAGGGACTCATGTTTGATGTTATTACCGACCACTCATATAATATGGGTAATAGTAGTCCAATAATGAGACAGGGACATTTTTATTTGTGAAATGCCATTCAACATGTTTAAGGACATGAGAATTGATGGGTTTTGAAGGGATTTACTTAGTCCTTAAATAGACCCTTCTGCTTAATAAATAGAGCATATTTTTGGAAACATATTGAGTGTTCTGGACTTGTGGCACTTTGGATCTACGTTGCTGAATTGTATGAATCGATCTTATTATCTTGTCACTAATTATGTGGTGTTCCTTGTACATTATTGTTGTTCTTTGAGTTCATTGTATGGTTAACCCAGGAACGTGTACCACCTTTTTTTGTGAACGAATTAGTGGGCAGCGACACGCATCACAGCCATCCAAAATCATAGCTCACATCACCAATAGGATGCATTTATTTGATTGTGTTGCTCTGAGGTCATGATAAAAGTAAAACTCAAAACCAGCTAAATAGAAGTGCCCAAATGCAGCATGCATCCCATTTTGTGGACTGCCCCGTTATATATCAGGTCTTTATAGATCAGATTATGGTAGTAGAATTTAGCCTAACAACTAAGCATGGGCGTAAAATCCGCTCCGCTTGCGGATTTTTCGGATTTTCGGCAAATTCGCAATCCGCGAACTCTCGCGAATTTGTCGAAAATCCGTGCATCCGCTCGCGGCGGATTTTTTGCTTGGTTGCGGCGCGCGGCGTGGTGCACGGCGTTCACTTTCCGTCATTTAGCGTTTGCCGAGTGGTTTTTCTTTGCGAGTGACGCGCAATTTTAGATCTTGCTGCGTGTTCCCGCGGGAGTTTAGCGCCCGCGAATACGTACTCGCGGCTTGCCACCTTGCACACCACACCTCGCGAGAGTTCGCAATTGCGAACACGTAGTTGCGGCGGAAAGGAACAATCTCGCACTTGCGAAATAGAGATTTTGCAATTTCGCACAAGAAAATCACCAGCAAACAGGATAAACCTTCAGAAAATTATGATTTTTATCAGAATCACTCCTCAGGTTGACATTTGCATGGCCTTTTTTTTTGCAAGGAGTCCATTTTGGGGGGGGGGGGAGGAAGGAAGTGCCCCACAGTCTCCAACTTCCTGTTCCTGTTCAGCAGGCTCCTCCCAGTGCTTTGTCCATCTCCTGGTCACTTTCATTTGGATCTGGAGCTGGAAGGATTACTTTTTGTGGGTGCTGCTGGATATTTGGATTTGAGGCCTTTTTGACTGTCTTTGGATCACTTTTGGATTAGAAATCAACTTTCACAAGTAAGTTTGTTTGGGGCATTACAGTTGCTGCAAGTAAAATTTTGGAACTTTTTCAGAACATTAAATAAATTATATTGTGGGTAGCCACAGTATCCAGTAGGACCAGGGTTGGTTAGGGGTGCATGATACAAATGTTTTGTTGAATTTAAACACCATTGAGGCCATGGATGGGCTGGGATTGTGCTGATTTTTGTCGTTTTTTTGGGCCTGCTGGTGGGGCCCTTTGCCCAGGGGTGGTGAGTGTTGCATGGGCCTAGTCTTTCTGTGGGGTGTCTTCTTGAATTTAAACATAATTGAGGCCATGGATGGGCTGGGATTGTGCTGATTTTATTGTTTTTTGTCGTTTTTGGGGGGGTGCTGGTGTGGCCTTTTGCCCAGGGGTGGTGGTGCATGGACTGAGTGTGCCTGTGGTGTGGTCTCACTCTCTTTAATGTAAA